>NC_058097.1:175911562-176545000 GCF_020171115.1 Neogale vison | reverse complement strand
GAAGTCCTTCCTGACCTTGCAAATAATCATTTTCTTTCTTGAAGCATGAGATTTGATTGCCCTTGCAGTTTGGGCTCACACTTACTGCCTGCATTGTGAATAACAGCTCCTTTCTCAGTCATAGTGTTTGACTTTATGACCTCCCATAGAAACGAATTCCAAACACAGACCATGCTTTGGAAAATGGAGATGGGAGTTCTTTGATCCCAGAAAGTAGAAATATTGAGCTAGGAGAATCCTCTTCTAAATTCTCTGTAAATGCAAATATATCTGCATCAGAGAGGAGATACCCAAATAGTTTTGGGAAATATTTGCCCTATAAAATCGTACTTAAAAATCACAATGTGGATACCTGTGAAACTTTTTGTCTCTGTGTTGATTAGAGGAAATGCAGAATATTTTGTCACTAAACTTGGCTGGAGGAAAGCAGTCATTTTGGTAAATTATTGATTCAGATTTGTTTTCAGAATATGTGACATTTTGGGTAGTACCAGGGGAAATGTTGACCTTTGCTTTATTAATCCTTTGATAAACATATGTGTACAGTACTCTGTAGTTTGCAATGTAATTTTTCTGGGTTAAAGTTATTTCATTTGATTTCCTTAATAAGCCTTGAGGTAGTAATGATTATTGTTATTTGTACAAATCCCCAATAATTGTGAAAATAATATTGGGAAGGAAAACATAAAATACACAGGGATACAACTATTTTGACGTATTCTCAGACAATTTGGAAGGGCTTATTTACATATACAGTGGTATATGGGGGGTTACTTGTCTGTGGGGGTTACTTTCCAAGACCCCCCAGTGGATGCCACAGATAATACAGAGCTCTGTATATACTTTGCTTTTTCCTCTATGTACATACCTATGATACAGTTTAATTTATACATTAGGCAGCATAAGAGATTAACAAAATAACTAATAATAGAATAGAGCCATTAAAATAATATATTGTAATAAAAGTTATGTGAATATGGTATCTCTCAAAGTATTTTATTGTGCTGTACTCATCCTTTCCTTCTTATGATAAAGATGATATGAGATATAAGATAAGATGATATAAGATGATAAAATGCCTACTTGAGAAGGTGAAGAGAGGTGAATGCTGTAGGTGTTGTGACATAGCGTCAGGCTACTATCAACTTTCTGAGGATACATCAGGAGGATCATCTGCTTCCAGATAGTGGTTGACTTGGAGTAACTGAAACTGTGGAAAGTGAAACTGCAGATAAGAAGGGGGGACTACTGTGAATAGAATGCTCAAACTTAACAAATCAAAGAAATCAAACTTAACTTTTTTAGGCATCCAAAGGAGTTTTACCACATTTTGAACAAATTTACATTGTTGATCTTGTTTCAGTTGGTGTGCATATTTGAATAGAAAAAATGACACTTCAGAACATATATACGAACTTTCCAGTATTTCACACTTTTTTCTTGTCTAATTTGTGTAAACTCGAAAAGCTATACTACACTCCTTTAATAGGCATTTTTAAAAATAAAAATGAGTATTTTTTCTTATTAAAATTTATTATGGACACTTTAAAAAAAAAGGATTTTATTTATTTATTTGACCCAAAGAGAGAGACAGGGAGAGAGGGAACACAAGCAGGGGGAATGGGAGAGGGAGAAGCAGACTTCCAGCTGAGCAGGAAGCCTGATGGGGGGCTCTATCCCAGGACCCTGGGATCATGACCTAAGCCAAAGGCACATGCTTAATGACTGAGCCACCCAGGTGCCCCTTATGGCCACTTTTTTTGTGGTAAAATATGGTAACCTAAAATTTTCCACTTTAATAATTTTTAAGTGTACTGTTTTAGAGCATTAAGTATATTCACATTGTTCTGCAAACACTACTTCCATGCCTCTAGCAATCACCATTCTACTTTCTGTCTCTATGAATTTAACTATACCATGTACCTTATATCAATGGAATCATACAGTATTTGTCCTTTGGTGAATGGCCTAATTCACTTGACATAGTGTTTTCAAGTTTCATTCAGGTTGTAGCAAGTGTCAATTTCCTTACCTTAAGGCTAAATAATATTCCACTGCATGTGTCTACATTTTATTTATTCATTCTTCTGATGATGGACATATGGGTTGCTTCCACCTTTTGGCTATTGTGGTTATAGCTACTTTTAATTGAAGCATTTTATTATTTAAAATGCTATTGAATAATCTTAGTGAGTAAACTTAATTTTTATAAGGTGGTTGAAAATGTAGAGATTATTTCCATAATTATTTTTATTATCATCTATTATCATTCCTTTGACATGTCCAAAGTATTTTATTTATAAATACTTAATTGCCTTCACTTGAAAGTCTTGTAATTTATTGAACATCCATGTGCACTATAGCTTAAATACTGAAAAGACAGACCTGGCATAAGTGTGGAGGAGGTCATGGCCAGATTTAGTATATAAATTTGAATTTTTTGACCTGTCAAGGGTATATAAAATTTAAAAAATATATATTAGTTACCAACACCTAGAGATAAAAGTTTTTACACTCAATTCTACATTTTTTAAAAAAAGATTCACTTATTTATTAGAGGTAGAGAGAGAGAGAAAGCAGAGGGGGAGGGGCAGTAAGAGAGGGAGAGAGAAACATAAGCAGATTCCATGCTGAGCATGGAGCCCTAGTCAGGGCTTGATCTCAAGACCCTGAGATCACGACCTGAGCTGAAACCAAGAGTTGGATGCTTAACTAAGTACACCAATCAGGTGCCTAGATCCTACATCTTTTGATGCCTCAGAAAATCCAGAACAGCTAACAATATATTGGATCACTTTTCCTTATGACAATATTTTGTGGAGCTGAGTGGCAGTTGCAGCTTTTAAGCAAAACTCATACTTTTCAGTGGAAGCCAGATTCTATATGATCCACTTTTTAAATTTATGTCTTTCTAGCCCCTGACACAGACCTGTATCCTACATCTGTGTGTACTCAACATGTGAGTAGTCCAAACTGAGGCATACTATGAGAAATTCATATAGTATTTCAAAGATTCAGTATGAAAAAAGATAATAAAATATCTTATAATTTTTGTGTTGTTTGTAATATTAAATGATAATGTTTTGGTTAAATAAATAACTAAAATATATTTAACCTACTTCTTTCTACCTTTTTTTTTAATGTGGCTAAGTAGACAATTTAAGATTACATAATGAGTCACATTAAATTTCTGTTTGACAGTGAATCTCTCCATGTTTGTACTTTAATAGGTGAGTTCTAAGCTATGTAGTACACTAGCTAAGTCTAATTCGTCACCTTTTTTAGTATGATCCACAAGTGAAGAGTGATTTCCACAAATGAGTATTTGCAATCTGTTTGATTATAGGGAGTAATAGTTTGGACCCCAATTAAGTGAAATGTTATTCTCCCAAAGAATTTCATTTTTTTCATTAGTAGACCTGTATTACAAAATATTATGCTCAATTATTATTATTATTATTATAATATTGTGAATTTTATCAAAAGTTTAGGAAAATTGTTTTTCTTGTTATTTCAGTTCCTATGTTTTATCCTTGATTTTGCCTCTTAGTGTGTAAAGCCTAAAGTATTTACTATGTTTTTTTAGACAAAAATTTGTTAACCTGTGGTCCAATAGGGAGCTATTGCAGGCAGCTTCTGGTGTGAACTAAGCATAATGGAAAGGCTTTGAATTCTGATAGACAAGAGTTCCAACATTATTAAATGATCTAATCTCTGAGCTTAGTTTCCTTATCTGTAGAATGGCTATAATGAACAATTCCTTCTGAATTATTTTGAAAATTAAATATGATACTATATGAGATGTTTTGTGGAAAGGTGATTCTAGCATTTTCTCTGCCTAGGATATTCTTTAAAAAAATTTTTTTTTGTAGATCTTATTTATTTATTTGACAGACAGAGATCATAAGTAGGCAGAGAGGCAGACAGAGAGAGAGGAAGGGAAGCAGGCTCCTTGCTGAGCAGAGAGCCTGATGCAGGGCTCAATCCCAGGACCCTGGGATTATGACCTGAGCCGAAGGCAGAGGCTTTAACCCACTGAGCCCCCCAGGCGTCCCTGCCTAGGATATTCTTATTTATCAAACCTAACTTGTTTACTTCTTGCCCATCTTTAGCCTAGTAACATGTCAGAGGAGCAGTTCCTGCTCTGGCCCTAGCCCAGGTTAACTCTCCCCAGAAATCCCTACTTCTTTTTATGCTCATCATACTTGATGCTGTTTATCACATCTGTCTACTTTCTATCTTATCACATCTGCTTATCATACTTGATGGTGTTTATCACATCATCTCTATGCGGGAAGTATCTTATAAACCACTATTTTCTAGGATTGACATATAATAAGTATTCAATAAATATTTTCTGAATGATGATTATACAAAATGCTGTACATATGACACATACACACAAAACCCAGAAAGATTCAGAAAGAGATTTCTTTTTTCGCAGAGATTTCATAGTTTGTGTCTAGAGATTTGAGTTATGTTTTGGGGCAAGTAGTTTATTTATTTATTTTTAAAGATTTTATTTATTTGAGAGAGAGTGAGAATGAGCAGGGAGGAGGGGGAGAGGGAGAGGGAGAGAGAGAGAGAGAGGCAGACTCCCTACTGAGTGAGGAACCTGATGTGGGCTTGATTCCGGGACCCTGGGATCATGACCTGAGCCAAAGGCAGACACTTAACCAACTGAGACAACCATGTGCCCCTTTTATTAATGATGAGAAAGGAATGCTTGTAAATACCTAGCACAGTGCCAGGCATGTCATTGTAAGCCCTCATCAATTTTTTTTTTCTTATGATGAATGATGAGGATGATGATAGTGAATATTGAACATCAAAATTATCAATGTATTTATGTGCTGTATAAAGTTGAGAGGTCAAAAATTCTGAAAAATGGGAGGGAGTCCATTTTACGGTAATCAGTCATCTCAGCATCCAAATTAAACCATATTCAACAACCAAAATCTTAGCTTTATTTATTTATTTGTTTTAATGAGCAGGATTTGAAATGGAAGACAGTTAAAAACTTAGAATCCAAATCAAGTTATGAAAACCAAAACTAAATTTTAAAATGCTCTGAATTTATATGTTAGGTATAGTTTTATACAATACGTTTTAATTAGCCTAAAAACTTGGCTAGAATGACAACTGAGAGCTGTGGCTCCTGTCTCCTCAGAACAGAGACTTAACACCAAGAAAGAAAAAGTATGTAATAAGGTCCACATGAGGTTTTGCCAGCAGGAAAGGACATGCTGCTTAGCACATGTCTGTCTACTTTCTAAGACATTAGGCTCTAGAAATTATGGAGCTGGTGATATAATCCAGCCCCAAGGTTCCCTCGTATAGCCTTTTCTAACCTTGTAATGAAGGTCACCCAATATATAATTTTAAAAGGCCAGATGTAGATGAATTATGATACATCCAGAAGATGGAGTCATTATTCTCCTTAATTATATATATATATATTACACCAAACTTCAGGGATTTCTGTAATTTCTTTTGAGAGTTCTATAATTTTCCAAATCTTCAGTTTTGTTCAGTTTAACCAGTATTTGTCAAGTATCTTCTATGTGCCAGGCTCAAGAGATAGAGATCAACATAGACTCAAAGCCTATTTCAGAGGAGCTCACAGTCTGGTTGAGGAAATCAGTGTGTAAGTAAGAGACACCAATTCACTGCATAAATGCTATGATAGCACCTTGCACAATGACTGTAGAAACAGGCAATGGTACCAAAGATGAGCTCCTGTGCATAGGACTGAGAATAAATCAGGGCAGCCTTCCTGGATGGAGTACACCAGATCAGAGTTGGTATGTAAGTGATTGAGTGAATGAATGTGTGTGTGTGTGTGTGTGTATACTACAACCTGGATTTATGGTAATCTACTATTTATCCTCGTGTCTTTCCTAGCCCACAGCAACAGTTAGGATTATAACACAGTAATTATGGTGGTAATTCCCAGTTTCGGGGGAGAAGGCTCAAAATGGAATGGGGGATTGTAAAGAATGGATCTTGAAATTACTCATCAATGTAGGAGCATTGATGAGTAGTTGAGAACATGGAAATGTCTATGGCATAGCATAAGGATAAGCCAGGTTGTGGCTGGAGATGGAGATGAGGCAGGTGATGAGGAGGAAATCAGATGAGGCCATGATAAAGAATTGGGGTTTTATCCTGCAAACAGTGGGGAGTCACTGAAGGGTTTTGAGTGGAAAGTGATATGGTCACATATTTGTCTTAAACTTGAGCTCAAAAAAAGGGATAAAAGGGATAAAACAAAAGGGATAAAAGGGATTAAAGGGATAAAACAAAAATATAGAGATGTATGGTTTTATCTATTCAAGACTTTAAAGGTATTTGATTAAGGATTGAGAGAATATCTAAAGTTTAAGCAAGACTTTTTGCCTTCCAGCAGAATCATTCTCTTCTTTGTTTGTTTGTTTGTTTTTAAAGATTTACTTATTTATTTATTTATTTGAGAGAGAGAGAGAGAAAGAGAATGAGAGAGAAAATGAGCATGGGGGGAGGGGCAGAGGGAGAGAGAAACTTAAGCAGAATCCACACTGAGTGCAGAGCCCAATGCAAGGCTTGATCTCACAACCCTGAGATCATGACCTGAGCCTAAACCAACAGTCAGATGCTTAGCCAACTGTGCCACCCAGACATCCCTCCTCTTTTTTTTGAAGCACAGCTGCACTCTACCTCTCAGCCTGACTTGCATTTGGAGGTGGCCATGTGACTAAGTCCTCTTCAGTGAAGTGGGAGTAAAATTATGTGTTCCCAAGAACTGAAGAGCTGAGGAAATACGAAAATAAAAAGACACTGTGCTTCTTTCCCTACCCCAAACTTCTTGTTTGGGAAATTTTGAACAAGTAGCATGAAATTTCAATACCTATGAGTATTAGGTAGTTATAGATCTCCTTCAGATGTTTTTTTTATGGGACATTAATAATAAAAATAGTAATAAAAAGCAGGTCATCAAAAAATATGACATTGATGCCATTTCTATAAACAGAAAGTCTATATATTTTATATGTACTTGTGTTTCTATATACCTACAAAGGAAGAGATCTAATCTATTAAATATTAAACTGTTAATACTACTCATTATTTATTATACCAATTGTATTAAAATGCATTAACAGGTATTTTCAGAATGGAAAAATAACATTGGGCATTAGTTTTGATAATGCTAGAGATGAAGTGAAAGTTACAAATTATTCACAAGTGACTTCAGAATGTTTAATGAATAATTTCTGACAAGGAATTTTAATCCAGCTTCTTTTTTTGTACAAACCTCAAAAATAAATTCTCCTAAAGTCTCCAAATGTAATTTATTTTCTTATTAATGTCATCAAAAATCAATTCATTTTAATAGAATTCTGATTTTTAACTCTGGGCTTTTATAAACATATGCTTTAATATGGAGGGAAAATTTGCCAATTTGTCTGTTACTATCTATCTCTTTCCTTCATTTATTAATCATATTTTCTGATGTACCCAAGACATAATTAAAAATCATGGGCACATCTGACATGTCTGGATTTGAATCCCAGTTCTTCAATTTTCTTTGCTTTATGTTCAAGAACAAGTTATTTAACTTCTTTAAGCATCATTTACATGACTTCCTGAAGGGTTTTTGAGGATTAAATGCTACAATGCATCTGCAGTGCCCAGAACATTGTTACAGAGTAGACAACGAGAGGCCCCCTCTTATCTCTACTGAGTCATTGCTCTAATCTCAGTTCACTTTTAAGAAGTGGTAAATATAAAAATGCAGTTATTAGACAGGAATTCATAAACCTTCCACTGCCTCCTATGAATAGGTACTACCCATTTTCTCTACAACAGTTTAATCGACTGTTGGCAATTTTAAAAGCAAAAAGGCTAAAATTTTATCTTATTTTTTGTCTTTTTAAATAAATTTTTGTTTTCTTTTGAATTATATTTTATCTATTAAAAATTGAGATAAAGTGAGAAAATGACAATGAAGTTGGGGCAAATGTGGACAGAGAACAGGTTTTTAAAATAAGTAAGTCAGATATATTGGTGGGTAACAAAGAAAGGAGCAATATTAAAATGAGCCTGTTCTTTAATTACAAGATTCATGCATGTACATGTAGTAATAATACAGAAAATTTAGTGTATAGAGATAAGCTGATGTAAATGGGAAAAAAGAATTATATCACCCACAATCTCACCATTCTGATGAGCTGTTCTCAATAGTTGGTTTATGTCCTTTATATACTGATATATATATTTAAAATCTTATTTACTTTTTGAGACTGGTTATTTTTCAGTCAATATATTGTTACCATTTCCCATTATAAAATATTCAGTAGCATTATTTTATTTATTTATTTATTTATTTATTTATTTTTTAAAGATTTTATTTATTTATTTGAGAGAGAGAGACAGTGAGAGAGAGCATGAGTGAGGAGAAGGTCAGAGAGCGAAGCAGACTCCCCATGGAGCTGGGAGCCTGATGTGGGACTCGATCCCGGGACTCCAGGATCACGCCCTGAGCCGAAGGCAGTCGTCCAACCAACTGAGCCACCCAGGCGTCCCCAGTAGCATTATTTTAAATGAATGATGATATTCTAGTTTACAGGCTTTAGTAATCTCCTTAATTTTGAACATTTACATATTATATGATCACTTTACCGTGGCAAACAATGTTTTATCATTGTTTCAGTCAATTTTTGGATACACGTCCATAATTATTTCCTACTGAAAAATTTCTAGAAGTGGAAATTTTGGATCAAAGGTTGTACACAGATTTGATGTACATTGCCAGATTTCCCTCTAAAAAGTTATAGCATTTATGTTTTCAGCAGCAAAACATGAAAGTACCAGTTTCCCTGTATTTGTTATTCCCTAAATTCACTAATCTTTATAATTAGAAATTATTTGGGTCATTGTTTTAGTTTGAATTATATTATTAGTTGCAATTTTGAACTCTTTGTGCATGCACTCTTTTGCCATTTGCATTTTTTTCTTTTATAAACTGTGTGTTCACTTTCTTTGCTCCTATTTTCCTTGGTGTTTATCTTTTTCATAATAATTTTTTAAGCCTACCTAACATGGATGGACATAGAGGGTATTAAGCTAAGTGAAATAAGGTCAGACTAAGAAAGACAAATGCAATATGATTCCACTCATAAATGGAATCTAAAAAGAATGAATAAACAAATAAAAAGCAGAATTAGAACTATAAATACAGAAAACAAAATGATGGTTGCCAGAGGGGAGAGAAGTGGGGGTTTGGGCAAAATGGGTGAAGGGAAGTGGGAGATACAAGTCTCTAGTTATGAAATGAGTATCTCATGGAAATAAAAAGCCGAGCATAAGGAACACAGTCAATGGTGATGTAATGGGACAGATGGTAGCTATGTGATGAACATAGCATAATATCTAAACTTGTCAAATCACTAAATTAAAAAATAAGTGATATTTTAGTCTACCTCAGAGTGTTCTTACATATTAGGGATATTAACCTGTTGTTATGTTTTAAATATTTTCTCAGTATATTGTTGCTTTTCAATTTATTAAAGCCTCTTTTGAGGTATAGAAGTTCAGGACTGGATTTAATTAAATCTATCCATATTAGAGAGACTGTTTCCTTTCAGACGTTATAAATCAGCTGTATTATCTTCTAGTACTCTTATTATATTTAGATTTTGAAGTCACCAAAAGTGGCAAAAAGTAAAAAGTGGGTCTGACATAATTGTCTGAAGTGTTATTCAGTTGTCCATTGCAATACTACATTTCTAAGCCACTCTTTTCTTATTGATTTGAAATTTGGATCACAATCCTTCCTCTGATCTTCCTGGGGCCAGATGTGTTTTGGAATTCAGAATGTTTTGGATTTTAGAATGTATTACACAGACCATATATTATGTGAAACCTCAGTGAAGTCTGAAATCGTTCCCTGCAATGAAGCACTTTATTATTTCCACAGTGAAATATTCACAGTAAGGGGGATAAGTAAAGTCTACAAATCAGTCTTTGTTGCTTTTGTTGTCTGATGAGTTCCCAAAAAATCCAGTTTTCAGAAATTTTGGGGTTTTGGAGTTGTGGCTAAGAAATAGTGGACTTGTATCTCATTTAACATATACTAAAATCCTAAGTATAAATGTTGTGTCTATTTTGACCTGATTTTTAGTTCTGTTTTATGCTACACACTGTGATATGCTAATGATTTTTGTTTTAAAATACCTTTTAATATTAGTTTAATTGGTTCTTTTTTCAAAAAATCTCTTTGTAATTATTATTTTAGATGTATTACAGAATATTTTTTTCCAAGCTCTAACAAATTATTTTAGAGAATTCTAGATTTATCTGGGGGAAGCAGGGCAGGCAGGGTTGAGCCATGTTGATGACTGAAAGAGTTGTGCTCCCTGTGTCTGGGTACTGTCTGTTGTACTCGCTTTTGAATAAACTCTTAGAGGTCCATCCTCAGCTCTCAAGATCAACTTGAGAAATGTTGGTCTCTTGACACATTTCTGGAGTATATCTGGCTGGATACCCCTGAAGTGCTCTCATGGTTATTAATAATATCTATTAACATCTTAAAAACTCTTGGGAGTGCCATGCTGTAAAGAAGGCCATGTATCTTAATTTAGCCTATTGTTTAAAAGAATTACTTGACCATAAAATCCTGTTTCATAACAGTGATCAAATAGTGTAGGGAACGGTCATTTAATGAAAAGTAAAAGCACTTCAAATTAGAGTGCTCTTCATCACTAACGCATCATAGGTGTTTATTGAATGTCTGTTACCTACCTATTATGGTTGAATGTATTGGAGATATGAAAGAATTATAAGATATGCTCCCTTACCAGAGGAAAAAACACCAGGAAAACTATTAGGGACTGCTGAATTGTAATTCTCAATAGAATATTAGCCTTCTGAAAGTACAAAGGCATCTAAATGATATTTATATCACCAGAATCAGTACAGTGCTCTGATTATACCAACATTGGCATTCAGTAAATCTATTATGTAAAAAAGTAGAAGAAGAGAGGGAGGGGTGCTATCTGTAGTACAGGGCAGTATATTTTGGTTCATATATGCATATACTGAAAGGACAAAACCAGAGTGGGCTTCTCAGATGGGACCACAGGTTGGACCAAGGCTGGGCCACACAAGATTTATAGGGATGGATTTTTCTCCATTACTGCAGGAAATAATAATTGGAAATATGCTTACTGGAGATATGAAGTGCATCACACCTAGCCTGTCCCATACTCAGACAGTTTTGTATAAGGATAGAGGCCTATCTGCCTTATCTTTTTTGTCCCCTAGGATCCTAATCATAGTCCTCAAAGAATTCTCTGATTCAGATTGCTACTATAGCGGGTGAGAGAAAATGTGGTTTATTGCTTTGTGTGAAGAAATGAAATGTTCTAGTGTGGGAAACAGTGCTGGTCTGGTCTAACTGAAGTCATAGGGTAAGCAGACATAATACAGAGGCGGCCTGCTACACTTGTTTGTCAACTGAATTCTCAAGTTTATTTGGAGAATTCATAGGAAATTAAAATGGTTCCTTCAATATCCTTAATTGGCTTACTCAATTTGGTAGATGCCAGCTTATCGATTTCTCCCCAAAATGTAAGTCTGACTATTGTATTTCTCCCCCATGTCCTATAAATCCTGTTTTTGCTTTTGTTCCTTGGCTCCGTCTAGCAGACTCTCTCATATGTGGGTACACAGTTTGTGTGCAAAATAACTAAAGGACATTGAGCTGAGCTATTTTCCTTCTTCCTGAAGGAAAAAATATATATATATATATTTCATAACACTGAGCAATAGTGTAGGGAACAGTCATATATATATATATATATATATATATATATATATATATATATATATCCCTTCTTCCTGAGCTCTTGTCCATTGGGTCATGGGGGAAAGTAACTGAATGTTCAATTCAGTGTAAGGCTTAGTCTGATTTGATCATTTAAATCATTATTTTAGGTCATTCTTTCTCTGAGATAGACTCTCCTGCACCCTGTTGGTTTCCTTCAGGTAGTATATGGAAGAAGGGGCTGTGTGGATTTCATATCTTCAAGTCATTGGGGAAAGGGACCCCTGGCCTCAAGCTGGCCCATTGGAATGTATATATATTGGCATGACAGCTGCTGGGCACTAGAAGGATATCATCCCTTGGTCAGTTGGTTGCTGAATGCTCTTTTGGTCAGCAACATGTAAACTTGTAGCACATTCTTCTGGCTCAGGCTCTTTTTTTGGTGGTATTTCTTGGATGGTCCACCCTAAACTTGACTTCCCCTGGTATTAGAGAACCCCACTCACAGGTCTGACCGAGTCACCTATTTGGCACTGGCTTTAAGTGGTCTATGGTGCTACTCTTACTATAGAGCCATACTTCCCCCACTATGCCAATAGTCTGTGGCAGACTTCCCAGCTTAACAAGTATTACTTCCAAGTCCTAAGACACACAGAAATGAAGGGTTATTCAGGAAAGCTAAACCTCAGGCCTCCCTCTGGGTGCCTATACCATGCCACTTTGTCAATGTGTCTCTATCTTGGTGCTACAGGACAGCTTCCTCCCTGTGACTATACTGAGGGGAGGGGAGCAGAAGGACCCTCTAGCCCGAGGATTCCTTTCCACTTACCTGATACTCGTTTTCATCCCCAAACCACTTGCTATAGAAGGGGACTTAAGACTTAGCTTTTCCAGCTATTTTATACCTTCCTCCCTTTCTGAGACTTCTTCCTGTATTTCCTCTAGGGCAGAAGGAGATGGTAAGCCTTTTTTTTTTTTCCGCTACATTGTATCTTCCTCAGTCCTGATTTTAGCAAAGTTTTAACAGCAGTCAGAGGCATTGTTCTTAATTCACAGGGTCATTTATGGGCTGAGTCTTCTAAGTTTAGCTATTTATATGCTGAGGAGAGTAAAGTGTTTTTTTGAGAGGCAAATCATCTCTAAAAGCAACAAGACCATTGCCTTTTGTTTGCAAGGATATTGTTTGGTTGCACAATTTTATTGTACATGTCAGAAATTATATTATTGTGACAAATCCTAATAACATCTAGGGTATTTAGGGCAGTTTTGTCATTGAAAAGACCAAAAAGAAAAGCATATTAATAAATTTTTAAACCATTACCCCTGTTACATTACCCATTAAAATACCTGAAGGACTTTAAACTTGGCACATTATTAAGACATTTGAGTTGGATACCTAGAGTTGCAAGAAATAGTGTTATGTTTACTATGAGGACATATGTAACATATCTGATAGGGTTATTGATTGCAATTAATGGGACCTATCTCAGATAATTTAGGCATAAAATAATTTAATAGGATGGCAGGTGGTAGCACATGGAATTTAAAGAAAGACCAAAGAAAGGGGTTGTAGAAAAAAACAGAATAGCTCCAGACGTCTGGATCTGAAGTCTTGCTAGGGTGCTGTTAGTGGGACATGTTCTCTCCGACTACTGACGTTTTTATGTGGTTCCCCTCTTGACTCTATCTCTTAAAGAGAGAAGCTGATTGGTGTGGGAGGTCAGGGGCACAAACTTGGCCAGGGTAGCACAGTCCTTCCAAAACTGCATGCAGTAGTAGAAGAAATGGAGTAGAGAGTCAGATTGAGAGTACAAGCTGACTTCAGTTTAGGGCATGTGGCATTCCTAGTAACAGAATGTCTAGGCAGAAAGTTTATAATATGGGTACAGAGCTAGCCCTGGCTGTAGGGCTAACTCAGTGCCATTTTTCTCATGGAATTTGGAAGGGCTAAAATTTATGATTCATTAAAAAAAAACAGAGAAGAAGATTTTTAAAACAGTTTGTCTCCTTAATTAAATGTTAAATAAATTGTAGATAAAGTATTGTGTAGAATTCTCTTTTACATTCTTTTAGACAAAATATAACCATTTTAAAATGTTACTGTTTTAAAAAGTGATGTTTTTATTTGCTGGTTGTCAAATATTACAAAGTTTTTTTTATAAATGCTCCCTCAAACTGTCCTCAAAAAGGTACGGGCAATGGTAAAAACAGCCTTTTTCAGAGAATTAGCAAGGATGGGAGAGGAATCCTTGGTTTTAGAAGGCCTGGGCTATATGAACCTCAGTCTTGCCCACTGTGTCAGAACTAATCTGTGACGGAGCCAGATTTCACAGCCAGTTTTGAACTAAGGATTCTGTTCCTTCCCCAAGTCTAGAAGTGGCACTCTTGAATTATTTTTATAGAAGGGACTTAAGTGAGACAACCTGGTTGGAAGTGGTCAGGATTTAGTTAAGGTATCTTTAATACCGGAACTAAATTAAGTGTGTATAGCTTGAGAAGATGGGCTGAGCCAAGGCAAAGCTGTGAGTTACGTAGAAATTCAAAGCTAAGAACTGAATTATGTAAAGTTATCATTATACCTTCACTATAGGGCTAGCATTTTGCACATATGCTCCACTTTATAATTACAATCAGAAATAGATTATGTATGGAGTCACGTGAGCCATCTTTGTTCTTGTTCCCCAGTATTAAACATTCCTTCCAGTCAGACCAATTGCCTTAGGCTGACTCACCTAGTCAGCTACGTCCTTTTCTCTGTCTTTCCTTCAAGGCTCAGCTTGTATTCTCTCCTCCCCTCCCAAAGCCATGTCAAGACAATTCACTAATTGTATTTAGGACAAATTTCATCATGTAGCTAATAACTAATTAGTAACATTAATTAATATTTACTAATAGTGTTGTCCTATACTATCACGTCTTTTCCTAGCTAGATACTACCAATTGTTTATGCCTTTCCATCTCTACCTTAAATAATATTTTTGTCCTTTGTAGTTGTAGATTATATTGTTTATACCTCTATTTGACAATTATTTATGATCTATGCCATGCATATATTTTTTCTTACTTTCTATTATTTTCATCATCTCCTCAGTCATATCTCTCTTTGCTGTTAACCAATATGTATGTAGTAAAATGTCTATACACTTGTTACATGTGGAAGCATATTATACTATTTAATGCTGTGGCTTTCTAAATTGTGAGGAGAGATGGGATCAGTTGGATCAGTTCTATGCTCCCAGGTTTTTCCCTACCTATAACTACAACTTTATCTAATTAAGAGCTAAGCTTTTGTTTAAAGATTTTAGAAACCATCTCCCTGCAAATGAGGACTATTTATTAAACAGATCTACATGTATTTTTTATTTATTTAATCTAATTATAAATATTGAATCTTGGTCTGGTGCTTCTTCACAGTTCCTAGTTTGATTTTGAATAAATTAGGAAGTTTTTAATAAATATTAAGATGAAATAAGTAAGATAATGATAATATTTATATCTTATAAATTTTATGTCCAGTTCAATTCTAAAGGATATTTAAATTAATTTTTAAGTAAAAAAATTTCACTTTTCCTTAACTTATCAAGTATTGAGCACATAAAATCATGCCTTAGAGAAATTTACAAACACACACATGCACACACAAACTTTGAAAGTACCAAGAATTACCCTTAATATTAATGGCCTGAACAGATAGCATTTATTTGACATTTTGACCTGTTCAAATAACAGTTTGATTTTGTACTTTTGAACTTTTCGAACATTGCCTATATTTTGGTTTCATCTTCGTTGACAGGTAGGAAACCAAAAACGTAAGTCTGATCTAAATTAAAATGATACAGACTCATTATCATTTAACTTCTTTATCAAATTTTTTTGTGTGTATGACCTCTCTTTATCATTTCCATTAATGCATTTTCAGACACAAATGATTTAGGTTGACAAAATTCAGAATTTTTCCTGGACATCCATGATACCAAATAGTGGCTTCCCCCACACTTGTAGCAGCCACCTCCTGTTCCCATACATAAATGGCAGCCAGCAATGGCTGGAAACAAAGGACTCTCTCCCAGTCCCTGAATACAGTGACATTCATTCTGAGAGAAGCAGGGGCAGCTTTTTGAAAGCCGACTTCTTCAGCTCGACAATAACACACAATGAGTTATTGACTTGTTTATATACGGAGCTCTTTTCAGTAACTAACTCTGACTCCCACAGTCTGGACAAATGATTGATTTCGTGGTTAGAAAAAGAGAAAGCTCTCGCGCTAAACTCTGTAGTGCAAACTACTTCTTCCCCATTTGTTCCCTAAATGAATAGGACCTTATTAAAATGCACTTTCCAAAAAAATACCTGCAGCTGGCCTTTATAACCATGTTTTGTATATATAAATAAGTAATTTGTCCCAGTCTTTTGTATATTAACAGACCATTGGGAAACTTGTCAATATATATGAAGGCTGATTGTCCTGTTGTTTATGCTAACCTGTATTGCCTATATTGATCTGCATGAAAATATGGATCAAATAATTTATTATTAAATCAATTTACTGATCAAAAATTAGATTTTTGATAGAAAAAGTTTCGGTTTTCTTGTTGGGTTACATTGATTTATTAAGGACATTATATACAACGCATATGAAATACTTCACATTGAATCACTAGCTGTTCTGAACACAGAGAAAAGTACATGCAGAATTGTAATTCAGAGCAGTAAGAGTATGGGTATGGTTGGACTCATTGATTAGTACCTATCTGGAATATCAATATGAATTAAGTAGACAGAACATACCATCTTGTTTGATCACTGTACCTTTTAAAAAATATATTAATAATTGAGCTCTAGAGTTTATTTAGAGTTATATTCTCCTATAAAATAGATCTTATTTTGTCTTACTGTCATGTTAAAATTTTTACATAATCAGTCTTTATGATTTTTATAAATATACTTTAAAATATTTGGGAGGAAGTTAAAAAAAAAGGAAAAGCCATGTACTGTTACTGACACACACAAAAGGAGATCACTGCTCTTCTCCAGCAGGAGATCTTGAGCCTGTTGTCTCTCTAGGATGTCCATAGTTGAGCTTCCTGAGCCAGCAAATGTTTGAGGAACTCCTCAATGAAGAGCACTTTCTCTTATAGTCACAATGGGCCGTACATGTTATACAGAACTACATATTACTAAACCATGACCCTTTAGGTCTTCAAAGAAAGTATAATGCCGGCTACCTTAGCATTAGAAGTTTTATGTAAAATACACATAGTCTGAAAATTAATGATCATTAGAAATCATTTCATTGAAACCTGTGGCTTCAGGTATACTTTGGTGGACTTTTTTCTTAATTCCTAAACAGATAGTTTGAGGTGAATATATTCCTTTTTAATCATGTTTCTCTAAATAGACCGTTTTTGGGGAGTACTTCTTATTTAGTTTTCTTTGACAGAACCATTATGTTTCTTGTTTTCTCCATTTCTGCCATTGTCCTGCACTCATCTCTTGATGGTTCTACTCTGGTTACCATTAATACTGAGTGAGAGCAACTTTAAACTGAGCTCTGATACCCAATATTTATTACTATTTTTAAAATATTAGCAACAAGACCTGACAAAAATGATAAATTAAACCTTCCTATTTAGCTTTAGATTTTTATGTATAAAATGAATATTTATGGGTGTTTTCTTACATTTAAAAAGAGTGAGATATAGTTAGAACAAAGTGGTACTTCTCTGGTAGATATTTGGCTTTTCATAGTTTATACAAATTTTAGCCATCTCTGTTTATTTTTTATTGAGTTATAATTGGCATATAACATTATATTAGTTTCAGGTGTACGTCATAATGATATGATATTTGTATATATTGTAAAATGATTACCATGGTAAGTTTAACATCTGTCACCATACATAGTTACAATTTTTTTGTGTATAATAAGAAGTTTTAAGCCTTACTCTCAACAGTTTTCACGTATGCAACACAGTATTATTAACTATAGTTACTATGTTATACTTTACATCCCTGTGACTTATTTATTTTATAGCTGGAAATTTGTACCTTTTGACCCTCTTTACCTGTTTCTTCTACCTCCCACATCCACCCCTGGCAATCACCAATTTTTTCTATGAGCTTGGTATTTTTTTTTTAAAAGATCACACATATAAGGACATCATATGGTATTTCTGTTTCTCTGACTTATTTTAAATAGGACAATACCTTATCTTTTACTTTTAACTTGAAATTTCTGCCCCTTTATACATGAAAAATTAGCCTCAGAAATTTTGAACCCATTGACAAAAATTATTTCATACATTTCAGATAAGAACAGCAAATCAAAAGCACATAATTTTGTCATAATGAAGAATCAGTATCTTTTCCTCCAAAGTGACAGGAGAGAAGACTCCTACAATTGTTATCATGACATGGGACTTGAGGGAAAGATGCTGTTAGCACTGCATATTATTAATACTTCAAGTGAAAATGCACTCTCTTTTTAAAAAATTTTTAAAAGAGTTTATTTATTTATTTGGCAGACAGAGATCACAAGTAGGCAGAGAGGCAGGCAGAGAGAGAAGGGGAGAAGTAGGCTCCCTGCCGAGCAGAGAGCCCGATGCGGGGCTCGGTCCCAATACCCTGAGATCATGACCTGAGCCAAAGGCAGAGACTTTAACCCACTGAGCCACTCAGGTGCCCCAAAAATGCCCTCTTTTAATTTGACTTTTTACTTTCAATAATTTTCAATAAAAATCTCTCTACAAAAAAACTAAAAATAATTTTCAATAAAAATCTCTCTCTTTTGGAATGGCTGGTCTGTTTCAAGAAAAGGCCCAGGTCTGTATCATTCTATTTTGTTAAGCATTTATTTCTTAATATCTTACTGGATTCTCTATTTGGTATGCATATGATGTTTTCCGATAATGTTGATGTGTTTTGATCTTAGCTTATGTAGACTAGTATAGTGCTTCTTTAGGAGTTGAATATTAGAATGGTGGTGATTTTCCCAACTGTGGTGGTTTCAAAGGTAAAGAATTCCCACCTTTTGAAAAGTTACTTGGAAGCAGTTCTAAATGTCATAGCCCTGGGAGACCTCACTAGAATCTGACTTACTGCTGTGGCACCAAAGAATTTAGTATTCTGTTTTTGTTTTGTTTATGTTCCTTGAAAAAGATCTGCTCAAAATGTTTGTGCATTTGGAAATTAATTTTGTAAGGAATGGATGAATTTGGTGAATATTTCCTGGCTTCTCCCCTTCACACTGATCTCCTCCTCAGATGAGAATCCCCACATAAAGAAATAGCCATAGAGACTTGACATAACTATGTTGTACCACACTTATACACAGGCTTCCCTGAAGTAGATATTTAACTTTTTATAATACTGTGCTTTTTGTATTACTTCAGCATATGAAAAAATATTCTTCAGGGAGAGTAATCCTAAGAATAGTTTCACATGATGATTTCTTTCCAGTTTAATTGAGATGTAATCGACATACAACACTGTGTAAGTTTAAGGTGTATAGCATAATGATTCAACTTTGACATATATTGTGAAATGATTACCACAAGAAGTTTAGTTAATATCCATCATCTCATATATAGGTATAAAAAAAAGGAAAAACAATGTATTTTTCCTTGTCGTGAGAACTCTTAGGATCTACTCTTTTAACAACTTTCAAATATACCATTCAGCATTGTTAACTATTGTCATCATGTTATACATTATGTGTTGATTATTTTTTAGCAAACCTGTTTTTTGTGGTCCTCAATCCAGGACAGGGATAGTCAAATGTTGCCTGCTGTTCAAAAGCAGCCTGCTACTTATTTGTTTTTTAAGTTTTTCTGAGGCATAGCTCTGCTCATTCACTATGTGTTGTCTATTTCATGCTGCAAGGCTAGAGCTGAATATGAGCAACAGAGACTGTATGCCCTCCTGCACCAAGCCTCAAATATTTACTCTCCGGCCCTTTACAGAAATGTTTGTCAACTCCTTATACAGGGTGATCATCAGAATCACCTAGCCTTTTCCCTCTACCAAGACAGAATCTCTGATATGCTGTGCTGTATCACATATCAGTGGATGAAGAGTTTGCAGGTTTGATACTATTCTTATAGCACCTATACATAACTAGACTGAAGAAACCATATTATTCACTCCCACCCACACTTTATCTCAAGTATAAGAATGGGTCTTCAGGCAGAATAGGGATTAAAGATTCATGTTAACTCAAACATGATTTGCCAGGCATACAATGAAAAAACATGATTTAAAACAACAACAGGGGTACCTGGGTGACAGTTGGTTAGGCGTCCCACTCTTGGTTTTGGCTCAGGTCATAATCTCAGGGTCCTGGGATTGAGCTCTGCGTCGGGCTCTGCAGTCAGTGCAGAGTCTGCTTGAGGTTCTCTCTCCCTCTCCTTCACCCTGTCCCGCTCATGCAGTCTCTCTCTAGAATAAACAAATCCTAAAAAAAAAAATATATATATATATATATATATATATATATATATAGCAACAATAACATTAACAAAACAAACAAAACAAAACAAAAAATGTGACCATTATTTATTCTTTATCCTGTATTATAAAATTATAGTGAGTGCTAATTTAAAAATTAAAACATATTTTACTTGGGTCTGATAGTAAACCAACTATAGTTATCTGATAGCAACAAAATGAAAACAATTGGTCAAAACTGGAATCATTTTATTGATATAGGCAGATTGAAAAATCATTATATGCTTGAAAGAATAAATATTGTAATTTTCTGAAAAGTATTTCTGAAAACTTTCTCACAAATTGCCTAAATTAGGAAAGATACAATATTGCCAGTCCATTGCTTAAGAATTGTTAAATATTCCAATTCAAAAAGTTTTGTATTAGGCTGTTATTTTCTTTTTTTTTTCTTTCTGATAATACCAGTTTGCTGAGTGAATGTTATTGTGTGAATTCAGCTTTTTCCTTCATTGAAAATAGCATTTTGTTTTGATGGGGATTATTAAAAAAAAAAACAACAACAACACAGAATGGATGACATTCATCTATTTATAACATATGGGTTGCAAGAGTAGTGGAAGTAGTGGAAGACCTTTAATGGATCAGGTTGCAGGTAACTGTTCAGGTATTTAAGATGCATTATTTCTTGTCTTGAAATATTATAAATCATTTTGAACTGTGCTAGAGTGTTTGAATTGACATTTGCTTTTGGTTAATGTTCTTGAATTTTTATCCTGATGTAACAGCAGCCAATTTATTCCCTACTGGCAATGAAAAATTTTAATAGGAAATATCAGCCTAATTTTTTAAAAATTGCTATGCTCATTTTGATAAAATTACTTTTAAAAAAGTAATTGTTGGTGTCAAATGTCTGTGATTAAGGACCCTCTCCCAAATCATATTTTAATAAACTTATAAATGATAAAAGTGAGTGTGAATGATTCAGTGTTAAATATTTTAAATATAAAAATATATTTTCAACTTAATCTAAATGGAGTTCATTCTCATATAAATATGGGCCAAATTAATTTTAAATTATCTTCCATGAGTATGCTAAATTGGTTGTTTGAAGAAATGTTGTAGTAATGCCTATTTTCATGCAATTTGTTTTTTTTCTAGTTGAACCTTGCTGTAGATGAACAGAAAGAAAAAATTACTGAAAAAGCAATTCTTTCAATGACAGCAAAGGAACACCATAAGGCACAAGAAGAAGTAAGAAACTTACTTTTCAGGAGTGTCTGGGTGGCTCAGTGGGTTAGGCTTCTGCCTTAAGCTCAGGTCATGATCTCAGGGTCCTGGGATCAAGTCCCACATCAGGCTCTTTGCTTAGCAGGGAGCCTGCTTCCCCCATCTCTTTGCCTGCCTCTCTGCCTACTTGTGATCTCTCTCTCTGTCAAATGAGTAGATAAAATCTTAAAAAAAAAGAAACTCACTTTTTAAACTGTATTATAAAATTATAGTGAGTGCTAATTTAAAAATGAAAACGTATTTTACTTGGGTCTGATAGTAAACCAACTATAGTTATCTGATAGCAACAAAATGAAAACAATTGGTCAAAACTGGAATCATTTTATTGATATAGGCAGATTGAAAAATCATTATATGCTTGAAAGAATAAATATTGTAATTTTCTGAAAAATATTTCTGAAAACTTTCTCACAAATTTCCTAAATTAGGAAATTATTACATGCAAGTTGAATCTGGAAATTATAAAATATGCTAACATAGGAAAAACATTAAAATCTTATTGAACTTTGAATACGTACTGAATCTTATTTTTATTTTCTGACTTCTAGAAGTAATATTATTGTTATGAATGTTAGAAATGCCAACAGTGTTATCTCTTATCAAAGAAAAACTGTAGTTTACAAATGTCAAGCTTAAGTAAGCTAATCATAAGCTTCTGTAGGCAATATTGTAATGAACTATTAAAGCAAAGCTTCTTCTCTCCAAAGCTCATGCTGTGAATTTGACAGCATATTCCATAAATGAAATAATAATACAAAATTGGTGTTAGACAAAAGGAAAAAATGATTTTTGTGTAGGTTTCTGGAATGCAAAAGCATTTACTCTTTCTGAGGGAGATCATGAATTTGCTAATTCCCATGTACCATTGTCAGTAAATAAAATCACAGTCAACTTAAAGAATAAGGTAATGTGAATATTTAAAAATTAAACTTACATATAATTCTCTTTTGACACTTTGGCAAGGAAAACTATCGAAGATTTGGGCCTCTAATATTATCTTATCATTATGATTGCATCTGTTCTGCTAACTATGTATGATATGAAAATGAACAGGTACAATGCTTCAAATCTTCCTGAGTAAATTCAAACCTTTAAATTAGAGACTATATTCATCTTTGGGACTTATATATGTCCAGTTTTAAAGACAATATTATAACCATAGATTGGTAATCTCAGTAGTGAATATTTCATAAGAAAAGTTCAATTGAATAAGCTCTAAGATGTAGTAAATAATGATTGTATAAATTTAAGTTACAGTTCTCACTCATTCCACTCAATATTAACCAGTTAAAAGATAGGATTTACAGCTATAAATTAAAAAATATTGTCCTCTACTCATTTGGAAAATGTTTTTATCACAGTTGGAGAGTTTTATTACATTTTCACAGGAATTTAAATTGAATCTATCATGTACCTTGATATGGTAAACTTTAAGAAAGGCAAATACTTATCTCTAGTTTAATTAGTATCATTAAAGGTATGCCTATAACAACAAATTATTATTAGAGATTAAATCTAGAATAATCTAAAAGAATGAATATATTTGATATTTTCTGCCTTTTAAATATTGTAATTATTTTGCTCTTTGATATTTTATCCAAAACTGTAATTTCAGTGGAACTGAAAACTTGAAGTGGCCCAGAAAAATTATCATTATGCTAAATATATCACTTTAAATGTCACCTTGTTAGCAACACTGGAAATGAAAATTATCTTTTCTAGAATATCCAAAAGTAGCTGTGCCTATTTGGTATTTATTAATTTATTAATGTTTATTTAATACCCAGATACATTAGTGTTCTTCTCATACAGTGCCTTATTTGGTCATGTATTTGCTTGATTGGTTATGACTCAAATGCCTTTTGTTTCCTTAAAAAATAAAATACACAATAAAGGGAATATGTGGTGTGTGTATGTGAGTGTATGTGTGTGTGTGTGTGTGTGCACATGTACGTGCGTGCAGTGATCTCTATATTCTATAAAGTTTGGGAATAATTTCTCTGTCATTACTTTGAAAGTGATTATATTAATCTTGATGTGTAATTTTCAATATTTTGGTTGGAAAAAGTAAGTGACATCAAGTTTTGGGCCTAATTCATATATAGAAATGTGAAATCATGAATGTGAAGAGAAATGAAAAATCTGGGAGGGAAAGAATTCAAAATTTATTTAGACTAGAGTTTACTTTTTACAAAAATATTGTATTTCTAGATATATTTCAAAATCCAAACTAAACATCATAAAATCTGAGATTTAGATTCAGATTTCTGCTGTCTGTATTTTTATCTTAAGACCATAGACATGGTCTTGTTTTATTTCATTTAATTTTTCCACATGAAAACTGGGAATAATAATAATGTATGTTTCATAAGACTGCTTTGAGGTGTGTTATATGTTAAACTACTTTTTTGGGAAATGGTTTATAGAAATGTACATATACTTTGCTATTGTTAGTTTAAAAGTTATTCCAGGTTCTCTGGAAAGTGAATACCAAGACAGTATTAAATGTGTATGTATTTTATTAGAAGAACTGCCTATGAGAGAAAATGGAGAGAGCTCTGGGTAAGCCTGGGAGACCTGTTAGACTGAAATGCAGGCTTGAACATGAGTGAAGGAGAGAGGAAAGGAAAACTGGAGGGAAGCCTCTTAGACAGCAGTGCAGTCTAAGGAAGGTTTAGTGAGCTGGTAGTGTATCCCTCACCTAAAGTTGTCCTTCACAGGAGTCCTATGACCCCTAAATTAGACCTACCTCAGCATCCTCAGCCATTGATGCAAACCTGGTGGTGGATTTGAGAGATAGTAGCTGGGACCTATGGTTCATTATGCTCCTGGTTGGTTAGAAGCCTATGAAGCACATTCTCACTGCTTCCTCAAAAGGTATAGTTGACATTATTTTTGTTGCCATCAACATAGCCCAATTGCCAGATGAATTATAAAGACATATAAGTGTTTCTATTTTAGGTGAAGGGGATTAAGGGTAACTTATGTTGATGAGCACAGAGTAGTATATGGAACTGTTGAATCACTATATTGTACACTGAAACTCATATAACATAGTATATAAACTACACTGGAATTAAAATTTTTTAAAACTCTCTATTTTAATCATCCCTTCTTCCATGAATGTTAGACTCTTGAATAGGCTTAAAGGTGGGACACACAATGGACCTCTGGCTGGAAGCATGGTAACTCTCCTTCAGAGATATCTTCCATCTTAGAAGGGTTCTAGGAACTATTAAAAAGTTGGGAATATTTGAAGTGGTATGAGTAAGAGGTGGTACACACTTCAAGTTCTCTGAGTAGTTACATTGCAGCCCATCTTTCTAAATCAAGAGATACATAACTTTGCTCATAGGTTCTCATATCTTTTCTAATCTTTGTTCATCAAATCTGCGTTACATTCCTCTTCAACCTAAAAAATGCTGTACCTTGGGCCTGAAAGAAAGAGGAGATTTCAGGAAACTTAAAATACTCATTTTCATCTCCCTAACCCTTTTCTGGTTCTTAATTATGTCATAAATTAGAAAGTTTCTTGGTCTTAAGTTTAAGCACAGACCTAGCTTTGAGACCATTCCCTGTGGGTTGCATGCCAAGATGACATTCCCAGGATAGAGGCTGTCGCCTTTTGTGCTGATTTCAAGCAATAATTTAGTGCAAAGTTCTCTGGAGTCCTCCTTACTAATAGTAGATGGACTCAAGGCCACATAGAAATCAAGGAAGAGCTGAGCTCATCATTGGAAAAACCAGGAACTCCTCAAAGCATCATTCCTAATAGCCAAAGGACAATATACAGAATGTGTAATTCAGAACATACAACTTCAATGTGCATAAATTTTAGAATCATTAGAAACAGAATGATATTTTATGGTAAATCTAAATCATCTTGAGAGTTGAATAAATTCAAGGGTTACATTAATGTGTTATAAAAACATGACTAAACTCCCCATGTGTGTTTTTAAGCAAAAAGCCTCTATATTTATAGACAGGTGTGCATTTGCATTCTTTCAGAAGTTTGGTCTTTTCCCTCATCGAATACTTATTTTTTTTTGCTACCTTCTGCTCATTTGTCACTCTCCCAAATTCTGTACAAGTGTCACTTCCGTGCTGCATTTCCACGGAGAATGAAGAGTAGAATGTGTAGGCTTTCTGCCGCACAATGAGATGGTGCATTTTTTCAACATATGCATACGTAAGCCTTCTTTTGTGAATGGGACTGATAGGGTCAGATAATGTTTAAAGGGAAAGGCTTTATGTCTCTCAGGCCTCTATGTTTCCACATGGATGCTCCCACACACACATAGATTGAATTATGAACAGACCCATTAATGCTGGGATCACAAAAGGTCAAGTTTTGTCTTCTTTTACTCCTATTCACATTGCCTTTGTAGAGAGAGAGAGAGGAAAAAAAAGGATTTGCAGGAAAAAAAAGATTCATGATGAAGAATTTTAAAGAGCATTTTTCCCCTTCTGGCAACATCTGTGATTTGAAAAAAAAATCATATTATGTAAAATAATTCAGGGTTATTGTATTACTTACCCAATTTTGGTATACGAGTTACTTCATGTGTAGGGTTATCTTTAAGGGTAGTCTGTTATAATAACTGAGAACAAAATGTAGCACTTTGGGGATAAAAGACCTTATGAATATGTAAAGTAACATAAAGTTTTAGTAAGATTGGATGGAAATTTTACCAAAATGTCAATGGCAGGATTCTTGATATATTTTTTCCTATTTTGAGATATGTTAATTTTTGCTAGAACACCTTTTTTGATAGTTTTAACTTATCTTTTTTAAAAAGACAGGTGATAATTGATGTAATTGTACTTCACATACATTAACAGATAATGGGACAATTGAAAATAGCTAAAATGATAGAGAAATTTTTTGAAAGAACAAAGGATTCATAGGAAATGAAACTTTTAAGGCTTTAACCAATAGCCCTTTAGAATGCAAATGACATCATCAATTGTATGGTTGGTTGGTTTCTGATGTCACATGAAATCCCCTATCTGTGAAAGGCTATGGATTGTGACAGTAAAACCAGTCATGTATAAAAATGTTCTCAAATCAAAGCCTGAAATTCCTCTTATTTTTTTTTTTTTTGGTGGCTCACTATAGTATAAAGTACAGTATGTAAAGTTGCAGAGAACAGTATTACTGACAAGCATAACGCATTGCATGATGTTTAATATATTTTAAAAACTAACATAAAATTATGTCTTTTTAAATCATATGATGCTGGGGGTGAGGAAAGGCTCAGAGAGGATCAGTGCTTTGCAGAAATGGCATCTGGAGTCTAAAGCTTTTGGTTCTTGCATTTAAATTTTGTCAGACAACTATAAGAGCAAGTTGCTTGGCCTGTTTTGGTCTCTAGTTTTGGTATGACAGATGTTATTATCCATCATTTTTGAGGATAATACTGGAGGGTAGTATGGTGAAGATTAGGCTGGAAACTGACCAATTTAATATTGGATCACTTATTATTTCTGTATTTTAAATGTTACAACTTTATAGTAGAGTTAACAGTACTATGGGAAGCATAGACATTCATTCCAAAAAACAGAAAAGGTTTTTAATCTTGAATGCCAAGCTGAGGAAGATGGGGGGAGCAACTGGGGGATTCACTGTTCTGTTGGAGGTAGATTAATTCAGGGGAGGTGGCAGGGTGAATCTGAGGTGGAGAGACCAGGGACAGAGAGACCACTCAGTAGGTGTTGTGGTAATTCAAGTAAGGGGAAAGGATGAGGAGATGAGGGCGTGGACCAGGGTATTACTTATAAGAAAAGGAAGGAAGGAGAAGAAATATATGAATTTGGAAGAAGGGTTGGCAAACTACAGTTTTAGGGCCAAATATAGTCTATTGATTATTTTTCCTAAAAAGTGTTATTGGAATACAGTCTTGCCCACTTGTTACATGTGGTCTGTGGCTGCTTTCAAAGTACAACTGCAGGGTCAAACAGTTTTGATAGAAAACTTATGGCCTATAAAACTGAAAATATTATCTGTCCCTTTTCGAGAAAAGATTTGCCAGTCCTTTTTAAAGTGTAGGATTTTTTTTTTTTTTTTTTTTTTAAGCAACTAGCTGAGAGACGCCTGGGTGTCTCAGTCAGTTAAGCATCCAACTCTTGATTTCAGCTCAGGTCTTGATCTCAGGATTGTGAGTTCAGGCCCTGTGCTGGGCTCCATGCTGGGGTTGGAGCCTACTTAATTGTTTTTTTTTTTTTTAATGAAAATAAATAAATAAGGGAGTAGATGATTAATGACATAAGGACAAATAAGAGAGATATGGAAGATCAAAGAAAAATAAGAATCATTTAAATTAGCTTGTTTATATGCACATAATGCTTCTAAAGTTCTTGGGGAAAGTTAATGTCATTAAAGTGTATGTGTACGTATATGTATATGTGTGTGTGTGTGTGTGTGTACATACATATGTAATCTTGAACTAACTAGGTAGAGTAGAAAAGTTAATATTCAAGTTATATAGATAAGAGTACAAACTTGCTTTCATTGATTTCTTAGAATCCTCTGTAGAAGGGATAGAAATCATGGATTTAACAGAGTTGGAGTATAGACTAGGACAAATACCATATTCTCATTTGAAAGAGAGAAAAAGAGGATGAGGTGTCTGTACAAGGGAGACCCTTGGAGAAAGATTTCCCATTTTTTACTATGGACATTGAAGTGAGATGGAGAATCTGGTAGCAAATAGTTTCAAATTTTTATCCGCTTTATGTGAAGTAGGGATAGGAATAGGAAAGATAGACCAAGAATAACAACTAACACTTGATATGTGGAAAATAACTAGATTAAGAAAGAAAACACTATAATAATATAATGTACATTAGACATATTACTATAGGTTAGACAATGTGTCATTCATTCTGTAATCTTATTTAATTCTTAATATGATAAGGCTGTTATTATTCTTCATTACAGATAAGGGTTTTATTACCTGTTCACAGTCTTTCAGTCAGTAAATGGAAGAGTCATGATTTTTAACCCAATATTTCAAAAGCGCATGCATAATTCTAAATGGGTCTAATTTAATCATTTTTAAAGGGCCATAGGTAAAGTGAATTTCTGCTTTAATCTCTTTTGGTGACTACCATATATCACAATGTTTGTGTAAGAATCCAATCTATTAGAGAAAACAAATTTACATAACATGGTTTTCATATAATAAAATTAAATATTGTCAGTGGTACATATGTTGGATTAATTGAAGTCTTAGGAAGATTTTATTCTGTTAAGCAGTTTAGAAATCCTTTGCAAATTTGTCAGGTGCATGTTTCTTCTCATAACCAGAGATATTTTTATTCAGCATTTGTAAATGGCTATCTATTCCATATTAGTGAAGTGCAAAAATTATAAATTTTCCCATAAATAAAATTAGCTGATGAAGGAATGTGTATCTCTTCTGTTCTCTTTACTTGAAGATAGCGCTATACTCAAATTCTTATATTGAAGTCATTTTCCCTCCCATCAACCTAGGTACTCAAAAATCTAATAGGTGTGACATCAACAATTACTTCTTGCTAACAACTCTTGTAATTTAACCCCTTCAGGTGAGCAGGCTGATTGATGAATTGCAGACAGCTATCAAAAGCAACAGAGGTCATCTCTCTAAACTTGGCCCCCAATTACAGGCTGAGCAGGAGCAATTCTCCTCTTATGTCTACCAACACATTAAAAGCCTTCCAGCAAACACTCTTATCCCAGGAGGCCTGCAGCTCAAGGTGGGTGTCATTCTGTAACTCTCACTGGGTTCAGCCAGAGATGAAAACACTCTGCTCCATTTGAAGACCCTTCTAACAATGCCACTCAGCTTGAATTTCTTTTAATGTTGTCTTTCTCAAACCAGAGTTTGGCTTACAAGTGCTAATATTACCATTCAGGGAGTATGCTTTAAAGGAAAATACCTAGAGGCATTTGAAAAGTGGATTTATAAACTTTCAATGTTTTCAACTCAGAAAAGTAATTTTAATGAAGATATTTAATCATGTGAACATTGCATACTTTTCCAAGAAACATATATTTTTGATAGGAGTCACTATGTATTTCAGTTTCAAAAAAGACCTTATTTAGAGAAATGGGAAAGGCTTTAATAATTGACAGACAGTGGCAATAGGAATTAGAGGTGAAAGGCCAGGTGACTGATTGATGTACAAACTACATTTCCAAGGAAAAGGATCTGTATTGGATAAGTGTGACACATTCTGAGTTCACTTGGTAAAATCAATACTTAAGAATATACTGGGGAAAAAGGTGAATTGGTTATTTGTCGGGACAAGATGTCTAAATGTTCTATGCTACTTTTTGCTATTGCACCTCTGGAAGAGGAAAAAGTGACTCATACTTGGCTAAAGTGGCTTAAGAACTGAAAGTTAAGGAATTTGAATCGTTCGTTTATCACAATCAAGTATCCATATTAAGTCTGTCAAGTTAATGTTGTTCTAATAATTTTGTAGCCCACATTTCAAGAGAAAAAAATCAAATTACTCAGTGGATGGCCATTTTTCCATCAAAGGAACAAACTATTACAACTCATCATTTTAAAAATTATATTTATATTTGAATGTGATAGTAAAGTAATTATATTTTAATCAGTCTTTATTTCTATAATCTTTTCTTAATATTAAGTTTTATTCTACAAATATAAACTTTATATTATAATTATGAACATCATATTTTCTATCTGTAATTCTTTAAAATGACATTCTCATGTTTGCATTTGGAATGAGAATACTACCATGCAAAAATTGATCTTTGGGGAAATGTAATTCCACAAAAAACATTATAATTTATTTTCCGTAGTCTACTAGTCAGCTAAAGGTTTAGGAAGTGATGTTCAAGACATCAAGGTCAAGGTTTCCCATCATCCAGTAATATTTTTCTTTTCCAGATTTCTGTCTTGGTTACAGATCTAGTCCAACCTTTTGCAAAGTACTTGTTATTGATTAAGAGAGGAGCTAGGTGAGGGAGCATGGTTGCCTTAATATCATTTATCTCCACTCATTTGTATCAGCAACCTGGAATGCCTGGAAATATGCCCAGAAAAAACAAAAGTGTTTTTTTTCCTCACAAGTTTGTTGCATATTTCTGAATAATTTTTATCATGTGTTTATATTTGTATGTGGGCTTGATAGCAAATATTTAACTTTAGGATCTGAATTACTACTCTCTCGTATTTCTTTAATATGCTTCATAATTTTTTCCATACTGGCAAACAGAAGAGGAAATGTATATATGCAAAGAAGCCATCTTCTTGTGCTGTCCAATATAGTAGCCCCAGTCTCACGTAGCTATTTAAATTTAAATTAATGAAAATTAATTTAAATGAAAAATCCAGGGGCACCTGGGTGGCTCAGTGGGTTAAGCAGCTGCCTTCGGCTCAAGTCATGATCTCAGGGTCCTGGGATCGAGTCCCACATCGGGCTCTCAGCTCAGCAGGGAGACTGCTTCCCTCTCCCTCTCTCTCTGCCTGCCTCTCTGCCTACTTGTGATCTCTGTCAAATAAATAAATAAAACCTTTAAAAAAAATAAATAAAATGAAAAATCCAGTGCCTCCATTCATGTGCCCATGACTTTTCTGGTTGTAGCACTAAAAACCTCATATCCAGGAAACCTCTCAGTCCCAGGCAAAACACGATGGTTAGTTACCCTGGTTTTACCTGAGTTCCCTCTCCCTACTCTAAGATATCCTCTGTCTTTATCATTCTTTTCCCATGGAATGCTCAGTTTCCCTCCCTTCTTCCCAGTTTTCCCCTTTGGAATATCCAATTTCTCTTGGGCAATAAATTCTTTTTCCCGTATTCCAAGAAATCTGGACATCAGCCCCATCAGGTTTTAACATAGACCACACTGGTCTTTCAATCCTGGTTGCCACATTAGAATCATCTGGAGACCTTTTCTAAAACATCAATACCCCCACCTCCAGAGGTTTTTTTCCCTCCTTCTTTTTTAAAGGTTTATTTATTTTTATTTTAGAGAGACAGAGAAAACATGCAGGGGTGGGGGATGGAGGGAGAGTGTAAGGAAATGGAGAGAGAGCATCTCAAGCAGATTCCTTGCTAAGGCCAGAGCCAACATAGGACTTGATCTCACAACCCTGAGGTCATGACGTGAGCATAACACTCAAGAGACTAAGCAGGTTTGAAAAGCTGAAACTTGCTCCTACTGGTTTGAGATTGCTGATTGTTAAATTTTTAGGAATTTCATGAGTCAATTGTTAAATACAGCCATTGTTAAAAATTATATAAACTTAAAATAAAGTAGTCATGTTAAAAACAAAGGTAATAATCTTCACTTCCTAATTATTTTATTATGTTTTACTGTTACCTATTCTCCTTAAAGTTATTTATGCCTATCATGTTTGTTTCACAGAAACACTATATAATGGTGTGCTACTGAGCGTCTCTTCCAAAGTCTGTATTCAGTGATGGCTTGTAGTAACTTGAAATTGTTGGGAGTGCATGTTTGGACTGTTGGAAAAGAAACCAAGATCTGCAGTTTTCTAAGCCGGTTCTTAAGATGGAAAGAGCCAGATAGTAGTGACAAAAATGGATTAGCACACTGTATCCCAAATATTCAGATTTGCAAATCTTAGAATTGAGGTCTTTTTCTGCACTTCCTCCTTAGTGGGGAGAGCTTGCTAATTCCAGCTGAAGAGATACTGAGCAAAGGCCAATGCATGCCATCTTTTATTAATTCCTAAATCAGTTCATATCTGTTGTCTGGCCGAACTCTTGCTTCCCATGGCACGTGGATGAGCTGCCCTTTCTTGGAGCACCATCTCTAACGCAGACTGTGCGTTACTGACTTACTATGGCCAAGACCATGTCTTTTCTGGTTATGAACAACTTTATCCCACCTCATGGCATGTCCTATATAGAGTATTAGATGATATATCAACAAATGAATATGTTTTCTATTTATAACTCAAAGGCATTGTGGCTCTTAGTAAAACTTATTTTTCCCCCTTTCTATCCATTTTGATCTTAAAAGAGTGCCTGATCAATAAAATAAACTGGGATGATCATCTTTCCAATTTTCTGTGTTTGATGATCTATATCACTCTGCTGAATATGTATGTATATGTATATTATACATCTATGTTTATACACATATGCACGTGTGTGTGTGTGTGTGTGTGTGTGTATACATATCCATCGCTAGCTTTAAGAACCAAAATAATTGATTGTATTGTCATCATCTTCTAGAGGAGTGGCTTTCAAATATGGGCTGAAGGCCAGGTGTGATTCAAAATTCCCTGGGGTGGTTTTTCATATTGTATATGGATTGTCTTCAACTCTTCACTGAGGTTCTTATCCTCATCATATCTTTCATTGATAACTTAGAAACAGGAGCTTTTGGTTAGGTCTTAATACCAGCAGGTCACCTCTCAAAAGGACACACTCTTTCTGTATTCCACGTTGCCTCAGTCCCATTTGTGCAATTACATGGCATGAAATAGAACTGAGTTTAAATGGATATATAAGACAAAGGCCTGAGAACAATCTAAATGTCTATCCCTGGTATGGGAAAATTCCCTATAAAAAAAAATTGAAAGCATAATAACATTAGAGGAATTTTAAGAAAAAGTTATGTCACTTATAATCCCATTATTTGTTATATAACCATTCTCACTTTTGCGTATCATTTCCATAAGCACTCATTTGCCCTATGTAGTCATAACCACAGTGAGCATTTTTTTTTTTTTTTTTGTATTCTGGTGCACTCTCTTGCCCATCATGGGACCTTTTAGTTTGATGGAATCTTATTGTTTCTAGCTTTAGTAGTCACACTCGATGTGCACCATAATTTATGAAATCCTTCAGGTTTTTGGAGTTAATGCTTACTAGTCTAAACCTTCACTTACCTTAGATCCCCTGTCAATGCCACCACCCCCAGCCACTTTGAGAACATCTGCTATAGCTATGGCTCAATGACTTCTGCTTTTCCAGTCCTGTTCTTTCTTGCAACTCCTCCTCTTTGTCCCCATGGAGATGCTGTCAGAAATGTTAGCGTTTCCCTGGGAGAGCAGGAAAGAAAGGGTTGATAGGAAACGGTATTAGCCAAGCTTTAAGAGATGGTGGGTGGAAAAACTAGAAGGACGTTGGGTGATTGTGACAGAGAATTGATGAGCACGAGTGTGGGATGTGTGAGTGGGTGGGAGACAACACGGGGAAACAAGTGGAAGATGGGTACAGGGAAGTTTTTTCACTAGAATTAGTGCTTTTCACACACAATTGGTCAATAATGCTCTGTGGGTTGTCTTCCATTCACTGTCAGTGGAGGCAGATCCGGTTTATGTGAGGTCTAGAGCTTATACAATTTGGGCGAGAGGAACCTATTTAAAATTAGGCCTGAAAGTGGATATTTATTTAGATTAAGAAAGTAAATCATGACAAATTAATGGAGGATTGGAGATTTACATCCTTTCTTTTGAGACTTTTTTTAGTTTTTCTCAGAAGTACTTATAGGAAATATTCCTTAATTGCTAGAGAGTTACTGGCTTCCCTTCCCTACTTATGATAATCTAAAGCTCCCAGCAACTTCCAGTACTCTCAGGGCTGGGGCAAGTATGGGTCTAGAAGCTTAATCTTCATTAACTTTACATGAATTCACTCTGGTTGGGAGCAAGGGAAATATGGTGGAATTTAGTAACTAAAACAAAACAAAAAAAGATTCAGGCAGCTGTGATTTGGAGATTTTTAGCCTTTCTATTTTTATATTGTTTCGTTATATTGTTCTCTTATAGCATAAGGAAAGTTAGCTTTGTTAAAGGGATAATTCAGAGATTTATTTTTAAAAGATTATCTTTGTCTGGCATCTAGTTCATCTTCTGAGTAGTATGGTATGCATCTAACAATTTGTGTTCTGCCGGTGACAGAAAGAAAGACGATTTTCAATGAATAGTGCAGTAAATCCTCACATTATCAAATACTGCCTGCCAGGCATTGTCCTAGGTACTGTGGGAAGATGCAGAGAAGCCTAGAATACCCTCTTGGCCCATGCCTATGATTATTTTCATACAATTCGAGCAATATGACACCTTTTGAAGACAATGAAACTAATGTGTGGGTTTTCTCAGCTATTTACTACAACTTTACCATTCCAGTTCATGGGTTTATTTCTCTTCAGAAGATGGGATAATTTGATTGATAACAGAAAAGAGACTAACTTTTATCTGCGATACCTAGCCATCCCTATGCTTTGGACATCTGAATTTGGATTTAGATATTTGAATATGGAATTTGCTCTACCAGTGGCACAAGAACACCATGAATCCATTTGAGATTATTTGGTGGTCATTTTTTTTTTAAAGTTTGAGGCTTTCTAACCATATGTATTAATAGAAAGTTTATTTATATATTTAGGAATATGTGGAGCAATTAAGTGAATAAAAGGAGAAAACAGGTTATCCGTAAAATAGTGGCAAGATTTGTTTCTTGAATGGACTCATCACTGTGTGTGCATTATGTTTTTATTTCCATTGTACAGCCCTTGATTTTTGTCTTTCTGTTTAAACCACTTTCCCCAGATATGTATTTATAATCCCTGAGCTGTTCTGTTATTTCACCTACATTATTTGGATAAACATTGGAAAAACAAACTCAGGATATGCGTTAAGTACAGATACTAAAATGTTCCAAAATGACATTCATTTTCAAAGGAATTATGACGAGACTCGAAAGATTGGAATATTCAGGGTCATAGTTAGGATTTTAAGAACATTCCTTAAATGTTGGGCAAAATATGATGGAGATTATTAATTTTTATGTGTGGATTTTATCACAGTAGGCAAGTGTCAGACTGCTCATTTTAAAGGCAAAGAAACTTGAGATCCTGTGAATGCCTTCCAGCATCTCATGGAATAACGATTAGCAGTAAGCACAGAAACCACTCATCTGCTCTACTTTCTATTCTATTCTTTCTTTGCTTTGCTTGCTGGCTTGCTTCCTTCCTCTCTTTCTCTCTCTCTCTTTCCTCCTCTTCCTTCCTTCCTTCTTTCCTTCCTTTTCCTTCCTTCTTCCTTCCTTCCTTCCTTTCATCTTTCAACTGTTAGGGGGAAATGCCAGTGTATTCACCTCAGCCTATTTCCTGACAGGCATTTGCAGCCAGGTGTAAATCTCTGTGCACAGGAAGATACAATCTTCCCTTCCTAGACCCGCTGAAGAGAAAAACTGCGTCTGGATCAAAATCAGGGAAAAGCAATTGGTCGGGGTATCAGCTCCCATGCAGAGCTGGTTGTAATGAGAGCAGCTTTCCTTGCACAGTCCTGACAGCCTTGAAGGTGCCCAGAGAATTGCCAGGTGGGCAGTCAGCAGGGAAAGTCCACAGGCCAGAGCTGGATTACTGTCCCAGCAGTTACCCGGACTAAATGCAACCACTGAACCTTACTGCTCTCGGCACACTGTCTCTCTCGGGGAGATTGTCCTTCTCCATAGCAGTTAATTTGTTTTTACCTCTCAATTAGCTTTTTCACAGAGTGTTTGAGATGCTCAAGTCATTGAGATTCTCTTCCTACATATGCTCCCATCCCCTGAATTACCCACTGACATCTATGTTAGCCCAACTCACCATGGATATTATCAAGCGTCAATTCATCATCTGAACATAGAAATGAATACAGATTATCTACTAAGTGCAAATGAAGTGATACATTTACACCTACTTAAGATTCTACATACCATTTCAATAATGTTTTATGAAAAATGGATTACTTACTAAAATAAAAATGGACTGCCATAGATGGCAAACTTTTATACAGGTTTTAGTTACCCAGTTTCCCCTTATTCATATTAAGGGGGAAATTAAATTTGTAGGCATATTTGATATATTCTAAAAAGACACTGAATAGCATTAAAAACATGTACCCTACCTAAAGATGAGAATATGATTTCTGAGGCTGAGAATTTGGGGAAGTCTGCTGATTTAGCTCATATTTAATCTTAAGATGTTCATTTCCCCTACTGAAATAGGATTTGGGAGATGTGACTATGTTTTTCTCATCAAAAAGAAGTCCTCATTTTCTTTGAAAAGCAATATATTAAATCCAGGAGCTTCCAAAAAAGCCTTAACTTACCAAACTCTGGTATATGGTATATTATATTATATTATACCCACTACTGACAAGATCTACACAGCTTATACTTTAATCCCAATTAAATAGAATTTTAGGCACTAAATTAATTTCAACAAAATGAGATCTTTGTTTCATTTCTTCTTGAAAGATCCTCATGTATAAAGGGCTTATTGAAATTACTTGGCTTAGGACATGACAGGCAAGCACATTTGCCTTGCCACTGTCATCCAGATAATTTAGAACATTTTCATATCTTAGTGAGAATTCTAATTGGATACAAAGAAAATATTTTTGTAGAACTTTCGCCTTGTTTTGGAAATTTTACTTTGTCAATAGACAGAAAAATGGGAATGGCAGGGAAGTTCCTTAAAAGAAATATTCTAACAAAACAATGAAATGTGACATTTTTTTTAAAAAGATTTTTTAATTTATTTTAGAGTTGGGGGGGCAGAGAGAGAGAGGGAGAGAGAATCTCAAGCAGACTCCACGCTAAGCGGGGAGCCCCGTGCAGTGCTCTATTCCATGACTCTGAGAAAACTACTGGAGCCAAAGTCGAGAGTGATTGCTCGACTGTCTGAGCCACCCATTGCCCCCAAAATGTGACTTCAAATGCTTAAAGGCAGGGAAATGTAGTCCTGCTCCCACGTTAACTGTGAAGCCTGTGATGGCCATTTCGCAGCCTCTCCATCCTCAGCCTCTGTTGGCCTTCAGCCATCCCCACCCCCTAAGCCCCCAGTTTAGACTGTCAGGTACCCCATGTTCTCATTTACCACCTTTTTTCAAGTTTCGTTCTTTTGAAAAGGGCGTGCCATACTTTCTTTCAAGCTAAGACAGTTTATAACAATATATTTTTCTTAGATTAAAATTCTTTTTTGGAATCTACTATATAAACAAAAGTAGGATCTACCCTAGTTGAAGCCAGGATGGTGGTTGCCCACACAGACTCACTCAGGTTTGTTTCCCGCTTGGGACCACAGACCTCCGTTCTTGCCCTCCACCCACCCCAAGCCTGCTGAGGGATTCCAGAGAGCAGAGACCGAAAATCACAGCCTCAAAGGATCAATAACCTGTACGGCTGAATATAATTTCCTCCGTGGTATTTTAATTATGACAAAGGAGTAAATCTCTAAGTGGCATTTCAAGTATTGACAAGTTGGTGGGAGAGATATTTTTGGCTTTTGGATCTCACCTAAAATTCTGCCCCATACGCAGTCACCCAATTTGCATCTGCTAAATGGTGGGCTCTGCTTCAACCTATTTGTAGAGGAAACTTAAAGTGTCTCTTTTAAAATAAATTATTTTCTCAGGTATCCCTTTAATGGGCTTTAAAATATTATTTGACTTTTTGTCCAGATACCATTTAAACTGATAAAGTTTAACAACTATGTAACTTGTTTTTACCTAAGTGTATTTTCATTTCCTGGGATAAAACATACTAGCTCCTCACCTGTTAAATACTACTTAACTTGGAACACTACATCAAAAAGTAATGATGAATTTTATGGTGACTAACCTAACACAATAAGAAAAAATAAATAAAAAAAATACTAGTTAAAGACATCTGTTAGGCACTAAAACGCTTTTTTGTATATGCAGTATAAACATACTAATTCATTATTAAGTTTTCATTGCCTGAGTCCCATAATTTTAATATTTGTTTTGTGATTATCACTTTATCTGAATATTTAAGTTAGATATGTTTACTGTTTGACTGATATATACATTTGAGAAAATATAGAAAATGTGAATATTCTAAAAATTATCTTGCAAGTCTATAAACATGAAAGCCCTAATAGCATATTTATTTGATTTAACGTACTTATAATATTAATTCAGTTTGAGCTGTTTTCTATCTCTAAATGTGATTTTGAATTCTGATTGGATGAAGATTTTTTTCATGGCTAATTAGCATCTCACATGAGACAAATATTTCATTTCCATTTTCATGTTCTTTGACTTAGGTTAAAAAAACCTTTTACACTAAAATACTTTTCTGTGTCCTTAAATTTTTTCATATCAAGTTTCATCTTTGAAAGTTCTTAATACTATATATAAGACTAAACTTTGATATTTGTAATTAAAACACTAGAAGATTTCATTTCTGAGGATCTCCTTACCCATTATGAGTAGATTTGCTCCCGGGTGAGTCATTTAACCTTTGAGAGAGACGTCCCTGTAAGATGTGTTTGCTTTGTAGTATTGAGTGAGTGCGTGTGTGTGATTGTGCCCCCCGCACTCAGGATTGCCAGGCATGCGTGTAGTGGATGCCGTGCCCGCTACTGCCAGAATCCCCTCTTCAAGACTGAGATACCCACCCCCAGCTGCCACAGCTCTGTTCTAATTGGGGAGTTGCCCTCTGTGTAAAGGAACCGTTTCTCCCAAGAACAGGCACACATCCCGAGGGCAGCCTGCAGCCAACATTTGCTTCCCACACAGTGAGAAGGCAGGGCTCCTTCTCCTTACTGAGTTCTGGATGACTCTGAAAGGCCGGCCATTCCAGCTCTAGAGCTCCCACCTGAGGCCTCTGTTGCCACTACATCACAGTTCACCTTGACCTACCCACTCCCGATGTCCTCACTCCCGACCAGTGTTGCTCGGAAGAAGGCTCACCAGTATACTTCCTTTGAGTAGATCTTGGCTTCAGAATCTGCATTCTGGGGATCATAATCCAAACAATGTGTCAGTTAACCTTGTTTCAACATCTTTAATTATATCCACCTGAAATATGCCAAGTACTTTTGTGTGGCCATTTTATACTCCTGTTCTTCACTGGACCACTAGTAGTAAATCCCGTTTCTGCACAGCCTCTCAACTGTTGGCAACACGCTACAGCGTCATTTTCTTATTATTGCCTCTTGACAGCGTTGTATCCTGAGGTATTTTGAAGCTTAGGTGTTTGTCTTCTACTCACACACAGAAGAGCTTCCTGGGTGGTCTGCCCAGCAGTTATGGAGCATTTGGGAACCTGGTGTTCCTCCACAGCTAGCTCTTAACCAGACTTCACAGTATTAAAGGCTGGCTAAAGGCACTGAACTAGACCTTATACAAGCCCTTAAACAGATATGATGAATGATGCCAGACAAACCTGTCAAAGAACCACATTAGGTCAAAACTCATTCAGGTCATCTTTCCCCATAAGGGGTAAGTTTTGGTCACTGTATATTAAATAAAATCTTTTTAGTACTTCGTTGATATTTTTCTGCCTTCACAAATACTGCTTATGGACAGTTATGTTCAGTTTGATTTATTTATACCCATAGACACAAATATCATATTTCAGAAGTATTTGCTTAGCTCAAATTTTATTTCCCAACCCTGCTAATACACAAATGAACAAGTACAATTACCCAGGAATGAGCAACAGAAATAGACCATTTCTAACCATGTTCACGGTTACCACTGTGGTTGGAGCCCCCATCATCCATTCTTTAGACGGCTGATACTCCCTGCAGTCTGCTCGCTGCCCAGCAGCCACAATAATCCTTTTAAGTTAGATTCTGTTTCTGCTCTGCTCCAAACCCTGCAAAGGTTCTCCACTTCTCTGCCAGTCTCTTAACCCTCTGACTTCATGTTACCGTCTCCCTCTATCACTTTGCTCTGATAACACTAGTCTTCTCACAGTTCCTAGAATATACCGGCCACATCTCTGCCTTAGTTTCTTTGCTCAAGCAGCTCCCTCTGCCTGCAATTCTCTTCTCCCAGCCTATCTGCTTGGTTAACTCTCCCTGGCAAGTCCTTACACAAATCTTTCCTCTCTTGAAGGCCTGTTCTGGTCACCTGCTTCATATGGTGCTGCCCATCACACTCCTGATCCCAGACCCTATATCCCCTGCCCTTTTTTAGGTAGCACTTAGCACCTTCTAACAATCTCAGAGGTGCAATTACCATGAAGCTAATGAAACTTAAGCTTCAGGTTTCCTTCCCTGCATGGACCCCTTTGAAAACCCTGGGAGAAAACACATGAGCACTGAGTGCAATGGCCACATATTCTTGTAAAATTTGCAAATATATCTTAACTGAAATTGGTTGAGACCATTGTCTGTTTCTGTCATTGTCCGCCAACTTCCTCTCTGTCAAGTTTTCCCTTGTACCAAGTGGCTGCATGCATTTTTAAAAAAGATTTTATTTATTTATTTGCCAGACAGAGATCACAAGTAGGCAGAGAAGCAGGCAGAGAGAGAGGGAAGCAGGATCCCCCCCTGAGCAGAAAGCGGGATGCGGGGCTCAATCCCAGGACCCCAGGACCATGACCCAAGCTGAAGGCAGAGGCTTTAATCCACTGAGCCACCCAGGTGCCCTGGTTGCATGCATTTTTAAGGTCTGGCGGGGGGGATACTGAGTAGGGGATACATTTAGTTTGGGTATAGCGGAATGTAATTAATGTTTTGCAGTCACTTCCCTGTATATATAGTTCAGTTAGTGCCAGCTGTTCTGATGCGGAAAGCACTTCCAGGAAGATGGCTACTACCTGCTGGCTAGAGTGTATTGCTTTCTGTCTATGGATTAGCGTGTTTGGCTTCAAAAGTATATAGGTGGTGGAGGAAGAACATGGTGTGAAAATAATAAAGCCAGCTATTTGTAGGAAATTCTTCCACATTTTATAGCTCATATTTTAAAGAAACCTGATCAGGTTTTCCCCAAAATTGACATCAATCCTAAATACTTTTATAAAATGATCAACAGAATTATGATACTGAGAGAGATTTTTCTTTTTTAAACATTTTTTACAAGATTTTATTCATTTATTTGAGTTCAATCCCAGGACAACAAGATTACAACCTGAGCCAGAACCAGGAGTTGGTGCTTAACTGACTGAATCACCCAGGTGCTCTCTTTTTTTTAAACAATTTTATTTATTTACTTGAGAGAGAGAAAGTGGGGGGGGAGAGAATCCAAAGCAGACTCTGCGTTGAGCACAGAGCCTGACAGAAAGAGATTTTTCTAGTCAATAATAAAAAAAACTTTTGATTAACCATGCCAGATTAACAGTGCTAAAGAATTATTCCTATTCTCCTTATAGAAAATGTAACCAAATTACCACATGAAAAGATGATCAAAGACAATTCAGAGAAAACATGTGTTGGATAGGTAATTAATGGAAATATTTTTTTAATATTTTTACTATGTGTGAGCTTTTTAATGTGTGTAAATTGTGAATTCTTTTCTCATTTTAAATGAATATTTTGTATCTAGTTTTACATTTGTAATTTTGCATTCCTTTTATTAAAGAAGGCCCACCAAATTCTATTGAGGGTCTACCAAGTTTATATAATTTGGTGGTCCTTCTGTAAAAAAAAGAATGAACAATTAGCATTTAGAAGACCTGGATGTATCCTGACTATGCTATATGATTCATTTACTTGTTCCTCAAAAGCAGGAATCTTAGCTCACTGGTGTTTCTTACCTGAGCAGTGGTTGGCATGGTAGGCACTCAGTAAATATTTGTTGAGTGAATGAGTCAATCAACAACATTACAATAAAACATTGGTGTTAATCTAATTTAATTCTGCTTTAAAAAAGTCAATATTGACATGAAGGAAAATAAGAAGACTGTAGTTAATGGAAAACATTCCTTAAAACTTTTTACTTGTTATAACTAATCATAGAAGTAAATTCTTATTCATAGGTATTTTTTTTCACTAGTCATTAGCTACCATGTTTTCAAGAGGATCTGGATCACTGTTTTTAAAGGTTCTTTTATCTTACTCCTTGGGACCCAAGACTAGCCTCAGTTAGCTTTTTCCATCATTTCACTCCAAGGATAAGAATTTAATTTTAGAGCTGTAGGGAGGTGAGGCTATGCAGAGAGCCACTGGGAAGCCACTACTGCAGTCAGTTTTTCTTAAGCCAAGAATCAGGCAGCAGGAAAATAAAAGACTATTTTTTTATTTTTCTATATTTAGTCAATCACAGAAACTCTGTTTAGAGAGTGCTCTTTGTTTAGACATTGGACGATAGAAGTAAAAATACTTCTCATGCCAAGGAAGAAAAAAATAAATATAATACTTGGCTTTTAGAAAAATGAACATAGTAATGAAGACCCTAAAAATGAGAGGTGAGCCTTAAATACAGAAAACAATACATTATATAAATGACTGATGGACAGCAGCCTTCTTTCACTTAAATACCTATACTTTTACTTAAACTCTAAAACATATATACATGTATTTAAATGCCTTTATAGATATTCTGGAGACCAGAGCCAGCCTTGTTTGTTTGTTTGTTTGTTTGTTTTTGAGAACACTTCTGGATATAGAAGGGCAGACAGACTTCTTACTGGTAGTGAAGGAAGCAGAGAGCTAATGAAGGTCTTAGGGATTGGCCAACTTCTTTTTGCTTTCTCAGTTTGGCAGTAGCACACTGCTCTTTTCTAGAACATAATTTTCTACACTGTCATTCCACATCTAGCAAGTCTTGACAAAGGAATATTAGTAAGTTCCAAACTGTGCTTTTGTCAATGTTAACTTTGCAGAATGTGCGACGTCCAGAGTTGTGACCATCCCTGCCAAATGTCACTGTTGTTTAAAAGCTCTATTCCAGGTGAGGGCTCTGAAGAGATTGTTGGGAGAATAAGATTTTCCACCCAAATTATTTCCTGTCGGTTTGCAGGCAACCCTGGGTTGGATTTACAAAATTCCTTGCAAAAGTCGAGAGATTTCTTGCTCAGAATTGTGTATGTACTCAGAAAAGAGGTTTTAAAAAAAATCTTGATTAACAAAAGATGCTATAGGGTAAAGTATATCAAAGTACAAAGGCTGATAGCTGTACTATCTCCAGGGATTATTAGCATGATTAAAAGCACTGAGTAGAGAAATACCTACAATTCTTGAACAGTATTACTCTTTTTTTAAAATCCATCTTTCTCTTTCTTTCCTTCTTTCCTCCTTCCCTTTCTTTCTTTCTTTTTTCTTTCATTTCTGAAGCCTAAGGAAGTGTTATGGAAGCACATTATTTCCCAAATTAGATTAGGACTAATTAAATAACTCAAAACTGTCTCAAAAGCAGAAGATGGTTTTCTTCCTTTTTCAATAAGATATTTTTCTTGATTATCTTCTCTGGAAATAGCACTAGAGTTAAATACAATGACTGCTCTGATGTAATAGGTGTATCAGAAAGGGAAGAAAAGAACTTTTGAGAAAAATAAAATAAGCAAGGATTTAGCTTAGTCATTAGGCCTCTCTGGGCCTGCTTCTAGTCTTAAGAGCCTGGTGAATGGAATGGCACACCCCATGTGGGTCTGCAATGTGGTTAGGGGATGGTGTTCACTCTATTGGATCGCTCCTTCTGAACTGGTTTGTTCGGATATTTCAGACCAGAACTCTTGCTAACATTTTTCTCAGCAAGTGTTGCATGATGCAATTTTAAGAATTTTGTCTCTGTTACCACCAACTGGTTGCATATGTGCACTTAAAATGGGTGGCTTCATCGTATTCTTATGAAATAAATCTGTCAGGTTGAATTTCATTTAGTGAGTTCGAAGATGAGGTGAACACGGATATATTTTATTATTTCTATTTTTTAAAGGCTTTATTTTTAAGTCATCTCTATACCCAACATAGGGCTTGAACTCACAACCCTGATATCCTGAGTTGCATGCTCTGCTGACTGAGTCAGCCCATGAATGCTGATACATTTTACATATAAGTCAAAGATTCCTCATGTAATTTGTGGCTTTATGTTTTCAAGAAGGATGAAATGAACTAGCTAATTGGTCGCTAACTGACCTTACTTTAGTGCTTGTTCCATTTACGCCTCCAATGCAGTGATTTTTCCTTTAATGACCACCTTTCTAAAGTATTTTATTAAAATGTAGGGAATGCCTGTCAGGTTAAGGACACTGAAACTGTAAGGAGAAACAGGAGACTTTCTTATACTAGTCCCGTTGATTTTCATTGCCAATTACTTGTACTTGTTCATAGAGACATGCCTTGCTTTGCAGTTTTCCACATGCATGACTTTCAGTTGACACCACACTGTGCAAAGCCAGGACTGCTTCCCTTTATCTATGTATGTATGAACATATGTACAAATGTGTAGGCACATGTATTAATTTTTAATTTTTGAATGTGTTTATTTTTCAGATATTTGAAAATGGTAAAGACACTGGCGAGATCTCTGTTTGCATCAGCAAAAAAGACCTGGAGTCTAATAACCCAACTCAAACTGGTGATATGATGGAAAAAGTGAGTTTTCTCTTTGCTTATGGCTATAAATATCTCTCAGGTTACTTGTAGTTAGTTTAGACAATTGCATCTTTAAAGTTGTTTTGAGAATATTAATCATTTGTTGCTCTGTAAAGATTGATAGTCTCAAGCTGGACTTTTGAACTTCTTAGGCTCTCAGCTTTGGAAGAGTATTAACTCTTGGTCCCATACTTAACAATGTCTTAACCTTCATTATGCTTGTATTTGGAAATCTGTCTACACTGGACTCTGGGATTGCCCTCTAGTTTACATTTTGAAAAGAAGTGACACGATATTCAGTGGAGGGTATGTGCTGGGTTGGGGGTATTACTAAGCCCTAGACCCTGAGCAACTAGCCTATAGCCTTAGTCTTCAGTGCTCATTGCAAGCATATGCAGATGGTTTATCTTAGGCACTCTTATCTTTGCTTATTTTCTGGACAATTGGGACGTTTCTCAGGTAGAACCAACATGTTCAGGGGCTTTATTTGGGTCTTTGTCTTGCATAAAAGGACGATGAATGCCCTGTTGTTTACAAATTGGGGTTATGCATCCTAGCACACACCAGTGTTTTGGGCTCTGTTCCTTGGCCTTTGTTTAGAGACTTGCTCCTTTTTGACCCCCCTTCAGTTTAGCACCCTCAAACTTGCTTCTTCCTGGTGGTATCCATTACCTGGCCTTTGTAATTTAGTATAGAGTTAGGAGAGTATGCAACACAAAGGTTGTGTAGAATTAGATGTTCATCTGATCTGATCTTTGGCTGGGCCCAGGAGAGATGGGAAATGTTACCTTGATTGATTAGAGAGAGAAGGATCAAGAGCCTTGGTTGGTTTCTTTTTACTATCACATCTCTGACTATATGAATCACCATGGTATAAAAGTCTTCCTAGAGGGGCGCCTGGGTGGCTCAGTGGGTTAGGCCACTGCCTTCGGCTCAGGTCATGATCCCAGGGTCCTGGGATCGAGTCCCGCATCGGGCTCTCTGCTCAGCAGGGAGCCTGCTTCCTCCTCTCTCTCTGCCTGCCTCTCTGCCTACTTGTGATCTCTCTCTCTGTCAAATAAGTAAATAAAATCTTTAAAAAAAAAAAAAAGTCTTCCTAGAATTTTCTACCTGTTTTCCTTTTACTCATCTTAGAATTTTTTTTTTTTTGGTTTACATTAAAATTAAAAATAGCATTTGTTTTATCTTATACAAGAAGATATTATTTTGTAGAAAGTTCTTGTGTTGAGTGAAAGCATGCTGAAATTCATCTATGCTTTGCTTTTACATGCAAGTAAATCTGAGGGAAAACTTGAATTAGGGCACAATAAAGCTCTCTGTTAGTGAGATTCCCTTGTGATACCCAAGGATGACTGTTCCTTTGGTGCACACTTGTTTCAATCATTAGCCCAAGATTTTTCACAGTCTTCTCAGGTCCCTGAACAAATTCTTATCCTATAAAAGCCTGGTGATGATAGGTTTATAGATAAATGGGTGAAGATTATCACAACTTTTGGTTGCCATAGCCTAGCCCTAACCAATGACCTAGAGATGAAAGATACCAAGGCCCTTACCCCCTGTTGGCTGTTGAATGCTCTTCTTTGAACACCTAAAATGCAGTCTGTCACCAAGTTGAAAAAAATAGAGATTGCAATGCTACTCCTGTGAAAATGAATTTGGTTAAGTGGTCAGGTGTTCATATCCTTCTGCCACATACTCCTGTTTCTTATGTGCACATTTCTTTCTTGGATCAGGCCTTAAATCACTTATATCTTTCCCCTTTACAAAAAAAAAAAAAAAAAAAAAAAAAAAAAAAAAAAAAAAAAAAGGTGATGCCTGTAAAACAAAATCACTGTGATTCCAAAGATGATCAGCTTTACAAGTTTTCTGAAATAATAGCAGAGCAACAGAAAATAAGCTCAAGGGCTGAGATCACACAGAAATAAATGTGGGGCTTTGTAAAAACTGTTTATAGAATTCAAACTGTATTTGTGGTTCCAATGAACAAAACCAAGAACTATGCAGATTTTTACTGCTCTTGTATCTTGTCTACTATACTCCCAAGGAGAACAAGAATCATTATTTTTAATTCAGAGGACTTAGTTAGGCAGGATGAGAAATACTAACATTAATGAAATGAAAAATGTGTCATTATTTTCAGCCTTTCTGACGCAGGGTAAAAATCTAGTCAACACAGAGGTGAGGAAAACATTAGCAGAGCTAATGAAATCAGAGATATGGGTGTTCATCTCTAATTACAACAAAGCCTAAATTTTAGGTATTCTGTAAATATGGTTGCTGGTCAAAGAAAACCTTTTACCTGGACAAGAGTTTATAGCCAATAGGTGAGGATACTGAGATATATGGCAATATTATCACTTTGTCTTTCTTCCTCTGAGCTTTGGCATTTAGCTTCTCAAGATACCTTCAATGGGAATTAATAGAAGGAGCAAAAAAAGGATCCCATATAGCAACGAGGCAAGAAAAGGCCACAAATGTATCCGCATCCCTGCAGAGATTACAGAGTAACGAAAAATTGAGAGACACAAGAACTGACAAGGGAGAGAAGACAGAAGGCTCAGGGGAGAACAGTGGTGGATAGTGTGGGGTGCAGAGCGGGAGGGAGCAGAGGCCTAAACATTCAAAGTTGATGGATAAAGAAAAATGTCCTCAAAATTCCATATACCATACAGTTCAGTGGGATTTACTTTCACTAAAATGTGCCTGAAATTAGGAAGATCTTGCTGTAACCTGAATGTAAGAGAGAAGCAAACACTGGCAATGCTATCATTTAAAATATCAAATGAGAGCCTTTCATACTTCATATTCCAATTATGACTTACTCACAACTTGAAAACATTCATTGCTGAAGCAGCTCACAAGCTTTTGCAAGGTTCTTAATTGAACTACATTCAAAGGAGTTCTTGTAGGTGAACAGACATTGGCTGAAAATCCTGTTTATTTTTGCAATCCTGAGAGTGGTGAGTTGTTCTACCATGGTAATCTGCAGTTATCTGGGGATGAGGAGGTTGCTGATTCTAAAATCTGAACGTGCTCTGGAAGGATCCTAACAAAATGTGTGGCTCGGACAAGAAAAGCATAACCCTTATCAAAGAGGACTTTTACCGTGTGGGGAAGCTAAATGCTCTTTCTCTAAGGCTGTCACATCTGCTTTCAGTCCCTGTGCCAAAGGGTCAGAGCTCAATCACAAGCCTGTGGCACCCCCTGCTGGTTAAAAGCCCATGCTCATTTTGTTACTTTACACTGAGCTAAACATTGCCATCATTTCACACTTCTTTTAACATTCCATATGAATTTAATTATCATTTGTTTGGATTCATTTGTTACAGAGACGAGACAGTTTGTTATAGATGTTCACATTTTACATTACTACTTCTTCTTCATTATTTTCCCCCAATACCAGTTACTTCTCAAGATTCATCAAAGGCTTCAAGGATCACCCATCAACCCATCAGGCCTCAATTTTTCTTCAATCCGGCTTTTTGATGAGCATGGTCAAGAAATTAAGAATCCACTTTTGCTGAAAAATGAGCAGAAAATTTGGGTCTCTTATGGTAAAGCATACAGGTAGGAGCAAGGTGTTTATTCTGTCTATCCTCAACCTTTCCAGGGGCAAGCTAATTTAAAAGGAAAGTTGAAAAGCCAAGTAGCACACTTTATGAATTTTTTTTTTTAAATCTTGAATTCCAATAAAATTTCAGGGGCGTTTTTTTGTGAGGCAGTATTGTTTGTGAGATATGACATCCCTCTCTCTCTTTCTCTCTCTCTCTCTCTGACTTTCTGTCTTAATGCCTTGTCATAGTTCTTGAAGTCTGCCTGTCAGCACAGCAAGTGGGATTTGTTCATGTCTGAGTAGTCACCTTAATGATAGCAGATGGAAACGCCACGGGGGGCCCAAGCCCATCACACTGTCATTGTCGCACACTGCCCTGACCTGCTTCCACTCCTCTATTTTTTTGTCCCTTTTTAAAGGAGAAATGGATGGTAATTGAAAAGGATCTTAAGCAAGATTTATGAAGCTGTAGACAACATGATTCCCCACTATCTCTCTATGTTTTCACAAATAAAGTCTTAACCTTTTAAGCACCAATGACAGGACAGCTAAAGATAAATTGGTAAAGCTTGTAAGCCCTATCCTATCTAAGTTATATTCCTCAACAGCGCCTTACATTATCCCACAATAATTACTGGTTATTGCTGAGCATTGTGTAAATTTTTGTAGATTTGTAAATTCCTGCATAAAATTATCTGTGTTTCTGGGAAAACAGAAAGGCTGCAGTTTGCAGGCACTGATGAGCTGGGCTGTTGTGTGGAATATCTTAGAAATGTATGCATATTTTGACAGGACACATCCAGATGAACTCGGAAACTGCTTGTCAGGAAACTTAAACACACTTTTCTGCCGACTTAAAAAATTTTTTAAGCCTTTATTTATCTGAATAGGGAAAGTAGGGGAAAATAACTTCGCTTATTGAGTGTTATTGATCGTATATTAATTATAATGAAATTACATTGATGGACTAGGAACTGATTGGATTTGCTATATATTCTAAGAGTCAAGATTTCAAATACTGAAATAAGTCTGCTCACAAATTCAGGAAGGTTTTGGAAGAAGTTGGTGGGACTAGTTGTAGATAGTATATTATAAAATTTGATTTCTTCTCTCCCAGGAGAGGGAAATTAAAATGTTTAATAATTTCTTATGCTGTGTAATTTATAGAATTAAAAATATATGTAAGGAATGATGTTTTCTTTCATAGACAGATTTCAAGATATAATTCTGTTACATTGTGAGAATTGTTTTTATAATGGTAGAACAGTGATGAATTTTATAGTGGCGAGAATTCTTGAATAATTTAGCAAGCTCTTCCAATTACAAGGAAAGGCTTTAATAAAATGTGTGTCTAATAATATCTTCTTAAATATCATCATTAAAGTGAAATCAATGACTAATTTGATATTTTTAATAATGTTTGTTATAATATGATATTTTGACAAGGTGAAACATTTGTTCTTGGTTTGTTGGATCATACTTGTGGAATAACTTAGTAAAATGCAAAGTATCTGGAATACTCTAAAATCAACAGGGTTGTCGCTGGAAGAATTCATAAGTGTATATTTGTTTCTATGTCATTCTTATTTTAACAAAATAATTTTTTTCTGGTCTTGAATCCAATATAAAGCACTAGGAAACCATCATAGCATTTTGCTACTATTGGAATTTCTGAAATTTATGTCTAAAGGTTATTTCCTAGGTCTAGTTTAAAACTCTTGAGAGAATGTGCAATATGTACTAAGTAAATGATACTCATTTTTAGGTAGTAATTTTAATGTGTTGACATGGGGAGTTAGCTTACTCATTTATAAAAGTTGATTTTGCCGATATCTGCTTTTTCAGTCCTGTCATTATTTTTCTCCCAATTTTTATTTTGGAATATATCCAGTCTACAGAAAACTTGAAAAAATTATACAGTTAACACCTATGTATCCTTCACCTAGGTACACCAGTTTAGAGTTTGCCTCATTAGTTTTACCTCTTCTATCTCCCTTCTCTCTCTTTGAGAGCTTTGAGATTATTTCCAGACAGTCACTCAAGTTTCACTCATAAGTGCTTCAGATCATATAAGTGAAGAATAGGATATTCTTCTATGTCACCACATTGTAATATCTAGCACAGTCAACAATAATGTAACATCATCTAATATACAATCTATGTTTAAACTATGCAAAATGTGCTTTAGAGTTTCTTGTAGTCTAAGATCCAAGTAAGATTCGTGTATTACGTTCTCCTTTAGTTCTCTTTAATCTAGAATATTCTCTCGCCTTTTGTTTTGCTTCTCATGACATTGAAGTTTTTAAGAGTTCAGGCAGTTTTCTTGTAGAATGTCCTACATTCTGAATTTGTCTCATGTTTTCTCATGATTAGATTCAGTTTAAAATTTTTTGACAATCCTACACAGGTGATGTGCTTGAGTCCTATAATTATGAAGTTAAATAGCAAGACTTTGTCACCAATTTAGAAAAAAAGAAAAGGCTCATAGTTGACATAATGCCAGTTGCCATTGTTTTTATTTAAGGTCTGTTTCCTATTTGATTTTAATTCACAAATAATTAAATAGAAAAGAAAGTACCTAACAGTATGTAATATGAAAAATCAAATCAGCATAACATTTAATGAGCTCACAAAATAGTAATTTATAACCAAATATTAAGAATTCACTTAATTGTCAGCTCCAGAGAATGTTAATGGTGTATTGCATTGTAGTTAAATGTTAAAAAATAAAAGTTGCATGAATGACAATTGGTTGTTTTTCCTCAACTAAATACTTTGCTTTTATTATTGAAATGATTTTTAAGAATTACATGTTTTACAACTATCCTTGACATATAAATCAGCCAAATAAACTAAAATGTGCATTTCAGGTGTCAGTTTAAGGTACCAACAATAGTGCCATATAATAAGAAATTCACTTACTTCTCAACTTTGTTACTCACTGATATTATAGGTTTTGTTATTTATTTATTTGTGCTCAAATTTCAATGTTTGTATGATTTTGCATATAGCTTTGATGTTTTATCCATTTTTCAGATCTCCACTTACACCTGTTTTGAGTCTCACCTTTGACCAGGTGACTGCATTGGACAAAGATGGCATTACAGTTGCATATAAAACTTTCTTGGACCCTAATGCTGCTGTTCTACCTGGATGTGACAAGTAAATTAACATGTGCTCAGTTAAAATAATTTGAAATACCTAACTCCGATTGCAACACTAAAAGATGTTCTTTGTACTGTTTAATAAGTAATTACTTATTTTATTGGCTTATTTCATGATATAATGAGCTAGTGTCTAAAAAGTTTTTCAGTAACTTCTCTTGAGTTAAACAAAAAAACAACAAAACCCATGAAGCAATGAGCAGACTCTAGTTTCTGCTTTGCAGATGTAACAGTTTTATTTAAAATGTAAAAAATGTTTAGTGTATGTTTCTAAATTAAGAGTTTTGAGTGGAATCATTAAAATATTAAATAACGTTTTCTTGTGCGAGTCTTCATATTTAAACATCTCCTTTGATGATGATAAATTGAAAACAAAAGCAATATGCTAAAGAATTGGTGGAGTGGTGGGAAGAATAGGAGTTGGAAGATTTGAGAATTAACCCCATCTCTGCTGCTCATGATTTTCCATGAGCTGGTGGTGTCAGCGTCTTCTTTCTTTCTTTCTTTTAATTTTAGAATTATTTATTTATTTATTTATTTGACAGAGAGAGATCACAAGCAGGCAGAGAGGCAGGCAGAGAGAGAGAGAAGGAAGAAGGCTCCCCGCTGAGCAGAGAGCCCAATGCGGGACTTCATCCCAGGACCCTGAGATCACGAAACTGAGCCGAAGGCAGAGGCTTAGCCCACTGAGCCACCGGGCGCTCCGTGGTGTCAGTTTCTTATCTGTAAATGATAAAACCCAGTATTTGCTAAGTGTTGATCACAGTTTTAAATGAATTGGATAAGGATTTGTTTAATCCTCAAAACAATGATCTTAATCCCATCATTACATTATTTATTACTCCATTTTATAGAGCTAGAACTGAGGCACAGAAGGGCAGAGTAATTTGTCCATTCATAGATCTAGTACATGGTAGAGCCAGGGTTCTAAACCAGAGTGTCTTTCTTAAGAACTGAGGGCTTAACAACTACCTAGCACTCTCTACTAGAACTTTCTGTGATGATGGAAGCATATGTTTTGACTACTGAGAACTTAAAATATGACTAATGTGACTGAGGAACTACATTTTTAATTTTAAGTTATATTAGGTTTAATTTAAATAGGTATATGTGGCTAATGGCTATTATATTGGGCAGTCAGCATGATTCTGATAGTATGTTGGATTAGGTGATCTATCTATAAGATCCCATCTATCTTTAATACTTTGTAAGTTAACAATTTATAGCTTTCCTTAATATACAGGTGAAAAGGCTGGATGTAGAGGGAAAATCTGAGAACTAGAACTGGTCTGTCTGATGAGGTCACTCAGTATAGCTAGACATTGCTAAACATGTCTACAAAGACAAATTCTTTGGTCTTCCTTGGTTGTTTAAACAATTCTATCCCCCAATGACTGCTTGCAGTATCCAGGGAAGACTGGAATGTTTTGTCTTGTTCTTTTCCTTTATAGATAGAAAATAGCTTAGTGTGCTTTCCTTTTCTTTTTCTAATAAATATTTTATTTTTTTGAGAGCATGCACACATATATGGGGAGGAGAAAGGCAAAGGGAGAGGAAGAAACAGACTCCCCACTGAGCAAGGAGTCCAGCACTGGGCTTGATCCCAGGACCCTGAAATCATGACCAGGCTGATGGCAAATGTTTAACTGGCTGCACCATTGTACTTTTTTTTTGCAGGCATTTCCATTTATAAGAAGATCCATTTCATGTGCCCCAATCTTTCCCCAAACTCCTAAATTTGCCCAGACCCTTTTCCCTTCAAGTGTTAGCTAGGAGTTTAATTTTTAATTCATGTATTCCTTCCTAATTTCCCTTTCCTGGGTGCATTAAAGACTGTTTTATTGAGTGGTTTTAAGTTAGATCTAGGTCACTAAGCATAACAATATGAAACTACCCTTATTGAAAACAAACTTATTGGAAGATAATTTACATAATTTTTAGATTCCATTTGAAAATCTTTCTATACTCTAACATGCATTATTTGAAATCTTAATAATCATACTTTAACTTATATCTTTCGGGGTATTGCAAAAAATACTATTTCCTGTCTCAGAACTGGTTTTTGTTGAATAAAATGCCATATGATATGTCTTAACATATAAGTGCTGAGCCAGATAATTTTCTTTAGAGTAATGATTAGTTCACTTTTAAAATAAGTTATTTGGGGGCATCTGGGTGGCTCAGTCAGTTAAGTGTCTCCCTTCGGCTTAGGTCATGGTCCCCGTGTCTGGCTTCCTGCTCAGTAGGGAGTCTGCTTCCTCCTTTCCCTTTGCTTCTCCACCCCCAACCCGTGCTCTCTCTCTGTCTCAGATAAATAGTCTTAAAAAATAAGTGATTTGGCTGAACTAATTTGACTGAAACTCCCACTCCCCATTTGTAGTTTGTGTGCCCCCTAGAATGTGCTCCTTTTTAAGACTGTCTAAAAATTGCCAAAACAATGTGCTTCACATAACCATTTTAAGTATAAAACTATCTTGTATTATTTATAGCCCATGGTATTTAGAGTAAAAGTTAACAGTGAAGATGGTGTCCACTATGAGTGATTCTGTAAGACTGAGTCATTTTTTTGTTTGTTTGTTTCTCTGTTCTGTTTATAATTAATCAGTCATGGGATCCTCCAGTATAATAAATAATTGCAAGATACAAATTTGAAGTCTTTGTTTCCCAATTATAGATAACAAAGCACTTTACAAATTTCTGTTTAAAATGATTGTGAACTATACATTTGTTTTTCTCTCCCTAGTAGAGTATAAGATATGTAAATTATTATACCAGTAGAATAAAGAAAGTTATAATTAAGTGCATTTTATTTTGACAATAAGAGTTAAATATTTTACTTTTCTTAGTTGGGAAGTTTGTGAGAGATTTCCAATTAATTTCAACAGTACCAGTCAAGAGATACCTGATCAATTTGAAAAGGTGGACTTGGAGAACCATTTCCTACAGAACAAGGTCAGAATTCGTTCTTTCTTTTTTTTATTTTTTTTAAGATTTTATTTATTTATTTGACAGACCGAGATCACAAGTAGGCAGAGAAGCAGGCAGAGAGAGGGGAAGGGATGCAGGTTCCCCGCTGAGCGGAGAGTCCCATGTGGGCCTTGATCCCAGAACCCTGGGATCATGACCTGAGCCGAAGGCAGAGCTTTAACCCACTGAGCCACCCAGGTGCCCCCAAGGTCAGAATTATTTCTTGTACTTAATAAACGTATTTTATGTATTGGACAATCATTCACTATATGGTGACTGAGTCAATTTTTTTTGAAGGTTTTTTGAAAAGTACAGATTATTTTACAAATGTTGGGGCAGGTATTATTCTTTACTTCCTGTTAATTCAGCACTTTAAAACTGAACCAATATATAGTATTCCCACTAGAAAAATTTTTACCTGAGTTGTCATTTAAGTGCTATTGCTTAGCATATTTTCTTTTTATCTACTGTATTAATAAGTTGGAGTTGTTTTAAAAAATCTTTAAGATGGTTGTTAAACAAGCATTTGATCTCTTTGCTCTGTGGATCAATGTATTTAAGGAATAGGAGTTCTTTAGAAAACCCAACTCATTACAACCCAATTCAGAAGGTTTGTTTATTAATTTATACTTAGAAATGCCAGTAAAGAATTTTCTTCTTCAACTGAGCTATGAGACGTATTTGAAACATGTCTCCAAAGAAAGAATCATAACTTTGTTTTTTTCCCGAGTGGCAGGGTTGTTGTCCATTTCAGCAGCATAAGCTCTAGTTTTTGAACTCATGAAATCAAAACCAAAAGGTACCCACAGTGATAAAGATGCTCAAAGTAGGACTTCCTGTTAAATGGTCTGGGCCCTTTATTTCTAAGAGACAATGCAAAGATCCATTGTCCCAACCTGCTCTTTTCTAATTTCTGTATGAGTGTCAGTTTATTATGTCAAAATGTATACTGAAAATATTAGTTGTTTTAAAACACCTGTGAATCTAAATAATACAATTATAAAAATAGAATAAAATAAATAGTTATGGTTGACCCCTGAACAATGGAGTTAGCGGTACTGATATCTCACAGTTGGAAATACACATATAATTTTTTTCCCTGTAGAACTTTTCACTGCCCCCAAATTTAACTGCTAATAACCTACCATTAACCAGAAGCCTCACAGAAACAGTCGGTTAACAGGTATTTTACATATTGTATGCATTATGTACTGTGTTATTGCAAAAAAACAAGCTAGAGAAAAGAAAATGTTATTAGGAAAATCATGAAGAAGAGAAAATGCATTTATGTCATTGTACTGTATCGAAGAAAATCCAAATCTAAGGGGACCCATTTAGTTCAAACCTGTGTTATTCCAGGGTTAGCTGTATTTCTAACCCTGTCAGATTTTGAGCATATTTAGAAAATAAATTCAAGTTGAGAAATACGTGAATAATTAATGTCTATATTTTATATTCATCTCTCATTAAGATTTATTTACCATAATTCTGATCCTGTTGGCATTCCTTTTTAGGTTTTGATGTGACATTGTTTTCTGTTCAAAAAAGCTTGTAAGCCTGCCTGTTACCCACTGAAATTCCAAATCCTCGTCAGACCTTCATTGATCTCCATGGTTCTCTAATCTGCCCCTAATCTTGACTTGCCATTCCAATCTTCTCTTCTTGATCTTTGTACACTACACTACAGTTAGAGCTAGTAAATTGTGCCCCGTAACATGTTCTTCATGTTCACTTGTGCCATGGTATGTGTTGTTCCTGGTCTAGCATATATATATACCCCCCACCATTACCATTCCTTGCCTTTTAAGGCTTTAGTCAACTCTTCATCTTCCATGAAGCCATCTCAGATCCTCCAGAAAGAATGAACTTCAGATTATTGAAACTCCTTTTCATCCTTTGAAAATGTTCCTAAAGTTTGTGTTTTGGTATAGTCATTTGTTTTTGTGTCTTTCTCTTCTATTAAATTGAGAATTCTTTGGACACAGACATTATGTCTTACTCATCTTTGTGTTTTTGAATTCTAGCACAGATCTGTTGTATGGCAGCTGCACAATTCATTTTTGATGAATAATTTTTAAAAACCTAGGTACAACCTTTCTTTTAAGGCTTAATATTCTCTAATATGTTCTTCATGTGTTAGCCAAGCCTGATTGCTTATTTGTTGTTTTCTGAAAGTACTTTATGATTTCTGTTGTTATGGCCATGTGGATCACTTTGCCTAGAATTCAACCCCTTTTTCTTTGTTACCACCCACCAGTCTTCTTTGTCACTTTTATGCCATATTCTAACACTGTCTGGCGTACAGCTGGCATTCATTAAATGCTCGCTGAAATTCTGCCCATCATTCTAACCTTATCTGATTTGTGCCTGTTTCATGAAAGCTTTCTTTACCAACCTTCCTCCCCAAATTGGATATGATGTTTCTGGACTTATATCTTCATTGCATTGATTCTGTTATCCTTATGACATTGAACTTGATGTTTCTCTTAAATATTTTTTGCATGATTCAAAGTCAACCAGTGCTCCAAATGAACACATTTCAGGTCACATTGGGGAAGAAAAGGGAGAATGGTAGATTCCACTGAGAATATTGGGATCAGGTCATAAAGGGTATTAATTCAGTGTTAGGGGTCCTGGATGTTGTTCTGTAGAAAACGAGGAGCCATTGGAAATAGTAAAGCAGAAGCAGGATCGGATTTGATGTTTGTGTTAGGAAGATAACTCAGGAGTCCTTTGTCTATCCTCCCTGCTGGGTTAGCCATTGCTCAGGGACAGAGGGCATCCTGCTCATCCTTGTCATTATTGCAATATCTACACATTCAGAGTTAGCTAGATGGAATTGAATCCACTAGTTAATTAACTCATTCAACAGAAAACAGCTCAAACCTGGAAAAAAAAAAAGGATATCAAAGAGTTATCAGAGAAAAAGTACTCAGAGGAAGCTTCTTTTTTGATTTTATGCCAATGTAGGACTTTAAAAGAGAACTATATTCTCTCATGTTGAAAAATGAGAGAAAAACATCCAATTATTTCACCATTCCTAACTGGTTTTAATGATTTAGTGAAAATGAGAAAACTCTCAACTGAAAGTTTTTATACTATTATAATTTTAGAAGAAGAATTTGGTTTTTGAATAAAATTTCAGTCCAACAATGGCCAAAATTAACAAAACAGGAAACAACATGTGTTGGAGAGGATGTGGAGAAAGGGGAACCCTCTTACACTGTTGGTGGGAATGCAAGTTGGTGCAGCCTCTTTGGAGAACAGTGTGGAGATTCCTCAAGAAATTAAAAATAGAGCTTCCCTACGACCCTGCAATTGCACTCCTGGGTATTTACCCCAAAGACACAGATGTCGTGAAAAGAAGGGCCATCTGTACCCCAATGTTTATAGCAGCAATGGCCACAGTCGCCAAACTATGGAAAGAACCAAGATGCCCTTCAACGGATGAGTGGATAAGGAAGATGTGGTCCATATACACTATGGAGTATTATGCCTTCATCAGAAAGGACGAATATCCAACTTTTGTAGCAACATGGACGGGACTGGAAGAGATTATGCTGAGTGAAATCAGTCAAGCAGAGAGAGTCAATTATCATATGGTTTCACTCATTTGTGGAGCATAACCAATAGCATGGAGGACAAGGGGCGTTAGAGAGTAGTAGGGAATTTGGGTAAATTGGAAGGGGAGGTGAACCATGAGAGACTATGGACTCTGAAAAACAGTCTGAGGGGTTTGAAGTGGCGGGGGGGTGGGAGGTTGGGGTACCAGGTGGTGGGTATTATAGAGGGCACAGCTTGCATGGAGCACTGGGTGTGGTGAAAAAATAATGAATACTGTTTTTCTGAAAATAAATAAATTGGGGAAAAAAAAAGTAGTAGTATAAGAATGCAACAATTTGATAAGCTGGCTAGTAAAAAGAAGCTTTCAAAGAAAAATGGTCCTCCCTTAGCTACAAAACCTTTACAATCCTTTCAGAAAAGCACCTCCAATTATATACAGAGAGGTGATCAGTGCATTGGAAATAGTAATTTAATAACCTGAAACGGAGCACTTTTCAAGAAAGAATCTAGCAGAGGTGATAGATATCTATAGGCCTTTTATTGTAGAATCTTGATGCTCATTGTGGTAAAGAAGACACTAAGAGGATTACAACAGGGGTAGAGAGAGGGAGGCAAAAGCCGATATTCTTGATGCATACGTTTTAAAATTGTCTTGAGATAGAGAGATATCAGTGCCCAACCCCTGACTGTTCTTTTAAAACTCTTATTGACAAGTAAAACCTTTCCTACAGAGAAAAATTTGGAACATATAATCCCTATTAGTAATGTAGGAGATAGATATAACCCTGACAATTACAACCTGTTGCTCTTTTATCCATTTCAGAAAAAGATTTGGAATCTACTACAAAATGACACTTTGGCAAATACATCTTTCAATAGTTCTCTCTTGCTACTTAGATTGACAACATTTTTAGATTGCTTCAGTTTAAGGGCAATAAAATTAAATATTTCCATGCATTGGATGAGATTTAAACTTCAAAGTAGTTAATATAAAAGAAAAAACATTAGTTTGAGTAATGCCTGGCTATGGGAAAAAATAGCAGAAAAATGGACTCCAGTGTTTAGCAGGTAATAATTTCCACCAAAATGGAAAGGAAACATATTTTGCTCCTAGCTTTTTGGTATAATCAGAATTTAGCAAGACATTAGTGACAATTTTGGTATGGAAACGGCAAGAACAATACCAAATAATGATTTTACAATTGTAGCATTCTTGTTAAGAGTTATAAACTTAGAACTTGTAAATTCAGCAGTCATGGATACTAGCAGAATGAATTATTTTATATATCACAAAGGAGACTAACCAAAAATGAACACTTTTTTTACTGTTCTATTTCTTTGGAGGGCAAGTCATTGAAAAATAATGTTTTCTACAAACAATTTATACTGGGAAAAATACAAAATTTTAATTTTAATTTTGAACCAATTGCCATTAGAATAGGACACAAAACTTTAAATAAATTCCCGAGTCCCTTCCTTATTTTTTTTAAAATAACTTTTTATTTATTCCTTCCTTATTTTTAAACCAATAGTTGGAAGATATTTGAGGACTGCATATTTACATCTTAGATATTTTGCCTTGTTTGATTGCATAATTATGTACTCACTAGTGCTTTCTGCCTTTAGACTTTTCCAGTTCTTGGTCTTTGAAGTGGGTGTATTAATCAGCTGTAGATTTAGGGAATAAAAAGACTAAGAATGAATAGTAGGGACACGAGGAAAGAGATTTTATAACATTTATTATTGTTGTGATTTTATTTTTTAAAAATATTTTATTTATGCATTTAAGAGAAAGAGAGAGAAAACAAGCAGGGGAGAGAGGCAGAGAGAGAAGCAAACTCCCTGCTGAGCTGGGAGCCCGACATGGGGCTCAACCCCAGGGCCTGGAGATCAGGACCTGAGCTGAAGGCAGATGCTTAACCATCTGAGCCACCCAGGCTCCCCTTATAGTTGTGATTTTAATTTGTGTATCACATTTTTTATCTTGGCCATAAACTCATGATCAGAAGTGAAAAATCTTATAAAATTTCTATGTAGCAAATGATTTGTTTTTGAATAAAGGGGGTGATCAGGGAGCTCCTGCTTTCAAGAAAATTCACTATCTTGTGTTTCATTCCTCAGATCTGTAAATAAACACTGTAAGTGTTTCTCTTATGAATTTGCACAGGAATATCAACAGCTTTCATTAGTGATTTGGAAAAAGAAAATTGAACAAGAAGTTTTAAGAGGCCCAGAGTATGCATGCACCATTTTTTTTTAATCACTGGCAGTTTTTGTATTAATACAATTTATTCAGACAACTAAAATCATAACAGTCATTTAAAGGGATACATTATCTATCTATCTTTCTATTATCTATCATCTATCTATCTATCTCCTGTGTATATATATAGGTATTCAAAAGAATAAAAGAGGTTTCCTAATGACCTAATGACACATGTGATAATACGTACGTAGAGAATAGCTCAGCCTTAATGCTATCACATACCTGTGTGTGCACGCACGCATGCAGGGTAGACCATGTTGTAGGTTGTCAAAGCACTTTTCTTTTATGAGTTGTAATTTTCACCATTTTTATCTTTCCCACCTTAATAAATGTTTGGACTAAAGCTAAACTATCCAATTAAACTAAAAATGGAAGACAAGGTGAAATCATGAATTGAAATTTAATGGCCACTGTCAAGTTTAAATGTATCAGAACCCCAGACTTGGCAAGATTTTTTCTTTTAATAACTGGCAATGAAGCTGAGTTAGTGGGCCTGGCTGAGTCTGGTCTATGTAGAATCACTTGGGAACTGTCCAGCAAAATATCTCTCGAAAAACAGCATGGTGTTAATACTGGGTGCCAACCCAAGACAGACACAAAGAACCCCTTCGCTCTTCACCAATAAGCCAACTGTTAAAAGATTAAACCATGTTGTGGAGATAACAAGAATTTAGGCGCTGGCAGCAGGTGCTGTACAAAGAAGCAGTTGGCAGTACGGTTCTTCTGTCTGACTAATTCCAGTCAAAACAATCTTCTCCCCTGTTGCAGAGGAGAGTTTTGAGTGTGATGGCAACTTGGAGTTAGGAGGTTGAGTAAGAGTGTTACTTTAAATGCTGAGTCCTGTGGTGGGTGGATTAGTAGAATATAGTTTATCATTGTTCAGAAACTGTGGGGGATTCCCCTCCAGAATCCAGCCACTACTGGCTAACTGGGGAAAACACAATCAAAGAGCTATAAGTCAAATCTGTTTCCATCATGAGGTTGCTGCATTTTTAAAATTTTATTTTCACATAAATAATAATAAAGAGAAATAAATTTAAAAAAATAAAAAGAAATATTTCTCTTGAGATGTAACTATCTTCCATTGTGGTGTAATTACCAAATATACTAGTTATGTCCTTTTGTTATTACCTGATCACATGTGTAAATATTGCCTTTTAAATTATCATTTAATTTTTGAATTTTTAAGTATCAATTGCTACTTGGCAAATATCTAGTATTAGCGCAGATTTAGAATACACTTTTTAGTATTAGAAAATAAATTGTTATTGAAGCAATGTCATTTATTGGGTTTAGAGTATAAACTGACATATTCCCATAATCCTATATAAGTAAATATTGATACTTAAAAATGTACTCAGGAAAAATGATCATATAAGTTAGCAGAAGAGTTTTAAATATGAAGTAGAATTTCTACAGGTGAGGTGAATGGCTATTTTACAATCATGACTAAGTGAGATATGCTAGAAGGTATACAATTTCTTTGATGTATGTAGTCTGATAACAAATATGGGAGACAGGGATACTGTGCCTTACCAGTTAGTTCCCTCCTATCCATTCCCACAACTATCATTAAATTCTCAACTCATGTCCCTTTATTCTTAGAAGATTGTGGGGACTCTTAACTGTTCTCCTTTGATGTCCCTGTTCTATAATCCATGTTGTCTGTCCATGAGTGTGTGTGTGTGTGTGTGTGTGAATGCCTCTTCTGCTGCAAGTTTCTCTAGGGCAAGAAAAAAATATTTTTAATATTTTATTTATTTATTTATTTATTTATTTGAGGAAAGAGCACAGAGGGAGAGTGAGAGGAAAAAGCAGACTCCCCACTGGGCAGGGGAGGCAGATTCAGGACTCAATCCCGGGACCCTGGGACCATGACCCAAGCCAAAGGCCGATGCTTAACTGACTGAGCCACCCAGGGGGTCCCAGGCAAGAAGAATATTTTATAATACCCCATACCACATAGTCTAGGGCCTTGCGTATCAGAGCTGATGCTCACCAAGTATTAATTGAATTAAGTTAAATGGGATGGAGCACTACTACTTCAAAAGAAACATTTTCAGTCAGAAATATAATGTTCTTGGATAACCTATTTTGGGTATGTTAAAGAGGGTGGACTTTCTGACTGTACATTTAAAAAATGCGTACTTCTTCTCATGGTACAGGTGGATCCCAATATTGTCCTTCATGCCTCTGTTTCCATCAAAAAGCGGAGCTCCTCCAGTAGGGACACAAGCAGTGGAAGTGAGACCTCACCATCCATCCTGTGGCCTGCAGCCAGTGTGTGGCTGATCACAAAGGTACACGAAAGTGTCTGGTCTCCCCGAGTGACTGCCCGGGCTCGCTGCTCACAGTGCGGCTCTGGCTCCTGGTGTCCTCACGCACACAAGCCTACAAGTGGAGCCATGAGCGACTGTCAGGAATGCTACTTCTCTGCTCCTGGTTTGTCTCGTGCAGAGGGCTGCTGTGGATCCCCATGTGAGCATTCAATTCACTTTCACACGTGCCGATTAGTTCATACTCAGAGAGTATTTAAACTCGGCACAGAACTTCCAAACAGTCCATACACTCACCATTTTCATGAAGTTTGTCTGAAGGTCATTTGCTTCCACTCCTTAGTTTTCATTGCTGATCTTCAGGGAGCCTGGTGGGGGCGCACCCTAGAAGGACAGTGTACGGTCTCCAAAGGACGGTTTTTGTTTGTTGTTGTTATGTTGTTTTTAAAGATTTTATTATTTGATGGAGAGAGACACACAGAGAGAGGAAACACAAGCAGAGGAGTAGGAGAGGGAGAAGCAGGCTTCTCGCTGAGCAGAGATCCCACTCAGAGCTCAATCCCAGAACCCTGGGATCATGACCTGAACCGAAGCCCAACGACTGAGCCACCTAGGTACCCCTCGTAAGGACAGTTTTTTAAAAAAAGGATTTTCTGAAAATATTATTTATTTATTTGACAGAGAGAGAGAGAGAGATCACAAGCAGGCAGAGAGGCAGGCAGAGAGAGGGAGAAGCAGGCTCCCTGCTGAGCAGAGAGCCCGATGTGGGGCTCTACCCGAGGACCCCGAGATCATGACCCGAGCGGAAAGCAGAGGCTTTAACCCACTGAGCCACCCAGGTGCCCCCTAAGGACAGTTTTAAGAGAAATCCCTGAGTATAGAATGTGAACAATGACTAACACATTTTATACCCATGTATTGACACTATTTAATTTTTTAACTTTACTATTTATACTCATGGATCTGATTTAAATTGAAAACATGTGGGGCGCCTCGGCAGGGAGCCTGCTTCCCTCTCTCTCTCTTCCTGCCTCTCTGCCTGCTTGTGATCTCTCTCTGTGTGTCAAATAAATAAAATCTTAAAAATAAATAAATAAATTGAAAACATATAATTGCCCTCCCCATCCCTCTTGCTATTGAAATATGTTCTATAATTGCCACCAAATATTTATGTCTGGAAAGAGATAGTGCAGCTTTTGTCTGCCCTTCTTATGTCTTACTTTGCCCTCACTCTAGATTATTTTTGCCTCTTCTTAGCACTTCTTTGTGTGCAGAGTCACTCAGGCAGGTTTGCTGCTGCTTTTTGTGGGGGCAGGGGATTGCAACTCTTTTCTCAAATGAAATTTGGGATTGTCCTTAACTGTTATTTTTTGATTTTCTGAGAGCTAAAAACAAACATATAGAGTAATTAAGGTACAAGGGCACCAAGAAATGTTCGTTTCATATATTAGGGCAGAAAGAGGTTGATATTTCTTCAATCTACTTCCAACTTGGAGACACTATGAACTACGAACCCTTTTTAAATTATATTTTGTTTCAGACTTAATATTTGCCATTTGGTTAAACATCTGCTATATGTTAGGCATCTTCTACATATTTCTTATCTCATTTAATCTTATACATTATACAGCTGAAAAAACTGAGGCTAGTACGTGACAGAGAAAAGATTCTTGGTCTATCTGACTTCAAAATTTATACCTTTTCACAGTAATGTAAAATGCTGCTCTGTATTTGGCTAATGTCTGAGCATGATGGAAGTGCTTTAGTGTCAGCATTGCCACTGAACACTTGTGTGACCTCGGGTAAGTCACACACTGTATCTGGGCTTTAGTCTTATCTGAAAAGAGTTGGACCAGCTGATATGATATGAAGAGTTCCTTTCTAGATGTCATATTCTGCAATTTTATGGTATCTGTTTCTACAATTTCACGATAGCAAAAAAAAAACTGTACTTGTCTAAAATTTCCTCAGAAATAATTGAAATGCTTACTAAAAACAGGATGGGCTTTTGGAGTTGGATGGGTGGGAATTAGAATGCCTGTGTGACCTTGAAAAATTTACTTAGCTTCACTAAACCACTGTTTCCTCCTCTGTAAACTGAAGTTAGTCATACCTACCTTGCACAGTTGCTGGGGTGACAAGTAAGAAAGCACTGTGAAGTTCAAGCATAGGATATGGTATACGGAAAGTGCTTAATAAATGTCCTTTTATCCTCACCCCAAGGAATTTTCTTGCTATAGAGACAAGCTTGTTCAAATGAAGATTCCATCCAGTACTTATTAGAACCAAAATTAAAAAAAAAAACTTTCCCAAGTTATCATATATTTCTTTAGCACACAGTGAAAGCATGAGATATAAAAGTTATGTGCTAAAAAGAAGACAATTTTGAAACTTTTTAGATTGAATGCTCTCTCCCTTTTTTCAAAATAAATATTTTTACTTGTTAGGATAGACACTTCCGCATGCCATAAATCTTCAGTGTGTGTAAATAAATTCTTCAGTGGTTGTCGCTTATTTAAAATGTGTTGTTGATTCCCTAAGTAAAAAAAATTGTTAATTGGCCATTTAAACAATATTCCCAACCAATTTCCTTATCAGAGTATCCTAACATTTAAAACAAAAGCAGTGCACAACCACCTTAAAATGTTTAACCCATGGTATTTAGACCCAGAATAAAACTTTAAACTGGTACGAAGGTTAAGGATTTGTTTCAATCTTTTCAGTTCACTGCACTTTTTTTTTCCTGTGCATACATATTTCAAGTAAGCTCTGTAGTTATAACTATAACAAGTGACACATGATGGACCCCAAATCACTGCCCTGTGAAATATGCACAGAAAAAAAAGGACAAATGAAGATATCAAGGTCTGTTTTATTTTGCGCTGAACTGTAAAATGCCACCCTTGTTGGACAGAAGATCACTGATTCTGAGCAGGGCTCACTGACTGCTAAGTTGTGGGTAGTGTTTCACTTTCACCAACTGTTAATATCCGGGGTTATCCAGGCATAATGACCTCACTATTTGTGACACATTGTTGAATTTTCTGGTTCTTTTAACTTATTTAGACCTTTCTCTCCCCTCTCTATTCATTGGAAGGCTGGAACGATCTTGAGCCGGGCGATAACGCAGGGCTGCCTAGCTATTGGTCACCCAATCAGAGTCAAGGCTGCTGAGGGAACATCACTAGAAGGATATACATTAATCCTACAGAAAAGGTAATGCTCATGAGCTATTTAGCTAAAAATAATAAATGTTAATTTCAAGATTTCTGAGCAGTCAAATCACGATGCCTCCCAGCTTAGATGGAATATTCATTAAGTGTTTAAATTTGTGTTCTATAATATCAATATTAATTTTCTAACCACAAATAAGCTTGAAAATGTATGTCAGTTTGGTAGTATTTCTAAGGTATTTTTGAAAGTGAAATGTTGGCGTTCAACATGTACCTATGTTGTAGACAAGCTGCTGCTTTAGTCTATAATTATTAGAACTCACTTCTTTATATGCATTTTGATTGTTAATTTAAATATTTAATGTTCTGTGTGCATTCTTAACCTTTTTAAAATCTTCTGAATAGGAAGCACTGAACTGGGAAAGAAAAATTGAGGAAACAAAAATTGAGGAGACCCTACATGAGATGTAGGGCATCAAAAGTCTCCTTCCTGTTTGTTTTTGCTGACTTGGTAACTAATCAGATTAGTGTTTGCCTGGAGATAGGACGATGGGGAGAGATAGGAGAGCAAGATTACAAAGGGGCACAAGGAAACTTTGGGGTGATTTTTTTGGGGAGAGATGGATATGAGTATGCTCATGATCTTGATTGTTGTGATAGTTTAACAGGTTTATACATGTTTCAAAACTTCTCAAATTTTACACTTTTAATTATGTGCCTGTCTGTTGTGCAATATTTTACAGTATTGTATGTCAGTTGTTTCTCAAAAAAGCTGGTTTTAAAAAGTACAAAAAGACAAAGTAGGGGAACAAACAAAAAAATCAAAATGGGTAAGGAATGACTGAGTGCTTACTTTGGAGGGCAGTGTTGGGGGGAGAGCACTCTCAGTGGAAGAGTTAACCAGTGGTTTAGGTCAAAATGGCAGGTTTCTGGAAAGGTTATAGTTTGATGAACACACTCTTCATGCCTATGGCTCTCCCTGGTCTTACTGGATCCTGAAATTAGTGCTGATCTGGCCTGAGCCCGCTGAGGTATATTTCCTGCTCTGGCCAGGATTATCTGGCCAGGATTATCATGGAACTGAGTGGGGCTGAAACCACAAACTTGATGTCCTTGCTGCTTAGAAAGAAAAGCTTGGGCAAGAAAAGAGATGATAATTAAAAAACAAAACAAAACAAAACAAAATACTGTAGTAAGTTGTACTTGAAAAAAAATCTCCATTTTACAAGAAAGATTTTGTTTAATTTAGGAAAGAAGGGACGAAGGGAGAGGGAGAGAAGGAGAGAGATAGGATGGGTGGATAAGGGGGAAAGGGAAGATCCCTAGGTAATTTTATATTAATGCAACTTGATTTTTATCTGAGAAACAAAATCTGTTGTAAGGTAGAAGCAAATAGTAGAAAATTTGGAAAACTACAAGTTCTTACTAATGGTGAAACTACTTTTTGTTTTTTAGAAAGCAGTAGGGACCAAGATTTTTAGAGTTTGCCTCACCTCTGGTACTTTTCAAGTATATTTATCTTTTCTAAGAGTATCTGAAGTGCCTCCTTGTCTTATTTTTTTTTAAACAAAACCATATTTTATTATAAATAACATAAATATCCTCATACAATTGCTAGAGACAATATTTTTTCCTTTTCTCTTAAGTAGTGTAATACGATCTTAACAAAAGCTATGAATCAAGACGTAGTCTTTTAAATACTAAAAACAATAGAACTAGCACTTAGAGTAGCAACCTGACAACTCACAGAGAATATTGTAAACATATCATGCCTCATTTGTTTGGTTATGTCTCATTTCGTGTCACTCATTCTTATTCAGTGTAGCAAGTGCTTGCACATATTTGTGTATTTAATACTTTTTCTGTTATGTGCATCTGATTATGAGTGGATGAAAGGCAGACCAACAATGTCGTTACCAAGTGATCAGAAAATCATAGAAAATTTAAAAATCATAAACCTTAAAATAAAAAATGCTTCTTTCTAAAAGATCTTTTGGACATCTCATAGACAAACCAGTTGCATCAAAGTCTTTAAATAAGGCCACCAATTAAATCTTGATTTTGCTTCAGTTTTAAAGAATGTGGATATGTAGGATTTGGCTTTTAGTGTTAAATTCACAATCTAATTAGGACAGCACCCCCATTCATCCACACATGGAGATTAGATTATGGAGACTACAAAACTGGGCCCATGGATTTTGTTTGGCCTGCACATTCTTCTAATATTTTGAATTGGTTGTGAGCCTATAGAAATAGGGAGATTTTACACAAAATTACATATTTCTGTCTTTCCTTGCAAAAAATCAGAAGAATGGGCAGTACTGAACTCTCATCATCTCATTTTACCAGTGAGGCAGGAACAGTTTAGAGGGAATATATCCTCTGGTTTGCTCTATTTTCTACTGTTCCCAAAGGTAGCCCTCATTCTAGCTTTAGCCTGCTTCATTCATTTCTATTCCCTATCTGATAATCTTTACTGCCTTTCTTTTTTTTTTTTCCTTCAAAGTAGAAATCACCCAACAAATATTTATTTATTTATTTACTGTCTTATTTCAATGTTAATTTTTCAGTTATGGGGTTTTGCATCTCCTTTTTATTTTCCCCACTTAGATCTTGCTGGAAATAGAATGATAACTTGCCAACATTAGTCTAGAGTAGGTTAAACAAACACTACTCTAAGGACACCATTAACTACAAGCACCAAGTGTAGCTGTGTAGTGCTAGGTGCAGAGACAAAAAAGATAGATGGGAAAATAGACAGCACATCACTAGGTAATTAGAGAGATTGAAAATCATCTCTTTGGTCAGGTCTGAAGTTTAGGAGGCTAAGAGAATAAAGCAGAATGACAGACTGCCCCATTTCGGAAAGGACCATTTGGCATGCATTGGACGTTTAAGTAATATTCAAACACACAGATAACACTATTAGAAATGTCAACATCAAGCAGAAAATTGTCTATATGTAACTTCACAGTTGGACTGATGGATCAAATTTCTTATCTCTATTCCTACTGTGTTAAGAATCATGGAGGGGAAATCCCTTTCCTCTGTTTTTTTATGGATCCTACTTTTGATCTGTGTAGCATTGGAAGATGCCAGATGTATCTGAAGCTGTCTGGGAAAATAGATTTGTAATTGTGAAGCATGATGATGATGGTCCTCCTTATAGTCAACTGGGAAATAATGAATATAATAAATATAATGATATAATGATACTTCCCTTAACTGAACTGTCATTATGGGCTGCCTTATTGTCTCTACTGTCTGATAAATGGCATATTTTAAAAAATGTGTGTATGTGCATGTGTGTGTGTATGTGTGTGTACACACATTTTGTAGATTCCCAATAGAAATAGTAAAATGCATATGCATACTCAATGAGCAAGCTTCCCAGAGCAGTTAGTTCTCTCCTTACTTGTAAAAAGAGAGTATGTAACTGGTCTTGGAAGTCCTATGCTTTCAGAGAAGGAAGGACTCTTAAGAGCATCTGTTCTAAACCCCTCTTTACAAGTAGAAGTAGTAACATTGGTGATGGTGGTAGTTGCGATAGTGATTATAACATCAATATCTTTATAAGAAATTCCAAGTCCACTAAAGACTAAATGTTCTAGAAAGGTCATATATCTGATCTAGCTAATGTCAGATCCAGATCCAGAACTTAGTCCAGTACATGTTGTGCTATTTATAACTTTGATTCTTGGATGGAATACTGCTTCTTCATTTTTCCTCTTTCTTTCATTATTGATATTGTTATTGCTATTTTTAAATTTTGTTTTTCGCTATAAAAAATCTTTTTAGCTTGCTGCTTATTTACCAAAAAGAGGAAATTCTATGCTATTTTCTAATTCAGTCCCATATAAACATCATTGCATATTGGCTCTAAGTTTGATTTTTCTACGTATAAAATATCTTTAATAATAAACAGATGTACTTATGTTTGTGCAATTTTATTTTTTAAAGAAGTCACTATATTTTAGAATGATATCTTCTCCCCTGCTTAGTGTAGATGCCACATGAGAATCTTGTTTTTTATAACTTTGGTAATAAAATTTAAAGGTAACATTTATAGATAAATGCTTAGAAAGACTCCTGATAAAGAAATTACTAGCAAGCTCACAGGCTTATATATGATTTGAAACTGCATGCTGTTTGCAAAATTTCCTGCATGCTGTTTGCAAAATTTCCAAAAAGGCAATTCTTGAACAGAATTTGAGCTATGATAAAATTTGAGAAATGCTAGGAAATTTACATTTCTTTCAGAATTATTTCTTATTTTCTTAACCGAGGTATAATTTATGTTCTTTAGCTACCCACTAAGAATATCTCCTAAACCGCCATATGTTAAATTCAAAACATTTTTCATAACTGCCTTATTAATTTTTAGGGTGATAACATTTTGACATTTTATTCACATATCTATTTATTCAAAGATATCTTTAATCTCCTATCATAGGCGCTGTAATCAACTCTTAGGACACATGTGGTTTCTGCCCTCATATCGTTGACAATCTGGTAAACATCTTTCCTGTTGTAATACTATTTGGGGAAAAGATGCGACAAATTCAGAAAATCAAAACTGAAATAGATGTAGTTTATGTTTTTATAATCACATTCATCCTCTAGTCAACACGATAATTCAATTAAAAGACAAAATTCTGGATTTTATAGTTTTTGACAGTTAGCATTAGCATATTAATTACCCATTGCAGATGTCTTACACTTTAAAAAATTATCATTTTCCACTTTATTTATCTTGAAGAAATATGCTCACAATAATTTATGCAACAGGAGGAATTGCCTATATGCAATAATGTTGTACTGAGTTATAGCTGTTCTGCATTAAAATGATCTAAGTTTTATCAAAACCCAGCACACTTCCATTAAAGCATTACAGCAGTGATTCTATTATTATTTTTAAAAGGAGTGTAGTTACAAGCCTGGGATTGACAACCCAATGGTTGAAACATGAACTTTTATGGTACCTCAGGAGAATTTGTATAGTATGAGAATATTTAGTGATTATATGAACACAACTGTATAAAAAAATCTATATTCACACTAAAGTGTGTTGTCACTAAGATTATGTATCAGATTCTAACCAGTGAGCCTAAAGTGTTGATTCCATTTTCAATCTTCAAGTAACACGAAGTAATTTGTGCTATACTTTTCCAATCTAATTGAGAAGACATGCAGAAATTCAGGTGCTCTGGGTTCTAGTATCTGTTTGATTCTACCTAGATCTTTGATTTTTGACCAGCTCACTTCATCTCTCTTTATTGCACTTCATTCATCTCAGTTCCCTTCAAATTCTCAATCTATTTGTTTTTGTTTTGGATAATGAATTCCATTATCAAAATCATACATTTTAGCTCAGGACCCTTAGTCAAAATTTTTTTTAAAAACTCTTCTTTTCCTTTATTAATTGCAACATAAAAAGGTCTCCAAAAGGACTATCGCCCCTCATACTTCCCCCATCCTACCCAGTGCTGAAATAGAGCAACAATTATATTTGTCTAAAGCCTGATAATAAGATTCTTAGCTTAGGGATCATTTAGACCTTGAAAGATGTTTCATAAAAAAAAATTTTACCTAAGTATTCATGTTTTCTCATATCCCTGCTTCCTCTTCTACATTCTAAATTCACTTTCTATTCATAGTGTCACGTTCCCTTCTTTTTTCCTCAAATTTGACATCTGGATTTATCCTTGCCTTCTGTTTCTAACCTGCATTCCATTTATTCAATCACCAAATCAATTCTCCTTTCATAGTAAGTATGTAGTCTTTCCTTCCCCCATTGCTCTCATCACTGTAGTTCAGTGTTTTTAAAAGTCTGATCCATAGACCACATGCATCCAAATTCCCTACGGTTCTTAACAATGAGAATCACTTGCAATACCTGTTAATGTAGATGGGGGGGAGGGTGTCCAGACCTTCAGAATCAAAGTTCTGAGGATAGGAGCTTGGAAACCTGCAGTATTATCAAGTGTCTATTTCACCATGCCCAAGAATTCTTCACATTTTCCAATATACACTGGATGTGGGTAAAAGGCTAAAGCACACTCAGCCAGTTTTGGGCTGCTGCCTTGACATGTTCTGCCCAGATCAGAAAGTGCCTCACTTTAGACTAGAGCATTACCTGACATTTCTTATTCCCAACCATTGAAGTTTCTGTCAAAATTCAGAGGCAGTCGGAAAAATCATGTTTAACATCCTATTACACTTAATTTAATACATTTGTCCTATCTATGTAAGGTTTCTAAATATTAGTGAATACAAGATTAGTTAATTTAGGCATGATTAAGTTAATCACATTCTAGTTTTTCTTTCTTTCTTTCTTTTTTTTTTTAACTCATATTTGGTTTAGAAAATCTGATATTCCGTAATAAAATTTTCTGGTCAGGTGCCCAAGGTTCCTAATTTTCCATGGTATCCTTTTCCATCCTATCTTCTTAATCCTTATACTTAATTAAGCCTCTTTTTGCCTCATAGAGAGAGGATCTTCTTTGGGGACAGAAATTTCTATAATATTTTTATTGATTCTCTTTAATCTCTAAAACTCCTAATCACTATTGTCATGTGTAATACACATACCACCACCACCACCACCACCACCACCACCACTTTGGGTACCAAGGAAATCGGTTGTCTCAGGGAAGGAAGGCTTCAGTTGCTGATGCAGCAATGATGATAGAATGGTAGAATCCTTGGGAGAGTCTGGGCAGTCCTCCTCCTGCCAGGATATGGAAAATGATCCTTTCATTTGAAACCTAGAAAATGTTTCAGTGTGGTAAAAAGTTGTCAGTCTCTAAATTACATTTTCATTACAGACGTAAAGGAGATAATTCTCAAAAATGGGTGTTTGGAACTGACAGCTGCATTTATTCTAAGGTAAGGACTTTGTAAGTCATAGCTTTTAGTCGTATATTTTTCTGTTCCTAGATTCTTACAAGTATTCTTAATGTTGAGAGCAAGAAATGCTTTTGCTGCACAAATATATCTCTGTGCCCAGAAGTTTAAAATTTAACCTAATTTAACTCAATACTGTCCTGTGGGGTTTTGTTTGACTTTAAAATACAAGTTTTCCAAGACCAAAAATAATTCTTTCCAATTAATTGCTATGATACAGTCTAGCATTTCAGGGCATCGGTTTTTTCTTTCTTTCTATTAATTTTACATTAAATTAAATTAAATTACTTTTTATTGAGGTATAATTGATATATAACATTGTATAAATTGAAGACATACAGCATATTGCTTTGTTATTTTTATCTATTGCAACATGAAATCATAGCATTCACTAACACCTCTACCACATTATATAATTATGTCTTTTTTTGTGGAGATTAAGATTTGCTCTCTTAAAAACTTTTGAGTATGTAATACATTGTTGACTATAATCACTATGCTATACTTTAGGTCTCCAGGACTCATTGATCTAATAGTTGCCAATTTACACCAGTCAACAATATCTCTATTCCCTCATCCTCCAGCCCCTGATTACCTACATTCCTTTCTCTGTTTCTATGAGTTCAGCTCTTTTAGATTCCACATATAAGTGATATCATGCAGTGTTTGTCTTTTGTCTGACTAATCTCACTTAGCATATTGCTCTCAAGGTCCATCCATGTCATAGCAAATGGCAGGATTTCCTTCTCTGTTATGGCTGATGAATATTCCATTGTATATATCACATCGTCTTTATCCATTCATCAGCTGGCACTTAGGTCATTTCCATATCTTGGCTATTGTGAGTAATGCTGTGATAAATATCAAAGTGATACCTACATAAGTTTTCTCAGTCATTAAAATGAAGAGATTAGCACTTTGGAAAACTGGCAATAATTACTGAAGTTGAACATGTCTATACAACCCAGCAATGTACTCTGGGGGAATACAATTCAACCCATAACACAGAACATAGAAGTTATCGAGGTAGTCCCTCTCAGCTCCAGATCTATGGTTTTTCACCAGGCACCCACCTCAGGGAGCTTCAGAGTGGAGTATTGGTGTAGGGCACCTTCATACGAATGGTTTCCTTGAGTGTGTTCCTTGTGAGTGGCTTTATAGTGAAGTGTCACCAGCTTGGCCCCTCCCCATGGACAGCTTCTCCTGGTGCTCCAAAGGCAGGTTTATAGTAAATCCTGTGAGTTGAACTGCCTCAGGGACTTCTTCAACATCCAGTGAGCCATGGCTGTGCCCTTGTTGATGTGGTTTGGATCTCAGCCTTGGGTCAGGCCTCTTCTTTGAGCATTCTGTCTCAGGCCTAGCAGTACTGGCTGTTCCATACCTACTATTCACATACTCTTCAGTGTCCTTGTTAACTCTTACTTGCCAATTTCCCGACACTCTAATCCTTTGCTACTAATTATTTATATTAAACTTTTCCTATTCAAATTACTCTGTGTTTATACCTCCTTATTAAACCCTGAATGCCAAAAATAATAGCTTTATTTCTCTAGTGTCCTGGAATGACATGACCTGCTCTGTTTTAGAAATTTAGAAACTTTAATACAATTTAAATTTAAAAATTAACACAATACCATTTCTTTGAGCAGCTTTTTGTTGGTACACTGGCTAAAATTCCAACCCACTCACTAACTTAGGCAGGACTGTATAGTTTTAGCACTGGTTCTAGGCTGGAAATTTGACAGAGGCATCAAATGTCAAAACATTTTTAAAACTACCTTTATCCAGCTTCATTCTGAGGTTCACCCTAGCTTTCCTCTTGTCCTGTTTCTGACTCTACTACATTCCTGAGCCAAAAGCTCTAGGTTGGTGGAGAGGAAGTCACAGAAAGACCAAGACTGCTTATACATCTTGATAAAAATAAAAAGTAGCATTTTTCTTTTTAGAGAGAAAGAGGGACAGAGAGAGAGTATGATGAGCAGGGAGAATGGTAGAGAGAGGAGAGAATTTTAAGCAGGCCCTACACTCAGTACGGAGCCTGACATGGAGCTCAATTCCATGACCCTGAGGTCATGACCTGAGCCAGAATCAAGAGTCAGATGCTTAACTGACTGAGTCACCGAGGCACCCCATTAAAAGTAGAATTTTGAGACTGCATCAAAATATTCTTCCAGCTCTTTGGCCTGTACCTGCTCATGTGGACTTCATTCTGAAATAGACCTAAACAGAGCTGATTCCTGGTATCCAAGAATACAGTTCTGTCCTATATAAGTATTACCCTTCCCACCAACAGACACAGAAGAGCAGAACCAAGGTTTAAGTGTATTTTCTTCTTTTCTCTCCCCAAATTCAGGTCCTAAACATCCACTTTTACTCTATAATTTTTACCTCCCTTTTCTTGCAATTTATAATTTCCTAATTATTCCCAATAGTACATTCCCAACAGTAGCTAGCAAATAATTCATACTTTTGTGTTTCAAACACAATAATTTTTAAAAGGATTTTGATTCTAAAAATTTTAATATTCCATTCCCAAACAAAATTGCTGTTCTTTTTTTAATTGTAATTCATAGAGAAAAACTATTGATGAGGAATTTTATTCTTTTAGAGGTTTAGAAACTTTTATTAGATCTAAATTTAGTCACATCCAAAATTATATCCATCTAGTTAAGGCTAAAATGGAGAATAACTTGATAATTATTTGTAGCTGGATCATAAATGGAGCTCATTACATTTGTTAAAAAAAAAGACAGAATTAGTTTAGGATATTAATAACTAATCTTGGTTCTACCACTTATTGGTTGTGTGGCATTATCCAAATCATTTGGCCTATTGCAAGATTCACATCATTTGTCAGCAAAAGGGAGACATTAGTACTAACATTTTGGGTATTTAACACAGATCCTGACCTACCAATAGATTCTGGCATATGGAGTCTAGCTAATTGGTACTTTGTAGTTATTAATGATAATAATAATAATAATGAACAAATTTAAATTATTTAAATATTTAAGTATTGCATTTTGTTATGTTGTTTTTATTTGGATAAGTTTCGTTTCTTTTATTTGGCTTGATTTTAAGGTTAACTATTTCTCTATTCATTTTTAAAAAGAGAAGGTTAGATTACTTCCTTTATACAATCCACCAGTTCCACATAATCAAATATTTAAACTTTATGGTTTAAATATATAAATTAATAAATAAGTAAATAAAAGTAAATAAAATAAGTAAATAAAATCTTTAAAAAAAAGATTTAAACTTTAACACAGAACCATAAAAATATCTAGAAGAAAGTCTGGATTAAAGCATCTAACCTGGCACAGAAATCAGTTGCATTCCTACACACTAACAAAGAGACAGAAGAAAGAGAAAATAAGGAGTCGATCCCATTTAAAATTGCACCAAAAATCACAAGATACCTAGGCATAAACCTAACCAAAGAGGCAAAGGACCTGACATCAAAAAGCTACAGAAAGCTCATGAAAGAAATTGAGGAAGGGAAGTACCTGGGTGGCTCAGTCAGTTAAGCATCTGTCTTCACCTCAGGTCATGATTTCAGGGTCTTGGGATTGGACTCCCTGCTCCGTGGGGAGTCTTCTTCTCCCTTTTTCTCTACCCTCCCCACTTCCATTCCTACTCTCTCTCTCTAATAAATAAAATCTTAAAAAAAAAAAAAAGAAAGAAATCAAGGAAGACACAGAAATAGAAAAATGTTCCATGCTTATGGATTGGAAGAACGAATGTTGTTAAAATCTCTATGCTGCATAGAGCAATCTATACATTCAATGCAATCCTTATCAAAATACCATCAACTTTTCTCATGAAGCTGGAACAAATAATCCTAAAATTTGTATGGAACCAGAAAAGAACCTGAATAGCAAAAAAGAAAACCGAAGCTTGTGGCATCGCAATTCCAGACTTCAAGCTTTATTACAAAGCTATAGTCATCAAGGCAGTGTGGTACTGACGTAAAAACAGACACATACATCAGTGGAACAGAACAGAGAGCCCAGAAATGGACCCTCAACTCTATGGTCAACTAATCCTGGACAAAGCAGGAAACAATGTCCAATGGGAAAAACGTCTCTCCAACAAATGGTAGTGGGAAAATTGGACAGCCACATTCAGAAGAATGAAACTGGACAATTTCCTTACACCACACACAAAACCAGACTCAAAATGGATGAGAGACAGGAAGTCATCAATGAGAGACAGGAAGTCATCAAAATACTTGAGGAGAACACAGGCAGCAACTTCTTCAACCTCAACTGCAGCAAATTCTTCCTAGAAACATTGCCAAAGGCAAGGGAAGAAAGGGCAAAAATGAACTATTGGGACTTCATGAAGGAAAAAAAAACCTTATGCACAGCAAAGGAAACAGTCGACAAAACCAAAAGACAACTGAGAGAATGGGAGAAGATATTTGTAAATGTCTTATCAGATAAAGATCTAGTATCCAAAATCTATAAAGAGCTTACCAAACTCAACACCCAAAGAACAAATAATCCAATCAAGAAATTGGCAGAAGATATGTACAGACATTTCTTCAAAGAAGACATTCATATGGCCAACACATGAAAAAGTGCTCGACATTACTTGGCATCAGGGAAATACAAATCAAAACCACAATGAGATACCATTATACACCAGTCAGAATGGTTAAAATTAACAAGTCAGGGAATGACAGATGTTGGCGAGGATGCAGAGAAAGGGGAACCCTCTTGCACTTCTGTCAGAAATGCAAGCTGGTGCAGTCACTCTGGAACATAGTATGGAGATTCCTCAAAAAGCTGAAAATAGAGCTACCCTGATGCTGGGTTATAAACCTAGCAATTGCACTTCAAGGTACAACTGTGGTGATCAAAAGGGGCACCCGCACCCCAGTGTTTATATCAGCTACAATAACCAAACTACAAAAAGAGCCCAGATGTCCATCAACAGAGGAATGGATAAAGAAAATTTGGTGTACACACATACACACACACACACACACACACACACACACACACACACACACAGAGGAATACTACTCAGCCATCAAAAATGAAGTCTTGCCATTTGCAACAATGTGGATGGAAGTAGAAGGTAAGTGAAATAAGTGAAATAAGTCAGTGAAAGACAGTTATATCTTCTCACTCATATGTGGGATTAAAGAAACAAAATAGAAGATCATAGGGGAAGGGAGGGAAAAACAAAACAAGATGAAATTAGAGAGGGAGAGATAAGAGATTCTTAATCATAGGAAACAAGCTGAGGCTTGCTTGAAGGGGTCAGGGGTGGGTTGATGGGGTAATAGACTTTAATGAGGGAATGTGATAAAATGACCACTGGGTATTTATAAGACTGATGAATCACCGAACTCTACCTCTGAAAGTAATAATACACTATATGTTAATTTTATTTAAAAAAAAAAAAAGAAGAAAAATCCCCAAAGCATCTAACTCAGACTATTGGTGAGTAGACATCTTAATGTCTAGCAGAATATTCAGATACATTATGGCTCTATCTTTAGGGCATGGCCTCATCCCTCTCATTGGATAAATATGGAAGTCTCCCATGTTCCAAGTATGCCTTCTTCCAATAAGAGGGAAACATACCTCCGAAGTAAACTTAGATAAAATATCTTTACCTGTTAAAGGATGCAAAGCGTGAAAACACTATCAGAATACAAGGGATTTACAACTGTTACATGTGTTTGTTGGCCATTTGTATACCCTCTTTGGAGAACTATCTTCTACCCAGATTCTTTGCTAATTTTTTAATTGGGTTATTTATGTTTTTATTATTGAATTTCAAGAGTTCTTTACAAATTCAGTATACACATCCTTTTTAACAGACATGATTTGCAAATATTTTCTTCCATTTTGTCTGTTGCCTTTTTATTTTTTGATGACATTGTAGCACAAAAGTTTTAAAATTTGATGTAGTATAATTTAGCTATTTTTCTTTTGTCACTTGTACTTTTGGTGAAGTTCTTTACATTTTTTAAAATAGACTTCATTTATTAGAGCAGCTCTACATTCATAGCAAAATTGAGTGGAAAATACAAAGAGTTCTCATATACCCCATTTCCCCACACATATACAAACCTCACCCATTATTGACATGCCCCATAGAGAAGTTATTTGTTACAGTTGATGAATCTACATTGACACATTATGACCCCAAATCCATAGTTTACATTAGGATTCACTCATAGTGTTATATATTTGGGTTTGAATAAATGTATAATGACATTCTTTCACCATTATAGTATCATGCAGAATTGTTTCACTGCCCTAAAAATTCTGTGTGCTCTGCTCATTCATTTTTTTCTTCCTCCTAACCCCTGGCAATTGCCTTTTTTTTTTTTTTTCCTATGTCTACAGTTTTGCCTTTTACAGAATGTCATGTAGTTGGAATCATATAATATGTAGCCTTTTCAGGTTGGCTTCTTTCACTGAGTAATATGCATCTAAGGTTCTAGAGCCCCTTACACTTTTTTTTCCCCAATTTATTTATTTTCAGAAAAACAGTATTCATTATTTTTTCACCACACCCAGTGCTCCATGCAAGCCGTGCCCTCTATAATGCCCACCACCTGGTACCCCAACCTCCCACCCCCCTGCCACTTCAAACCCCTCAGATTGTTTTTCAGAGTCCATAGTCTCTCATGGTTCATCTCCCCTTCCAATTTACCCAAAAGCACATACCCTCCCCAATGTCCATAACCCTACCCCCCTTCTCCCAACCCCCCTCCCCCCAGGGAGGGAGACAAACCATAAGTGACTCTTAAGCCCCTTACACTTTTAACATGTATATTTAGTTATACAGTTTCTAAAAAAAAGTTTAAGGTTATTCAGTAGCTCTTTTTCCACAGCAATATAAGGATTTCAGTGCCCTTTAATTACCCCCTGAACATCTCTTCTTTTTTTTTTGGTAGAAACTTTCGTTCTACACTTCAAAAAATCAGTTTATATGATACTTGAGGCAGGGCGTCTAGGTTTTATGGGCTAGTAAGCAAGTTTCTTATCCTCCCATTGTCTGTTTCTTTATCTTTAAAATGGGCAAAATAATAGTACCCATTTCAAAGGGCTGTAGCAAGGATTAAAATGTAAATATATTGTCATGTGGAAATTACTCTGATGCAATAGTAGTCTCCAAGTAAGCTCCTAGATAGGCTATCATAGATTTCATGGAACAGAAAGGTGCACAGGCCAAATAAAATGTTCAGATCACAGTTTATTCAATCAATTGCAAATATGATGCAAAATATATAGGAAGAGTGGTGGGCTAGGTAAACACACTTAAGGTGTGTGTTAAGGAGTCATAATACCTGAATCTCTGCAAAGTTGACATATCCTCTCTCTGTTGTATCAGCCTTCCCTGCTAATGATGTGGTTACAAGGACCAGAGTGGAAATTTGAACAAGGGAGCCTAACATACTAAAGGTGTCTGAGGAAACAACACATACTTGCTCCGTAAGAGAGCTTGTTGGCGAGTACACTTAGCCAATAGCTACGCTCCGCGTTTAGCCTGATGGGCAGCTATGCATTTTATTTGGCTGAAAATCCAAAATCAGAGTCGGCAATAGGTGGCCAATTAAAGATCTCACAATTATTGTGTGTCTCAGGTGCTTCATTTATACCCATGTGTCATAGGTATCTGTTGTTCATTTGTTATTTAGCAAATCATGACTATTAAATGCTTGTTTTTGCCCCCTCCCCCTTTCTATCTGTGTTCATAGATTTATGTTCTCTACTTTGTGTCTGATACTCCTCAGTTTACTAACTTACTTATTTATGGTTAATGCAGCTAATGAATTTCACCCATCCCATTTGTTTTCTTGTCTTCTAGAGCAGAATTGGCTATTCCAAGACAATACAACAATTGCACATTGTATGTGAAAATAACTCTATAAATCTTAGCTACTATTATTATTACATTAGATGGCTTTTGTATTTTAGTATTATCATCTATCTAAGAGCGAAGATTAGCAATCTAGTTAAACTTCATCGGATTAAACAACTAACTGAAAATCCCGATATTAAAGTTATTTGGCTTGATTTTGATCTGAAATAGATAACAAGGTGTATTTTAGTAGTCAGATCTTTTTGCTATTAATTTAATTTATCCTCCCATCCTTCCCGTTGTATAGATTATTGGCTGTTACTTACAAGGCTAGTATACTTCTATTTTTTTTTTTTTTCCTTTCCTACAGGCTTATCCACAGTTTGTTCTGACCTACCTAGAGGAGCTCACCACACAAGTGGATATGACCCAGACAGAATATCACATTCACCGTGGTGCCCGGACTACAACTCATCAGGAACATGGTAGCAGCTTAGCAGAAGAGGTCAGTGTAGTGAGCCAGAGGCAAGACAGAAATAGATCTCTAAAATGTATTTTGAGAAAAGAAAATGTTCAAGTTGTTTTCAAGAGACAAGCACAAATTCACATCTTAACGATACTGTTTAAAATCATACACATAATATAAATATCTTTATGCACATTTATATTTATGTAAACATCTATATATACTCATATAAACATTATTTTATTAAATAGTGGATGACCTTGTAGCTTTTGTTAGGACTGATGGCTTTTTTTCTGGTCACATACAAATGATTTCTGTGCCGAAGGAGGAAGACTGCAGGAAGCCTGAAAAGTGTAATGTTAAATTTGGGGCATATGTAGCTTAGATATATCCACTCAATGAAATTAGGTACAGTATTGTTATATTTCATTTCTTAGGTTCTACAAGAATGTGCTAGCATCCCTGGTCTGAAGGAACTGCCAGGGCCTTCAGACACCCATTTAATGCCAGAAGGTCCTCTTGGGGAGACAAGGCAGCTGACAGTGGCACTGGTGAGGAAACTGGAAGAGAAACATCCTAAGGCTTCTGCTCAGAGGTAGGGCACTGACAGAATGGAGCTTTATTGCTCAATGACATTCGATGTTTTCCTTCAGTTTCATGTAAGATTGATTTCTTGAAGATTATTGAAATATCTCAAAAGCCCTTTGGCTTGCAAGCACTGTTGTTTTCGGGTCACATTTGATGAAGAGAGGTGACATTTATGTGTATTTCATTAAAGTTTGATGTATGATATTGTTTTAAGTATACTTAGAAGGGCTGTTCTCCTGGGCTCTCACTAAAATGCTTTGAAATAACATAAGTAAAGTGATACTGAACATGTATCCAATTGTGAAAATACCAAGAGATCTTTAAGAACATCAGACCCATATAGACAATCCTTTTTGTGTTTTGTGGCAAGATTATTATATTTAGGCCTGAGGATAAATGCACATTGGATGGTCTTTAGCAGTGATAATTTTAAAAATTGATGCAATTTCTATAGAATAAGACTAACCAGTGGTTTTGCTAACCAAATGAAAATCACTCTTGGCTGGAAAATAGAAACTATTTCTCTGATCCTCATTATTTAATTGGAAAATTAAAGGTTATGTTTATTATTAGTAGTAGTGTTATTTTGTTTGGTTTGATGTTACAAATCACAAAATGACGTTACAAATTGTAATTTTAATATCGTAATTTTTGGCAGTTAACTATTGACTGAAGTACTCTTAAAGGAGTAATATGATTCATACTGTACTTTCTAATGCTCAAGAGAATTCCTAACTTTAAATATTCTAACTATAGATAGAAATGTCAGTTGCATTAAGAAAGAAAAAAATGACAACTTTTAATTTCTTTTTTAAGAACCTTGCCAGGTTTATAGAGATAGAGTTGACATATAAACATTGTGTAAGTTTAAGGTATACAACATAACAGCTTTTATTTCAATTAAAAGCTCTTAAATTCTTAAATTATATATTCCTGCCTGAGATTTTAACAGGAGGGAAACGTTTTCTTTTCCTCTTAACAAACGTGACTTTTCAATTTATTGTCTCTTTGTTATCTAAACCTCACTTTGGTTTCATTATTTTGAGTAAAATAGGGCACAGATGAACAAAAGAAAAAATTTAGTACCTTGCTGTATCATAGTCTGAGAATATCCCAGGCCTGTACAAAAACTTAAGTTCTAGTTTCCTTTCCTGCTACTTACTTTTTAATCATATATAAGATTCTCAACTCTCTGACACCCCACAACAGGGCCACAAAGCCACAGCAGTCCAGCTAGTCCTTTCTGTTCAGGTCACTAGAATGGAAGGCCCTTGGGAGCAGTCTTTGAAGTTTTCACGTAAAACAGGAACTCAGGGAAAACTGGACCACTGGGAAACAAATATGGTTTTATGAGATTGTTGTTGGCCTTTCTAGACTCACTAGGCAGCCATTTCTACTCTATGCTTTTTGAGAGCATGAGGGGGCTTGCCATTATCCTGGGTACTACTCAAGGAGGACGGGTTCCTGCTGCTTCCCAATTTCTGAAACCTGTATGGGATTTCCATTTTTATCTCCTGCTGGCCCTGGTCCCAGGAGGTGCAGGCTGGGGTGTGGGGGGGGATAGTCAGTGTACAGGGAATCCAGTGGTAACTCACCTAATTCTCTATGACTCCCTTTTTCCCCATCCTGGAAGTATTTTCTCTGAGGGTCAAGGGCATTGGGAGGTTGAGGAATTTGTCTTCTGTATTTTGTGATTGTATCTGCCCTGAAGCAGTACAGTCTGATGATGGAATATTGGGAGAAAGGCATATTGTATTAGGCAAGCCAAAAAAGTCCCCAGAATACAAACAGAAAAACAAGCAACAAAGCAGTTAACATAACATAATACTTGTTTGAGTTGTTAGAATTGCAGGTCTTTAAATTTCCAGGAATGTGGTAAGCACTCAATGAGTAGTCTGTGAAAATGTGCTAAAAGCAAGTAGAGTCGAAAATAGTTTTTAATAGAGGTTGCAGTTAGATTTGTGATTTTTTAATCAATAGGGATTGAATATGTTTGGGATTTTATTTCAGAAGAAAATTCCCAGGGCCCTTATCTTAGTGAGCATCCCTCAGGATTTGTGTCTCAGGCGACAGCAACTCTCTAGTCCTCTTTTTTTCTAAAACCCACAGGGATTTATCCTCATTCTCCTCTCCACCCCCACAATTTACCATAATAGAGGTAATTTCAGTTTCTCTCCTTCTTTCTGTTCCTTAACAAAGTTATTTTGAGTAGAGAGTAAGTACTTAGAGCAATTACTTTCCTCCCGTTTTGGAAGGAATTGTTGGGCAAAATTAGAACATGGTACTGAATTTGGCATATTGATTACTTTGAACCTTAGGTTGTCTTGTTAGGTTTACAGGCAGTCCAAATATAAGAGAATTGGTGCATTATATTATCACAGCTTTAAGAGAGGACTTTACATTTTCTTGCCTTTATCAATGATAATTTTAAAAAATATAGAATAAATTCATTATAAAAATAAAAGAATACTGTGAAATGATCTGAGTTGTAGAAATTGGAGAAAGAAATAGAATTTTAGAATAAAAGCCATTAATGAGCAAATAATCTGGAGAAAGAACATATAGTTGAAAAGAATAAACGATACAGAGATATAAATGTTTGTATTTCCTTAGCAATAGCCAATGAAGGAGAGAACACAAGTAGCCGAATTTGGAGAAAGACAGAAAGATTGGTAGTTAGTGGCATATAAATATGTGAAAATGAAAGACAACATTCATTTTTAATAACATATACTAACTTTGCTTAAGTGCTTTATGTGCATTATTGCCCAATAGCCTATGCAGTATGTAAAACAGAGGTATTCATCTCTTTTTTACTGATAAGGAAATTGAGGCACAGAGAGATTAAGTTACTTCACTAAAGGCCTTCCAGGTAGTAATTTAAGGCAGGCCTATCTGAGCCCAAAGTCTTTTACTTAGCCTCTACATTATTCTGCCTAACCATTCATGTTCTTGTCTTAGTGATTATTCCAAATCTTTAGCCTTTCAAATGGGACCTATTACTTTGACTGGATATCTTGGAGAGGGACCTTTAAATAAAGTGGAACAGTTTAGAAAGGGAATAATAATAGATATGTCAATATATGCAGCATGCAGTGATGACTACATAAGAAGTTGAAAATACAAAAGGAGACTGTAAACCCATTTCTTATTGAATCCAACAACCTAGACTTACTGATTTACAAAGCTTGCGCTTGAATGGATTAGAGATTTTTAAAAATCTTTTTCTAATAAGGTGACTATAACCTGTCATGATTAGCCAAGGTATTTCCCACTTTGAATGGTGATTCAGTTCAGCTTTGCATCTACTAAATATGGTGATAGGTAACTAACAGCTGTCATTTGTGGAATACTTACCATGTGTCAACTGCTAGTGAAAGTACTTATTCTTATAACAATGTGGTAAATTTAACTATTATCACCATTATCTGAAGGTGGAGGGACTCTTAAAATTCATAAAGATACAGCAACTGAGGCTCCGACTGATTTTGTAATGTGCCCAGTTATACTGCTGGAGATGGGAGAGATGGGATTCAAACCCACAACCATTTGGATCTATAGACCATGCTCTTAACCACTGTTTTATTCTTCATTCCTAATAGTAGTTATTCCAGTGATTTTATAACAGAATGTTGTTAATATTGAATAGTCACTTTATCCCTAAAATTTTATGTGTATTACATCATAAACATTTGATTGGACTATTGCCATTTTGATGGGTACATTATTTTGAATTATATTCTTTAAAAAAACCTATGACAATCACAACAAATCTGCAGGCCAGGCTTTCGCATCTACGGAATCATTTAATTTAATATACACTTCAAACATTTGTGGAAAGCAGTCTGATTATTTATCTTCATTTTCTTTATTTTTGTAATGTGGAATTACAAAAATATTTATTTTTTTTAAAATATTTTTTAAAAACAATTATTTTTCCTGTTGAAGAAAAAGGAAAATCTCTTACTGTGTGAGGTCTTTAAAGTTCTTAGTTTATTTATCAACATTTAAAATGTTTTTTCTGCCTCTATCCATGAGATATAGAAATGTGGTTATCTTCTTGCTTGGATAAACTGAGTTGCGTGTACCCTTAATTCTAAGTTTGGTCCAAAAATAAGATAAATGCCATATTCTGGCATCTTTAAGTGTCTGGAATGTGTTTGTTTACATTAGTTTATCTGATGGAGCCCTTTACCTTATTCAAATTGAATAGGGGGTGGGGAAGGACTGGGACAGCCGACAAAGCACACTGACCCAGCTTGTCACCCAGTGACCTGTGAGAAGGAAATAATGAACTGTGAGTAGCTGTCATCTTAACTGTTTCTGACAGTTTGCCTTTGGGCACATCTGTGTTAGTTGCATTGGAAAGGCCTTTGTTCTTTTCCCACTAGTGACTTTGTGGAGCGCTGAGGGGTTTGCTAGCTACTGGACTCTTAAGCGGGCCCTTCCTTCCCAGGGAAGCAAGCAGCTGCCGTGGATCACACTGACATTTCTCTTCATGACTCAACTTGGCATGTACTTCACTCTTTCAAAAAAGAACATAAATTTAGAGGTCCTTTGATTTTTCTCATTTAAAATGTACTTTGTCTCCTGAGTTTTGTTACTAATAACACAGCAACTTCTAAAACATGTTTAGTATTATCCTGATTTTATATGGATAAAGGTAAAGATCAATTGATAGCTAACCAGATAGGCAGGTGACTTGAAGAAATATATATCCAAATATTGACAGGTGTTACTGAGTTTTAAATTGTTCTTTATTATTTTCCAAATTTCAGTAATTGATTATTAGATTTACAATATAATAGGATAAAAATCAACATATGTTATGAAAAATATTTTTAATGTGGATACTTTTGATACATGCTTTATTAGTAGGAATATTTGGACTAAAATAGGTAAGAATATGCTCTCTTTTGTTTCACATTTTTCACTGCTACTTTTTAAATAGATTTCCATCTAATAATTTAAACTTTTAAATATTGTAGTATTTATGTTTTAAAATTAATCTAGTGCATAAAGTTGTTATAATCATTAGGCAATGCAATTTGATAAGAAACAGGTGTTTCTGTCTCCTGGTTTCCTGAAATAACACTATTATTTCAATGGCAATAAAAGCAAACATTCTGTATAGTACAGATCATACCCTAAGAGAATTGTTTAAATTAAAATCAAAGCTTCTCTTATAAAATATAATTTCGGAATCACTTTTAAAGCCTTATTTACATTTTTACAATTGCTATAAAATCAATTCTTCTAGTATAATTAAGTCTGGCTATAATTGGTGTGTAATAAACACTGAGTATATGGTATTCATGTAGTTGTATTTACTTTTCCAAGAGAATATTAATCCAAACCATACTGCAGTGGTCAATTTTTATAAGGCCTTCTTTTTGTATCCATTATGGACTAGAAGAAATGAAGCTTGAAAGAAATTACATGCATTTTTCTACAAAGTTTTTCTCTCAGTAACAATTTTGAGATGTACTAGCTAAAGGAACTATGTTATAGTCTCCTGCTTTTCAAAGAAAGGTAAATTAATTATAATGAGTAGTTCTTTAAGCAGACAAATGATGACCATGTCTATATAATTATAAACTGTAAAAAACCACATATTAAAAAATGAAAGTCATATTCTGGTTTTCTTGAGTATTCAATAGCATATGATTTATTACTCTGTTAAATAATTTATGTAGTTTTGCATATAGTTGACAGAATCTGTAACCGTCTTCTGCTTAGAACATTCTTCTCATTTTGTTCATCATATATCCACACAGTTTTTGTGGAGACAATGGATGTATGGGTCATTTTTTTTTTTGTTTTTAGTTTAATTTTTTAGAGGGAGGGACAGGTAGAAGAGGGGCAGAAGGAGAGGAAGAGAGAATCTTAAGCAGGCTCCATGCCCGTTGTGGAGCCCAGCACAGGGTTCAGTCTCAATACCCTGAGATCATGACGTGAATCAAGAGTCAGGTGCTTAACAACTGAGCCACGGAAGGCACCCCGGGTCAGTTTTGATAATAGACACTGTCTTTTTAAGGAAAGCAAACTGTTTAAATTGCTACACTCAAATTCTTATTTCTAGAACTCTTACCAATTAAGGAAAATGTTAATATATAAATTGCTTTTGATACTCACTAAATCTAATAATACTTTTTAGGAATAAAACCTCCTTATTATGTTAAATTTCTGTTCCTAGCTATTAAAATGCTCAGCTTGAAGCGCTGGCCTTTAACTCTTTTATAGTATATACAAGACTATGGTGTTGTATTTAAGAACACAAAATTATTTTGTATTCTAGAGATGCAGGCATATGCTTATAATTCTTTTTTTTTTTTTAATTAGAAAAGTCAAATACTGTTATCTGTTTGTGTTTGGGTGTATTTTTAAATGAATTCCCATATGCTCTCTGTGAATCAAAATAAAGCAAAAAAATAATCTAATTGCACCTGTTTCTTTGAAACAAAGTCCAAATCAAACATTCCAAAAGATTAGGTTTATATCCATAAATGTGCATTAATTCAGAATTATCAGAAGCTTTCAAATAAGCATTTTATGATAATTTTTGTTCTCACTTACTGCCCAAACCTTCAACTAGGCTGCTTAATTTCTATATTTTATAATGTACTATTTATCTTTCTGTTTTATTCAGCATGGTCTATAAAGCTAGTCAATGTTGGAACAGAAACTCTCCTCCTACAGTCTTCAAACTTGTAGCCCCCAAACTAGAATGTCTATATAGTATCATAATAGTGAAAGTAGTAGATAATGAGGTTCTAGATTTGAGTAATGTGGATGGACAAGGAGGAGTTTGGTGGAGGAAGTGTTAGGGTGATATATGGAATTGGATGAAAGCATTGTTCAAGCAGTCAAATCAATTGTAGGTTAACGTGCTGACTTGTGTACCTCCTTTAACTCTTGTTCCCTGACAATCCATTCTCCACTTAATGGCCAGAGTGACCCTTTTGTATTCATAAGTCAGATCTTGAGAGTCCTCAGCTTCAGATCATCTAATGACTTTTTATTTCCTTTAGAATGAAACCCATGCCTTTACTATATGCTACATGGTCCTACTTTCCCAGGCCCATGGTACCTCTCTGAACACCATTCTCCCCACCCTTCGTCTTCTCCAGCCAGCCTGGGTTCCTGGCAATGTCTCAGGTTTGCCTTGCATGCTCACAACCCATCGCTCTCTCCCTGCCTTATTTTTCTTCAAGGTACTTTGCCTATTATATACATAATTATTTACTGTCTGAGTTGTCCCATTAGAATGTAAACTCCATTTTAGCAGGAACTTTTGTTTTATTAACATCTGTACCTCCAGGATCATAACATAATGTAGTATGTAGTGGATACTCAATATGAGATTGTTGAATGAATGAAAGAAGTATACAATTAATGGAAATAATGAAACTAATCTGATCATTCATATGTGTATTTAAGATCCTCACTGTTGAATAACTTTATGACCTACTCATATGTCAATCCAAAATTGTACCTATAACAATGGTTTTCTGATTTCCCTGTTTTTCCTTTCTTTCATCCTTTATTATTTTGTGAATACTTATTGAGCATTGTCTATATTCCAAGCAGCATCCTAGGCACTGGGGATACAATACTGCAGACAAATATACTTTCTTGCCTCACAGAACTGCCCCCATAGAATCTAACAGGGAAGAGAGGTATTACACCAATCACTACAGTAGAGAGAGAGTGATGAGTGTATTTCAGGGAGAAGGCAGTTAGTTCATCCTGAACTCTCCTCCCTGGTGATATGTTTTGAAGTATGACTCTGAACATCTCACTTACTGACTCACAATTCTTCAGTGTTTACCCATTTCCTACTAAGTTAAATGAAACATCAATTGACAGACCCATCACACTGTATTCTTTAGGCAGAACCTCCCTGTTCCTATCCAGACCCAGATATACTGGGTACTTGGGTTATGCTGGGTTGCTTGATCAACCCTACCTTCTGCAAGGCCCATTTTCACTGAATTCTTCAACCTTTCTTTTTTCTGATATATACATCTAAGGATATACACTTTCCTCTAAGCATGGCTTTAGCTTCATTCCAATTTTAATGTCATATGTTCATTATCATTTCATTATAATTTTAACCCATGTCTTATTCAGAAGTTTATTTCTTAATTTTCCAAAACATTTTCTGGTTTGTATGTATGTTATTGACTTCTAGATAAATTCATTGTGGTTGAAGAACATTTTTGGTATGCTCTCAACTCTGCCAATTATTGAGATTTGCTTTATGGCCCACTCAATATCTGGACAATTTCTATAAATGACCCACATGTACTTGAAAAGAATATGTATTCTGTAGTCTGGGGGTGCAGTGTTCTATATATGTCAATTAAGTCAAGCTTGATAAATGTGTTTTCAGTATATACTTATAATATTTTGTCTGCCTGTTCATTTACTGAGATAAATATGGTTAAAATCTCCCAGTATGATTGTCTATGATTTGTCTATTTCTCCCTTTATTAATTTTATAAATATTTCTTTTCTGTAATTTGAGGCTATTTATTGAGTGCATATAATTTTAGAATTTTACTATCTTTCTGATGAATTAAACCTTATGCTCCTATGGAATGATCCTCTTTATCTCTAGTAATCTTTTTGACTACAGTTTATTTTGTCTCATATTAAATTCATATTAAATATGGTGACCTTAGCTTTTTTGTCAGGGTTTGCATGATGTATTTTTGTATCCTTTTATTTTCTAATTTGATCTTTACATTGAAGGAGTGCTTTGTTTGAAAGCTTATAGTTTTTTTTTTAATGTAGTATTATAACCTGTGTCTTTTTTTTTTTTTTAAGATTTTATTTATTTATTTGACAGACAGAGATCACAAGTAGGCAGAGAGGCAGGCAGAGAGAGAAGGGGAAGCAGGCTCCCCGCTGAGCAGAGAGCCCGATGTCAGGCTAGATCCCAGGACCCTGAGATCATGACCTGAGCCGAAGGCAGAGGGTTTAACCCACTGAGCCACCCAGGTGCTCATAACCTGTGTCTTTTAATTGAAGTATTTAGTCCATTTACCTATAACATAATCAGTGATTTGGGGGTTAGATATTAAATCTAACATGCTACTATTTGATTTTTATGTATTCAATATATTCTATGTCCCGCTTTCTTTCTCTCTCTCTCTTTTTGCCTTCTCTTGGATTCATTGAGTGTTTTATATTATTTTATTCCCTTCCTCCCAACTATCTTGTTAGTTATACATTGTTTTACTATTCTTTTAGTGATTATTCTAGAGATTACACATACTTCCTGACCTATCAACACCTAATAGAAATTAATTTTTTTACCACTTCTCAGATAATTCAAGGACCTTGAAACTCCTATTTTTGTATATCTACTTTCTGAAAAAAGGCTGATGTATATTTTAATTCTATATATATTTTTTAAACCCCACAAAACATCATAATTATTATATTTTAGTTAGTTTTCATTTAGTCTGAGCCACATTTTTAAACTTCCTGTTGTTCTCTCTGTATCTCTGGACTTCCATCAAGAATACTTTTCCTTCTGTTTCAGGAACATCCTTTAATATTTCCTTAGGTCTGCTGCTTATGAATTCTTTCTGTTTTAAATTATCTTAAATACACACAGACACACAGACACACACACACACACACACACACACACACAGTTCATTTCCAAATTCTCATTTTCATATTTTTACTGAGTGTGAAATTCTAGGTTGTCAACTATTTTTTTTTTTCCAGAACACACTGAAAATATCATTCCATTGTCTTTGGCTTCCACTTTGCTTATTTTAATTGAGAAGTCATGTATCAGTCTTATTGCTCCTTTGAAGACAATGCTGTTTTTCTCTTGCTGACTTTTAAGGTTTTTCTCTTTGCATTTGGTTTTTACTATGCTTTCCTAGTGTTTTTGTTGTTGTTGTTGTTTTGTTTTTTGGTGTTGTTGTTTTGTATTCATAATATTTGGGGGTTTTAGTGTTTGAATCAGTGGCTTACTGTATTTTATCAGTTTGGGAAGATTCTCTGCAATTGTTTCTTCAAATGCTGTTTCAGCTGCATTTCCTCTCTCTTCTCTGAAGGAACATGAATGAAATGTGTATTAAAAACTTTTAAACGCTAAACTCTATGTTTCTTATGCTCTATTTTGTATTTTCCACACTTTGTTTCCTTAAGCTTTAGTGTGGATATTTTCTTTTGACCTGTTTCTCAGATCATCACTTCTCCAACTTTTCTAATCTGCTGCTAAATCCATATGTTGAATTCCTCATGTGTGTTATGGTATTTTTCAGATATAATTTTCCATTTGGTTTTTATGACTCATAATATTATTGCAGTTTAATCATTCTTCTGTTATTGACAATTTAGATAGTTTTCAATATTTCAAGTTTATAAATTGCACACTTACAAACATCTTCGATTTTGTCTAGAATGCAGTCTTTCAATCTATGAATATTTCCTAAGCACCTTATTTTCTCTGTCCAAAACTTTGTTGGACACTAAAATTTAAAGATATATACAAAAAGTCCCTGATTTTTCTGAGTTCATAGTGTCATATAGCATTTCTCCTACTTTGTTACTAGTGAAAAATCTGACTACAGTTTAAAATATTGTGTTATGAAGCTTGTTGAGTTACTGTGTTTATTTTCTGTTTTATAAATACTTTTTATTTTATAACTTAAGTGATCAAAAACAGGGCCTAAATCCAATTCTCTAATAGCATTTTATTTTCTCTCTGAAGACAGAAGCAATCCTTTATATTTTTCATGCTTTCAAATTGGACTACAGAGTTAGCCAAACTATACACTATACATACACTATCTTAGAATTATTCTTACTTTTTAAAAAGAGAAATACTAGGAACCAACCCTTAATCATGAATAGTCTCTACAAATATTTATGAAAAATAAGTTTTTTTTATCTTCAGTTAAGTTACTTAAGAATAATTATGCTGTGGTATGTCTGATCATTTCAGTTACCCATCAATTTATCAATTTGAATACAGCAAACTGACAGTCTTTTTGATTGACTCATAATCATCTGTATGTTTGTCATGAGCCTATTTTTTGACAAAAAGTCTCCAGTTGGGTCGTTCTGTGAATTAGAGGCAAAGGAAATCAGCTGAGCAGAAAAAACAATATTCTAATATTCATATGCTCTGAATACATAGATTTTGATTTGGTGATTTTACTTCTATTGCTAAACTTTATTCACTGTATTCTCTCCTATTTGGTTACTCCCTAAAACCCGAGAGTCAATTCATTTATATATGACACAGAATAAGCATTAATTCCTCACTTTTATATTCACTCATTCATTTGATAAATGTTTTAGAGTGCCTGTTCTCTTAAGAGATATGATATAGCTTCCTCATTGACATCTCAGAATCTGGACTGAAATTAGCCTAGCTTCAGTTCTAGTTGTGAGTACCCACGGTTTGATTCTGGACAAGTCAATTAATATCACTGATGCTCATTTCCTCATATATAAAGGGGGATAGTAATTATTGTGAAATTTAAATGATATCATGAATATTAACATTTAACTCAATTCCTGGAACATAGTAAATACTTCATAAATGATAGCTTTTATGATTATAATGATGTCCTATTATTAGTATTGATATTAGTATTAAATGAAAAATATCATAAAGATGCAAACCAATTCCTGCCTTTAAAATTCTGAAATCTTATTGAGGAGAAGCTGTACATTGCTACGTTTTCTAATGTTACTCAAAAAGTAATTTTTGAGTTCTTATTGAATAAAGAGAATTATACTATATAGTATTTGAGTATATCTTTTAAAAAATATCCCTCAGATTTTAAGGAATTTACACATACCAAGTACATATTCACAAAGAAATAACTTATTGATAACAAAATACGGTCATGCTATAAAAATGTGTTCTTAGCTTTTGTGAACAAAAGAAATTGGATATATCAAATCACTTCTATCACCAAGTTGGGGGATATAATTAAGTCTGGTAGTCTGTTCTCAAGTTAAGTTTAAATATATAGTTGAACAGACAAAGCAAAGAGATTAAAACTTTAATGTGTGTTACTGTTTTTTATTACTCATGTTTATCATTAAGCTTTTGGAGAAACAAAATAAAAGGAAGAGGGGAAATATGTAATTCTGGGTTAATAATTTTTTATTTCTCTCCTTTATGTTTTGTTATTGTCATAAGTACAATAATGGGGACTTGCTAATTTTTTGTGTTTGATGATGACAATACGACACATTAATATGTTCTATATACATTTTTCCACAGCATTAAATATATGTGTATATTATTGTTGTTTAGAGTGAATCTTAATTTGTATAAATTATGCCACATTATAGGACTCGAAGATGTTTCCAAGATTTTTGCTCTTATAAACACGATGGCAATAAACAACAGGTAGAAACCTGAAACATAATGTAGGTATTCAATACTAATCTCAAACAGAATTTTCACACGGCAGTGCACACACACACTGATGTGCATGCACACACACACACACACACAAAGTACACATACAACTAGCTAGAGACTTTTGAATAAGAGCTGTGGATTGCCACAATGTCAATTGCTTGGTTTTTTTGTTTGTTTGTTTTGTTTGTTTGTTTGTTTTAAAGATTATTTATTTATTTATTTGACAGACAGAGCTCTCAAAGAGGCAGAGAGGCAGGCAGAGAGAAAAGAGGAAGCAGGCTCCCCGAGGAGCAGAGAGCCAGGTGTGGGACTCGATCCCAGGACCCTGGGATCATGACCTGAGCCGAAGGCAGAGACTTTAATCCACTGAGCCACCCAGGTGCCCAATTGCTTGGTTTTGATACTGCATCATAGTTGTGCAAGATTTTATTATTCAGGGGCACCTGGGTGGCTCAGTGGGTTAAGCCGCTGCCTTCGGCTCAGGTCATGATCTCAGAGTCCTGGGATCGAGTCCCACATCAGGCTCTCTGCTCAGCAGGGGGCCTGCTTCCCTTCCTTTCTCTCTGCCTGCCTCTCTGCCTACTTGTGACCTTTCTCTGTCAAATAAATAAATAAAATCTTTAAAAAAAAAAAAAAAGATTTTATTATTCAGAGAAAATGGAGGAAGAGTTTATGGTACTTCTTTATACATTTCTTGTGACTTCATATGAATTTATAATCACTTCAAAGTGAAATGTTTAAAAAAGAAAAGCAAACCTTTCCCAAGTAGAAATAGGCAGAGTGAAGAATAGAATACATGTGGAAGGAGAGCTCTTGAGATAGAAAATTTCTAGACTGACTCCTGATCTAGGCAGACTCAATAATCCCAAGAAAGTTTGTTGTTGTTGTTGTTGTTTTAATATAAGAATAGTTCCCGGGATGCAAGTTGGAGCCACTTTGGAGAACAGTGTGGAGATTCCTCAAGAAATTAGCTTCCCTATGACCCTGCAATTGCATTACTGGGGATTTACCCAAAGATACAGATGTAGTGAAAAGAAGGGCCATATGTACCCCAATGTTTATAGCAGCAATGGCCACGGTTGCCAAACTGTGGAAAGAACCAAGATGCCCTTCAACGGACAAATGGATAAGGAAGAGGTCCATATACACTATGGAGTATTATGCCTCCATCAGAAAGGATAAACACCCAACTTTTGTAGCAACATGGACAGGACTGGAAGAGATTATGCTGAGTGAAGTAAGTCAAGCAGAGAGAGTCAATTATCATATAGTTTCACTTATTTGTGGAGCATAACAAATAGCATGGAGGGCAAGGGGAGATGGAGAGGAGAAGGGAGTTGAGGGAAATTGGAAGAGGAGGTGAACCATGAGAGACTATGGACTCTGAAAAACAATCTGAGGGTTTTGAAGGGGCGGGGGGTGGGAGGTTGGGGGTACCAAGTGGTGGGTATTAGAGACAGCATGGATTGCATGGAGCACTGGGTGTGGTACAAAAACAATGAATACTGTTACGCTGAAAAAAAAAAAAAAAAAAAAGAATAGTTCCCGGGAGCCTCTGAAGAAAGGGACCACTAGCACTACACACCTGTTTCTAGTGGTGTTTCTCTAAATTAATAGCAGTCCATAGTATTTAGCATATTTTCAATAGAGAATTCTGGGCAAAGGTATTTAGAAACTTGTATTGGAAGTCTGTAAGAATAATAAAATATGGTCAAATTCAATGAACTGTGGGAGAGATGAGGACTTTGCCTAACATCACTTGTAAGAAGTGGGTCAGAGAAGCAGGAAATTCTTTGACTAGGAAGAATGAAAATTAAGTTCCTAAATATGAGATTCTTTTGTCTTTTGCATCACTCTTGGAAATGCATGTAGACAAAAGTGTGCGTGCATGTGTGTCTTTGTGTGTGCACTGTGTATAGGTTGAAATTGAAATGCTCCTTCTTCATATCAAAGTGCACCTGTGCATACATACATATGAATATACTTGTGAGACTATAGATAACATATATAAGCATATTGATATGAGACAAAATCTCATATTATTAAGCTTACAAGTCTTGTAAAATACTTATTATGATTTACTAGAATGACATGTTTCATTATCCCAAGGTTTAAAAAAGTATTTCTGACATCTCTCCTACTCTGTCATGAATGTATATATAATCAGTTATAATTATCCTAAAATATCAGCATCACATGCTACTGTAGTAATAACTGCCTGCATTAGTTACCTATTGCTGTGTAACAAAATTGCCACAAATCAGCATCTTAAAACTCCCAGTTTTATTATCTCCCAATTCTCTGGGTCAGAAGTCCAAGTAGGCTTTCTGGGTTAGGGCTTCATAAGGCTGAAATTGTGTCGGCTAGGCTGGACACTTACCTGAAGGCACTAGGGCAGAATCTCCTTCTGGACTATTTCAGGTTGTTGGTTCGAAGTCAGTTCTGTACAGTTGCAGATCTGAGTCTCCCTTTCCTTGTTGGCTGTCATCTCAGCTCCTAGAGGATGCCCACATAACTTGGCACATAGCGCCTTCCATCTTCAAAGCTAGCAACGGTGTCTCTAATCCTCCTTGTGTTTTGAATCTGCCTTTTCCTTCAGAGACCAGCTGGAGAAAACTCTGCTTTTAAAGAGATTTATGAGTAGATTTTGCTCACCCAGCCAATCTCTCTACCTGAAGGTCAACTGTACTGATTACATAATATGACCATGAGAGTGATAGCTCATATTCACAGGTTTCAGAGATTAAGGAAGGACATCTCTGGGGGCCATTTTTAGAATTACCTGCTATACTGCTATATGCTTCCAGGTGAAGGACTAGTTAGATAATTTCTTCATTTATTACATTCAAAATGTAGAATTCTTCATGGTCAACACTAGCATAGAAAGGAAAAAGAATAGAAGGTAGCATTTAAAGAGTGTTAAAAAAATTACATGCCTAACAACCTAAAAGTTTAGTCTAAACAGCCACAATAAGTAAATATCACATATAGTACTTAGAGTAGGGCTTCAGTTGTGACAGAGGAGAGCAAAAAAAGTAAGATTTGCAGGTAATATAATGACGGTAACTATAATGGAGCTTTCCATTTTACCGGCCACCAAGTGATTGAGAACTCAACAGTATAACTGATGCCTATATAATGCAGGTGATAAAATTCCCAGTACAAACTGGTTTAAGCATGTAATTCAAAAAGAGCCCTGGGGAAACATTGGTTTACACCCTCAACTGATTAGATCCCATTTTTTCTCAGTTCTGCCTTCAGGATTCATGAGGAAGGAACACGGTGTCAGCAGCGTCTGCCCCTAAGTGTTTTCAAGTCTTAGGGCCACAGAACTTCTCAGAAGTACCAGCAAAGTCTCTGAATTATAAACAAAACCTCTGTTGTGTCAGGTCCCATTTGGAAGGTATCACTGGGCTGTGCTGATTGGCTTAGACCCAGGCCATGTGTGTCAGCTCTGGTGTCAGGGTGGAGTCAGCTTCACTCTAACCACCTGGTTGGAGACCAAGGGAGAGGTGGTTCCCAGAAAGAAAGAAGGGTGCATTGTCAGAGGGCAGTGAAGGATGCTGAGCAGCACTAGCCAGGAATGTCCACAGCAATGTCTTTACTATTCAAAAGGTACTTTCATAGATATGCCTGGCTGGGTCATTTGGTAGAGAATGCAACTCTTGATCTCAGGGTTGTAAATGTAAGCCCTCACTGGGTGTAGAGATTACTTAAGAAATTAAAAACTTTTTTTAAAAGATATTTTTATAGATACATTCAATACCAATGGGTTATATACAATTATCTCATTTGCTCACTAGAGTGAAGCAGTAATACTGGCCTGAAAGGAAAGCTGGAGGGTTATTTTAGTGGTATTCAAACTATGCTATGGGGAACCTGACTGTTTTTCCCTACTGCTATAAATGAAAAATTTGGAAAGCTTTATCCAATTCACAGAAGAAATTGCAGAAATTTTCCTTCTTTATTTTCACAGAAACTTTTTAAAAATAACTATGCTACTTGATAGCATTTGCTTATTCTAGGACTGACTATAAAATGGCAGGGTTGTCTCTGATTTAGTACAGATTATGTATGTGGTTATTAAAATTTGTGTATATTAATATTTTACTACATTCTCTTAAAAAGCATAAAAAATTCTATGTGTTCTGTTTCATGAACCAGCTTGAGGACCATTGATATAGTCCTGTCTTCTCAATTGCAGGTGAATAAGTTGAGGCCCAAAGAAGTTAAAGAATTTGTCCAAGGTCATCCAGATAGTCAAGAATCCTGGTTTTATGTCTCATTCTAAAACTTCCCCATCCTTCATGCTTAATAATTTAATACTGTCTTAATTTTATCGTACATTGTTGGAGAACTTGATAGTTAATGGAAAGGATGATAAATGTGTGGGGATAGGAAGATAAGAATGTAGTTATAATAATAACAATTGAATTTTATTAGAATATAAATTGTATTTGTGGACTTTCTCTAAATAACAAATGTTAATAGGGTATTTGATGAAATGAGGCTTAGTTGTTTAGCCTGACTTTTTTTTTTATGAACATATAAACCCTGAATTATCTAGTTTCTTTTAGTGTTTTTACTTATTTTAGTTTTTACACCATGATGATTCCTCAGAGAAGTCATCTAGAGGTGATAACATGAAGTGGTCAAGAAGAGACAGGACTTAGACTAGCTGGGTAAAAATTCTGACTTGGGCAAAGCTCCTTTTTCCTCTTTGTGTTTTATTTGATTTATTTATTTATTTTAAAGATTTTGTTTATTCACTTGACAGACAGAGATCACAAGAAGGCAGAGAGGCAGGCAGAGAGAGAGAGAGGAGAAAGCAGGCTCCCCGCTGAGCAGAGAGCCCCATGTAGGGCTCCATCCCATGACCCTGGGATCATGATCTGAGCCGAAGGCAGAGGCTTTAACCTACTGAGCCACCCAGGCGCCCCTCTTTGTGTTTTAGTTGCCAGCTCTTCAAGTTAAGGTATAATTCCTCAGATGGTGGTTGTAAGGATTAAATGAGATAATGCATGAAATCAAGCTGCAACACAAGATAATAGGGAAGAGCACTGACTTAGGAGTCAGATTCCCTTGGTCCAAATTCTTATAAGCTGGGTGCCATTGGTCTAGTTACTTAACTTCTCTGGGTCTATTTTTTCATTTATAAATTAGAAATAATGATAACATCAAGTTTATAGGATTGCTGAGGATTAGAAGAGTCAATATTTGCAAAGCATTTAGAAAAATACAGGTCCACTTTTATAGGACAGGCACCCATACACAAATGAGTAAGCACTGAGAAACAGTGCTTGGTACATAGCAAATGCTCCATGTGAGAGTTATTTGAAGGAGTCCTTAAAATCACCTTGTTTTATTTCCTTCATACCACTTAACACTAAGATTGATTTGTTTACTCTTTGGTAATGTTTTATTGTCTGTCTTTCCCCTGAAAGTATAAACTTCAGGAGGACAGGGACCGTATCCTCTGTACACTCCGTTACTCTGCTGTACACTCAGAGCCTGGAACATTACTCTACACAGACACGACAAACTCAAGAAATATTGTTGAATGAATTAATGATTAAAACTAACAACATAAGCATAAATCCCCTAAGTACTTTAAATCTAATACTGCTACATGATAATGCCTCTGAATGAAAAGTCTTAATTATTTTTCAGACCTTATCTGTATTTCTAAATGAAATGATTACAAGTTTCCATGATTAGCTATGCTAATTTGACATTTCTGACATGCATGAGAATGCACAGTTTCCTTTAGGATCTTTAACATACTATAAATACCTTGAGCAAAGAGTGATTGAGATCTTTTCTCCTATTCACATGGATGCATACAATGTCTTGGTGTTTTACCACATTAACCGAAGAGGACTTGCAATTTCTTAATGCTGTTGACCTAGCTTTCTGGCTCACACCTGTGTCCTGGTGTAGTGTCTGACTCTGGGACAAAACAGGGTTTAGGATGCTTTCACATTTGCTCCATGTTTTTATTTTTTCCTCCTGAAGTATGGCTGACTGATAAAGTCAGTTGTCATATTACCTTGTATTTTGATGAAGGGCCTGATCCCACGACCCCAAGATCATGACCTGAGTTGAAACCAAGTGTTGGACGCTTAACCTGCTGAGCCACCCAGGTGCCCCTGCTTATATCCTTCTTTTTCATATATCCCTTTAAAAGAAAATTTTGATATGTTTTCCTTTGTTTTTCTTTTTCGTTTCAAATCCTAAACTTAAAAAAAAAAAAAAAATTCCCAACTGAGTAAAGTTGTGTAAACCAAGGACTATAGCCTATAACCGTATAGTGCACACTGCCTGATATAGAGTAGGAGTTAATAAAAGATGAATAGGTTAAAATGGTAATTTTGGACACAACTTTTTATTTATTTTGTTACCATATTGATAATGAATCATCACATAACTAAATAACCACAGTAAGCACTTGTGACAATGCTGATAAGATGTCAGCATTTGGCAGTAACTTTTTCAAATTAATAAATTTGAAGAAAAAAAAATTGATATGATGACATTAAAAAAACTATTCCTGGGGCGCCTGGGTGGCTCAGTGGGTTGGGCCTCTGCCTTCGGCTCAGGTCATGATCCCAGGGTACTGGGATCGAGCCCCGCATCAGGCTCTCTGCTCAGCGAGGAGCCTGCTTCCTCCTCTCTCTCTGCCTGCCTCTCTGCCTACTTGTGATCTCTCTGTCCAATAAATAAATAAAAATCTTTAAAATAAAAAAAAAACAAAAAATATTCCTTTTGTAACTCCCACTTTTTTCACTTTTAGCTTTTAAACCTGCTTGCTCTGTCCATCAGAAAAAGGATACCAATTTTTTTTAGGTGTATCCAAAGAAAAACACTAACAACAATAGAATCGTTTCCCAGGAGAACTGTCTTGTGAGGACATAGGATTTGAGTCAAATCTATTTGAGTCTTCAACCATGTTCTATGCCTAGAGCACTATTAACTACAGAGACACATTGACAGAAGAGGTGGTGAGCCTATCAAGAGGCCAGGAAGTGAAACAGGTCAAACAAAATAATTTCTGGATACTTTCCTCTTCCAAAAATCTGTTACGAAATCTAGCATTGACCTCTACTGTACTTTACTTGTTAATTGACCCAGTGAATCAAGTCTCCATCTTTGTAACATTCACAGCCCAAACAAATTATTATAATTCCATATTCTCCTTCAGTCTTGTTCTGTTTTTCTGAGATTTGGCAGACATTACAAAACATGGAAGCATGCACTAAATGTTAAAATTTCCCCAACAAACCATATATTTTTCTACTGATTTTAAATATGTAGTAAGTAATCAAGACAATAAAATAAGTATGATGCTTAAAAGAATAAAATAATTAACAAATATACTTCACATATCTAAATGCTTATTAATTCTTCATTTATATTCATTAACTGAGTCACATTTCTCTTTCTGTCCTCTGTTTTAAAAAACACTAAATAAAAGACTAATGCTTGAATCACCTTTAAAGCTATGACAAATGGTGGGAAAGGATTAGCATCTAGGAAGATAAAAATTATAATTAAAGGTAATCCATTGAAGACCCAACAATTTACCTTCATATTGGCTGCACGCTGACTAGAATCCATTTCTGGACTCAGAATGTCAAAACCTGAGGACTAACAGGAACAGCTTAAAATTTGGATTTTGAGAGCCTCTGAATTCAGAGATACTGGGGATGATTCTGGAGGGAAGGCTAAGCAAACATTTCTACTTCAGCCAGAGTACCTCTGCTTTATACGTTGAGCTCCTGCAAAGGCAGTGCAGTGTTATGGTTAGGCTGCTTCAGTCCAGATTTTGCTTCAGCACTTACTAGTTACATGATCTTGGAGAAATACCTTACTTTTGTCTCAGTTTTTCATTTCTGTATGGTGGTACCTAACTCTCATGCCTGGCACATAGTAAACACTCAATAAATAACTACCTGAACAAAGAGATATTCTAAAACAAAACAAAGCAAAACAACAACAAAAAAGTAAACCCTTGGAGCCATTAATTTTGAGATCATTATAAAAACTAAGGGTTAAGGAGTTTGAGGGTCCCGGTCCTACTTGAGCTATTTCTTTTCTAAACTGTTCCACACCATGTTTTTTTAATCACAGGTATTGATTTTTATATTCTTTGTTTTACTAAAAATTCATAAAGCATGTATATTGTGTTTATATATTGTATTTTTGAATGGTTAGGTCAAGGAACAGGGGAAGACAGTCATGTAATTTGCTTTTTACAGTATCTGTTACTGAGACAGGTAGATCAAGATTTGATGATGGATTTTTAAGAATGATAATGACAATAATATTGATAATCTCTACATAATGGTCAGAGGAAGTAGGATTATTCTATATGATATGAGAAAAGAGAGCAGTGATTTAACAGTGATGTTCACAGTAGTGATTTTTTTTAGGACATACAGAGAATATGGTGAATAGTTTCTATCTTTCTCAAGTTCAGAATAAAGAAGGGGGATAAACAAGGATTTCACTGAAGCACATTCAACAGATGCCTATCGCTTGCCAGCTACTCTGCTAGGTGTGAGGAGATATAAAATCAGTTTCAAAGGAATAAGCAGTTTCTCTGATGAAATATTCAGTTTCTATAGAATAGAGCAACTTCAAAGTGATTACTTAAAATAGAGTTGATTAGCGCCAGAAAGAAAAAAAGAACTTCAGTTAGAAGTGTAGAAGGAATGAAGGAAATAGAAAATTGTCATTAGAGCAGCATAGCAATAATTACTGCAGGCAAAATCCATCAGCAGAGGCTAAAATTAGTGGGTGAAAGTATAAGGTAAAAGAGCATATTTCCAAGTAAGGTTTGGGAGCAAATATCTATTATTTGAATAGATATTCAAATATCTATTATTTACCAGGGACAATATAGTAATTTTACAGTGAAGTAACTTCGTAGATAGCATCTTAACAAAATAAAGTTAACATCACCAGTAATAAGACATGGACAGATGTACCTTCTGAAATGATCTGGTGATACTGACCTCTGTGATATTCTTCCCCTAAATCCATTGCATCTGTCTAATAATGAGAAGACATCAAAGAAATCTAAATTGAGAGATATTCTACTAATAAGTTTTCTTAAAAGTTTCAAGATCTTGAAAGGAAATACTGATCAACTATCACACATTAGAGAAGACAAAGGAGACCCAGTAACTAAATGCAATATGGTATCCTGGATTAGATCCTGGAAGAGAAAAAAGGACATCAGTGGAAAACCTGATGGAATCTGAAAAAGCCTAAGTATAGCTAGTAGTATCGCACTGATGTTAACTTCTTAGTTTTGATAATCATATGTTATGTAAGATGTTAACATAAAGGATAACTCGATGAAGCTCTCTGTAGTATTTTCACAGCTCTTCTATAAATCTAAAATAATCTCAAAATAAAGAGTTAAAAAATAGAACCCAATCTTTTGAAATTCTGAGATTTCTTACGTATGATTCCAAAACAAAGCAAGGACAGAAACTAGAGATCTACAAAAATAGCTCTAACCTGGCACATTTTGTAGAGTTTTTCTGGACACCTTCTCATTTTTTCAGAAAAGCATTTTTCATATCACTCCCTTCACTTTAAAACGCCATGTTGTTCCGAGTCAATTAATGTGTATATAAAATGTACATAGAATGTGTATATGAAAGCTGGACAAGGAGACTTTTTGTACTATAGAGTTGTCATTAACAGATACTCCATTCAGAGTATATTTCACAATGACAAGGTAACTTTTTACCTTCATTTGACATATTAGTTACAATACTGAAATCTTTGAAATCTTCAGATAATAAATGGCCATTCTCATTTGGAAGATAAATTCCACAGAATCTGAATTTGAAATAGATGTTAAATGACATGAAAATAGAAACAAACTAAAGACTTATAAAACAGAATGTATATCTATCTATCTATATACAATATACAGATATATATATATATAAATTTTCTTTCTAATAAATTGTCTAGAATTTCCTTTGACAAAGGTTTTAAGTTCTACCTCTCTACACTTACGAGATCTCTTTGGGCCAGCTTTGTAGGGAAGGCAATTTTTGTGCCTGCAATTATCAGACAACATACAATCTTGTGCATAAATCATTGCTGCTGCAATTAGCTCATTTACCACTTCTGCCCTGGAGACAGAGGAAGCCGCCTCTCCCTAAACAGCTGGGATGGAATTGCTAGAAGGGCCGTCTGTCCCTTTTGATAAACAGTCACGGTCTCCCACCTCTGCCAGGTGTGTCTTCTTTCACAAGGATTAGGGGAGGGGCAGGGGTTGCTACCTTTTAAAATAAAAGATCCACTAAATTAGGAGAATTGACTATGTTGGATCTAAAGAAGAGTAAGATAATTGTCCCGAGGTACTTGCAAACAGTCTGGGGTTTATTTTACCCTCCGATAAGCTCTTTAAACTCCAGTTGGCTAAACCAACTAAAATAAGAGAAAGCGAACTGTCCTCACAACTTCAAAACAACTTTTCTTTTGTGGGAACAAGAAAGTCACCTAATTATAGCAAAGGAATAATGAATCTGTCCAGTCCATTTGTTGCCTGTGTTCCTGTTGTTTATCTGGTTGCCCCAATTACACTTTCTGTTTTTATTTTTGTTTACCGAATCTCATTAGTATTTCTATATCATTAGTATTTTTCCCCACAGAATTTTTTTACTCCTCTCCCTGAGGCTTTGTATTATGACAGTCTAAAGAGTCATTTGCTTTTTTCTTCGGTTATAAAACGTCTTCTTCCCATAGCACTCTGACTTTTTAAAGGGAATCACATAGAAAAACACGAGGGAATACAATATACAAGACTTGAGCTGGTAAATTAAAATTAAAATATAACATATCACATAATATTTTGTGCTTAAAATGTTAATGGAAACTAATTGTTCACTTGTTATGACCTATATCCTTTTGAAATATATAGTTTCTGAGTCATTAATCGGAAGCAATATTTCTTGGAAATTCATTCAGGTTTCTGCTCTATCTGAACTTTGTGGACCTCTCATTTATTTGACGTGCATGTAAAATGTAGGTGATGGACTCAGCAAGCCAAATTTCATGCGGATGCAACCTCACAGGCCAGATTCCTGGTACAAAGGAGGTTGACTAAAAGAAGTCTACTCCATTAGAGTGTTATTTTCTACAGAACTGAGTTTACGTGCAGTGGTATCATTGTGTTAATTTATTTAGCTAATTTATTTAACTAATTATAGCCCATTTATAAAAATACCATTTACAGAATTTCAAACATATTAAAAGTCCTGGTATATTTGTAGAGAAGATCCATAATATATTTTGTCCATGATGACATAAAAGAAAAATATAATAGTGGTTTTAAAAGTTGAGGTCCTACAGTATGAATTTCATTGTCTTTCTAGGTGCAGTTTATTATTCCAGTAAGCATCTGGGTTCAAGGCTTGTATGAGAAACTTTCTTTTAAATTTTATATAATCAATGATGATTGAAATTAACTTCACAATATTTCTTGCTCTCTTTATGTAATCAAATATTATATATGGATTAATTATGGCATCTGGGGATATAGTATTATATAAGACATGGAAGTTTGTGCTCTAAAATTTTCACTTTCCATAAAAAGTGGTAAAATAGACTTCTGCAAGACAAATTTCTGATATTTTGCTTTTAAAATCTTTTCTTGTAAGATTGTGTTAACATTATGAAAGGTTTTTTTTCCAAAATTGGAGTCATTATAAGAAACAACTTATATAAAAGTATAATAAGGTCTAGAATTAGATTGTATGAAGTGCTTTAGTGAAATATATACACAGCTCTTTGATCTTGGATATTTGATATTACCAAGTTAGGAGATTTTTTACAAAAAGATCCTAATGATATAGATTTGAGAAGTCATTAATGGGAAAAAAGTGTTTGTCCTTTTGAATGCAAATATATTTCTAATATTTGCCAATTCGTCAGAGGTTCAGAAACAGCAACATGTTAGTTTCTACCATTCTACTACACCTGTTCTAAAGCTTTTATGTAATCCTTGTGTTTGTGATTCAAAATTCCTCAATGAACTATCCAGATGTCTCCTATATTTTTAAGATTGCCTAAAAGATAAATGATTCTGAAAATAATTCATCAAAAATTGTAATTCATAATCCTAACACCTTTTTAAAGGTACGTAACTTTCACTCACACCCCGAGGGTCACTATGTTATAATTTTGTTTTCCTTAAGCTTATAAGAACTCAGATAAAAATAACTGGGTTTAAGTGTGGTTTCCTCTGTTTTTTAGTCTCAGAAGGGGGAATTTCTAGATTAGTTTTTTTTTTTTTCTTCCCCTGGGAAATATACAATTCTCTATGTTATGGCCATTAATGTTCAGTAATAAGTTAGTCCTCAAATACCAATAAGATGATGTGGGCTTGATGGAAGTTAAATGTCCCTAAATCCTATGAATTGATCTGCAGGAGCTGTTTTCCGCATGAGTGGTGGCTTCACCCAGGCAGACATCCGCAGAGCTGCGGAGGTCAGGGTGATGGAGGAGGAGTGGGCTTGGCGGCACATATGCACTCTATTCCTGACAGTGTCTTGCTTCGGCAAAGGGAAGTGAAGCGCGTATACCATGCTCAGTGGCATTTCCAAATGCAGCTCAGCTGGGGGCCCAGGCTTATTGCATCAATGGCACATACCGGGCAAAAAAGGAAATACATAATTTTGTCAAAGTAGTAGATCACAATCTACCAATCCTTCCCTCTCCCTTCAAAATCATCACCCCCACACACTAATAGCTCTAATAGATACAGACTTTATGCATATTTCAGTCACAGCAGTATTTCTAATGCATATGTGAAAGGGCCCTTAATTTATGTCTACCAACTGTGTGGTGCCCTTCTTTTGGGTAATGTCATCATCCTAATGGTGTTTCTATTATACTCAAAGGTAGCAAATGAGGCTTATTGCAAGAAGGTAATTGATTTTCACTGAGTGAAAATGTAAATAGCCATAAGAAATCCTATGAAAGATAAGCAGTTCAAAATTGCCAGAAAAAAAAAATGATTTGTATACATGACTTATTGGTCCAAGTATATAAAATGTTTCTTTTTTTCAAGTCGATACCACAATAACTGTATTTCAGATCATTTTATTTCAAATTGAAATAAAAATTGAAGAATTTTGATGATCTTGCTTTTACCAGTTTGACTGTGTATATTATGAAAATTATTATCTTATATGGAAGGGGGTTTCTTTTTGTCAGTGTGTCCTGGTGATAGAAACCATGTAAGTAAAATTCCTCTTATGGATTGTAAAGAGAAATAATTCTTTTTATTTACTCTAGTAAGAAAAGTATGCCATCAGTATCAGTAATGTATTCTTTAAAAGAATACAAGCCAAAATCTCATTAAAAGTCAGCATAAATGTCATAAATTCAAGAAAAAAGCAAAGCTCAAAATGTGCTTTATTATTACAAAGAAAGATTAGGTAGATTCACAGGGGCTTAAGCATTTGATTTGATGTGAATACAGTTATGACTGATATTTTCTCAGCAAGTAAATAGAATTCTTAAAATTTTTATTAGCACAAGAAAAAGTGAGGCAAAATAGACTATCCGAGACAATGACTCTGTTTGTTAAATAATGCCATTATTGCTAAAATAATGCCATTTTAAAATGTACAGTAAAGAGCTCATCAAACTATTTTTGTTCCCTCTACAAGTTACAGACCTTTGCACTTTGCTGTTATAACCAATTCTACTTACTTCACTACCACAGTTTTCTGATTTTAAAAGACACCTTTTCTCTGAAGAGTCACTTCAATCAGAAAAGCAACATTTTAATCACAAAAATCTCCCTTTTCTACTTTAATGTGTCGTCATGGTAATTAAACAGTAGACCATACATTTTTTCCATTCCCCTACCCTATCTTGCTTATGATCTGAAAAAGAGTTTATTTCAGAAATTATAAAATATTTGATGAGAATGTTTTTGTGTTTCTGCCTTAGAAGAAGGTCACTTGAATTAACAAGAAGATATCATTTGTGTTGACCTTCGAGTTGGCAGATAGAATTTTATTTCTGCAGCCGAATAGGGAATAGGACAGGAAAAGCATTTAAATTCCTTCCCACTGAGGGAGGTTTAGAGAAGCGATTCTTTCCTTTCACTTTCAGCATCAGGAGATGCAAAATCTTTAACATCTGTTTTATTCTTCATAACGTGTATGGCTAGAGGCAGGCCTGAAAAGTCACAGCGGGTAGACTGAAAGCATGGTGACTTATTACACAGTGCCATGAACAAAATATACTCTTTAATATTAATTAGTCCCCAACCAAGCCCTTTGGTTTGTTACAGTTTTAGAGTCAGACACGCAGGACTCCCTAGTGATACCGGGGTTTCATTAGTCACTTCCAGAACCATGTACAAAAATTCCATTTAGTAGAAAACATGAGCTCTAAGCAAGAAATTCAACTTTGTGGGGGAAACAAGACTGTGTATGTTTATTTCATTAAGAAGAAAATGTCAAATAAGTTTATCATGGTGTGACTTTGCAGTTTCCACATTCCAAATTTGCCATTTCATTAAAATACCCAGGCCTTTTATTTTGTTCCCTCTGAATTTAAGTACCTCAGATTTATCATGCTCTGTGTAAATAATGATGATAGGAATGCTTTAAACTAAACAATTAGTACATTCAGATATTAAATTGCAGTTAAGATGGTGGGCAAGGCATCAGTCACTCTATTTAATGTATTTGATAGGGAGTATATAGCAAGAAGAGTTCTATGTGGTACTGACGAATATGGATCTGAACGTTTTGAGAGGATGTTTGTCTATTTCTAATGACCTTAAAACTTTTTAGAACTTAGGACTTAGGTAAATTGAAACAATAAAAAAGTGTTTGGATGACACGAAACAGATTCTCTATCATTAAAGCAATCTGGTAGTTTTATGCAGTTGTATTTAAAATGCTTATTTTATTTAATTTTGAAAAGCTGTTAAGCACTAAAAATTATTCCAACAATTTTTATTTGTGCTGGAAAAGATAGCTTTATTATATGCCATTTTATAGTGTCCAAAATCTAAGATAATCTCTATTTTATAGAAATATCATTTTTATTAGTTTTTGTACTAATTCCCTGCTTTGGATTATAAGAGAATAAACAATGGTGTCTTCCAGGTATGCTGTTCCAAATCGCAGGTGTAATCATGGGTGCAATTTTCTTTAAGACTGAGATGAGAATACTGCTGGCAGTATGTAACTGTAGTTCAGTCCTGAATCCTGGAAACTTTAATTCAGGTGCATTGTAGGCACATAAAATTTGAGTTCAAATGCTTTTAAGAAGTCATGCCATTTTGTCGTTTGACACTAATTTTCAACCCAGCATGCTTTAGCAATGACTGAAATTAGTTCCAAGTGAATTACAGCTAAGCTATTTTCTACCATCTAGAAGAAATTTTTTTATGCCAACTGAGTCAAGAGAGGTTTTTGAAATTTCATTTAGTATATATTATGGTATGGATCTCATCGGTATAGACAATTAAGTGTTCTGACTGTATACACCGTTGAGATGTCACAGAATTGCTTTTTTTGCTAATATTGTTGAACCCTAAATGTATTCTTATTGGTCAGAAGACACATTGCTTACAATTCTCTGCTTTCTTTCCAAGTCATCAACAAGTGTTATTTTTGTGAAGTCTATGAGTCAGATACTGACCTATCGGAAACTGGACTAAAACCAGCAACTGATTTTCCTCGTGACAATGGTTGCCATCAAATATGTCTTCTATCACCCCAGTTTGAAAAAGCGTTCTATAGGGGTGTGTGTCTTAATTCAACCTCTTTGTCCTGAACACATAGTGCAGACTCAAATGTTATGAGAGTTGGAGGCAGGGTATTTAGGCAACATGACTATCATGGGGAGATACCAATTGACCATAAGGAAAAGTAGTTTCTAGGCTTTAACTAAAATTGAAGCTGAACAAATGAAAAGGAATTTCTATGGACATATTTGAGTATTTTGAATTTTCAAGTCATTTCTTTTAGTCTCAAAACCAAAGGGATCCATGGTAGATAAAGATTTGATTTGACCTCCACATTTCACAAAGGGTACAAATGATGTTGGTTTAGTTAGTACTGATGTAAATGAATAATTGATGTAAATGAACTATTGACAGGGTGATGGAAAATATAGAACATATATAAACAAATTTAAGGTTTTTAATTCAAAATACAAAGATCAAAACAATAGTGAAATATATAGTACTGCATTGTTGTGGAAAAAATTCAAGGGCGGCTTCATAAGGTTGCTGTTCTTCAAGGATTAAACATAACAACAAATTATATCAAACGAATTAAGAAAGTTCTTCAAAATGGCTTTTACTTGAATAAGATTTTTCCCATCAAAAAGGTGAGAGTCTCCTAATTTGGTGAAAAGTTCAACATTTATAAATAAAGATAGTCTTCCTTTAACATTTAAAACCTTCCATTGTGATAATTTATATGCTTTAAAACTATACCGATAAAGTGGTTGAAGTACATAAATAAGTAATAAAAAGCACATCAAAGTAGTTATGATGAGACAGCCAGATGGCGGAGAATTGCAGTACTTGCTGTAATTTTATCAAAATTACTATTGTCATGGCATGTTAGTTTTCATAAGAATTTGTACAGTCACTGATCTCATACAGACAAATTAATTTCAGGTTCTCTCATGTGTAGTCACATAACAGCTATACTTGAGCACGCACAAAAGAAAATTAAATAATCATAGTCACATAAACTTGAAAAGCAGCACAATATCTTAAGTTTACTATTCCATAACGTCTTGGGATCAGTGATCATTTCTGTTATTTTAGACTCAAATTGATCTATGGTGGTGCAGCCATTATGTAGTTCCTGCTATGTTTAGTCTTCATTATACAAAGGTACTGTGTCATGTATTCTATTAGTGAAGAATTGTTATTAAGGCAGTAATGTTGTAAATCCTACATTTATGGCCTTTCTTCAAGTTTCATTCTTTTACCTCTTTTATGTCTAAAGGGATAACAGAGCTTTTTATGCTTTCCTTTAAAGATAAATACAGATATGAATCCTCAACAATAAATGAGTTTAAATGATATTTGAATTAAGAATGTTCATTACAGGTTTCAAATGTTCTCACTCATTTCTTTGTCACAGAATTGTGAAAAGAAAACACAAGACTGTGCATTATACATACTTCTGCTGTTCATATCCAACCAGTAAGTTTCAATTCTAAGGGCTCCTTCCTAAAGTCATTTATTTTTATTGTATCATTTCATAGCACAATTCTTTCTACTGTGCCATATCCCACTGCGTATCAGATTTAGTGCATTGTCAACATACACAAGGCCTCAGTTTCCTTGTGACATGGGTGTTTATCTGCTGTATTTATTTCATAGACATTGAAGGTGGTGCTGAGAACTTCATGTTCATTAAAGTAGGCTTCAGCTTTTATGACCTTAAAATGGAAAAGTCAAATATTTTCAGTAGCTATTTCAATGACCTCAAACAAATTATTAAGCAAGTATAAAATATATCACCTAGCAGTCATAAATACCTTAGGAAAAGTCCCATTAGATATTTTAATCCTTCATTCTTTTTCCACAGAATAAGTGCTATAATCAACTTGGCACTTCTGCCACTAAAGACAAAGGGTTGTTTTATTCACTGAATTTTAGTTATCTGTTCTCAGGTACTCTGTGCTCTTAAATGTGTATATATATATATATATAGCTTTCATTTCATGATATTGTTTTCATATTAAAAGTAATACATGTTTTAGAAATCTCAAATGTGGAAAATCTTTTTCTTAAAATATATAAGCTATGGGAAAAAGTTATGCATTTTAGAACATTTTGGGTTTTTTCAAATTTGAGTTTGCCCTTAGTCTCCTGGCTTTTTCTCAGTAGATGAGATGGAAGCTTTAACATCATCTTTCTTTGGGGAGAGGTTGTAAACAGGAGTGCACATGACAGCGATGCGCCATACATGTTCTAGGATAGTCTTACATGTTCCTTTTCTCTGTAAGATCCTGTCATGTTAATTGCCAAATACCTTACTTGAAATTACTGTAGATAACATAGGTATACTCAGGATTATGAAACTTTACATTTGGTGAAATGTCTCTTGAGTTATATTACTAAGTTATAGCTTTAAAAGTTAAATGACACACTAGGAGTTTATAATAAAAATGTTAATGGAAATGGAGATAAAGATATTCATTGCAGCATTATTAACGCTAATAAAGATGGGGAAGCAAGGTATCTGACCACGAGAGCATTGCTAAGTGGATTACATTTCATCTATGGACTATTATGAAACATTAAGCATTTTTCCATAGTTTTTCATTGCACAAAAACTTGCTTATGCTGTGACTTTAATAATAATATATTGCAAAATATACATACATGTCATCTAAATATGTTTGTAAAAATCTAGAATTCTAAAAAGATGGGCTGAAAACTTTTCACGCTCTTAAGGTGGTTGTCTGTGGGTGCTAGGATTGTGCAGATTCTTTTCTGATTCTTTATATGTTTTCTGTATTTTCCTAGTATTTTATAATAAAAATGTCATTTTCTTATAATGTAAGGAAAACGAATAAATGGAAAAAGTAGCATAACAAATAAGAATTTAAAAATCACATAGAATTCCAATCCCGCCATGTACTTTTATTTTCAAATATCATTGCAGTACTTTCTATACTGTAATTATTTACTTTTACATGTATTTACTCCTTAAGACTGTGAGTGTGAGTTCAGGGACTCTATCCCTTTTTCCTAGCATAGGCTCAGCATGTAATAATTGCTTAGTATGTTTTTAGTGAATGGATGTCTGATATTCTATAGCAGTACCTATTTTTACATAATGGAAATTTATTTTCCTATTACTTTTGTTCTGCTTTTTCTACTTACCCCGACTGGATAATGTTTTTGCATGACTTTGCATAAGCTTCATAATGATAATCTCAATGTTGTCGTAATATTCTGTCATAAAAATCATTATCCTAGAGATGGATATTTTAGTTATTTCCTATTCTTGTTATTATGGACAGAATTGCAGTGAACATTCTCACTCAGTTACCTTTATGCTTCTTTCAAACTATTTCTTAAGATAAATTTCTAGGACATTACTGTTTCTTCAGAAGGTATAACCATCTTTATAATACTTGTTTACTTGCTATACATTACTCTATTGTATTGCCTATTGGTGATACAACCAGCAATGAGTGAGTACCAATGTACTCACTTTATTTATAAAAAGTACTCACTTTTTCCTTTACTACATACATTTTAGTTGAGTATTAAGTGTAGATATTTTTATTGCATTTAGTGGATCTTTTAAAAAATCCAAGTTGCAAAATAAATTGAGGTTACTTTACTTTGCATTTATTTGATTACAACTTCCCATGTATCAATTTTCTAATCATTTTTTTCTTTATATGAATAGTCTGCTTGTATCCTGTGCTCATCTGGAGATTTTGAAATTTTAAAAATTGTATTTGAAAACACTAATTGTACATTAGAGAAAAACCTATTGCATGTTTTATTTGATGCAAATAATTTTTCCAATATGTGATTGCTCTTTTAATTTAACTATATTTCAATATACAAGAGTTTAAAATTTATATACTCTAATCCATTGATCTTTATCATGTGGTTGTTTTACTGTTGGGAATGAGCAGCATTTTTCCGATACAGCACAATGATGAACATTGTCAACCTTCTATGACTGTGACTCATTTGTATGTAATTCATTATTATGAAGTACATAATTCTGTGTTCCTAGATTAGGTATTTAGGTTAATTGTTTCCCTCTTTGGATTTTCTCTTTCTGTGCCTCTCTTCTTTGGTCTGCCCTGCCCTTCCCTCTGTCTTTACTTTTCTTGCACTTACTAAGTGTCTTCCTCATTGTTCCTTGCTCCACCATGAGCCTTTGATTGCCTATGATGGAACTGAGACAGCAGCCAATTACCATATTGTACTGCTGTTCATATCCTACTGTGATCCATTGGTTCAAATGCCTGAAAAATATCAAGCTTTTGTTTTAATCAGAAATCAATTCGTGTATTATACATGTATACATACATGTGGATAGATGCATGCATTTGAGGAAAAACAACACAAATCTAATGATAAACTCCTTTGTCCATAATTATAAGCTAAGGCAAGGACTTGCCTTGCATCTGGACAGCTGGACATGAGACTGAAGACTAGATTGCCTCCCTGCCATGCAATTACTTCCATTCTTGGGACCAAGTCTATTGTTTATTGCTCTTGATCCTTTCTTCGGGTGGAACCTTTGCTGTGTGGTACTGCTGAGCTAATATTACTTTTGAATTCTCACACTCTGAGTGATTCCTCTTAGCTCATTGAAAGGTTGTGTTGATGGATGAATGATTGTTAAAATCTATAAAAGTCACAGTGTCTGCCGTCTACGGCATCATTCATCCAGTCCTTCACCTAATCTTTTTTGAGTCTAGACCCTATTATGGGTCTAGGACCAGGCCCAATAAGGTTAGGAGAAAATATATCTCCTGTTCTTGAGATACTTATAATCTAGCTTGGGAGACAAAATGTGTGTATGTATAATATAATACATATAATATGTATGCATAATATGTATTATGTAATATATATAATAAATAATTGGAAAAAATAAAAGGATAACAGATGAACTAGTTGTTAGATAAACAAGAGAGACTATAAGGGTGCAGATCTATATGCTATAAAATTTAACATTGGGAATAGCAGTCAAAAAACAGGGTGGCAGGGGCGCCTGGGTAGCTCAATGGGTTAAAGCCTCTGCCTTCAGCTCAGGTCATGATCCCAGGGTCCCGGGATCAAGCCCCACATTGGGCTCTCTGCTCAGGAGGGAGCCTGCTTCCCACCCCACCCCCTGCCCCCCCCCTGCCTCTCTGCCAACTTGCGATCTCTGTCAAATAAATTAAAAAAAAAATTTTTTTTTTTAAAAACAGGGTGGCATCAGCTAGAGAAGGTTTTATGGGTTGAATTGTGTCCCAAAAAGATATGTTGAAGTTCTAACCCCCCAGTACCTGTGAATGTGACTGTATTTGGAAATAGGGTCTTTGTAAATGTAATAAAGTTAAGATGAGGTCATAGTTAATTAGGGTTGGCCTAATTCATTAATTAGAACACTAATATGACCTGCGTCTTTCTAAGAAGACGAGAAAAGACAGAAACACAGATACACAGAGAGGAACTTTATGTGATGATGGAGGCAGAGACTGTAGTGCCCTAGCTGCACAGAAGGCCTGAGATTGCCAGCAAACCACCAGAAGCCAGGAAGTGGCAAGAAAGCATTATCCTCTGCAGGTCTGGGAAGGAGCATCGCCCTCTTGACACATTGATTTCAGACTTTCAGCTGCCAGGAGGGAGCCAGTTGTTTACATTTCTGTTGTTTTTGCCCCTTAGAAGGTAGATGCGAGGCTGTGCCCTAAATGAAAGGGCTTTGGACTGACAAAACAAGAAGGCTACCTGCTGAAGGAAACCTCATTAGCAAGGGTAAGAATGTGTTTATAGGGACTGTAAATAAAAGCTGGAGTGATGGTCTCTCAGACTAGTGCAAGACAATTCGAGCTGATAAAATAGATTCACCTAATGGAAGGCCTTTAATAACTTAGGGAAGAACTCACACATTTTGTTCCCTCACATATACATTCAACATTTACTGATTATTTTCTGTGCATCTCATCAGTAACAGGAAGCCACCTTGGCTCCCAAAGTTGTTCAAGAAGAAAGCTGTTGGGAAGCACTTTCTATGCTTTTATTTTATCCTTGCCACCAAATTTTTAAAATTAGTTATTTATTTTCATTTTTTTTAAATTCTTTCAAGATTTTGTTTATTTGAGAGAGAGAGAGAGAGACAGCACAAGTGGGAGGGGCGAGAGGAGGGAGAGGGAAAATCTCAAGCCAATTCCACCTGATCATGGAGCCCAAATCAGGGTTCGATCCCAGGACCCTGAGGTCATGACCTGAGCTGAAACCAAGTGACGGATGCTTAACCAATGGTGTCATCCAGGCACCCCCCAAATTACTTATTTTTAAATAGGTAGTTCACATGGTTTAAAAATAAGTTTCAAGCAGGTGTATACTAATCTTTCTCATCTACCACTCTCCCCTACCTTCCCTATGGGGCGAGTCTCACACTCACCAAGAAATTACCCCTATTAGTTACCTATTGATCTTTCTAGAGATTTTTTTATGCATAAACAGGGAAATATAATTATATACCTTGTTCCCTTTACACAAGTGGTAATGTTCCATGTACTGTTTACATCTTGCTTTTTTTTTTTTTTTCACTTAACAACATATGTTTGGGACTTTTCTGTAGCAGTATAAAAAAGTACTCTTTCATTTTTCTTGATGTATATGTTTCCATTTTGTGGATGTACCATAATTTCAGTTGCTTTCAGCTGAAGGACATTTAGATTGTTTCTTTTTACTTTTAAAATCAGTGCTACAATAATTAACTTTGTACTTAGTTCATTGCACATATATGTATAAATATATTGAGATATTTTTCTCTAAAGTAAATGGGATAAGGCAAAAAACTTTTTAAAGTAGATGGGATAGGGTGTCTAAATAATTTTTATAGATATTGTCAAACTGTTCCCTCAAGAGACTGTACAATTTACACATTCTCCAACAACATATGAAAGTGCCTATTCTATACATAGCTTTGATAATACAAAATATTAAAAACTTTGCACCTTTGCCACTGGCAAGGTAAAAAAACATATTTTGATGTTATTTTAATTTGCAATTCTATTATTTTAAGTGAATCTGATCATTTTTATATGTTCAAATTAGGTTTCCCATTCTTTGAACTGTTAATATCTTAATATCCTTGCCAGTTTTCTTTTTTTTTTTAAAGATTTTATTTGACACAGAGAGAGAGTTCACAAGTAGGCAGAGAGGAGGCAGAGAGAGGGGGAAGCAGGCTCCCCACCAAACAGAAAGCCCGACGTGGGGCTCGATCCCAGGATCCAGAGATCACGACCAGAGCTGAAGGCAGAGGCTCAACCCACTGAACCACCCAGGTGCCCCTCTTTGCCAGTTTTCTATTGAGACTTTAATATTTTCTTGTAGATTTGCAAGAGTTTTGTTTTTTTTTTTAAACTGCCCTTTGTGATTTTAGTTACAAAAATTTTTCCAGATTATGGTTTCTCTTTTGACTTTACTTGTGGAATTATCCATGCAAAAATTTACTTGAGAGTTAGAAAGTTTTTCCCTACTTTTGTACCTTAAAAAAATCATATAAGATATGGTGCCTCACTGACTCAGTTGATGGAGCATGCGACTCTTGATCTCATAGTCGTGAGTTCAAGCCCCATGTTGAGCATGGAACTTACAAATAAAATTATAAAAGAATCTGAAGGATATTTTTAAGTATACATTTAAAGTGATGAAATGGATAAAGAGAAGTCACCAAAGATTACCTTTACATTTTTGAGTTTGGGAGTCTGGGAGATTGGGAGTCTAGAATCAATCTAATGAATAGAGGCAAACATAAATGTCTTTTCTAGTGTGTTAGTTCTTCTTCTTCTCCTCCTCCTCCTCCACCTCCTCCTCCTCCTCCTTTGCTTTTTCTTCTTTATTTTTTAACAGTTGTTTTGAGTATGGGTTTTGTTTTTCTAGAATTTTCTAGAACAGCAGAGATTTGGAAGCTCTATTTGTGAAAACAAAATTATATTACCTGAGAAGTCATTATTCAGTGAAAGACAATTATAGTTTAAGAATAATGTTCCAAAGGATTTGTGAAGTTGTCTGGCTTTGGGGCTTGAGAGAATGACAATCAAATGTTTTATTCCTTGATGTTACAGATGAAGATTTCATTTCTTTTATTTTCATCTCTCATATATTCAAATGTTAATACTTACTGAGTGTTATCATTTACCCAATGTTACCAGAGCTGTGGCTTCAGCAATGAAAAACAGCAGCAAATTTCACATTCTCCTATAATTTGCTTGGTATCTTGGACAGTAAAAAATTAACATGTTCACAGGTTGTGATATGTCCTGTGAAAGAGTTAAAAGGGAGATGGAATCAAGAGTAACTGGAGGGGGAGATGCTGCTGCTTTAGATAGTATAGTTAGGAAAGTTTTCTTGAAAAGGGGAGATTTGAATTGATAAATTTTGGGTGATGAAAAACAGAATGGGAGTGGGAGCCAGAGGTGGACTGTGGGAGTGAAAATGTGTTCTGGACAGAGAGTTTAGCAAAGAGCCTAAAGCAAGAAAGAATTTGGTTTCCTCTAAAAACAGAGAAGCTGAAGATCTGGCTAGAACAGAAAGAGTTAGTGGGAGGGAGAGCAGGAGAGCTGAGGACAGAGATCTGAGCCTCATAAAACCCGGTGAAGATTTGAATTTGATTTTAAGAACAAAGATAAGTGTTTAAACAGGGTATGGCATGATCGGATTTCATTTTTAAACTATCACATCAATTACATTATTACACCATGTGAGAAATGATATAATTTGACTGTGGAAAAGATCTGAAAAAATACTTTTTCTTTTTTGCCACCGTCGTTGACAATTTTGAACCCTCCCCCATTCAGTCCTCATACTCTTTGTCTCATCCCTCCCACTATCCATTGTCCATGGAATGAAATCCTCCTCTACTCCTCATTAAAGAGCTAATAAAAAGCCCATCTTTGAACCTTTTTTGATACTACCCACCCCAACATCAGCCACACAGTCAATTAATTCATTTTCAATTTTCACATGACACTTTTTACTTTTTATTTTTGTTTTTTTATTCCAGTATATTTAACATGCAGTGTTTTATTAGTTTTAGGCATACAATAGAATGATTAAACAATTCTATGCATTTTTTAGTGCTCATCAAGGTAATCTCCTTTATGTATTTCATGCATTCCCCACCCCCAACCTTCCTCACCTCTGGCAAGCACCAGGTTGTTTTCTCTGTATTTAAGAGCCTGTGTTTTGGTCTCTTTTTCTCTTTGTTCATTTGTTTTGTTTCTTAAATTTCACTTTTGAGTGAAATCATATGGTAATTGTCTTTATCTGACTTATTTAACTCAGCATTATATCCTATAGGTCCATCCATCTTATTACAAATGGCAGGATCTCATTCTTTTTTATGTCTGAGTAATAACTCCATTGTATATATATACTGCATCTTCTTTATTCATTCATCTATGGATAAACACTTGAGTTGTTTCCATATTTTATCTATTATAAATAATGTTGTAGTAAACAAAGGGGTTCATATATCTTTTTGAATTAATGTTTTCATTTTCTTTGGTTAAATACCTAGTAATGGAATTATTGGGCCACAAGAAATATTTTCTAATTTTTAAAAAAAAGATTTTACTTATTTTCCAGAGAGATAGAGAGCACAAGTAGGCAGAGTGGCAGGGAGAGGGAGAGGGAAAAGCAAGCTCTCTGCTGAGCAGAGAGCCCTATATGGGACTCAGTTCCAGGATCCTGGGATCATGACCTGAGCTGAAGGCAGTCGCTGAACCGACTGAGCCACCCAGGCACCCTCTATTGCTGATTTTTTGAGGAACATCCATACTGCTTTCCAGAGTGGCTGCATCAATTTGCATTCCCTCCAACAGTGCTCAAGGGCTCATTTTTCTCCACAACCTCACCAACACTTGTTATTTCTTGTGTGTGTGTGTGTGTGTGTGTGTGTGTTTAAAGATTTTATTTATTTACTTGACAGATCACAAGTAGGCAGAGAGGCAGGCAGAGAGAGAGGAGGAAGCAGGCTCCCCGCTGAGCAGAGAGTTGGATGCAGGGCTCAATGCGGGAAGTGATTAGGTCATAAAGGACCCCGAGATCATGACCTGAGCCGAAGGCAGAGGCTTAACCCACTGAGCCACCCAGGCGCCCCTCTTGTGTTTTTGATTCTAGTCATTTTGACAGATGTAAAATGAAATCTCATTGTGGTTTTGATTTGCATTTCACTGATTACTAGGGATATTGAACCTCTTTTTATATATCTCTTGGCCATTTGTGTTATTCCTTCTTTGGACAAATATCTATCAGGTCCTTTGCTCTTTTAATTGGACTGTTATTACTGTTATCTTTGTCTGTTGAATTTTATGAGTTTTTTATGTATTTTGGAAATTAACCAAAATAAAAAGCTGCTGCACAGTGAAGGAAACCATCAACAAAACAAAAAGGCAACCAACTGAATGTAGAAGATGTTTGCAAATGATATATCTGATAAGGGGTTCACATAACACTTTAGATATGATTCACTTTCTGTACTGAATTTCTTTATTTACATGTCTGTCAGTCTCCCCCACATAAATTATTTTATAGATGTCACTGAGTTAAACATTATAAAATGAAAAACATGGCAAACACAAGAATTTAGCACATACACTTTTTGGTAACTCTAAGATCTGAGAATTAATGGGAGAAAAAAATTTTTTTCTCATGCTGTTTGAAGGAAATCTATTTTTTTTGTATAGTCACGCTATAGATAACCATTTCTTTTGAATACTGACATTACAAAGCATGTTATTTAGGATGTGTACATCCTTTTATTCAAACTGCTGCACTCATATCCTTGAAATAACGATCTTTTCCCCAAAGTTTCTGCCATTATCTCTTAAGTAAAGTTCAAGTATACATGAATCATTTCAGAAGGTCATTTGATGAAAAGGTGAAACCCTCAAATATGGTAAGAAAAATATGCCTCTTATTTAAAACCCATGCAGTTGGATGGGTTTATTGCTATCAGGAAAACGTCAGAGGGAAAGAAGATCAACAAGAGAAAAGGAAAATTAAGCATGTAATAACATAAGCAGCTGGAGGAAAGGAAATAGAAGAACAGCTGATGAGTAGGAGAAGAGGAAAAAATGAACCATTTCAGTGAAAACCCATTATTACTGGGAAACAATTTTTAATATGGCTAAAAGTCTGCTTAATAATAAGAAAAAGACTTAGCTACATTACAAAAAAAAAAACAAAAAACAAACAAACTGAAATGCAGCTAATGTAGAATTAAGAAATGGAGGATGTAAGATGCTTCTTAAGCTTTGGGATAATGAATGAGTTTTAAATCACAATTGAGGACTACCTAAGCCATAGTTTTTATCTAAAATATGGGAATATTGGAGGATAGAAGATGAATAAATCTTAAGTCAGTCTTCCTTAAAAGCAGTGTTATGTAAAAGCAAATACCACTGATTCCACTCCTTATGGTGGTGTCTCCATCTGATAGGTTGATGGTTATAAAGGTTTGTTATGAGGACAGTGATTATTAAACATCGTGGAATAAAAATTACTAGCGTATCAAATAGATACACTTAGCAAGAGGCTTTAAGTTGGTTTTGAAGATTTTATTTATTTATTTGAGAGAGAGAGACAGTGAGAGAGCATGAGCGAGGAGAAGGTCAGAGAGCGAAGCAGACTCCCCATGGAGCTGAGAGCCTGATGTGGGACTCGATCCCGGGACTCCAGGATCACGCCCTGAGCCGGAGGCAGTCGTCCAACCAACTGCGCCACCCAGGCATCCCTTTAAGTTGGTTTTGAATAAAGTGATATGTTGTTCCTGAGTAAAAAATTACCCTAAACTGAATGTCTTAGTCCATTTTTTTCTGCTAAAACAAAATATCACAGACTAGATGGCTTATAAGCAACAGAAATTTATTTCTTCTATTTCTGGAGACTAGAAGTACAAGATCAGGGTGTCAGAATGGTCAGGTGAGGGACCTCTTCCAGATCACAGCATTCTCATTGTATTTTTACATGAAAAAGTTTAGACAGCTCTGTGTGGTCTCTTTCAGAAGAGCACAGATCTTGTTCATGAGGCTTGTGTCTTTACAACCTAATCACTTCCCAACTCCTTCCCCAAACCCTTATATTATTGGGGGTTAGAATTTCAACATAGGAATTTTGGAGGGACACAAAACTTCAGACCATATCTAGGGTTTAAAAATGAAACTTTTATGATCTAGCACAGTTTCTGAGGATCAGAAATCCAGAAGCAACTCAACTAGGTGGTTCTGTCTCAGGCTCTTTCATGAGGCTGTGGTGAAGCTATCAGCCAGGGTTTTAGTCTTTTAGTCCCCTGAAGGCTTGAGTGGGACTAGAGGATCCGCTTCAAGTTTACTCACGTGACTGTTGGCAGCAGACCTCATTTGCTGGCTATCTGAGCTTCTTTGTGGTGTTGTTTATAGTTAATTTCAGCTAACTTTCCCCAGGATGAGTGATCAGAGAAAGAGAGAAAGCCACAGTGTCTTTCATAACCTAACAGTAGAAATGAAATACCATCATGTTTGCCATATGCTGTTGGTCTCACAGACCAAACTCGGTACAAAGAGGCAGGTGCGTTAGCTCAGACCGCCATAACAAAATATCACAAACTTGGTGACTTAACAGAAATTTATTTTTTCACCTTATGGAAGCCAGAAGTTCAAGATTAAGATGCCAGAAAATTCTCTTTTTGATGGGATTTCACTTCCTGGCTTGTCACCTTCTTGCTGTATCCTTACATGGCCTTAATGTGTGTGAAGAGAGAGAGGGACAGGGTAGGGGGGGAGATCTGATGTCTCTCTCTCTCTTTTTTTTTTTTTTTAAAGATTTTATTTATTTGACAGAGAAAGAGACACAGCAAGAGAGGGAACACAAGTAGTGGGAGTGGGAGAAGGAGAAGCAGGCTTGCCGCAGAGTGGGAGCCCGATGTGGGGCTCGATCTCAGGACCCTCGGATCAGGACCTGAGGCGAAGGCAGACGCCTTACGACTAAGCCACCCAGCCGCCCCTGATGTCTCTCTTCTTAGAAGGACACTAGTTCTATTGGATTAGGGCACTACTCTTACGATCTCATTTAACCTTACCTCCTTAAAAGCCCTATTTCCAAATATAGTCACTTTGGGGGTTAGGGCTTCAATATGTGAATTTTGAGGGGTCAAAATTCAGTCTATAACAGGAAGGAACTACTCAAGGATGTAAATACCAGAAGGCAGGGATCTTTTGGGCTTTCTTAGAGGCTACCACAGGCATACTGGGCAGTGGTGTCTCCTGCATTATTCCTTGCCCTGATGGTTTCTTGTGTCATTCAAATCAGACTCACCAAAAATCTTTCCTCTTTGGAGTTGCTTTCCTATCTCTCTTTTTCCAGGCTCATTTGGAGTTGAAAATGAAAACACCAGTAACACTATTCTATCAAAATATGAAAATTTCAAGGATGTAGTTAATTATATGCATATTTGGTATGTGTGTTTGTGTGTGTGTCCTTCTTAGATAAATATACAATTACGTGTGAATATCAGTTACACAATTGTTCTTTTAAAGTTTTAAAGCCATGCTGGCCTGACACTGTTTGCAGTAATGTTCTCTTACTTTCCTATGAATATAATCTATTGTGTACATGAAAGAGCAGATAAAAATCAGTAAGCCCTTTATTTAAATTTTTGATGGTGAAAGATCCCCCCGGGTTTTAAGCACCCCGCAATGGACCTCTCCTCAAGAGGAGACCCCGGGACCCAAAAACTGAGCCGAGGCCACAGATCAGATGCAAACAGCACGAGGTTTATTGAGTAGTCACAGGTACCTGCAGGCGATCAAGTCTTAGGAGGACTCGCGCGCCAGCCCTTTGTTCAGGGCCTTTTTATAGGGTTTGGGGAAGCGAAAGCATAGGTACAGAAGCAGAAGCATAGTTACAAGGTTCTCATTGGCTGGTTTGAATGTAAAGGCATACTCGGTGTTTGCGGATTGGCTTTGGAGGACCCCCGCGCGCGAAGAAAAAGGCGGGGAGGGGGAGTGAGGAGGGGGAGTTGGACCTTATTACTCAGCAGAGAAACATCCTGCCTACGTGACTAGGCCCACGTACCTAGGCGACCACCCTTGCCTACGTGACTATGCACATAAGGTATCCTGTTTAAACAGGAGACCAGTATTACCCCCTAAAAGCCAAGCGGTTACAGAAAGGCAAGAGAGCGGTTAAACAATTAACAACTGGGGGAAGGGTCTAACAGGGGAAGGGTGAAGCCAAGCGATTACAGAAAGGCAAGAGAGCGGTTAGTTAATCAATGGCTGGGGGGGGGGTGTCTATATGCGGAGTCTTTCAATGGTAAAGTGATAAAATACTTCTAAAAAACCAAAGTGGCATAAGAAATAACACAGAAGACATTGGGAGATGGAGAGGAGAAGTGATTTGGGGGAATTGAAGGGGGAGATAAACCATGAGAGACTGTGGACTCTGAGAAACAAACTGAGGGTTTTGGAGAGGAGTGGGGTGGAGGGTTGAGTAAGCCTGATGGTGGGTATGAAGGAGGGCACGTATCGCATGGAGCACTGGATGTGGCGCATAAACAATGAATTTTGGATCACTGAAAAAAATAATAAATTAAAAAAAAAAAACCCAAAACCCCAAAGTGGCCAGGAAGTGGCCATGAATACTTTAATCTCTGAAGCACTGAACGCTGATTTTGTTTCCAAGAAGTATAAAAATAAACATAAACAGAGTGCATGTTATATATATGTAGACCAGTAGCCATACATTAGGACAGAAGGGAAAGAATAACTAGAGATAATCTCTATAATCTACATTGTTCTTATTAATTTAAAAAGCTAATAATACATTTTTTTTTACAGGATAAAGCTGAACTTCTGATCTATTGGATTTGTAATCCTTTTGTACAAAACATTTTTCCTCAAAGATGAGAATATGCCCAGAAATGAACTAAAATCTTGTTATATATTCTTCTTATTGGGCATGGGTTTTATTTTAACTTCTGAAATCTAATATTATTACAGTAACTGTCTTTTTATTTCTATGTATCTTGAATACAGAAGTAATTTAACATTTTCACCTTTGCTTTTTCTATTCTATATTCTGGGTGCTCGTGTGTTAACAGTTCCCCTTTCATTGTGATTATTTTTCCTATATCACTGAAAAAATGCCTTTTAAAACATTTATATTAAGTATGGAATATGAATTTAATTAAATAATCTATTTATTTATTATTTTAGTTATATGAAAATATTCCCTGTACTGGCAAGCTTAAAAATATCCAATTTGTCTTGCTTATAAAGACAGGCAACATAATTCATGGTCATTCACTGCAACTTGTTTTCCACTTATAAGCATATCAGTCTCCTTGAATCTAAAAACCATTGTTTCATCAAACTTGCAGTTTGGTTTACGGTATTTTATATGTAGAGATAAAGCTATATGTAACACAAAAGAAACAGAAAGTAGATTATCTGCTCTCAAGAACCTGTGGCATGTGAAAGATATAGCAACAAATAAAAAAGAATACTTGAAACACTTACAGTAGCTCTTTCACCCAAGCCCATGCTGGAGCTCCTGACTCACTGGTACCCACCTGTCGCCTCCCTCTGTTCCATCTCTTGGTGAATTAGAAAAAGCTTCCTATACCCTCCCTCTTTTAGGACTAAATCCACCACACCTTCTATTCTGTTTCTTTTTATCAGCCCCTCTAATGTAAACTGCTGGGAGCACTCTCTCTCAGACCTCTCAATCCTTTCATTCTCTGCACTTCCTCCTTGACCTAAGCCACCCACCCTTCCTTCCCAAGGCTTGTGTTTTGCCTTCTAGAACTCCCAACTCCATAAACTCCCCTCTTCTTTTTCCTCAGTGTTTCTTCTACTTCCTTTGCTTTTAACCTTCTTGAAGAGAGTCCTCTCTTCCCTCCGAGGAAGGAAGATGTGGGCAGTGCCCTCTGCACTCTGTATTTTCACTGCTGATACCAGACCATCACTCCTTTGCTGTCTTATAGAGGGATGAGCCATATATAGGAGTAGGGCTACATCTACTTCTACTTTGTTGTTGTTTGTTGTTGTTGTTGTTTACTGACATGAAGTTAAGTCCCTTTTAGGCACTTGGATCACAGTTTTCCTATAACACAAGTTCTGCTGTGATCTCAGATGACCTGAAGGAGCACGCAAAGGACCCATTCAGTCCCAGGCCTCTCAAGTCCTTCTGCTATTCCTCTTCAGTGACATTTCCTAAACCCTCATCCAGCCTCTCCCATAACCACATTGTTCTATCATTAAAACTGCAGATCCTAACATCCCATTCTTGGGTTGCTTCACCAACCTTCAGGCAGCTGAGATTGAGGGACTGGTCATTTTAATATCAAGGGAATGTTAAGAATCCTCAGTCGGCATTCTTCAATGGTCTCATTTCAAGGCAATCTTACTTCCAAATCTGCTTAATTTTAGAAACAAGTTCCTTGTATTTGAATTATAGATGTCACTACCAGAGGTCCTGCTTAATCCCTCTGTTTCAATGAGAAATCACTCAATGAGGAATCATCAGCCTAGCCCACAAGCAGAGGATTCTCCTGATATATCATCAGAAGGCCAGTAGTACCCTAATGCCAAGTCTCATATGTAATGCCTATATCACTCATCTCACTTCATCTCATCACCTAGGCATTTTATCATTTTTAGTTTTATCATTTTAGAAGTTTTAGTAGAATACAATAAAATATTTTGAGAGACCACATTCACATAACTTTTGCACTATGTTGTTATAATTATTCTATTTTATTTTTAGTTATTGTTAATCTCTTACTGTGATTAATTTATAAATTAAACATTATCATATATATACATGCATTAAAAAATCAAAATAGATAGATTTTGATACCAGCTGTGGTTTCAATGGGAGTTTTAAAATGTATCTCCTGTGGATAAGGGGGGATTATTGTGTGTGTTCTCTAGGGGAATCTATTAAAAGGGAAGACTGGGGGCTTAGAAGTAAACTTGGAGGCAATTAGTAGGAAGGGGAAGTATAAAAAAAAAAAAAAACCAAAAAACAAAAAAGAAAAAACTAGCAGGCACTGGCTACAAAATTGAAAAGAGATCCAGCCCTGTGTAGTGTCATCAAGCTAACTGCAGAGAGTTTTGAGAAGAATTGCATAACCCTGTATCCATAACTATAAAAACATCAAGGAGAGGGAGAATAGAGAAAAAGCTATTGATTAGATTGCTAATGAAGACATTAGTGATGCTTGAGAGAGTAGTTTTGCGAGTGAGGATTGAGGAAAAAAGACTTAGAAGTGTGGGTTGAAATGGAACATGGAAAGTTTTGGCACTGAAATGGTTTGAGTGAAAGTAAAGACTGAGGAGTAGGCCCAAAGATTTATTTTTGGAAGAGGAGTCATGGGCATGTTGAAAGGCAGAGGAGGAAAGGTTGAAGGTATTGGCCAAGGAAGAGATAAATATGGGAGGAAGATACTGTATAAGTTAGCAGGGGATAGATCAAAGTAAAAAGTTTAGAGAATGCAGGGAAAAGTTAGTAAGTATGAGAAGCTAGAAATGAACAGAGGTGGTAAAAAATGTTTTTGTAGGGGTTTATATCAATGAGTCACGATCTCAGCATAGCTATGAGTCTGGTTGTTGGCTGAAGGTGAAGACTGAGGGAAGATCCAAAGGAGAGAAGCAAAGATCTGGAATCCCTTACCATCTTCCCCCTCCCACTTTGAGGCATGTGTCACATGTATTCTGCTCCCCTGACAGACTCTAAGTTCTTTGAGAGAGCCAGTCTTACTTTCATCCTTTATTTCCTAGCAAAGTGTTCTGTATATAGTATATTTTTGTTAAATTGTGCTGAATTGAAATGAATTGAGGTGACTAAAAAGATTGCTTAAAGCAGCAAGAGCCTGTTGAGGTTGGGCTGTGTGAATATGTGGTGTGACAGGTTCATAGAGATCTGTGTTTTATTGCAGCTGTGCCCCAGGACCCAGGCAAAGAACAGATAAAGCAGAGAGTAGTCCAGCAAGCAACGTAGAAGGTCTGGGCTCTAATGGGGTTATGTTGTGGCTGACCACACAGTCCCAAGTGGTATGAGGAAGTCCTCATTGCCAGGGGTGGACTAAAAATAAGAAATAATGATGGATGCAGGTTTGATGGACCCAGGATGGTGATAAGAAATGAGAATATCTTTAACAAAGAAGTGGTCATTGTAGAGGATCAACACCATGTTTTAATTTGTTGTTTGGTCAAAACATACACACACACACACACACATATGTGTGTGTACGTGTGTATGTGCATGTGTATAACGTGTGTGTATATATAGTTGTGTGTGTGTATATAATATATATAGTATAGATATAGTAGAGTATGTATATGTGTGTGTGTTTATTTAAAGTTTTCATTATGTTGGAGAGAACATAAAACATGTTTACACCAGGAGATATCTTAGTTCACTAAAACAATATATATTTTAATATTCTTAATTTCTGCATGATAGGTTTAGAAAGCACTGAATATATATCCTTCCATCCAGGTATGTTAGTAGTTGTTATAAAAACAGTGGCAAACATATGTTCAATTCTTATTAAATTGCTCTTCTAACACATGTATTATCTGTCTTAAATCTTAAAATACTACAGTGGGTTGGGTATTATCTTTTATTCCATTTTATAAATACAGGAACTGCACTGAGGCACAGAGAAATGATACCTGCGCATAGTTATGCTATTGAAAGGTAACAAAGGAAGACTGACCTTAACTGTATTCTTAACTGTTACAGCATTCATCTCCTGACCAGCCCTTAAATATTGCATTCCAGTGAACTGTGGAGGATAGCAAGTTATGTTAGTTTTTTGATTTAGGCGTTCTAGATTAGGTTCTTATAATGGGTAGAAATTTTGTCCCACTAACTCCTACTTGTCCTTAAGGTCTTGGCTTAGATGTCAGCCATAATTTCATCTCCCGGAGGGTTTACCAGATTCTCAAATTCATATTCAGTGTCTCTTCTATGTGCTTGACAAATAACACTCCATGTTTTTCTTATCATAGCACTCATCACACTGAGTAGTTTGCTTTACTTCCCATGACTATCTTTGTGGTAGTCAGGTTGGGAACCAGAGGAATAAATTACAGAGGCTTGAAATATGAATAAGACAACTATTGGGTCACCTTTTATTTATTAAAATGCTCTGTTCTGCCCCCCACCCCAATGGAAATTGTTCCTTTGTTGGCTCCAACAACAATCTTATTAAGCACCTACTAAAGTGCTTTGAGGTAGCTTATAAACTTATGAATTGTGGAATGATTTATATGTATGATTTGATTAACTTTATAAATTTTTATAGAGAAAAAGGAATATGTTTCTACAGATCCCCTTGTATATATATTTAAAGATATTTGAGCCATCTAAATTATGTGAAAAAGAGTCAACCTAAATTCAAAAAAACACACTGATTGATAGATGAGATTGTTAGTTTATTTCTACTACATTATATTAGTTTTAGGTCAAATTTATTTCATAAAGAGTGGGGCACAAGGGCCCTTTGAATGATTGTTCTATGTAGCACACTAGTAATTTCTGAAGACTGGGACATGATCTTACTATTCTAAATTATAACAGAAATTTTTAGTTGTTACAACTCTTTTTACGGTATTATTTTGGTGACGTGATAATTTGCTTATTTATCCCAGTATAATTAACATACAGTGTTATATTAGTTTCAGGTGTACAATATAGTGATTTAACAATTCCATATGTTACTCAGTACTTGTTACGGTAAGTACACTCTTAATCCCCGTCACCTATTTCACTCATATGTGGAATTTAAGAAAACAAAACAGACACAGAAAAAAAAAAGAGACAAACAGAAAGAACACACCCTTAAATATAGAGGACATGTGATTTATTTGATGGGAGGTTTTGGTCAAGAACACACTCCCCAACTATAATTAAATTTCTATGAGAATACTAGAATCTTTCTATTTGTAACTTTTGACTTACAGAACTGCAGTATGGCTAAAAATGGAAGCAGTGAATAAGAAAATTAGAGGAACAACTGAAATATTATTTAAAGCAGTAGAATTTATAGTATAATTTGAGAGCCAGTTCCTTGGTACATACTTCTCTTTAAGTGAACTGTTGATCTATGCAGAAAGCTTATTCTGAGCCTTCTGGTGAAAAATGAAGCTCCCTGAGTATCTGTTTGGTGCCCCTCCCTCTTCTCTTTTGGGAATGACCATTGTTGTTGGTCTGTCCTCCAGCAGTTGGGCTCACAGCAGGTTGTATTGGTGTTTTTTTTTTTACTTCTGAAAACAACAGTTGGTTAGAACTTATGCATTAGCTTAATTGTTTGATTTATTGTCTCTGTGACATAATATGTAAGTATTCCCCATGAACCCAATGAAAAACAAAAATGTTTAAAAAAGAATACATTAAAATAATTTAGTTATGCCTTGATAGGAGTAATTTAAATTCACAGTCATTGACAACTAATGAGGAAAGCATTGGCAAAATTATTTCTGTATTGGATAAAAATATTATTTCTCCTCCAAAGTATACTTGTTGAGGAGAAATTTTCATTTTTTTAAAGTCATTTCTGTACCCCTTAATGTGTAAGAATAAGTCCTTAGTTGGCTTCTAAAATAACTTATGCCCGTACACTAGCATGAGTTTACATTTGGGAAACTACTTTTTCAGCTAATCATTGCTTAATAAATTTTAAGAAAGGTTCAAATTAGACTATTCTTTTTTTTTTTTTTTTAACCATGTAACATAAATTCTGCTCATGACTTTAATTTTCTCTTTGGACACAACCTTCACCAAACATAGAGTACTTACGTTGCAGTACTTAGGAACCTAGAAATTCATTATAATCAAGAGGAATAGCTACATCATCTAAATCGATGGACTGTTGCTGATTCTTTAAAATCTCCAAAGGGAAACCAAGCTTATAAAATCTTTCTAACCACCTTGCATTGAGCTGTCACCTTCAATGTACCTTTGATATACTCCCTTTTTGTTAAAGGGGAAGATAGGAAACAGAAAGTGTATCATTTCATTCACACGGACTTTGTCTGGAAGTGCGGCTGTGATATGATTTCTGTCAGAAACAATCTGCTTGATATTTCTCTTTCTTTGCTTGGGAACACAGAGTGGCCTGTCTGTTTTCTATCCCTGCGTGCTGGGATATGCTGCCTTGTCAAACAGCATTTGTCTTCACTCACTACCTGCTTGTTGAGTGGAGCTCAGCCTCACTGTGGTGGCAGAGAGAGAAAGCCTTAGGCTGCTCAGCATCTGTCTCTTCATGTAATTAACTGCAGCCCTGGATAGGGAGCAAAACAGAGATTTGGTGCTGTGAAAGAGTAATGTGTCTAGACAGGAGTTTCTGAGCGGGGAAAAGATTTCTTAGTGTTTCGGTTCAAATAGGAGGGCACTGTTTTTTTTTTTTTAACCTCAAAATGTTTTGAAGGAAAAGTGACCATTTGCTTCCAAAGCAAACTTTGGAAAAATCACTTAAACACTCTTTCAAAAAACCTTCACCTGACAATTTTAGGCTCAACACAAATAGAGATAGTAAGGAATTATAGACCATTAGATAAAATAAGAACTTGTGAGTCAATACTGACATAAATAAATGAATAAATAAAAAGTGAAGATAGGCTCTTCTTTAGAGGAGAAGGTCAATAAGTGTTGAAGGAATGACTGAGTTAGAAAAATCACCATTTCACAACTGTTATGTAATAATTGATTTGAACAAAAATCATCAATGGATGGTAATACCACTGGATGAAAGTTTGATGAGGACCAGAATATACATAGCCTCAAATTATTTTTCACAAATCATATATATATATATACATACACAATTTCATATATATATACACATATATATTTGTATATATATTATTCAGTATGGGTAAAGGATGTATGGGAGCTTCTTGTTTTGTTTTTGTAACTCTTCTGTAAGTTTGAAACTATATCAAAGTAAGTACCAAAAAATCCTATTCACTTATACTCTTTTGGTTTTCTTTCCCAGTAAGTGGAGCATGGCTCAGGCTTGGCTCTTTTTAACATAGTATTAGGAAAAACACGCTATGCTACCCAGAAGCTTTACTCACCAGCTGCCAGCAAAGCTTCATTAATGTAACATGTTCTGCAATCAAAACCTGCTCTCTCTTGGGAAAAGAGTGACATTCTGAATATTTGCCTTTCACAGAGACCCACTTAGAAACTTGCAATCCATAAGGATTTCTAAGTGAAATGTGTATATCTGCGTGTGTGGCTTCCTGACACATTTTATAGTACCCTTTGACTTCATAGAAAAGGGCCTGAAATTTAGAAAATGAATGCTTGTGATTCTTCCTATGTCATTCTTAATAAGCTTGCTTTCAGGATCGAGAAGCCAAAGAATCCTCCTTTTCTAAGACCTTATTATGTATCCATAGCAGCCCTGATAATTGCTTAAATGAGAAATACAGACTAAATATTATAATAAAGACTGCAAACACTATTGAAGGCAATTATACTAAACTCTTTCCTGGATATTTTTGGTATTCATGTAATATAGAACAATGTGATGCTTGAATGAATGGATTTATAATCTAACTTAAAAGTTGGAATTAAGCAATTCAGTGTGCATCTGGAAAGAGCAGCTATTACTCTTAACTAGCTGATTAGGTGCCTTGACATGCTTCTGCGTATAGCAACACCCTTGGCATTGCACTTGCAACCCATGATGGACTGACCACCCCTTCAGAGCCAGGACAATTTCTCTTATTTGGAGCCATTGGCTTTGACTTATCTTTTTTTTCTGGTTGGTGACTGATAGGAGGTAGGTTGACTTCCCTTCTAATGGGCAATGGCAAGAATGAGTCTTGCCAAACCTTGGGCTCCTAACATCTCTAATAAATATTTAATTTATTGACATTTGTGGGTTTGTTGTTGCTGTTGTATGTTTTGCCTTGAAAAAACACTTGGAGTTTTATATTTTCTTAGAAATATGATTTCTCTGTTTAATTTTTAATTACTTATTTTTTATGATAGAAGTGGCCTGTAGGAATAAAATTATATCAACTCCTTATTTTAAGGATTAAGGATTGGGTCCTAGGGATCCCCAAGTTGCCTGGGGATTATATTGTTGGCAGGGCTGGAAGTTTGACCAAAATCTTTGGTGCCCAGGCTAGTGTTATGTTCACACATTGCTACTTTGTATAACAGCCAAGTGTCTGTTCAGTTTCTTTGAGGTTCTTGGAAAATAAAAGCACAGTACATTTCGGGTAGAATATCTAAGGAAATTAAATTATTCATAATGCTTTAAAATTTTTAAATTTTGAAGAAATTTTAGATTTATGGTTAAAATTAGGGAAAGCTGAGTGAAAGGGATATAGGGACTAAAGATAATACAGAGTTCCTATATCCCTTTCACTCAGCTCTCCCTAGTGTTAACCATTTATCAAAACTAAGAGAGGCATCTGGGTGACTCAGCTGGTTAAGTGTCTGACTCCTGGTTTCAGCTCAGGACATGATCTCAGGGTCATGAGATCAAGGCCCACATCAAGCCCGCATTGGACCCCACGCACAGTGCAGAGTCTGCTTGAGATACTCTCTCTCTCTTTCCCTCTGCCTCACCCTGCTAAATCTCTAAAAAACAAACCAAAACTAAGAACTCACCACATTTTTAATTAATTAATTAATTGTTAACATACAGTGTTGTATTAGTTTCAGGTATACAATATAATGATCCCACAATTCTATACATTACTCTGTGCTTATCAGAGTAAGTGTACTTTTAATCCCTTTTATTTCATCATTCCCCCACCTACCCAGTTTGTTCCTTGTATTTAATTTGAGAGAGCGAGAACGCAAGCAAGAGAGTACAACAAGGGGGAGCAGCAGAGGGAGAGGGAGAAGCAGGCTCCCTGCTGAACAGGAATTCCCACATGGGGCTTGATCCTGGGACCCTGGCATTATGACTAAACCGAAGGCAGACACTTAACCAGCTGAGCCCCTCAGGTACCCCAAGAGTCTGTTTTTTTTTTTTGTCTTGGTTTGTTTGTTTAGACTCCACATATAAGTGAAGTCATTTGGTATGTGTCTTTCTCTGGCTTATTTCACTTAGCATTATACACTGTATGTCCATCCATAGTGTTGCAAGTGGCCATTTCTCAATCGTTTTTCTGGCTGAGTAATATTCTGTTGTATATATGTACCACATCTTCATTCATTCATCTATGGATGAACACTTGAGTTGCTCCCATATCTTGGGTATTCTAAATAATACTGCAATAAATATAGGTGTCCATATATCTTTTTGAATTAGTGTTTTCATTTTCTTTGGGTAATTGCCCAGTAGTGGAATTAATAGATCGTATGGTATTTCTATTTTTTTAAAAAAGATTTTATTTATTTATTTGACAGACAGAGATCACAAGTAGGCAGAGAGGCAGGCCAAGAGAGAGTGAGAGGAGGAAGCAGGCTCCCTGCAGAGCAGAGAGCCCGATGCAGGACTCGATCCCAGGACCCAGAGATCATGACCTAAGCTGAAGGCAGAGGCTTAACACACTGAGCCACCCAGGCGCCTGCTATTTTTAACTTTTTGAGGAATCTCCATAGTATTTGCCACTGTGGCTACACCCATTTGCACTCCCACCAACAGTGCAAAAGGGTTCCTTTTTCTCTACACCCTCACCAACACTTATTATTTCTTGTGTTTTTGACTCTAGTCATTCTGACAGGTGTAACGTGATATCTCATTTTGGTTTTGATTTGCATTTCCCTGCTGATTACTGATGTTGAGCCTCTTTTCATGTCTGTTGGCTATTTGTATGTCTTCTTTGGAAAAATGTCTGTTAAGGTCTTCTGCTCATTTTTAATTGGATTATTTGGTTTTTAGGCACTGGGCTGCATAAGTTCTTTACATATTTCGATATTAACCCCTTATCAGATATAACATTTGCAAACATTTCCTCCCATTCTGTAGGTCACCTTGGTCTCCTTCACTGTGAAGAAGCTTTTTATTTTGGGGTAGTCTCAATAGTTTATTTTTTCTTTTGTTTCCCTTGCTTGAGGAGACATTTAGAAAAGTGTTTCTATGGCTGATGTCAAAGAAATCACTGCCTGTGTTTTCTTCTAGGAGTTTTATGGTTTCAGGTCTCACATTTAGGTCTTTAATACATTTTGAGTACTTTTGTGCATGTAAGTGTAAGAAGGTGGTCCAGTTCCATTCTTTTGCTTGTAGATGTCCAGTTTTCCCAGCACCATTTGTTGATGAGACTATCTTTTCCCACATTGTATATTCCTGCCGCATTTGTCATAGACTGTACAGGCATGGGTTTATTCATGGGCTCTCTATTCTGTTTCATTAATCCAGTGTCTATTTTGTTGCCAGTACCATACTCTTCTGATTAATGTAGCTTTGTTGTATATCTTGAAATCTGGGTATTTTTTCATGTCTTAACAGTGTTTTCACAAAACAAAAGTTTAAAATATGATAACACCTAATTTATAAGGTTTTTAAAAATGGATTATACCTTTGGTGATTTATCTAAAAACTCATGACCAATTCTTATTTTTTCTAGATGTTTGAAGAATTTTACATTTCAGCTTTAGTCTGTGATCCATTTTGAGTTATTGTATAAGTTTTTTTTTTTCATATAGATATCCAGTTGTTCCAGCACCATCTATTGAAAAGACTATCCCTTATCCATTGAATTGCTTTTCTACTTGTCAAAAATCAGTTGACTGTATTTGTGTCAGTCTATTTGTGGTCTCTATTCTGTTTATTAATTTTTATTTGTATTCTTTCATTGTGGTATTCACTAATACCATACTATGTGGATTATATTCGATTCCTAATTTGCTGTGAATTTTTATCATGAAGATATTTTGAATTTTATTGAATGACTCTGCATGTTATTGGTTTTCTTACGTATTCAGTTAATACGACAAATTATATTTATTGATTTCCAAATGCTGAACTATTACTGAATTCCTATGATGACTCTCGCTTGGTTATGTGCTGTTTTATCCTTTTTTAAAATATTGACAGATTTGATCTCACCATCTTTTGTTGAAGATTTTCTGCATCTGTATCCATGGGGACTATGGAACTATATATTAATATATACTATATACTATATACTACATACTATATATATATATATGTATATATATATATACAGATCTTTCTCTGGGTTTGGTATTGGGATAATGTTGGTCTCATAATATGAGTTGGGAAGTATTGTCTTCTCTTCCGTTCCCTGGAAAAGAATGTATAGCATTGGTAGCACTGGTATTATTTCTTCTTTAAATGATTGGCAAATTTTGGCATATATTAGAAAAAGTATTTTTTATAATTTGTTTACATGGAATTTCATTTTAATTTTTCAGTTAAATAAAGCTTAGTATTGCCTGTGACTGAAAATCAAAATTATCTTTGTTGACTTTAGAGTCTGTAATCAAATACGCAAACTGTAATGAGTTCACCATGAGCTGTGCATTATACTATGGGAAGAAATTCAGTACTTAGAATGTAATAGATAAGAGTAATTTTTCTTTTCTTTTATTTTATCAAGATTGATATTGACAATCAGGAATTAGTAACTTCCTCCAAAACATTATACACTGTCTTACAAAATATTTAGAATTGGATGTCAAGCCTTTGAATTTTTTGTTTTTTGGTCTTACTTGTGATTAAAATTTTAGTCTTCCTTCAGCTTTTTGTTTCTCAGTACCATCAGGATTTATCTATAAAAATCTATTGAGAGGCCATGATGGTACTAAGAACCACAACGCTGAAGGATGAGGCCTGCTGAAGATCTGACTTACCAAATTACCATGGTGATGGGAGCAAGAACCAGGATGCAGTGGTATTAGTTATAGCTGGGTAGTACTTGGAAGACACTTTCTTTCTTTCTTTTTTCAATTTTTTTTGAGCATAGTTGACACAGAATGTTACATTAGTTTCAGGTGTACAATGTAGTCAACTTCTTTATACATTTTGCTATTCCAACCATAAGTGTAGCTATCATCTGTCACTGTACAGTGCTATTATAATATCACTGACTATGTCTCCTATGCTGTGTCTTTTGTTACCAGGACTTACTCATTCTGTAACTGGAAGCCTGTGCCTCTCACTCCCCTTCATCCATTTTGCCCATCTCTCTACCCTCACCCTGGCAACCATCATTTTATTCTCTGTATTTATAGGTTTGATTCTTCTTTTGTTTATTTGTTATTTTAAATTCCACATATGAGTGAAATCATATGGCATTTGTTTTTCTCAGTCTGTTATTTTCCTTGGTATTTCCTTAGTTGTTTATTTATTATTTATTTATTAGTTATTTTCCTTAGTTATTTCCTTAGTTATTTTCCTCTAGGACCATCCATGTTGTTGCAAATGGCAAATGCTCATATTTTTATACAGCTGTGTAAAATTCCAGTGTGTGTGTGTGTGTGTGTGTGTGTATACATACACCAAATCTTCCTTGTATCTTGGCTACAGTAAATAATGCTGCCCCATAAGGATGCATATATCTTTCTGAATTAGTGTTTTCATTTTCTTTGGTTAAATACCTAGTGGTGGAATTATTGGATCATATGGTATTTCTACTTTTAATTTTTTGAGGAACATCTACACTATTTTCCACAGTGATGGCACCAATTTACATTCCCAACAACAGTGCATGAGAGTTTCTTTTCTCCATGTCCTCAGGAGGCGATTTCTTTCTCAGAGTTCACTGCAGCTTTTCTCTGAAGTTCTGTCTTGAACACCTTGATTCTGAGAAGTCAGATTGGTATCCAGCTTTGGCAGGATAGCCTCATTGAGTTCAGCTTTAACGGGTTCTTTGGAGGTCAGATCTTCTATCAGTTGCTGGGACATTATCTTGTTAAACTGTCTTGGTTTGTCTTTAGTTATTATTTGTTCATCATCAGCCGGATGGTCACCATTTTAGGACCTTACTCACTTCAAGATAGCGCTCAGGATCATAGTATAACATATGGATACATTTTGATTTAAAGAAAAATAGAGCTTTCTTTATTAAATGACTTAATGTTTGGCATTTTACAGTTATAACATATTCAAATGGGATCTTAGAAATATAAGCATAATTTTATTTATGTCTTTCTTAAGATACCTTAAGAGAGAACATTCTATATCGCACATTGTTTATTTGTATACTATTTCTTTACCAGAAAAGTTAAGGCAGGGAGCAGATCCCTTTCATCTTTGTTTTCCTAACAATATCCAGTAGCATACAGCATATGGGTAGGTACTCAGTAAATGCTTGTTGAAAGAACAATAAATATGTAGATGACGTATATGGTTTTCCTTCTTCATGTTTTATCCTTATCCTCCATATTCAGTAAGTTTACTTTTTTCCCAAAAATGTTATAAAAAACTGTTTTTCTCTTTTCCCAATATATTTTCCATAAATATCTGAGAGAATACAATTTACTGCTCCTCTTATTTAGAAAAATTTGCTTGTATGTGTATTGGTAAAATCTTTCCTTAGCAAATCTTGCTTGGTGTTGTCCATTCCAGATAACTCCCAAGTATGTTTTCCAAGCTCGAAGAGACAAGGGAAATCAGGGCAGAGAAAGAGGAAGTGATCTGGTGTGAGGGTTCTTACACCTGGATGAATTTGGTTTAGAGTGACAGCAGGGCCTGGTGGCCTCAGTGGTGCAGGGTGGGCCCTGAACGAGCACAGCTTCCTATTCCGCCCATTCTGACTCAGCTGCCACGCAATTTTCCTTCATGTTACTTAAGAGCCCTACTGATTTTCACCACCAATACAGCTTAATCTTTAGAAATAGAATCTTAATATTTTGCTTATTGAGACTGTCTACACCAAACTTGGTGACCCTGCATTAGACCCTTTGTCTCTGTCTTGGTCCCCTTCTGGAGCTATGCTCCACTTTCAGGTATCTTGTCTCCCTCCTCCTTAAGGCAGCCTTCTCATGCCGCTCCTTCCTGTCTGCTCTGGAGGTCCTGGGCTCTCATTAGAGCCACCTGCTGCTTCAGGCCAGCCTCCTCATGGTTACTAGGGATGTCCCTTAGCCCTCCCTCAGCAAGCCCATTTGTCAACTGCCTCACTCCCTGGCAGCACCTATTTTTATGCCAGCAATATTACAGCTTTCTCACATCAGCTTCTCTTTGCCACGCTCACTTAAATGTGGTTGTATTATCCTAGGAAGCTTCCCACCCCAGAATTATTTTGGAATGGCATAATTTCAAGTCTACTGGCCTGGAAAATGTTGCCAAGAATGGGAAGTTCTCACCCATGTTACTTTCTCGAGCATAAGTTTGCTTCACTGCACTTGTGTGATTAACGTTAGTGGAACTGTCTATTTGTGGCACGTCTTTACTAAATAACTCTTTAAATACAATTCCACTGTGTAAATAGATTAATACAGTTAATCAGAAGAAAATAAACATAGAATTGTATTATAAAAGCACATGTGCTTTATTGTTAGCAGAACCCAAATGTTTTCAGACCTCATTAGCCTGAGGTACAAATAAGGTCATACCACAAATGGCCATGTTTCCTGGCTAACAGCCCTACTTGCTTAATTGGAGGACCCTATCCCTTCTAGCTCTTCTCTATATCTCCCTGATTATTGTTGACCATCTCCACAGTGTTTCACATATATATTTATGGACAGTCTTCTCGTCTCTCATATTCTGAGGCTGTATAACTTCCTTGTTAAGGGCATTCCTCCCGTAAAGAAAGATCTGTACTACAGGTGCTTCCATGCCAACGTGGCTTCACTGTTCCTGGGAATGTGTTGCAGCCTGTCTCAACAATACTGATACCTCAGGATGCTAAAAGGTGCTGTGTCCCGTAGAAGAGAGAACAACCTCACGTAAATCAACTTTAAATGTACTTATTTTTATTTTGATGTGATGTTGGTGCATTTTTGTGGATTGGAGTGTGAGGGTAGAAAGGACATCAGATTCTCAGATTTGTTTTCATTTTTTAAAATTTCCAAGGATAGTGAAAGAGCTATCACATTGAACTTGGGATAGAGAGAGTGCTAGTTTGGATTCTCTTGGTTCTTCAAGAATGTGAATGGTCTTGATTCTGGAGGAGTGCTTCACTCACATTAAACTAAATATTGAAAAATAACTGATTTTTCTGCATTAGGTGACATTGGTTTCCCAATGGTCATTTGTTTGTTCTTATATTATTTGATCTTTAGAAGTGTTTGACATATTTAACTACCGGCTACTTGTGAAGCACTTTCTTCTCGTGGTATCTCTCCTACCTCAATGGATACTCCTTTTAAATCTCTTTTGCTGCCTGCTCTCTCTCTCTCTCTGTTCTCTTAAGGTCAAGTACCCAAGGGCTTTTGTCCCCTGAACCTTTCTCTTCCTCTACACTCTATCTCATTGCTTCCATGGCTTGAAATTCCATCAAGTTGCCAATGATTTCCAAATCCATCGCTCCAGTCTTAATCTCTACAGACTTGAAGTTTCTGGTTGGGGATGTAACTGAAATCTCAAACTGAACATATCGCAAAGAGAATGCCTACTTTCCTTTCCCAGACTTGTTTGTGTTCCAGTCATCTCCATCTTTTTATGTTCTAAATCTGAACACCTGATAATTTCTTCACTTTTCTTTTTCTCTCACCAGCCCCATCCCAATCCATCCTCAAGTTCATCTGATGAATCTGTTAATTTATTTCCATGCTCTGATCCTGATGTGTCCATTATTTTAATTTCTACTAAGCTCTAGTCCCAGCTGCCGTCATCTATTCTACAGCAATTGATTCCTATCTTTCTGCTTCAATTTTTCCTTCCCTACCACCTCTATTATCCATAAGTAGTCAGAGTCATTGGCTTCAAATTAAAATCAGCTAATGTTACTCTCATCCTTAAAAATCTCCATTGTATTTGGAATAAAATCTCAACTTCTTTTTTCCTGATTTAAAAAAAAAATTTTTTTTTAAAGTAAGCTCTGTGCCCAGCATGGGTCTTGAACTCATAACCCTGAGGCCAAGAGTCACATGCTCTACCAACTGAGCCAGCCAGGTGCCCCCAAATCTTAACTTCTTATTTTGGCTTGCCAAACCCTACACAGTATGGCTTCTGGCCACCTCTATGACCTCTTCTACATCTGACCACTGTCCCCTCCCTACTCTGTTTCAGTCTCCTACCTCTCCTTCTGTTGCTGGAGCATGTTAAGCTTTTTACCACTTAGAGCCGTTGTACCTGATGTTTCTCTGGTCCTAGTGCTCTTCCCACAAGCTTCACATGGCTCTTTCTTGTCACTAAAATCTTAGCTTAAATGTAGCCTCCTAAAAGAAGTCTTCCCTGACAACCCCACATAAATTAGTTACACAATCACTCTCGATCTTATTAACATATCTTAGTTCTTTGCATAACACTATTTTCAGACTTTTTTCTTTGTTGATCATAAACACTGTAATACCAGTAAACTTTTATATATATATATAACTTTTATACCTTTTTAAAAATAATGTTATTTTCACTAGTCACTTCAGAAAATGTCATTCTTTTTGATTACATTTTTCAGTGCAATGAGTTCTAGTTATGAGTAAAGCTGTTTGTCTTCTATGTATTTGCAGTTTCATAGACTTGTGTTACTTTAAGTACTTAAATGGATTAAATTTTTTTTCTCGTCCTGGAAAGGAAACAGCTAATTATCTACCAAACTTCCATTCTTCCCTCTTCTTTGATTATTGGTGGAAATGGGTCTAAACAGCATATTAAAAATCTCACTCTCCATTGCAGATTAGGTAGCTTCTTATATAAAAAGTAGAAGTCCTTAGGTGAAATCCTTGGGAAACCTATGTAAAATATACTAAGGTATTAGGCAGGGGCCCTTTTTTACTCTCACCTTTTTTCCTTCTTGCTGTTTGGAGAACGGACATGACAGTTAAAGCTGCAGCAACCATTCTGTGACCATGAGACAACCATAAGCAAGGAAAAAATTCAAGAATAATGTAGGGAGAAAAGATCAGACACACTCTAGGTTTCTAATGATTGAATAACTGTCATACCAGGCTTGGACTGCCAGTCTCTGGATTTATGCATGACAAAGAAATAAACTTCCATTGTGTTTCTTAATCCACTATTTGAATTTTCTACCGTATTTGGCTTAATAATAACTAATTTCCCTCGCTCTCAAAAATTACGGCATCCTTTTGAATATTGAGTATATCAGAATGCCAATCTTAGCAAACTGTTCCATAAAATGTTCTTTCTATTAATTTTGAATAAACAATTTAGCAAAATTTAATTTTGGAATTTCTGTCCATATTCTTGTTGTTCTTTCTTTTGATAGAAGCACTTTGGCTTAATGAAGAGAATATGGCCTTTAAAGTGAGATGATTGTGAATTTGAAATTTAGCCTTGTCATTTATCTGACCTCTGTCAAGTTTCTCAATTTATCCAAGCCTGACCTTTTACATTTCACCTTATTAGTACCTCATCTAATTTTAGTGAGAGTAAAGTGAGGTAATGGAAATATTCTTTCTCTTGTTTGAAGTCATAATTCTACATAGGTGTCTAATGTATAAAAAGTCATTGGGCTATACATGTAATATTTGTACAGTACTCTACATAAATTATAGTTTAATTTAAAAAACCCTAACATAAATAGGCACCCAATAAATGGAAAAAAACTCAAATGCTTTAATGTTTTACTATGACTGTCTTATCATTTCCATCATTAAAAATGCAGATAATTATTTTGGGGGAATTTACAGGTATTTTAATTTTCAAATCCAGAACACATTCCATTAGAAGTATTCACATGTGATAGTCATGTTAGATGAAGTTTTCTATTGCAATTTCTGACTCTTCTTCCAGAGTACCTTACCCTAAGATCTATAAGATTCACAATTAATGCCAAGATGTGATGTGATTTTGTTTCCTGTGCTCAAGTTTTGAGGTTTGGGAAGCAGAATCCAGAAGTTGCTCTTTTCCCTAAGTTTGTGAGTTGTCATCCCTAAAGGTTTTCACCTTATCCAGTCCCTTGTTCCATTGTCCCCAAATGTACTCAGTTGACACATGTGGGAGCAGTTCCCCCTGTCATTTGGGAGGTGCCAATTTACTTCTGTGAGAGACAGGCTGGTTTTCACATTACACTGGCAACTATCCTGGACTTTAAAAAAACAGCTGTGTGGTTGCCAGCTGACCTGCTTTCAACCAAGCAGCTGCTGCTGAAAGTCGGGGTAGAGTTTGTAAATCCTTGGGGACTGAGAGTTGCTTTATGCCCACCTTTGTTTGAGAATGTGAAATGTCCAGGTTGTGAACTTTGTGAATTGCTTCTACTCCTGATGGAATCATAGCAGATGACGTTATGGTTGGCTGGTTTAAACTGACTTATCCAAAGATCAGACTACTTGGGGTGTGTGTGTGTGTGTGTGTGTATGGGTGTGTGTGTGTCTACCAAGAGTTGTATGAATCCGATTATTCTTCTCCTCAACAATTGCTCACCAGGTTGAAATTAGTGAGTTTTTGTGAGAGAAACACCTGTCTTTTCCCAGATTATTTTTGAAGGAAGACAGTGAAAATAGAAACAGAAATCTTTCTGTGTGTGTGTGTGTGGAATATGGTGTTGAATGACATATTTTTATTGATAAGAGAGAGAGGAGGCCGAGTCATGCAGTTCCATTCAAACACAAGCTCAGACACACACACACACACACACACACACACACACACACACAGAGCTGTTTCACATGGAGTGACTGTAACTATGGATTTAGATATCTTTATTTCTGTCTTCATGAAATAAACTCTAAAAACCATGGAATAAACTCCATTTATTTTTGCTCTTTTTACCTCCTCACCTGTATACTGCACAGTAATTTAGCTCCCCAGGACAGCTTTTAAGATTCTAATCTTGTTCCTGTCCGGCACTTTTCTCACAGCAGTAAGGAAAGGATTGGCATTCCTCCACTATTGTATATAAAGGAGAATCCATTCTTGGAAATAAGAGCATTGTTTATGTTGAAATTCCCTTAGCTTAGCTGAACCTTCGATTATATCGCCCATTCAGATAACCAGATTTTTACCCCCTGTGGTCTGTTTCCATTCTCGGAGAATTGTCAACAATTTATTTCTGCTCTGGCGATTATTTTCATGAGTGAGAGAAAAAGAGACATCTGGGAAGATTTTGATAACTGAGTCATGTATATAAAACTCTAAGCACATTTTTAAAAGACACCATGTGAGAAAATACAGCTTTTCCTAAAACATAACAAATTGAACTTAGTTACTGCTGAGACGGTATTTGTAAGCTGTGACAATTTATTTATATGAATTGTATTGTTAACTGAATTCCAGATATCACGGAAAACATTATTTATAGTTCATAAATCTGAAGAATATTCTTATTTGAAAAAATCCATTATGATTTTTGTAATTTCCTTTTAAAATTTTTATAATTTCTTATGGATTCCAAATGCAAATTAAATAATTCTATTATTTTAGTAGAAATTTGGTGAATTTAGAAATATGTTGTATAGACGTGATCTAAAAGGGGTGTGTCAATTTTATACAACATAATACTAACAATGTAAACCCTCTAACCACCAACTAAGATTTGTCATTTAATTCTGAAACATTTTGTTTCTCTTATTTATTTATTTCTTAGACACTTTCATCTGGAAGTGGTAGAATGTTTGCAAAGACATATAACCTAAGTTAGTATATTTCACTTAATGGGATACACTTCTGAGTATGTATTCAGAAATTGGAGAAATGTTGCTTCATACACTGTCATTCCCATTGCTGAATGTTTACAAGGACTAGAGAATATTCAAACCAAAGGCAATTTTTTTTTGGGGGGGCGGATTTTGTTAAGTTCCATGTTTATGGTATTGTGTACAAAATGCACATAAAAGGCGTTTTCTTATCTATTCCTGTTATATTAGAAAAGTTCATGCCCTGCTCTTAGCATTTTCCAACACAGCTGTAGAGTAGTTTAAAGCCTATTTTTTAAATAAGTGATGCTCAATTTGTCTTTGATGATCCGGATGATTCAGGTGAGATGGGAGCACGGTCGGGCCCTTATTTGCATAAAAATTAATCACAGAAAAATGTAAATTGATAAAATTTTGCCTGGCTTTTTCCCCCTATTTGAGAACCCGTGGATGGCTCCCAGAAGCAATCATCTCAGTATGGGGCCGCATTGGATGCTGTACAAATGATCACATTTGTGTTGAATACTCACTCATTTAAATGTCAGCACTGATGGGCCGGTACATCAGGAGAAAAAATGAAAAATAAATACACAGCAGCTGAAGACTATCAAATCTGTGGGCACTCTTTAGAGATATATGATCTAATGTGAAAAAATTGCAGATTAATTATCCTTTTTGCAAAATGGTAATTGTTTTAGTATCACACCAGAAAAAAATCTACAATTTATTTGGAACCAAACAAAAAACAGTAATGTTAAATACGTCATTACATCATTGTATTTATTAGAAGCCTGCAATTAATTCCTAAGGCTCCTTTGCTCTTTAAAGCTGCATAAAATGGAACAAAAGAATGTTGCTATTAATTTTCAAACAACTGCTTATCTTTCAAATCAGCCTGATTTGTGTGAAAAGGAGGCAATGTTATGAAATTTAGGGGATATTTTATATTAACTTAATTTCATTATGTTGCTGACATTTCTGGTAATATATTCATATACCCCATTAAAATTGTAATGTTAGAATTTGAAGGTTTTTGTTCAGTGGTGTGTAACTTTAACTCACTGCTGAAGAAGTTGCAAAGTGTCTTCTTAACAAAAGATGCTTTAAGAAAAACAAAAGCAGTACTGAGAAAAGTAGTCAGAAACTGTGAGACCTCCCCAAATAGAAAATTCTCTGTTCCATCCTTAGTGTGCCATTAACATGCATGTGTTTTCACACATGTAATTTATGTGAATATTTGAGATTAAGAATTCATGTTTAGCTATTTTAAGGAAAATAATAAAACCCAAAATTTTCTTAAATAAAAACAACTATGAGTGATGTCATTTTCACTCTGAAAGGTGGGTGAAAGTCATTAATATCATCATCTTTACAGTTTCTCTGATCCATTTATCTCTGTCCCCCCATAGCTCTCCTTGGTTTCTATGTTCCAGCTGCTTTGGTGTTCTCAGTGTGTGGTTTGCATACAGCATTCTAGTACAGATGGAGTTTAGGTTCCTTCTTATTATTCTATAACTTTAGCATAGATTTTAAATGATTGAAATGTTGAACATATCTTCATTAGCCAGGGAAAAGCAAAGTTAAAACACAGCCTTTCCACCTGCTGACTTACAAAACCCCCATTGAATTCATGTTATATTAACCAAAGTGGATTGTGGCAATACACTAAAAATATTTTGAGATGGTTGAAATCTATTGTTACTACCAAAGTTGCTTCCAGATCACTTAGAGAACAGGGAATCTAAATCGATCAACACTTAGAGACCATGCCTTTTTTTTTTTTTTTGAGATTAAATATACCTTGATATATAATAAGAATAGCTAACAGTTTGGACCACACATTTAATGTCATTTAACAGTAACGTAACATTTAACACTGGAATTCACCCCTTCCAGAGTGCCAACAGTCAGACACTGTTCTGTTCCTTTATAAATAACAATGTGTTTAATCTTTGTAACAACTCTGAAGTAGGTATCATGTTATCCCAAGAGTGGCATGTCCAAGGTCACCCAGCTAGTCCCAGGTGAAGCCAAGATTTAATCCCAGGGGTCTGGCATCAAAATGCTTGTTCTCATCTACTCAGCTCTGCTGACAAATGCCTGGTGGGCACCTCTAGGTGCCAGGTCTGGTGCCAGGTGGAGCCTTGACAAGAGAAAATGCTTTACTTTTGTGAATTTATAATTTTCTTCATATATTTGAAGCTTGACTTTATTTTGATTTTAAGTGACACATCTTAAAATTTCATTTCATTAAGGACTTTATTTTAAAAATCTACATTTTATGTCATTCCCAGACTAAAAGTTAAAGAACAACTTTCTTTGGCAACTTCGAGGTATCTCATGAACATTCACCATTTTTCTGGACAACGTTGTTACTGTTGATATGGATCATTAAAAGCAATAAAAGAGGTCCTTGTCCAACTTGACAGTTAACCATTTTCAGAATATTTGGAAAAGCCCATTTTCCTCATTCTTTTCTCTTTCCCTGGTATATTTTAGTGGCTTATGTAAGGGTTGTATTCATATATCCATGCATACATCCATTCAGTTATTCAACCAAGCCTCCTCTAAAATGTGCAGGATTGGGATAAAGACACATGTCCATTCTTCGTCCCACCCAGACGGAGCCATCCTTGAGACATTTTCAGTACTAGTCACTGCACACCAGCAATGATCTGTTCTCAAGATACAATGAGGGAGGAGGTTGTTCATATCCCTGGAAGCAAGTTTGGGGCTCTTTGGCCAGGGAATCCTGAGGTCTCAGAGAATAGGCTAGAAGTAGGGAGGAGACACAGAGGCTCCAGGTGGGCACCTTCTCACCCACTGAGCGAAGCAGCAAAAGGGAAGAAGGGAGGCTCAGATCAGAGCCCTTGGTTGCCCAAGACTACAATTGGTGCTGTATTCTACAAATGTTTATTCAGTGCAGACTCTGTACCAGATTCTTTTTTGGGCACTGGATTGCACTGAAACAAAACAGACAAAATCCTTATGTCTAGTGGAAATAAGCACCATTTCTTATACACCGAATTTTATGCTTCCCATAGTCTCATGCTATAGCAGATGTAGGACCGTTCACGTGTGTGTGTTCAGAGTTTCCTTGTATCAAGCACTGCATGAGAAGGAAAATACAAAGGACCCTTTAGAGGCTCAGCCTTTCGCCCACCTTAGAGAGGCTCAGAGACAATGGGAATTTGCTATTGGTTCTTGTCTCTCCGAGTGACATTCTCAATTTTGCTGTGATAGAATAGAGGTATGTCCATCTTATATCCCGATTTTAACAGTTTACTCAACAAAGTTATCGGCAGTCACACTTGGACTGAATTCTTAAAATGTTAGTAAAAACTAGGCTACTTCCTGGCCATTCAAGGCTCATTATGTCTAAAGGGATTCCCCCCCACCACCTCCATGTGTGATTGACTGATTGTGTGATTGACTGAGCTGTAGGGATCTGAGTTTACTATGAGTTCTTCTTAAGACTTAAGACTTGTATAAGCTGAGTACGTCTTATGGGACCTCCTTTCTCTTCATTACGAAACAATAGGCTAGATAAAATAGTTCATATGTTCCTCTCAGATTCAAAGAAGAATCATCAGGACCTAAAACCTGGAAAGAGAATGTGTCTGCCATCTACACTTGGTCACAGTAATGAGAAAGAAAACATTAAAAAGCAGTTGGTAAGATGCTTTAATGCTTCCCTTGTCATGAGCTCAGTTTTTCATCATGCCCACAGGGTAGCATAAATCTTGCATTTCCTCAGTTTCCCATCAGTTATTTGAGTATATCTGGGTGGGTAGGCTAATCCTACTGATGAATGTCTACCTGATTTTAATATTTTCATTATGGCCTAATTTGGAAAGTATGACATTAAAGTGCTTAAGAGTCAAGTGCTTCTCCACAGTGACTTGTGGGGTGCCCAAAAGCCTGATCCCAGAACAGAGGCCATGCCATAGTCTTGCAGCAATTGTAACAATGGAGTTGAAAGAAAAGGGGAGAGGGATAGAAAGAGATGGGGCATCAGTTGAGTTTATATCTAGTATTGGCCAAAGAGATCCTTTAACACAATTTTATTTGAGGATTTACATTTAAACATTTGCCACTTAGAAAGCATAACAAGTTATAAGAATGAAGGCATTTCATGGTGATTGGGTTTTTAGTCCTGTAGTGGTCAAATGCAGACCCATTTAGGCAATTGAGGCCATTTGTATGGGCAGAGAGGTCTGCTTGCTTCTTAAATCATTCTTTAAATAGCCAACAAAAAGCTTTTACTTTTTCTTCTTCAACTTATGGACTGTTTTGTCCCATGGGAATCAGTTCAAACTTGTCCCCCACTGATGTCCCTCTATTCTCAACTTCTAACAATCTATCAGGCTCTCCCATCTTACTGCCTTCTTTTATGCTATATTTCACTGTTGCGCTATTGAGAACTTCAAATGTGGCTAGTATGCCTGATGAATACATTTTTTATTTTACTTAAATTTAGTTCATTCAAATTATGTTGAAGAAGTCACATGTGATTAATGGCTGCTATGCTGGACAGCATAGCTCTGTGGAATCATATTTCACCATGTATAGCCTGTCCATCCAAATAGGAAGACCAGACATTCTACTTTTATACTTTTCTTTAAATCAAAATTTAGCAAAATTTAGCACATGTAGGAGCTTGATGATTATGCTTATATTTTTAAAAGATCACAAGGAATGGATTACCTTCAAATATGGAGGTGGGAACTCTCATTTTAGAGCCTTTGAACTCTGAGCTATAAAACTGCCGCCTCTAACCTTTACTTCTCTCTTCTTATAAGAAATATTATTTGGTGTCTCCCATTTTGAGATACTGTGCCAGATTTTTAGGGATACAGCCATGTGCAAGGTGGCCAGGATCTTTGTCCTCAAAAACCTTGCAGCATAGAAAGTGAGTAGGAAACTAAACAGATGGTTGTTGTTTATGTCTTAAGTGAATCTTGTTAAAAAAAGGTCCAATGTACGGAAGCACTGAATCCAGACAGTTCTGAGAAAGTCACACTAACTTTTTAGATCCTCACCAGAGTAGGCAGATCACCTACAATTTATGTGAAGGATTATACAACTATTAGAGTATTTCTTTTTATTTTGGTTACTTCCTGAATCAGAGTTAAGTAATTTTAATTTACTTTATAAAGTTTATTTATTTATTTAAGTAATCTCTACACCCAACAGGGGGCTAGAGCTCACAACACCAAGATCGAGAGTCACATGTTTTTCCAACTGAGCCAGCCAGGTGCCCCAGAGTTAAGTAACTTTTTTTTTTTTAAAGATTTTATTTATTTGACAGAGAGACACACAAGAGAGGGAACACAAGCAGGGGGAGTGGGAGAGGGAGTAGCTGGCCCCCTGAGGGAGCCTGTGATCCTGGGATCAGGATCTCAGCCCAAGGCAGATGCTCAATGACTGAACCTCCCAGGCGCCCCCCAGAGTTAAGTAATTTTAAATACTATGACCCAAATCTTAGATACTGGCTTAATGACTTATTTTACAAAAAAGAATTCCAATTGGCTCCACTCCTTTAGAAAACAATATGGCAATATGCATCAAGAATTTTAAATGTTGATGTTCTTTGACTTAGCAATTATATTTCTAAATGTCTTACCAAAGGAAGTAATGCTAAATATTGAGGGAAAATAAGCTTTATGAACAGATATATCCATTTCAGTGTTTCACATAATTTTGAAAATCAGATAAAACCTAAAAACTTACCAATAAGGAATTGGTTAAGAAATCTAAGGTATATTTTTTATGAACTTTAATGCAATTAATAAAAATGATAATTATGAAAAACATGATAATGAGAAACATAATGTAAATGTTATATGTTAGTTTAAAAAATGCAGGACATGGACACCTGGGTGGCTCAGTGGGTTAAGCTGCTGCCTTCAGCTCAGGTCATGATCCCAGGGTCCTGGGTTCGAGTTCCACATTGGGCTCCTTGCTCAGTGGGGAGCCTGCTTCTCTCTCTGCCTCTGCCTGCCACAGTGCCTTCTTCTGCTCTCTCTCTCTCTCTCTCTCTCTGACAAATGACAAATAAAGAAATAAAATCTTTTTAAAAAATGCAAGACAAAAAATTTTATATGTAGTCTGACTACAATTTTATAACTTTTTAATAAAAAGAAATGAATGAAAACTACCCCCAAAAAGTCTATGGTAAAAAAGATAAGTAGGAGGGGTGCCTGGATGGCTCAGTGGGTTAAAGCCTCTACCTTAGGCTCAGGTCATGATCCCAGAGTCCTGGGATTGAGCCCCACATAGGGCTCTCAGCTCAGAAGGAGCCTGCTTCCTTCTCTCTCTCTGCCTGCTTCTCTGCCTGCTTGTAATCTCTGTCAAATAAATAAATAAAATCTTTTAAAAAAATAATAAAAAAAGATAAGTAGGAGAGGAATATACAAATGTAAATTATAAAATCTCATCTATTTTTATACTCACAAACATGTTCTAAAACACAAATAATTAGTGTTGATCTTTGTAACTTCTTTTGAAGATTAGGTATGAATTTCCTATGCCTGGTATAACAAACTATCACAAACTTGGTTTAAAACATCTTTTTTCCTCACAAATATGGAAGCCAGAAGTCTCTAATTAATATCACTGCCTTGAAACCATGGTGTTAGCAGGGCCTTAGTACCTCTGCAAAATCTAAGGGAAAAATACATTCTTTACCCTGGTAGCTGCTGACATTCCTTGGTTTGTAGCCTTATGAGTCTAATCTCTCCTTCTTCAATGGTTATGTTGTTTTCTCTTCCATAGGGCCAAATCTTTCTCTGCCTTCTCTTATAAAACACTGGTGATTACATTTAGGGTCCACTCACATAATTCAGGATAATCTCTCCATCTCAAGATCCTTAACTTAATCATATCTGCAATTGTCTGTTTTTGCCTTATAAAGTCGGACATGGATATCTTTATTCAGCCTACCACAAATTATAATATACTGACCTTTTGTTTTGCAAATCTTATAATGGTCTTGGCCAAACAACTAAATACTCATTTGAGCACTAAGAAATTGTATGGTAATGATGGAATTTCAGGATTTAGTTTTGGAAATAGTTTTGAGTTGGGGGCCATTCTGTTATCTGCTGAATCATATTGTGCAAGTTATCTCTTATTCAACTTATATGTAAGGGAAATCTTGAATATTTATGGTCTCTCACTTTAGATTTAAGAATCCAAGAATTTTGAGTGTGAGTATATGGAGAAGTGGGAACTTAGAATTCACAAGCTAGATTTTTAAATATAGTCCAAGTTAGCTCATTCATTCATTCATGTGGGCAGAGTATGTTCTCTACCAGACTCTGAGTCCTGGCACTCAGGACTTCCCATTCCCTCCACACTACACACCCTTCAAGAATACTCAGTGATTCTCTGGTTAGTTCCCTGCAGTATCTTGTATAAGCCTCCATTATTGATCCCCCTGGCCACTATGTGTCTCTGATACTTGTTTGATTGGTCTATCCTTTTACCAAACTGGGACTCTTCAGGGATAGAACTGTGTCAGTTCCTGGATTCCTGACACCCAGAAACATAAATGTGGAAATATGGATGGTGTTTCCCAACACAAACTTTAGGCAAAAGATCCTTGTTATTTGATTACATTTTTTGAGCTTCCTATTGATACTCGCTCTTTTTCCAGTGCTTTCATATCTCATTATTTCTTTTCTCTGGATAACTGTTCTTGACTTTTCCATTTGGATCCTTATCTGTGTTCTTTCCTTCTCAGTTACTGGTTTTTCTTTTTTTCTTATCTGTTTTTTCAGGATCTTTGTTTGATGCAGAACTAAAATGTGACTCACAGTAGACCCTCTGTAGACCTCAAAAGCTATTAGGAAAAATATTTCTGAAGAGGAAATAGTTATGAAAAGGTATCGCTCACTTCCTCATGATTGTTACCTCTGTGAACTCATCCTGACTAGTGATGTAGTGGTGACTAAAGTCCATCCCGTGGTTCCTTAGAAACCCATTCTGTATCACCCTTAGACCAGGCAACTGAAGTTCATCATTTTAATGTCAATATTTTTGAAAAGCTATAATTCACTGCCTCTAAGAGTATTTCTTAAAGAAATCAGAGAGGTTTGCCATTGGATAAACAAGTGGGTGGACGTTAAACGAAGGAAAGGACAGAACAGGAGCTGATGAGCAGCGCAGAGCATATCTACTTACAGCTTATTTGACCAGAACTTTGCTAAATGGCTATACCTAAATGCAGTCAAATCTTGTCTTTAGCTGGGTAGCCATGTGGCCATTTAAAAATTGGTAACTACTGAAGGAAAGGAGAATTATTTGGAGGATAACTATTCATTCCTGAGCTTTACATGGGGAAATACTTTATGCAAAAAAATTGACTAGACATAACAAGGACTGGAAAATAAAAGGCTGTAGATATAAATCACTCTCTTCCATCTAGAACTCTGTGCTTTTACTTAAAGAATCATATATTTTGCAGTTATTATATGATACCAATAGATTGCATTCTTTCTCCATTTTTTGAAATGGCATCTGTGTTCTCCTTCACTAACCCAAATTCATGGGAGTTTCATGTATTTAAAGTTCAAGGGGTGCCTGTGTGGCTCAGTCAGTTAACTGTTTGACTCTTGGCTTTGACTCAGGTCATGATCTCAGTGTTGTGAGATCGAGCCACACATCCGGCTCCACACACAATGGGAGTCAGCTTGAGAGTCTCTCTCTCTTCTCCCTCTGCCCCTCCCTTTCTCTCTCTCTCTCTCAAATAAATAAATAAATAAATCTTTAAAAAAAATTAAATTCAAACATCCTTTAAGGATTGCCTTCCCCCCAACAGTTTCTTTCCATAATATAAATCTCATTTTATTTTCTTTCCATTAGTTGTAACTGTCATAACTTCTATTGAGAGTGCCATTTTTTGAATTAAATGTTGTATTGTTTTCAAAAATTTCCCCAGATATATAGTTTTTGCTTCGTCCTAAAATGTGTCATCTTTTCTGAGGGCAGAAGCCCTCTAACTTTTTTTGGATTCTCTATAGCGCCTAGCATTGTGCAGGGGAGAAAGAGCTGGCACTCGATAGACAGTTAGCCATTTATCTAACTTGCACAAAAATCAATACAAGAACTTCAGAGAGCTTATCAAAGAGCTGGGATACCAGAGCTAACCTATCAGGTCCAGATATGTGATAAATGAAATAGATTTTAGGAATTCACAGATCACATGGGGCTCCAGTATAAGCAAATATTGTTGAAGGAAGAATGAATTTTTTTATTTGTTTACAAATCTTGCACTTAATAGAGATTTTACTGTAGTTGCAAAGAGAGCTTTGATTTTACACAAGTATGAAACTCTCTGAGTATGAGAGATAATGATAGGTTTTTAGTGCTGAATATAGATTACTTATATGTATCCAGAATCTAAATAACCAGGAAGCTCAACCAACTAGAAAAAGAAAACAAAATAGAGCAGGTCAAAGACTTATTTTAAAAAAGCACAGTTGAAAGAGATGTCAGGGTTGGCTTTATATCCATCTGTACATCCATTAATTTTTCTATACTAAATACATACATATTGCTAGCAATTACCATTAATGTACGATAGGTTTCCACCATATTTCATTAGTGATCTCAAAAAAATAACTTTGGATTCTGTTAAAGGGCTTAATTAATGGTCTTCAACTTAATTAATGATCTTCAACTGAGAGGAATATAATGTAAAATTATGGAAATTTTTATGAAATTAATATTATTTTCAGTGTAATTTTTAGAGCAATTTCTCATTCTTAGACATTCCTAGTTATGCAAATGGAAACATGATCATAAAGTTCTCTTCCTTAGCCCCTACTTACCATTAAAATCTAGTCTCTGTCTTAGGTACTTTGCTAGTTACCAAGATAATGTGAAGAGATGGGGCAAATGGGAATATGTAAGACAGATGAACAAACTGCAACTATATTTATTAATGTAAAATATTCCTGGAATAAAGTAGAATAATGTTAAATATGCAAAATTTACTTGATTTTTGTACATTTTGGCTTGTAAATTAGTGATGCTCCAGTCTTTAGAGCCTTATTTCTGATGGGGTAAATTTATTTGAAATTTTAATCTCAAATATAATTATTTATATAGACTATTAAATTTATCTTTAATATTCAGTGCAAATTGCAAAATAGATGTAACCTAAAATGTTTCAGTCAGTGGTACTGTTATAAGAGTAGAAAGTTCTATAATGGCTCCAAGATTTTTTTAACCATTATTCAGTGTTATAAAATAATTCGCTTGTATGTATGGTTCTGATTTTAAGTGATTTCTTCCCTGTCTAGAGGACTAGAACCATGCAAGGCTACACAATAGTTCAAATACATGAGAGTCTGTTGAGGTATTATTAAATCCTATCAAAGTAGGTAGTTGCTGTTGTTATTAATATTATTATTTATAATCTACTTATTTCTTCCTTTTTTTTTCAGACATGAGGTACTTAAAGCTAGTCTGACAAATTGATTTCTACCAAAATCAATGTATGAAATATATTAGCATTCTATATGAATAATATGCTATTTGCTGTTTCAGGGGAACCATGCAATTTAAAATTAATTATGGATGAATTCTAAGTGGTCTAATCTGTGGCTTAGATGACCTTAAAAACTGAAAAGTGACCAGTTAAATAAATAAATAGGTCTTCATGCAAAGCAAAGAGTTAAAGAGCTTCCCTGACGATTGTGGAATATGAATCTGATCATTTTTACATGCACATTTGTTAGACACTGCTGATTTGAGTTGGAATTTTCCAGAGTATTTACAATTGACTCTATCAGGTCCAAATTATATATTATATTATATTTTATTACTATGTTTATTAAATTGCTGGATACAACATAATTGTGTCCTGATAGAATATGAAAAAGACAGTTTGCTCTTCAACTGTAACACATTTAGTTTTGTTTTTATTTTACTGCTGATTTCTAAGAGTGTAAAATAATACCTCTCTGTTATAGTGGGTACCGTCTTGCACAATTCCTCATAGCCTGCCAATACACTGAAGTTCCATCAAAGGCACTGGACTCCAAAAACATTATCTGAAGTGTTTTTGTTTCCCATAACCTTTATAAGATTAATTGACTGGAGCATTCTGGTGGAGCTGTGAGTCCATTAATCAGACTGAAATTGATATGCTCAATCCTGAACCAAGTTTTTGAGAGAGAAGGTAACTGAAATGTTGAATGCTCCTGATTTTCTACCTTTTAGGCTCAGGTAAATCCACGAGAATATTTTAACTTTAGTCATACTCCTATCCTTGGGGGAAGATACTCATGAAATATCATAAATAGAATTTTACCTTTAATAGGAACACAGGGTTAATACAGACAATATTTTAAATAAATAAACTTGCCTTCAAACCTTATTTGGTGGCCTTGCAAGGTGTGTATATGTGTGTGTTTTCAAGTAGGTCTTTCCAAAGCGTAAAATATTTTGTTTCCTATAATGTTTCTATTCAAAACACCTAATTGTTCAAGAATACCCTTTTTCACATTAAAGAGAAAAAATATATTAAATAGAGATAAAATCTTCAGGGACCAGAGAAAGGCTGCCTGCAAGCATTGCACAAATCACTGTCTCCACCTAGTGTAGGCTTTTAGGAACTAAGATTCTGGAGTCCTTAACAATGCTGTAAAAGTTCTAATTTATGTTATGCACATGTAGAGTCATTATAGCTTGGCCTGCTGGTGCCATTACAGTTAAGGGTTTGTCAGCTCTTCATTTATAACACAGAATATTAAGATGTCTATTGCTTTTACATAAAAGCTCATACTGTGCTGGAATTCTGAAGTCTAATGGCTTTTTACTCTATGAGAATGTTTATTAACAGTGTAAGTTGAACTTGACCAGCTCCCTTTGAAGACACTGATGGCCTGAAGTTATATAGGAACTGCAGCCAGAAGAATGAATATTTTTCCTTTGTTGAAAAATCTTGGAATTAAACTGAAAGAGAAGTTTCTATCCATGCATCCATATAAATATGCTTCTAGAAATTATAAGCATGTGGTAAAATATGGTTGAAGTTCTATTTTTTAATCATTACACTTGATAATTAAATCCTGTCCCCATCCCTTTGAAAGAATACCCAATCCGAGTAGGGTTCTAAGATTTGAATTACCTCTCCCTACCCACTTTTGGTGTTTTCATTCTAGTGTCCTAGAAAACAATGGCTTGGAGCAGCATTTATATATGCTAAGGTTTTATTAGGAAGTGCAGTCCTAGGTCAGCAAAAGTGGAAGAAAAAGGAGAGTGTGGCTGGGAAGGAGGGAAATAAGATACTAGGTGAAGTATTAGGGAGGTGGCCACAGTTTCCTAAGTAATCTCACTTGGGATGACTACACCAGTCTTGTCCAACCACTGTATCTTGGTGAGAAAGGAAAAGGCATTTATTTATTGACTTCTTTCAGGACACACTGGCCACCTTCTCACCTCTGGGTTATGTTAGTGACCTTTCTAGGGCCTTTTTAGGTAGTTGCTGGGGAAGCCGGAGCCCATGGTCTGTGGTGCAGTGTTTTATCTCATGCTGAAATAGTGGAAAAAACCCATTAGATCTGGGAAATGGAGCCATTCTGGCTCCTGATTCAATGGATATTAAGGTAGTTATGCCAAAGCCTGGCTCTCCTGCTAGAGGTGGATGAGAGAGTTGGAGGTAGTAGGAGATGAAGTGACAACATTGGTGGCTGAGCATCTCCACTGAGCATGTGAACAAGGGAAGATTATACGGCTGAGTGAACTTGAAGAGACACAGGACCTGGGCCCAGTCCTATCCACCTCTTGCTCTACTCCAAACCACTTCACCTCTAATTATACCCAGATCTCATAAGCAAACAATGACCTCAAGTCTGTCTCAAGAGGGGAAGTGGCAGTCAAGTACTTCAATGTGGTCATCTGTTGGATTCTTCTAAAATTACTTAAAAAGGGTTAGCAAATTAAGCCTCAGTCCCCTCTGCTCACCTTAAGACTATAATTGCTAGGCATTAACCCCCTCCTACTCCACCCATTCTTGATTTCTCTTACTCTTGTCCTGCACTTTGTTTAGTCTGCATTACTTTATCCAAGACTGTATCCCTGAGAGGTCTCGTCTCTTTATTTCTCTGTCATTATCAGACTGACTGCTGCATTTGTCCATTTGCTCTTTCACTGTGCATAGAAGCACTCAATGATGCCCCTGAGGTCCTGCGTTCCAGACTTTTGCCTCCTCCTTGCCTCCATTGTGTAGGAGAAAATTTCACACATAATGGTAATCAAGATCAGTTCTCCAATCAATAGAGTGACTCCTTTATTGACCTTCTGATCTACTAGCATGAAGAACCCAAAGTGGCCAGGTAATGTTAATTTCTATAGGTCAGTGGGAGACTTATTGTGTCTTACACAATAAGTATTCCCACAGTGTTCCCACAGTGAAAATTAGCACTCTAACCCAGAAAAGCCTGCTTTTGGAAACAGGAGCACAAATTCTGAAGTTGGCTGTAAGGATGGTAAGGGCCAACCCTCCCTCTACCCATTGCTGTCTGAACTCATACATTCTAACTAGTGAGGCCACAACACACATATTTCTGGAGTCACTGCATATACTGACCCTTTATGGTAGCACCCAAGCCCTGCAAAGTGTTTCTCAAGCTGGAACCTTAGTTGAGACTCTAAGGACACTTCTCCATTCTGTCAGGCGAGCTGCTTTTGGATGATAAAATACAATGTAAGACAAGTGAATCCTGTGGCTCATTCTTACACCTCTTTTGCTATAAAATGTGTCCCTTATGGATAAACATTTTCATGAGCACCATGGTCATTCTGTCCACTTCATTGTTGAGAACCTCTTCTATGATGGATACTCTCTCGTGGGCATTAACATGAGAAATAAAATTCACATGCTTTGTATCCTCCCTGTGGGTTCATCTTCATACCTTTTTCTCAGAATTCCATATTCTTAATCTTACAGTTTTGCTTTTTTGAAGCTCCTGAACAACGGGCCAACTCATTAATCACTGCCCATGAATAAATGTATATCCACGCTCTCATTACCTATTCCTTTCTACAAAGTAGATAATCAAGTGTGCTGCTACTCACAACTGTACCTCATAGGACAAATTCTTCTCACCACTATTCTTCAGAGCCATACCCAAGTGGGACTCTAATCTAGCAATAATCCACTTCTGACCAGCACAAATATGTCATACTGACTCTTTGTGAACCAGGCTTGAATCCTTCTGTCCAATGGCTGTAGAGAAATCCCCTTGAGGACATATATGTAAATTAAGGAAGAGGAATCATTGCAATAGACTAATGCCTTCTGGAGTTGGCTTGAGCCTGATCCTGAATGTACCACTGCCATTGTACAGTAGGATGTAGTTACATCTGTCTTGCCTTATGAAATGAAGGGTATGACTACACCCAGCTCATTATGGGTGGTTCAGATTTTTATAGTCACTTGAAGATACAATGCTCCAGTTATCAGTCTCAAAAAAAGCTTTTCCATACACCAGGGATTATTTTTCAAAAAAAAGAGTTGTTTCCTATTGTAGAGTATGATCTTGCTCCAGAATGCCAGGGTCTGTACTGCAACAAGAATATGGGGCTTACCAAAGATTTAACTCAACCTCCTTAACACTTCAGATACCTCTAGGGCCATTGGATCTGCCAGGTCATTACCATCCAGGAGACAGGGAAGCTTGTACTACCACCTGGAACTGCTTCAGATTCCCGTGATGCTCTGAATGCCTGTTGAAATTGACAGCCTTGTGGGATATCTGGTAAAAGGGTCACAGCAGTATTTTTGAAGTGTAGTACATGTTGTTTCTAAAACCCTAAATCCCAAATCCATCAGTGCTCTTTTGTTGTTGATGCAGTAAGAGATACAAAATGCAACAACTTGACCCTTATTTTAGAGGAATATCCTTACATATATCAGGCCAATGGACATCTAAAAACTCCATTGATGTAGCAAGCCCTAGATTTTTATCAGATTTATTTACCACCCTCTGGGAAGCAAGAGGAAACTAACAATTTTGGCTACTAATATAGAAGAAAACCAAGAGACTGTGATTTCATGGAAGTCAAGGGAAGCCAAGTCAAGTGAAGGATGTATTTAAGGAAAGAATGTTTTTTGCTTAGACATTGCTGTTTAGGGTGTATCTTAAGAAACGAGTTTTAACTTTGGCAATGTGAAAATCCTGATGGGGCAGTTTTAATGGAGTTTCAGAGGTGAAATTCTAATTAGAATTGGTCTAAGAGAAAAGGAGAGAAGAAGAGGAGATGAATTTTTTAAGGAATTTGCTCTAAAGTAATACAAAGAAATGTGGGGTATAGAGAAAGTTTTTTTTTTTTTCTTTTTAAAAAAGATGTCTGATTGTCAGATATTATGCAGGTGGAATGACTTAGAGGACAGGAAGATGAGTAGTGCAGGGCAGGAAAAAAGTCCTAGATGGAAGAAGATAAGCATCTAGGCCATAAGCAGAGGTTTTGGCCTTAGACTGGAGTACGGACTGCTCCACTGTAACAGAAAGACAGGCAAGGTGTAGGAGTCTAGAGGGAGAGAGAGTGGAAGATTTGCTGATGGGAGGAAAAGGAAGGTCTCTTTTGAACATTTGTGTTTTCTCAGTGAAATAAGATCTCCAGCAGCACTGAGCAATGGATGGCAGGGTATGGGAGGCTTAATGAGAAGAAAATGGTGTGTTTCTCAGAGGCCTGGAATCATTGGGCTGGAGGATGGCAGAGGGATGGCCCAGAAGTCCTAAGGGCCCACTTGAGGCTTGTGGTTGTACATTTAAAAATAGTGATGGACAGCAGTATCATATCTGATGCTCCCTTTGTATAACAAATACTTTGTAATGATCCTTTACTGTACTAAAATAAAAATTCATAATTAAGATAAACTACACACCAATATAATTTCTAAAGAAATGCCTGTCTAGTGATAATAATAGTAGTAAAAGGAAAATAATTTAAAAATAAAAGTAATATACATTTCAGTATAAGTTTTCAGTACAGCTATACTGGATAACACGATTAAGTTTACAGGTTTGTATTCCTATGTGTAGTATCAGCTAAATGTGTGAACCTCAAATGCCAAATTATACAGTTATGTTATACCCGTGACTTAAAAACCATGAATGGTAGTGTCATTAGTTTTAGGATTTTTCCAAAAGAGTAAATGACACATGAAGCGTTGAACAAATTTCCCTTTTTTGAGATATTGGAGGGTGTTGCACTCTTAGAAAATTTGGTGTGTATTCTAATCATGCAAAAATATTTTGTTTATTATAAAAGGTAGTTTGGATTTTGACTCAGATAAATAGGTATTCACCTAACATGAATCTTTGGAGGAAAATTTGAAAGTCTGTGGTATACAGAACAAACTTTCTTTGTGAATGACTTCTCCAAACTTGGAAGGGCATTTTGTATTCTTCATTCCCTGCCAGTTGAAATGAAAGTAAGTCCTCCAATCATTGTGAGAACCCCAAACTCCTCAAATTCTCAAAATACTCTGTAATGTATCCACAGTGACTCCCACTCTCCTTGATCTCCATTGATTTATTATGATTCCATTAATAGTTTTTTATGTGTTTCCTCTAGCCACTGTTCCATTGTTAACGTATAGACCTACAGGAAGAATTGGACCAGGGCTGGTTTCTTTTTTTTTTTTTTAATTGACTACAAAGAAGGAACGGTAGGGCATTAAGTCAGGGAAGGAAGGTGGCTGTAATGCTGGACCATGAATCCTAGCTAAGTGGAGGGGGAAGAGAAGAGTAGACCTGGCAGGGAGGTATGGAGTGTGACAAGGTGATAGGAACAATGGTTTGGAACACCTGGTAGAGTGAAGAATTGTTATAGTGGACTACTTAAATGTGTGAACTAGAGAAAACGGAGATTATGGTGAGAAAGTGGGCTTCTTGCAATTGATATTTTAGAAGTGGTACGTACAGTTATTTGTAATGACCAGTTTGAGTCTGTGTCCATGAGAATGGTAGCTAATATGAAATGGAATTAAGATCATTAGATCACTGAGAGGCCAGGGGGGATTGTCTACTTAGATTTTTAAAAGTCATTGAATGATTACAGGAGCAGAGGGGGAGAGACAAAAACAAGCCAGGATGGTAGGATCTTCAATAAATGAGAGGGAAGGATGCAGAAGAACTGGTACAAATTCAATAAGGAAGGATAATAAGTCCTCTGGGCTCCTAATATGTGCTTCGAAGCAAAGACCTTTGGAGAAAGATGAAGGAACAATAGTCTGGAAGTGGTTATAAGGAGCAAGAAAGAGAGCTTCCACACCTTTAGGGCCTGGAGAACTTGAGATGTGGATGAAAAAAATTACAACTAGAGAGGTTTGCAATAAAAGCAGATCCTTAAGGGATTGCCAGGTATTCAGGAAAATAAAAATTGATGTGAACCAATCGTGTGTATTCCCGTCATTTTCACCAGCAACAACAGGAGCTTACCATCTTCTGAGATTTATTCACTTTCCCATAGTTCAAATATGTTGTCTGAAAGAATGAGCTTTCCATTTCTCCAGAAACTTCGTTTCAAGTGGTTGGGTATTTGATGTATGTAGCTAACACTCTGGGAGGCACTGGGGAAATTAAACATGATTTCACTGAGAAGAAGAGAAATGTAACACAGGGGCTATATGCCATGGCTTGTAAGAGACTTCAACTTGGTTCCACCTGGTTCCATGTTGGTAAGGAAGAGGTCTTCCCTGCCACCCCACCCCTTGCTGCCGAGGCCCCAAGAATTTCCATCAAGTTTATGGGAGATAGAGTATTGCAAATGATTCTGACTGAGGCTGGGCAATTTCAGAAAAATTTTAGGCTCCGATGACCATCACATATACTTGAAAAGTATAAGTGATGGGTTGCTTCTTATATTCTCACTCATTAATCAGTGATTTATTATATTAATAAATGTCCATCATTTCCTCTCTAGGCTTAGTATGACTTAATATATATAATGATCATTCTCTTGCCATAATGTTAAATTTTATTGGCTAATATGGATTTAGGAGTTTTACATCTTTAATTTTTTAAAAACTTCTTTTTAGTATAACAGAATTCATTGTTTATGCACCACACCCAGTACTCCGTGCAATACGTGCCCTCCATAATACCTACCACCTGGCTCCCCCAACCTCCAACCCCTGCCCCTTCAAAACCCTCAGATTGTTTACTGTATTATTTCTTAAATTTTCAGTGATAGACTTTATTATGAAGCTTATCTCTCCTTCATGGAATAAATTAACTAGTTTTCTATGTATTTATGGTTTAAAATATTTTATATAGCATGAAAATGATCTCTTTCATGAGCTGTGAAGTTATGTGAGCAAGGGCATGTTCTTTATTTTCTGTTTCAAATCTATGAGGTTTACAAAATTATTTATTTCATTAAAATTTTTGCATTTATTAACTTACACATGCATACTATACTCTTTCAGCCTTTTCTATGTCAAATATTTAGCTCAATTTTCTGTTTGGTTTGTATTATATTATTCTAGATTTATTTGCAAGAGATTTGCTATTTTTTATTTCAAAATTATTTCCCAGCACCATTTATTGAAGAGACTGTCTTTTTTCCACTGTATATTTTTTTATGTTTTTCGAAGATTATTTGACCATAGAGTTGAGGGTTCGTATCTGGGCTCTCTACTCTGTTCTACTGGTCTATGTGTCTGTGTTTATGCCAGTACCATGCTCTCTTGGTGATCACAGCTTTGTAGTAAAGCTTGAAATCAGGTAATGTGATGCCCCCAGTTTTATTTTTGTTTTTCAACATTTCCTTAGCAATTCGGAGTCTCTTCTGATTCCATAAAAATTTTTGGATTATTTGCTCCAGCTCTTTGAAAAATAACCGGTGGAATTTTGATTGGAATGACATTAAAAGTATAGATTGCTCTAGGCAGTAGAGACATTTTAACAATGTTTATTCTTCCGATCCAAGAGCATGGAAAGGTCTTCCATCTTTTTGTGTCTTCTTCAATTTCTTTCATGAGTGTTCTGTAGTTCCTCAAATAGAGATCCTTTACCTCTTTGGTTAGGTTTATTCCCAGGTATCTTATGGTTCTTGGTGCTATAGTAAATGGAATCGATTCTCTAATTTCCCTTTCTGTATTTTCATTGTTAGTGTATAAGAAAGCCACTGATTTCTGAACATTGACTTTGTATTCTGCCATGTTACTGAATTGCTGTATGAGTTCTAGTAGTTTGGGGGTGGAGTCTTTTGGGTTTTCCATATAAAGAATCATGTCATCTGTGAAGAGAATTTGACTACTTCATTGCCAATTTGGATACCTTTTATTTCTCTTTGTTGTCTGATTGCTGTTGCTAGGACTTCTAATACTGTGTTGAACAAGAGTGGTGAGAGTGGGCATCCTTGTCGTGTTCCTTATTTCAACGGGAAGGCTGCAAGCTTTTTCCCATTGTGGATGATATTTGCTGTGGGTCTTTCATAGATAGATTTTATGAAGTTCAGGAATGCTCCCTCTATCCCCATACTTTGAAGCATTTTAATCAGGAACGGATGCTGGATTTTGTCAAATAAAGAACTCCTCAAACTCAACACACACAAAACAGATGATCATATAAAAAATGGGCAGAAGATATGAACAGACACTTTTCCAATGAAGACATACAAATGGCTATCAGATACATGAAAAAATGCTCATCATCACTAGCCATCAGGGAGATTCAAATTAAAACCACATTGAGATACCACCTTACACCAGTTAGAATTGCCAAAATTAGCAAGACAGGAAACAACATGTGTTGGAGGGGATGTGGAAAAAGGAGAACCCTCTTACACTGTTGGTGGGAATGCAAGTTGGTGCAGCCGCTTTGGAGAACAGTGTGGAGATTCCTCAAGAAATTAAAAATAGAGCTTTCCTAAGACCCTGCAATTGCACTACTGGGTATTTACCCCAAAGATACAGATGTAGTGAAAAGAAGGGCCATCTGTACCCCAATGTTTATAGCAGCAATGGCCATGGTCGCCAAACTGTGGAAAAAACCAAGATGCCCTTCAACGGATGAATGGATAAGGAAGATGTGGTCCATATACACTATGGAGTATTATGCCTCCTTCAGAAAGGATGAATACCCAACTTTTGTAGCGACTTGGATGGGACTGGAAGAAATTATGCTGAGTGAAATAAGTCAAGCAGAGAGAGTCAATTATCATATACTTTCACTTATTTGTGGAGCATAACAAATAGCATGGAGGACAAGGGGAGTTGAGGGAAATTGGAAAGGGAGGTGAACCGTGAGAGACTATGGATTCTGAAAAACAATCTGAGGGGTTTGAAGGGGCTGGGGGTGGGAGGTTGGGGGAACCAGGTGGTGGATATTAGAGAGGGCATGGATTGCATGGAACACTGGGTGTGGTGCAAAAACAATGAATAATATTATGCTGAAAATAAAAAAAAAAAAGAAAGAAAAAGAAAACAAAAACATTTCTTTGAACCAGTCTACTGATGTTCTATATTCTAATTTATTTATTTCTATTTGGATATTATTTCCTTTCATCTATTTTCCATGGAACAATTTTATATATATTTTAAAATAATTGACTTGACTGTTTATTAGTTCTTCTTCTCAATTTCACTTTTAATAAAAAAAGCGCTTAACATCATGAATTAACCCTTGAATGTAATTCTAGATTATACACTGTCACTGCTTTCTAAACAGCTATTGATCATATATTTTTTTCTTCACATGATATAATAGTATTTGGGGAGAGAAAATGTGTTTTGTTTGTTTTAAGGATTTAAGGGGAGCTCCGTGCTCCCCACTGAGCAGGGAGCCTGATGGGAGCTTGATCCCAGGACCCTGGCATCTAGGCCCTAGCCTAATGCAGACACTTAAACAAAAGCAGATGCTTAATTGACTGAGCCACCCAGGTGCCCCAAGAATGTGTTTTTTTAATAATGTTATTGGAGTTGTAAACTTAAACTTCTATTTATATCTAGTTTTATTCTATTATTTTCCACAAAATGTGGCTTTTTAATTTTCATTTTAAAACTGTATTTAAGTTTACATTGTTAGTATGTGACAAATACTACAAATGTTCAAAGAATTTTTGAGAAAGATATTTTTTGCTAGTAGGCTACAATGTATATAAATAAATAATACTAATATTTATTAGTTATACCAGTCAGATATTTCATATCCTTATTTGTTACCCTAGAAAAATTTACTGGGTGGTTTATCTCTGTTGGTCTTGTAATGATGTCTCTCACAATAATTGTGTTTATGTCATTTTCTCTTTGAATGTCTAAAAAGTTTTATTTGATTTTTTTTCTGTTAGCATTGTTATTTATGTCATTGTTATTATAAAATGGTTATTTACTGACTTTTACTTCAAATTCCACTGTTAGTTATGACACTACCAATTTTTCCTGATTTTTAAAAATATTTTGAAGTGATATTTAATCTTACTAAATTCCTTTTTATCTCTTATTTTGTTTTAGATGGGCCATAAAACATGAAGGAACTAATAAGCCAGGCCAGTGGAAACATTCCAGAGTTGAAAACCCACTCTGGAACAAGCTTACCTACATGTGGCCAGTTCTTCCCAGTGGACAACTTAATGAGGTTGTATCTTTAGTATAAGAGGTGGTTGTTGAGATCTTCTTTTAGGCCCAGTATGTGCTCAATCTTTTTTGAAAATTTCAATGAATCTTTTAAATTATATTTGTTAGGTGCAAGAGATCAATTAATTCTGCTTTTGTACCAATTCATTAGAAAGATGTATTTAAGTCTCTCATTATGAAAATAACTTATTTCTTCTTGTAGTCTGTCAAATTCATTAGAAAGATGTATTTAAGTCTTTCATTATGAAAATGAACTTATTTCTTCTTGTAGTCTGTCAAATTTTACTTTATATATTTTGAAATTTAGTTCTTAGACAATACATATTTAGAAATATTATTTCTCCCTAGTGAATTGAAACTTTTATCATTATGTAGAGACTCTTCTATCTCTAGGAAAAAAAATCTCAGTTATGCAATATTAATAGAAATAGGCCAGCTAATTATTATTATTATTATTATTATTTGCTTAATATATCTTCTTTCCATTCTTTTTATCTATATTTTTATATCTTTCTGTTAGAAGGGTCTCTAATAATCAGCAAATAGTTAATATAAAAACAATTATCTGACAAACTTTATCTCCAGACTAAAGGATTTGGTCTTGTCTATTTATTGCCTTAACAGATATATTTAGATTATTATTTGCTTTCTATTTGTCCTGCCTTTACTATGTTTCTTTTTTCTCATTCTTATGTTCTTTTAGATTGATTTTTTTTTTCTCTTTGTTTGGAAAAAAAAAAACTCTACTAGTTTGGAAATTGTACACTCCATTTCCATTTTTTTTGTTATTACTTCTTTTCCACTCTTTTTTTGTTATTACATTGAATGTTGCAGCTTACATATGTAAATGATCAAAATCTAAAGTTAACAAATGTATTTACTCTTCTCCCAAATAATCAAGAACATTAGAAAACCTTAACTTCAATCACATGATTTGTAACAAGTGCTATTATTGTCATGAATTTTATCTTTTTGTATTTATTTATTTATTTATTTATTTATTTATATTATCATGTTCAATAAGCCAGCATATAGTACATCACCAGTTTTGATGTAGTTTTCAACAATTCATTAGTTGCCTGTAACACCCAGCGCTTACCACCACACGTGCCCTTCTTAATACCCATCACCCAGCTACCCCATCCCCTCATCCCCTCCATTCTGTAACCCTCAGTTTGGTTGTTGGAGTCCAGAGTCTCTCATGGTCTTTTTCCCTCTCTTATTTCTTCCCTTTCAATTTTCCCTCCCTTTCCCTATGGTCCTTCATGCTATTCCTTATGTTGCACATATGAGTGAAAACGTATGATAGCTGTCTTTCTCTGCTTGACTTATTTCACTTAGAATAATACCCTCCAGTTCCATCCATGCTTGATACAAATGGTGGGTATTCATCCTTTCTGATGGCTGAGCAATATTGCTTTGTATATATGAGCTACATCTTCTTTATCCACTCATCTGTTGAAAGGGATCTTGGCACAAAACAAACACATTAATCAGTGGAACAGAATAGAGTCCCCAGAAATGGACCTTCAACTGTTCAGTCAACTAATTTTTGACAAATCAGGAAAGAATATCCAGTGGGAAAAAGACAGTCTTTTCAATAAATGGTGCTGGGAAAATTGGACAGCCACATGCAGAAAAATAAAATTGGACCATTCTCTTACACCGTACACAAAAATAAACTCAAAATGGATGAAGGACCTAAATGTGGCACAGGAATCCATCAAAACCCTAGAGGAAAACATAGGCAATAACCTCCTTGACATTGGCCACAGTGACCTCTTTCAAGACATGTCTCTAAAGGCAAAGGAAACAAAAGCAAAAATAAACTTTCAGGAATTCATCGAGATAAAGTTTTTGCATAGGCAAGGAAACAGTCAACAAAACAAAGAGGCAACCAAGGGAATGGGAGAAGATATTTACAAATGACATCACAGATAAAGGGCTGACATCAAAGATCTATAAAGAACCTCTCAAACTCAACACCCCCAAAACAAACAGTCCAGTCAATAGATGGGCAGAAGACATGAACAGACACTCCAAAGAAGACATACAAATGGCTAACAGACACATGAAAAATGTTCAACATCACTAGCCATCAGGGAAATACAAATCAAAACCACAATGAGATACCACCTTAGACCAGTTAGATAGGCAAAAATTAACGAGACAGGAAACAAAAAGTGTTGGTGTGGATGTGGAGAAAGGGCAACCATCTTACACTGTTGGTGGGAACGCAAGCTGTTACAGCCATTCTGGAAAATAGCATGGAGTTTCCTCAAGATGTTAAGAATTTTATTGTCTTAAAACATCCACAAAATATTATATTGTTATGGGTAGCAAATATTTATTTAGATTTGGCCCTGTTTTTCCTCTTTCTTATTATAATTCCTTTTTTTAAAAAAATTTTTTTATTTATTTGACACAGAGAGCCAAAGAGAACAAGCAGGGGGAACAGGAGAGGAAGGGGAAGCAGGCTCCCCACTGAGCAGAGAGCCTGATGCAGGACTTGATCCCAGGACTCTGGGATCATGACCTGAGCCAAAGACAGATGCTTAATGGACTGAACCACTCCAGCACCCCTTCTTATGTCTCATTTCTTCCACCTGTGATTACTTTCTTTCAACCTCATATACCTTTCTTTTAGTTATTTGTAGCAAACTCTTTCAGTTTTTACTTATATGAAAATGTCTTTTCCCTTCCTTTATATAAGGTATTTTCACATAGAAAATGGAAGATGTCATCACAGACTTCTAACATCCATTATTGCTATCTGGTAGTCATCTATCATTCTAATTGTTATTCCTTTGAAGGGTAATCTCTCTTTTCTCTGACTGCTTTTAGTATCTTTCCTTTCCTTTGGTATTTTTCAGTTTCACCACAAAATGTCTGAGAGAGGATTTCTTTTTATTATTCCTGCTTGGAGCTCTTGACACTGTGGATTGTTATCATGCATCATTTTCTGGAAATGTATCACCCATTTTCAAATATTCTCTCTCTTATATCCTCTCATTCCATTTTTTACAGAAAACCCTGATTATGTGTGAGCTAAAGCTTCTTATTTTGACCTCCATATCTCTTAACCTCTCTTTCATATTTTTCACATCTTTGTCTGTTTATGGTACATTTTTGCATCATGCTTTCAGGTATATTTATTTCAGATAATTAATTTTCTCTTCATCTTTATCTCATGTGTTTTAAACAAGTGAGGGTCAGGGGTACCTGGGTTGCTCAGTGGGTTAAAGCCTCTGCCCTTGGCTCAGTCATGATCCCAGGGTCTTAGCATCTAGCCCTGCATCGGGCTCTCTGCTCAGAGGGGAGCCTGCTTCCTCTTCTCTCTCTGCATGACTCACCACCTACTTGTGATCTCTCTCTCTGTCAAATAAATAAATAAATAAATATCTTTAAAACAACAACAACAACAAAACAAAAAACGAGTGAGGGTCAGCCTGTATTATGACACTCAATGAAGATTATTTTTCTCTTCTGTAAGAGAAAATGTTTGAGAAAATCTAGTTTACTTGCAGCCACCTGGAGGGTATTAATTCTGGTTTGCCTTTTCCATGAAATTTAGCCTGTGACTCTTGTTTTATGAGGAGTTTTCTGTTAGATCTCCCACCTTGGCTAGGCCCAGAAATTTGCCTCCTGTGTCCTTCCCCTGCAAGACCATGGAAACAGAAACTCAAGTTTATTGGGGTTTGTCAAATTTACTAAAAATAAAATCCAGTTTCAGGACTCCATTTACCTCTCTGGGTCCCTAGTATATTTTGCTTTATTGCTATGTCAATGATGCACTCTAAAGATTTTTTTAAAAGATTTTTTCCTGATTTTTTAGTTGTTTTGTCATGTTTTCTGGGTTCAATCAAGTTTTCTCTTTCCCCTTAAATCATAATTTCCTATGCCTTCTTGCTGATTAAATGATTCTTAGCACTTTAGGAAAAAGATAGATGGAGTCTGAAACCAAGAAGTCATTACTTAGGCCCCAAAGATGTTCTTATATTTAGACTTACATTTAGATGTTCTTATATTTAGCAGTAAAGCAAGAGTTTAGATAGCTGAGTTTCACTGAGTGAAAAAAGAGTTCTTCAAAATACCAGAGGCTGGGGGCGCCTGGGTAGCTCAGTGGGTTAAGCCACTGCCTTCGGCTCAGGTCATGATCTCAGGGTCCTGGGATCAAGTCCCACATCGGGCTCTCTGCTCAGCAGGGAGCCTGCTTCCCTTCCTCTCTCTCTGCCTGCCTCTCTGCCTACTTGTGATCTCTCTCTGTCAAATGATTAAATATAATCTTTAAAAACAAAAAAATACCAGAGGCTGAGGGTTGGCACCCTGACCAGTGGCTAGGTGAATTATGTGTCTGAGACTTGGGTTTGTTAACACTAGTGAAAACCAACATGGAGCCAAGGGTGGAAAAATGGCACTGAGAGACCAATAGACCCAGAAAAAGCCAAGAAAAAAAAAAAAAAACCCAAAACTGTGAATTCCATTAATTGTAGATTTTTCTCCAGAGGTTCAGGGAAAACAGAGTCTAAAACAGAGAGAGCAGGCTGGATAATTTATACCTTAACTGGTGGTGGTCAGATGCCAGCAGGTTTCCCAGTGGCCAAAGACCACAAGAGGCACATACTTAGAGGCCTCGGAAGATCAAGGCCAATTACTCATATATAGACCATGGACCCCTATTCCAAGGGTATACAGTTTGTTGAATTTTCATCTACCAGAAACCACACTGGGAAGCAGAAGGGAGGAGGCATATTCCTTAAAAAAAAATAAAAAAAAAAACAGTTCTGGTAAGAAATTTGAAACTTCAATTTGACTATATCCTTATGTATACAAAAGGATATAGCTTAAAAAAACAAATAAAAAATGCTGTTTTAAGTTGGAAGAAACTGGAACACCTCTTATTGGAATATCAAGTTTTCACCACCCAGTGGAGTGGGAGGTAGACAGGGATGCTTCACAAGGAAGTATTCTTTCTTATATAGGAAAAGAGAAAAAATTATAATTATTGCAAATTTCATTGCAGATATTGTGCTTACATTTTCAAATTTCAGTATATAAATAAAGTAATTTGGTTAGTTAATTAAATGATGTATGGTAATTATATTAGGAAACCTAAGTTAACTTGGTTCCTTTAAAATTTACCATTAAAAGGGTACATTTTTGCTAATGACCTGAGATTTGACAACTAAATGGTCTTAGGAATAGAAATGGTCTACTCCAAAGTTCTATTGCCATTCAAACAGAATAATAGCTTTTGGGTGGAGGGATAAGACTACCCCAACAAAACTCTGGTCCTCACTTTTAAACCAAGGGAAAGGACTAAGGCACTAAATTAGCTAAAGTAAGACAAATAGACCATGTATTTCAAAATGACTCAGCCTGAGTACAGTTACTTCTTGCATGTCTGAGGAAGAGAAGAAAATACTTACCAAGCAGGGAACTCAGATAGTTGTTACTCAGATATAATCTGCTTCATTTAAAGTCTGGATCCATTCTATCTGAAGGAACCATATTTTCTTCCAGTCCTGTTTCTACAGAATTGATTTTTTTAAGCAAAAAGATGATATTATCAGTATATAATGAAATGCAATTAAAGTTTTACTTGAAAGAACTTTCCAGGTAAATAAGCTGCAGTTAGGAAATGTGACCTTCATGTTGTGGGGATTCAGAACATTTTGGTCACTATAAGCATATGTATTAAATTTATTACAGATTTAATCTTCCAACCTTATGACTTAGCTAACCATTATTTATAATTCTCTGCATCCTTGCCAACATCTGTTGTTTCCTGTGTTGTTGATCTTAACCATTCTGACAGGTGTGAGGTGATATCTTCTTGTAGTTTTGATTTGCATTTTCCTGATGATTAGTGGGGATGAACATCTCTTCATGTCTCTGTTGGCCATCTGTATGTCTTCTTTGGAGAAATGTCTGTTTATGTCTTCTGTTCACTTTCTAACTGGATTATTTGGTTTTTGGGGGGTGTTTTCTGGGTGTTTTAGAAGTTCTTTTTATATTTTGAATACTAACCCTTTATTAGATATGTTTGCAAATATCTTCTATTCCATGTGTTGCCTTTCAGTTTTGTTGATTGTTTCCTTTGCTGTGCAAAAGCTCTTTGTTTTGATACAATCCCAATAATTTATTTTTGTTTTGATTCTCTCACCTTAGGAGACATATCTAGAAAAAAGTTGCTACAGTTGATGTCAGAGAAGTTACTGCCTGTTCTCTCTTAGGGTTTCTATGGTTTCAGTTCTCACATTTATGTCTTAAATCCATTTTGAATTTATTTTTGTGTTTGGTGTAAGAAAGGGGTCCAATTTCATTGTCTTGCATGTTGCTGTCCAGTTTTTCCAACACCATTTGCTAGAGAGATTTTTTCCCTGTGGACAATCTTTCCTGCTTTGTTGAAGATTAATTAACCATATAGTTGTGGGTTTATTTCTGGGTTTTCTGTTGTATTCCATGATCTGTGTGTCTATTTTTGTGTCAGTACCATACCATTTTGATCACTATGGCTTTGTAATATAACGTGAAGTCCAGAATTGTGATAACTCAAGCTTTGCTTTTCTTTTTCAAGATTGCTTTAGGTATTTGGGATCTTTTGATGTTCTGTACAAATTTTAGGAACATTTGTTCTAGTTCTGTGAAAAATGCTGTTTGTATTTTGATAGGGAATACATTAAATGTGTAGATTGCTTCATGTAGTATAGAAATTTTAACATTGTTTGTTCTACCAATTCATGGGCATGGAATGTCTTTCCATTTCTTTGTGTCATCTTCAATTTCTTTCATCAGTGTTCTATAGTTTTCAGAGTACAGGTCTTTTACCTCTTTGGTTAGGTTTATTCCTAGGTATCTTATTATTCTGGTGCAATTTTAATTGGGATTATTTTTCTTAATTTCTTTTTCTTCTGCTTTATTATTAGTGTATAGAAATGCAACAGATTTCTGTTCATGAATTTTGTATCCTGTGACTTTACTGAATTTGTTTATCAATTCTAGAAGATTTTTAAAAAGATTTTATGTATTTATTTGAGAGAGAGAGAGTAGCAAGAGAATACAAGCAGGGGGGAAGCAGACTTGGGGAGCCTGACATGTGGCTTAATCTCAGAACCCTGGGGTCATGACCTGAGCTGAAGACAGATGCTTAACCAACTAAGCCACACAGGCATCCCATTTCTAGCAGGTTTTTTGGTGCAGTATTTTAGGTTTTCTATGTAGACTATTATGTCATCCACAAACAGTGAAAGTTTTGCTTCTTCTGTATCAATTTGGGTAACTTTTATTTCTTTTTCTTGTCTAATTGCTATGGCTAGGACTTTCAGTTAATGTGACAGCAGTTTTTTAATGAGAAGGCTATTCTGCCCCATCTCTCCCATTTATCCAGCTCTAGTTTCATGATCATTTATATCTAAAACTCATGCAAATGTTGATTTTCTCTGAAATGCTTAATATCTTTGTTGTAAAAGAGCTACAGGTAAGTTACCAATTTACTTCTTAAGTTATGCAAATCCATTCTTTCACTATCCCTTACATTAAGTGAAATCTTGAATAACTGGAACATCCCAAATGAAACTATATAATGAGTTTGTCATAACATATTTCTTTCCAGTAGTTCTAGTAAGGGAGAGTGGTCTGATGTTTCTCCATTCATAATAATAGATACATGTCTCTATAAACACTTTATGGTCTGCCCTTTGCAACTTAAATTCCATACAGGTAAATGGTCCTCAATGAAGGCCAGGAATATGGAAAAGCTTTATTAATTCAAATTTTGCTTATTTAGAAGTGTGATAAGTTAGCTTCATTGTATGCTATTGTTATGAACATGTTTACTAAACAAAATATTATATTATTATAAAGAAAAAAACACTAAACTGGCAAGGACTCTACTCATGAGATTTTTAAACATTTATGTATACTGCTTTCTCCTAATTAAATACAATTAATGTTATTTACTCACTGATTTCACAAACAAATTAGGACATTATATTTGGATGCATCTCAGAATATTTAATTTCCACAAGCTTCAGACTTTGTTTATAACTTATCTAAAGCACCTTTTTTGTACTATATGATTGATTTTTCAATATAATTGCAAGATTCTAAAAACGTTTTGAGAAAATAAATTAGTTTTTTCATATTATACTAGCTTTTAAAAAATGGTCTCCTTTTCCATAAACAAATGGCCATGCATCTTGGTCTGTATTAGTCTAACAGGCCAGCATGTCTCCCGAACCCATCTGTAACTTCATCTTTGTCATGTCAGTTAGACACTGTTAGGACAGTAGAACAACCCCTGTAGTGATAGTCTGAGCTTTCTGCCTGTGTATTCTGAACTTCTTCTTCCTCTGGGTATTGGTACCCATATCCCCTTTAGGAAACTTCTTCCATTTATAGTTCATGTGGATTGTGGTGTCTTTGCCTGGGCTCCTCAGAAGACAGAACCTGAGGGAAATAGCTTATGTGCTACTCCCTTATTAGGATGCGCAGTCTCAGGGATAAGCAGGAAAGGAAGGGGAGCCAATATAAGAATGTACTATCAAGCTGTCCTCCAAGAAGCCATTTAAACAGTGATCTTCTGGAGGAGAAAAAAGAAAGAATTTATCTGTCAACTTCCATCTCTTTTATGTCAAAGGTTTGCCCAAGTTTACACAACAAGAATGATGGGTCAAAAATTCAAAATCAGAAAGTTTAACTCTACAGCCCAAGCTCTTCGCCTCTTCACAGGATGCTCTTCTGAATGTTAGTTAGTGATAAGAGTGACGAAGAAAATAGAAGCGAAGACTAGGTGTAGGGGATGCTGTAGGGAGCAGGTGAGGAAGGACAGGATTTGCAATTTTTGATTGACCTGGGAAGGCTTCATTGAGGTGATACTTGAGTAAAGATCTGTAAAACAAGCAGCTCTTTAGGGCAAGAGCATGCCAAGAATTGCAAAATACCTGAAATGGTGTCTTTGAGGAACAATGAGGTAATTATGGCAGCAGCAGTATGAGTGAGGGAAAGAGCAGTGGGAGATAAGATGAGAGAGAAAAGTTTGGGTACAGATTCTGCAGAACCTTGTACACCATTTTAAAACATTTAGCTCTTATTAAGATGGGAAGCCATTGGAGGCTTTGGAGTCAGAAGTGATGTGCTCTGACTTAAACAATAGTAAGGTCATTGTGATAATGGAGTAGAAAGGGGCTGAGGTGGAAGTAGGAATAAGTAGTTAGAAGGGTTTTGCAGTTTGTAGGTGAAAGAAACTAGTGGACCAGGGTGGTGGAGGCGATGAAGAGCAGATGGGTTGTGGATATATTTTGAAAGTAGAAGCAGGTTTTGCTGATTGATTATGTCAAAAACAAACAAACAAATAAATAAATAGAAAAAGCCTTATATTGAGAAATCTAAATAGACATTTTAACTCATGAGACAAAGAAGAAATCATGATGAACATCTAAAAAGGGAATACTGTAGCGCTCATTTCGGCAGCACATATACTAAAAAGGAAATACTGTATTTACAATCAAAGCAAAACGTGTGAGATACAGCTAAAGCTTACTTGAAGGAAATGTATGAACTTAAAACACTTAAATTACAAAAGAAAAGAGGCTAAAAATTAATGTGTTAAGCTTCCAATTTGAAAGGTTAGGAAAATAATAGCAAAATAAACTCAAAGAATTAAAAAGAAGGAAATTGGAATTATAAGAACAGAAACTGATACAGTATTTGATACATACAAAACAGAATCAACAAAATAAAAAACTCATTTTGAAAACATTAATAAAATGGATATATCTGGCTACACTGATTAAGAAAGAAATGGTAAAGGTAAATAATACTAAAAATAAAGGAAAGATAAAAATATAGATACTGAGAGATTAAGAAGAAGGATTAGTAACTTTGTGCTAATAAATATTATAATTTAGATAAATAGAATGGTCAAGTTCACACACTTAAGGAACTTAGGATGGAATCAAGAAGATTCATTATGGAATGACTCTTCCATAATGAATCCCATAATTGTAGAAGAAACAGAATCAATAGTTAAAATCTCCTCACAAAGAGAACACCAATATCAAATAGTTTTATTGGCAAATTCTACCAAAGGTATAAGTAGCAAGTTTTTCAGAATACAAAAAGAAGCAACAGTTTCTAACTCATTTTTTGAGGCTGGGATAAACTTAATACTAAACCTTGACAAGGTGCATATAAGAAATAGAATGTTAATTTCATTTATGAACATACATGTAAAAAATCCTAAAGAAAATAGTAACAAATTGAATTCAGCAATCTATAAAAAAAATAATACATTGTGACCAATTTGGATTGGTTCAGGAATGCATATTAGTTTAACATCTCAAAAAAATCAATTAATATAATTAACACATAGCCAGTGAAAGGATAAATAATCATATGAGCACATCTCAATAAATGCAGAAAATAGACCCTTCCGTGATTCAGTGGACATTCAAGAAAAAAATCTTAACAAAATAAGATTTATAGGAAGGTCTGCAGAACATTTATATCCCATACAGACTGTTAGAAAACTAAGCAAGCTGATTTATAAATGTATATGAAATATCAAAGGGCTAATAAGAGCCATTTTCCAAAGAAGAATAACAAGGTGGGGTAGTTGCCCTATTAGATATCAAACTTTAATAGATATAAATGTATTATAATCAAGGCAGCATGGTACTGTACAGGGTAGGGAAATCAACAATTGAAGAGAATAGAGTACATAGAAACAGATGCACACTTATATGGAATTGTGATATTTTGTAGAGTGGTCATTGCAGTGGGGAATTAACTGCTGCCAGAACAATTGTTTTGCAGATAGGAAAAAATGAAACGATTGAGACCTTGACTTAACTACATCGTCTCTGATCATCTGTTCCTTCATTTACACTTCTTCCACAAATATTTATTTTTGTGACTGGCCATACCATCCACCCAGTTGCTCAAACTACAAACCTGGGAACAATTAATACTTCCCTCTCTTTATCCCCCAGATATCATGTTCTGTTAGTCCTTAAGTTTTGTATATACAGTCTGCCCTGTCCTTTTACGCTTCCTTTACTGCCCTAACCCCTATGGAGGCTTCAGCTCCACTACATGGCATTTCTTTTTTCTTTTTCTTTTTTTAATTTTTAATTTTTTATTAACATATAATGTATTATTAGTCCCCGGGGTCCAGGTCTATGAATCACCAGGTTTACATACTTCACAGCACTCACCATAGCACATACCTTCCCCAATGTCCATAACCCCACCCCCCTCTCCCTACATCCCTCCCCTGGGCAGCCCTCAGTTTGTTTTGTGAGATTAAGAGTCTCTTATGGTTTGTCTCCCTCCCGATCCCATCTTGTTTCATTTATTCCTTTCCTATCCCCCAAGCCCCCCACGTTGCATCTCCACTTCCTCATATCAGGGAGATCATAAGATAATTGTCTTTCTCTGATTGACTTATTTAGCTAAGCATAATACCCTCTAGTTCCATCCACATCATCGCAAATGGCAAGATTTCATTTCTTTTGATGGCTGCATAGTATTCCATTGTATATATATACCACATCTTCTCTATCCATCCATCTGTTGATGGACATCTAAGTTCTTTCCATAATTTGGCTATAAGAGGTTGCTGCCTATGTTCTCCTCAAGGATTTTGATGGATTCATTTCTCACATTGAGGTCCTTCATCAATTTTGAGTCTATTTTCATTATACTGCATTTCTAAGTTAGGTTCTTCTCCTCTGTCATCATGTCATACCCAGTACTCTGTTGCTATTGTATTTATACTACTGTAATTGCCAGTTTATTTCTACTGTAATTTGCCAGTTTATTTATACTACTGTAATTGCCAGTTTATTTCTCAGTAAATTTCTGAAGATTTGCTGGAAATTCGTTGTGGAAGAGTATTCTGTCTAGCTCAGTTTTATTTCCAGTGTCTACCACTGTGCCTGGAATATAGTAAACCATCAATTGATATTTAGAAAATGCATAAATAAATAAATAAATAAATGAAAGAAAGATACACAGTAAGTGAGTTCTGCAACTAAAACATAGGAGATTGGTCTAAGTTCTTTTGTCATCTCATTTTGGTTTTTGGAGAGTTCCTCAAATGTATTCTTCTTTGCCAAATAGATCTAGTTTAAGATAATACTACATCAGGCTATGATAAAACCACTGTTCATAATTCTCCACATTGATTAAAGATACTTCACATACAAGCAAAAATATCCCAAGCTAATTCGGTTTTATCTTTTTAGAATGTTGATTCTCTGAGAGGAACTAAGTCTTCTATGTTGTGACACAACACAGGTTTTACACACATTTACAAAAACTACTAATCTTAAAATTGTTCCTTTTTAATTAAATGAGACATCAATTAGAATTGTCTGGAACATCTTAGATGATCCCCAATACATTTTTTGATGCATGAATGAAAAATTAAGGGTTTAAGTTATGTGGTTAATTTTTTTTATATCTAGAAATGACTGTTCTTACTTATCATCACATTCTTGTCATTTCTTTCTGAAGGAGTTTGATTGGCCAATAGAAGGACTGCTTATTCCAAACAGTCCTCCCATGAAGAAATCTATCTGTAAGACCCCAGAGCTGTGTGTCCCTGTGAGGCTCAGAGTTCTACGGAATGGAGACAAGAATAAAAACAGAGCCTTTGTTATAATTGGTCCAGACATCTCACCTGGACGGAAAATACAGTAAGAACATTTTGCTCAGACTTCTCATTTCTAATTTGTACAAATTTTTGTCTTCTCTATGGATGTGTTTCTGGGAGAATTATGTGTTTATTTTTAAAAAGGGATCCCAAGGTGCCTGGGTGGCTCCATTGGTTAAGCAACACTTAATTTTTGTTGAAGTTATGATCTCAGGGATGTAGGGTCCTAGGATCAAGCACTGCCTCAATCTCCACGCTCACTGGGGAATCTGCTTGAGATTCTGTCTCTCTTCCTCTCCTTTGCCCCTCCCTCTATTCACTCTCTCTCTTAAATAAATAAGTAAATCTTTAAAATAAATAAATATACAAATTAATTAATTAAAAAAGGGCTCCCATGTTGATATTTGGTGATAAAAATACAAACTGAGATTTAATTAAAACTTGTCAGGAACTTAATTTTAACTCTTCTGGTTGAACCTAAGCACTGGAGAAAATAATGAGTTAGAAATGGGTAATTCAGATATAAAAAAAGTTCTGGGATCAAAGTCTATTTTGAATTAGCATTTTGCTTAAGTTTTATTAATGTGTTTCAAAATAACTGAAATCATAAATTGCTTCTTACAGATTATGCAATTCCTTATTTAAATTATTATTGTACATTATTATTTACATTCAGATCTTTGGGATATTTAACAAGTGAATATAGTTCTCAAAATATAACTTCATATACTTTATTTCTCTGCCTTGAAATAACATTTTAAAAGCTTATCATTCTCGAAAAACATCAATCTGCTCTTTAGCTTATGTTATAAGTTGGCATAAAATCTTCCCATGCAGCCAGAATTTCTCCAATATTGGAGAAAAATCACTTGCTGTATTTTCATTACAATTATGACAAAAGAAATCGCAGACCAGTGCAAAGCTGTAATGTAAAGAATGAGTTAAATACATTGTTTCTCATATTATTAGCAGTGATGTTAATGTTACCTCCTGACCTTTCTTTTGAGATGTTTAGAATATTTGAGGCTGCTGATAATCGTTTAATATTACTTTCTTCACATTGATTAAATATACTTCATACATCGCTGAACAATGAGTAACATTCAGATCGGCTGTCCACTGAACTGCCTGTAAAGATGATAAAGTAAAATATTAATCTTGAAAGTAAAGTCAAGCCTGAAATTGAAATCTTTGACGCATACATTTCATAATTAGCTCATTCTGCTGAATGTAAAATGTGAGGGTAATGCCCTTAAAGTGGCATATATGACTTTTTAACTTCCAAAGTTAATAAATAATTTTTGTCCCTTCCTCCATTTATTTTTTCACACTATATCTTTCACTGGGGCTCAAAATTATATACAGATATTATCTTTTCCCATTAATGTTTTACTTATTTATTTGACAGAGAGAGAGAGAGATCACAAATAGGCAGAGAGACAGGCAGAGAGAGGGGGAAGCAGGCTCCCCGCTGAGCAGAGAGCCCTATGTGGGGCTCGATCCCAGCACACTAGGATCATGACCTGAGCTGAAGGCAGAGGCTTTAACTGAGCCACCCAGGCACCCCCCATTAATGTTTTAAAATGCATAGTTCAATCAGGTAATCCAAACATAATTTGAGAGATTTGTTAATTTGGCTAACAGTTCCAGCAGAAAGTATGTGAAACCCTCTGATCATGGAATGGTTTGCCCTAATTAATCAAGTATTCACTTTGTTCACTACATGAATTAATTATCCCCCCCAAATTAAAGTACACTGGCATATACTTGACATTAAACTCTTCTAAATATACATTAATTTTTCTTGGTCATTTCAGAAAATTTTCTACAGAATCAATAGCATTGTTTGGCCCAGAGCTGTATGTAAATACTGGTTAACAGAAGGTTCAAATGGGAAGAGTTTTGGCTAACATTACAGGGCAGCTGCATTTCCCAGTTCCAGAGGACACTTTTCACATTATGTTCTATACAAACAGCATCCCAGAGTTGTGCAAAGTAGAAGTCCTGCTGTGCTACTTTTCATATATCCAAGTTAAATATTTTCTCTTTCAGAAGAAATAAAGGCTAATGACAGGAGGGAGTACATTACTTGTATTAACTTGAAACTTGTTTGTAAGAAGAAAGATAGCTGGGCTATTTCGTGTCTTTACAAGCAAAATCAAGCTAGAATGATGAAGTACAGATCCATTTTAACCAAATCTTGCCCGGTTGCATGCTGTCCTTTAGTTACATAATGATTCATTCTAGACAGTTTTAAGGGAAATTTGTTGTTGCTGGTTCCTCTATCTACAAAGCCAAAGGGAGATCAGATATCATTTGTTTGTGATTTAGCCGATCATTACGCTTGGTGAGTAACAAGATCTTGTCACTTAGTCTTGAACAGCGGCTGTCAAATTCAAATAAATTCAAACCATTGTGATTTCCAGGTGAATTTCATCTCTCAGAATAGCAGGTTAAACAAGGAGAATTTTATAAGTGACATTTTAAGGAATTCTAAGAGGAAAGGCTCAATATGTAGCTATGTGATAAAGTTTATATTTTTACATAATTTTAACGAGTAAGTTATTACTAAGTTATGATCCCTGGACTCTCTTAAGCACCTAACTATAGCTTTTAAGGCCCTTTGTGAGCTGTTCCTGCTTATTTTTCTAGTTCTATCTCTTATCAACACTCTCTCCAATTCCCACTCCTGAACCCCTGCCACTCATCAATACCTTCCATCTGACTTAAAATAATAGAGGTGTTCTGAGAATGAGTTCGTACTTCATTTCTTGATGATAACACTACTCACCCCTGAATAAGCTGTAGCTTCTATGTTCCCCATTGCTCTGATCATGTGGGTTTTTCACCAGCATAAGTCCTACCACTCTGTGTTGTGATTATCTGTTTATGTTTCTGCCCATGAGATGGAACAGCAGTGATGTGTTATTCATCCATATATGTGCTTTCTGCTATGGTCTGGTCATGGAAACAGACAAAATGTGTGTCCTCGTTAATCAAGGCACTAAGCCATTTTATTTACCACAGGATATAGGGCCCACAATAGGCCCTAAATTAATGCTTATTGAATTTATTTATTTATTCACTACGCTTGATTACCATTTTTTGTGAGTGAATAACTATACTTGACCTTTTTTTTATTCAATAAAATACAGAGATTCTAAAAATACACCAGATAATTTTCTAACTTGAAAATTTGAGCAGATACATATTCCAATTAAGCATTTTTTCTATGATCATTATTTTTTTTCATTTTTTTATTAACATACAATGTATTATTAGCCCCAGGGGTACAGGTGTGTGAATCACCAGGTTTACACACTTCACAGCATTCACCATAGCACATACCTTCCCCAATGTCCATAACCCAACCACTCTGTCCCTACCCCCTTCCCCACCGCAACCCTCAGTTTGTTTTGTGAGATTGAGTCTCTTATTTGTATGACTATTATTTTTTTAAAGATTTTATTTATTTATTTGACAGAGAGAGACAACAAGAGAGGGAACACAAACAAGGGGAGTCGGAGAGGGAGAAGCAGGCTTCCCACTGAGCAAGGAGCCCGATGTGGGGCTCGATCCCAGGACTCTGGGATCATGACCTGAGCCCAAGGCAGATGCTTAATGACTAGCCACCCAAGCACCCCTCTATGACCATTATTAATCACTTTACTGTTTAAAAATTTTTAGGTTTGGATTAATAACCTAAATAATATGTGAATAAACATATGAATATGAACAATATATAAAAAACACAGGCAAAATGAATGTAATCTCTGCAATTTCTTTAAAACGGATAAATCCACATCTCAGAAAGTTCAGCATTTTTCAAAGAGGATTAAAATACTGAAAATTCATTTTCTTATATAAATTGTTCATAGTATAAATGTTTATAAACATAATTTAATTGCAATAGTTTTTGAAGTCCTTTTTAAAATATTTTATTTATTTATTTATTTTTAGGGAGAGAGAAGAGAGGGGGCAGAGGGAAAAGGAGAGAGAGAATCCCAAGCACACTCTGCGTTGAGTATGGAGACCTACCAGGGTTCTCAGGACCCTGACGTCACCACCTCAAACAAAATCAAGAGTCAGACAGTTAACAGACTGACCCACCCAGACAGCCCTGAAATCCTCTTTTTTTTTTTTTTAAGGAGACATTTTATTTTAGGACAAATAATAATAAGTTTAAACCTTGTGATTCTTTCGTGTATGTAAAGATAAAAGTTAATTGATAACATATACTGACATATCAGTCAAATCTTGGACCATTTGTTTCAGAAATGTTGACGTTAAAAGGGAAAAGAATGTGAAAAACCACATTACTAACTATTTTGAAACAGAAACAACCCAGACTGAGTTTCACCAACTTTTGGAGAGGTAAATACTTAGTATCTTAAATGCAAAGATATTTTCCATTCTAGTGCCTGAATAATTATATATATATTATTCATATAACTCTCTCTCTATATATATAATTATATATAACACACAATACAAAATACATATGTATCTGCGTAAGAAAAATGCTGTTAATACAATGATTTTGGAGTTTTTAATCTGTGAAATATATAAACTGTGTGAATTTATGATACCAGTGCTAATTAATTAATTTTTGCCCCAAATGTCAAAGGCTGGCAATTTCCCTTAGCTTCTGAAATACCAACTCTGTAAATATAAATTATTCCCATTAAAAAAAAATCACAATTGTATAGCACTTTTCTTTGGTTTACACTTGTTTGAATTGAAATCAGTACTTATCTACTTTAAACCAATTTTTAAATGTCATCAACCTATATCATATTTGTGAAATATGTTGTAATTTTCTTTTGATCAATATTTTCCTACCAAAACAAGAATTATTCCCATAGAATTTGATAACTGTTTAAAGGTAGACCACCAGGTATAAATGTTTTGGCAAAATATGTCTTATTGAATACAGGGGGCAATCTTACATGATATAAGGAAATTATGCTAATTTTAATTTAATAACTAACTCCAGACAGTTTTGATTATCTTTTTTTGGTGGTGGTTCTTCCACCTCCAAAGCCAAAAGAAGATCTAGTAGTACAATAAGCACTATTTTTCAGCAATAAATATGAAGCTTTTAGTTGATATTTTAAGTTTTAGGCAGCATGGTATTGGAAATACCACTGTATTAATGGTCAAAGGGATTGATTTTAACCCCAGGTTTGCCATTAACTAACTGGAAAACTTCAGCAAAGTGCTCCCCTTCTCTGAGTTCCATTTTCCTCTTTGTAAAACAGGATTGGATGAAGAGTTAAGAAGAAAGCACCAAAGAATTTAATTCTTTTCAATATCTGTTTTGCATCAACGGGTGTCAGATATTCTACTGGAGATTGAAAGGGAAGGGGGCAAGACATCCCTTGCTCTTAGGAAACTCCTAAATTGTTGGGAAGTCAGTGTGCTTAGGGAAACTATCAGAAAGCCTCAGAAGGCAGTATTTAATTGTACAGAAGTGAAAATAATCAAGGGATCATTTTATAGATGACCAGGAAGGAGGAGGAACCTGGTGAGGGGCAGCTGTTAGGGAAGTCCACACAGAGATGAGAGAAAATGAGAGAGACCTAAAAAGACAAAGATATAATGCAAGAAGATAAAAGAGGAAAGCATGTATCCATAGCTTTGGTACATTTTGCCACAATATTGAAATAACTGGAAGGCTGTACTGGGGCTCCTGAGATGGGTCTTCTTGCTAATCATCAGGAGAAGGAAGTCCCCACTCTTAAGAAATGTAGCGATCTGCAGACCTGGGAGACAGACTTGCTCCCTTCCACCCCTGCGCTTTTGTCCCAGGGGATCCTGGGTTGTATTGAAATACAGCACCCAAGGTACCAGCTCCACTTGCCACTCCGCCTCCACTCTCGTCCTGACAGAGCATGAGATAAGACTGGACTTTTCTGGACTCCCTATAAATCGGAGTGGTTGCCAGTCCTAACTCCTGGTGTGCAAGTCAGAGGACCTTATTCATAGGACCTTTGCCTCCATGTGGTGGAGAAATCCGGACCATTTGCTCAGCACCTCAGCCTCAGTCTCCTTGCTATGTAGACCAACTATCTCATTATTCTATGATGGTGGCCTCTTGGGGGGACCCTCTAGTGCTGTGAAGGACTCAGATTTAGGTTTGAATTTCAGCTCTCCTCCTTGTTAGTATGCAATCTTGGGCAAAGAAATTAACCTTGGCTCAGCTTCCTCATCAGTAAAATGGGCCTCTCAGAAATGATGTGAGAGAGAGTCGGGGTGCCTGGGTGGCTCAGTGGGTTAAAGCCTCTGCCTTCGGCTCAGGTCATGATCCCAGGGTCCTGGGATCAAGCCCCGCATGGGACTCTCTGCTCAGCAGGGAGCCTGCTTCTCTGCCTACTTGTGATCTCTGTCAAATAAATAAATAAAATCTTAAAAAAAAAAAAAAAGAAATGATGTGAGAATTAAGTGAGAGTAGCTATGAAATGCTCATAGTGCTTGATCCATTCTGATAAAGCGTTGTTGACTGGTTATGTTCCAGGCACTTTACAGATATCCATTCATTTAATCTATGAAATATCACTGTGAGATAAGTTCTACTGTGTCTTTTTATTGATGGGGCAAATGAGGCTGAGAGAAGTTAAGGGACTTTTTCAAGTTTACACAACCAGAACAGGAGATCTAGAATATGAACCCAGGCAATCTGACTCCATATCCACATGCCTCCTCAAGCACTTAATGGCCAGTTCTTTTCTTCTCTCTCCATTTATGTTGACTGGCATGTGATCAAGTTGGAGGAATTAAATAGAGAGGAAAAGGCTTATCACAATCCTCTCTAAACCACCTCCATGGGCCAATTAAATTCAGCACTATTAAAACCAGGGTTTCAAAAAAGGAAGGGAGATTTACAACCACCCATTCCTTCAATTCTCCCACTCGTTGTCCTAAAACAAGATATTCCCATAGTCCAAATGTTCTTCAGGAAAATGTGAGTAGGAGCAGATATGAGAATGGTAACTCTTCTTGGGTCGTGCTATAACTGCCTGGACCCACAAAGATATCCATTTTGGGAAAGTAGAAAGAATCAGTTTGGGTCTTTGGACAGCAAAGAAAGAGAAGCAGGCACATCTTGTGGCTGGGGGCTCAGTCTTCTTATAGTTCCTTTCCATTCCCTCCCTACGAACTCCTGTGGTCCACCAACTTCCAGAGCTATAACACAAAAGGCAGAGACTTAGGTCTCATTGACTTATTTCCTTCTAAGACCTCTCAGAGAAATGGAGAGCCTAATTATCTGCTCAATTGCTTTATCCCATCTAAGGAAATAAAATTGAGAAACAGTCTTTATATAGTTTAGCCTTCCTGATCAGCATAAAGTCACTTCTAATTCACTTACTATAGACAGTATATTCTAATGTAAAATGTATTTAGCAAGAATCCTTTATTTTCTTTGTTCCAAAGGTGGGATCATCTCAACAGTCTTCTCAACAGCCCCATCACATTCCTTTACCCATCCCTCCTCTTCCCTTGCAATTTGGCCTCCTTACTACTCTCCTGAACCGGCTGTGTAACTTCCAGCCTCTCCTACTTCAGTGTACCTTCTACCTGTCCTACAGCTAGCTAACTTTCTACAGAGCAGATCTGATAAAACCACACCCCTACTCTTCTACCTTCAATGACTTCCTGCTGTTTATGGGATAGAGGCCTGTTTCTTAGCCTGGTATCTTAAGTGCTTTCCATGGGTTCCTGTCTTCTTTTCCAGCTTCATCTGGCTCCTGCTCTCATCCATACACTCAGATCCAGCTATACAAAACGCCTCTAGGTCCTGACCCTTCTTTTTTTTTTTTTTTTTTTCTTAAAGATTTTATTTATTTATTTGACAGAGAGAGATTACAAGTAGGCAGAGAGGCAGGCAGAGAGAGAGGAGGAAGCAGGCTCCCTGCTAAGCAGAGAGCCTGATGTGGGACTCAATCCCAGGACCCTGAGATCATGACCTGAGCCGAAGGCAGCGGCTTAACCCACTGAGCCACCCAGGGGCCTGGGTCCTGACCCTTCTTGATCAACTTTTATTCATTTGAAAAGGCCCAACCCAAATGTTACTTCCTTCCATAGGTGTTCCCTGGAGAATCCGTCGTTTTGTTTTTCCTGTGTTCTCACAGCACCTTGGCTGGGTGCCTATGACACGACCCACTCCTGCATATTATACTTCAGTTGTTGACCTGTCTCTCCCCTAACAAGAGAGGGAGCCCCTCAGGGAACAAGAAAACAGTATCATTCATTTTGATATCTATAGGGCAGGCCAAATGCTTGTTTGGGGTCTGGGGTGTGGAAATCACTGTTGACTGGTTCGCCAGGGTAAAAGTTACTGTTTGAAAGGGAGTTAAAAGGCTGTGGAGATCACTTCTAGTGGAGGGAGGTGAGAAACTGCTTGGTGATGGTTATGACTCTGGTCATAGAGAGAATAGAACTTCCACAAAAAAAAAAAGCCAAAGAAAGTGTTTTAGGTAGAAGGAAGAGCATGAACAAAGGCACACAATTAGAAAGTGTGCAGCATATTGAAGAAGGAAAACTCAATCATGATATGCCTACTTATTTGTTGATCACGCCTGGCACTGTGCTAAGCACTTTTCAAAATCAACCTTCAATCCTCACTAAAACCCTGGAAGATAAGAAATTGAGGCTTAGAGAGGTTAATTTGCCCAAGTCCCACAGCTTGGATGGGGGGGAATGAGTCTACAGAGGGGTCTTATGGGCTCCAGGGCCCACCTCTGGGTGGTCTCACCGGTCTGCAGCAGGAGTGGGCACTGATGGTCCAGACCCTTGATTTCTCACATTTTCTCTCTTCTCTGCCAAAAGCCTTCTATCTACAAGCTCAATTTTTCTGTCTCTTACTACAGGTGCACTGAAATTTTAAATTTACCTTCTGCAGCCCGGAGATTGTTCAATGAAAAAGGAAAAGAAATCTTTGCCTTAAAAGACCTTCAAAGGGATGAACTGGTAAAGACATGAATGTGAAACTGGAAATATGGGCCACACATACAACTAAAAGACAAATGTTTTAACATACAGGACTTCCCAACACTAACTGCTTCTCCCCTTATTTTCTCTGAGTTAGCCTTACTCAGCAGCCCTCAAAACCTCATGCTAACAGCTCAGGGTTGAGAGCTACTGTCAGGCATGATTTTCAGGGCTTTCTCAGAATAAACTCATTTAAGGATCAGGACGACCCTGTGGGATGGATGCTGTCATGACCCCCACTTTAGAAATGAGGGTGGAAGCTAGACAAGACCGGATTATTACCCACTTCTGATTTCTGTCTCTTACTCTGAAAGGCAGATCCTTTCTTCTTTTTGAGGCTTTCAAAGTGTAGTTGTTTAGTGTTCTTATTAAATGATAATTTCACTCTTCCAGAAAAAAATTACATCTAGTGTTTCGCACAACCTACCTGGGTGGCTGGAGATGACTGAGCAGAAGGACTTTAGCAATCAGCCTTTTCTCCCATTTATGGAATTTGAGATATCAGCTCGAAAAGAAAACTTGCCTGACCGATGCCTGAAATTCTTTGAACAGAGAACCGAGCTCACACCATAGTAGCAGTACTCAGTTCAGGCCCTGAATGTAAAGACCCCTTGAGCGAGTCTTAAACCATAGTACTGACGACTAATAGCAGAAGCAGCATGGCAGAGGGGAAAGTCTGTGTTCTTAGAACCTGGGGAGATCTCTTGAATTCTAACACTGTCACTGCCAAGGTTTTAGTTTGTTGGTATTTAATATATATTTTTTTTTGCTTTTGCTGGTTTGTTAACTCACTGTGTTATTTCAGAAAGAACTCAAGGTAGATTGCATTTAAACCTAAGATACAGAAGGATAAATTTAATGGAAGGATAAGTAGATGGGGCCACCAGGGCGAAGGGAGTATGAGTGAAAGGATGGAGACAGGAGTGACTGTTACCAGATTCCGTGCATTTGCTCGAAACAAACCTGTCACTGTTCTGGGCAGCCGACGCAGAGACAGAAACATCAACAGTTACATGTGTGTCCAGAGGAAAAAAGGAAGCCTGTTGTTCAAACAGAAGAAATTTTTGAGAAAGTTTTTCCCAAGTCGTCATACAGGGGTGTGTATAAGCACCATTGTGGGGCCACGGAAGAGCACCGAGTAGCAATTTTCTTCCTACTGAGTGTTCTCAATACATCCCTCTATTTTTTTCTTACTTCGAAGAAGTACGAATTCATTGACGAAATGAATATAAGCAGCATGAAGAACAGCTATCATCTATAATCTCAATGTCTAGAAATAGCCACATTAATATATTACAAGTTCATTTATACCAGTGGTTTTGTCCAACTTCTTCTGCAAAAGATCAGTTAGTAAATATTTACAGACCATATGATCTCTAATGAAACATCAGCTCCTGCCATTGTGAAGCACAAAAGCAGTGACAGACAGCATGGAAATGAGTGGGCATAACTGTGTTCTAATAAAACTCTATTTACACAGACAGGCAGCAGGCCAGATCTGGGCCTCAGCCATAGTTTACAGAGCCCTAATATATACCTACCTCCCTTTCCTTCCTCCCTCCTTCCCTCCCTCCCTCCTGTCCTTTCTTTCTTTCCTTCCTTCAAAAAATTATTTCATAAAACTTTAATTTGGAAAAATTTTAGATTCACAGGAAGTTGCAAAGATAGTATGGAGAAATACTCTTTTTTTTTTTTTTTGATAGAAAACCCTTGAGATCCTTCAAAGTTGTTACATTCACCAACAGTTTTCCCTTTTTATCACTATTATTCCATAGCATCATGGTTTGTTTAACTATTTGCCTATTATAGGACATTTTGTTTGTACTTTTGGCTGGGTTTGGTTATTACTGATAACACTGTTATGAACGGTTGTACACGGGATAAGAGATTCACTTCTTTGCTAGGTATATGCTTCATGTGGAGAACACTGGATCAATCCTGATGTGTCCACTGCTCAGCAAAAGAAGCAAATCTTCCTGAGGAACTTAGCATCAGATATTTCTAAAATCCAAACTTTCTGCAGTATACGTAAGATAGAGGGTAAGCATTAGAATTATTTACCATAATATATGTGGCCAAGATTAATGCTTGATCCTGCTTTTTTAAAAATTAAATTTGTTTAAATAGGTTGTATTTCACTCCTATATCCTGCTGTTTAGCTCTTTAGACAAAATTATATATTTAACAGGATTGCATATTTTAATTCACACTACACTTTGGATATGTAAAGAAAATGTAATTTATTTTGTCTTTAACAAACCAGGAATTCTTTGTTTTTTGTTAAGAAAAACAAAATTTCCAGTCAGGTTTAAATTTTGTCTCATCCATTAATTTAAATAGTCCCTTTAGGGAAATCTTTCAGATTCCCCAGTCCCCAGAGTCTCTCTTTAGTTCCTCTCTCAGATGGAAGGGAGTCTCTTGCTTTCTGGGTCTTGGTGACTGATGTCCATGGCTGGGTGACTGTGTTCCATTCTTTTGGCCCAGGCAGTGCTTTGGGCGGGTGATGCTTCCTGCCTGACTCAGACTCTACTCTGCTCTCTTTGGCCCCCCTGAAACCTGGCTATGGCTGAGTATTCATCTCTGTTCTTACTACAGTTCCCCTTCACCCCTCCTTGACAACCACTTCTGGAAAGCTCTCTAGCATGACTCTCAGCAAGTCTTGGGTCAGGGCTGCATGCCTCAGAAACCAGATCCAGGCTGACAGGGCTGTGCCTCAGGTTGGACTAGTGAGGGCAACTGGAGAGGTGACTTGTCGCAGGGTTCTGAATAATGGACAGTGTCCTCCATGTTTCCTTGGTGTAGCTTAGATGCCTGAAGGGAAGCCTATAGGGGGAATCATGACATCCAGCACTGGTTTTCCCGCCTTTATCTAGCTTCTGTCTCCCTCAGGCTCAGAAAGGGTGGGTTTTCCCCAAGTCAACCTTGAGGTTAAAGCTTTGATATGCTAAATGGGAGCTCACAGAATTTAGAAGAATCCTAAGTCATGATAGTGTCCTCCTGATTTACACAGCCCTTGTCTTATGGTAACAGGCTGTGCTTGAGTGTCATAACTGTCTTCGTACTTTTCCTTTCCTCTGTAACCTTTCTTGTCAGCTCTTGGTCTTCCTCCTTCCCTTAGGCCTGCCCCAGGAAGGACAAAGGTCCTATACATAGAAAATCAAAAGGGAAAAATCATTAATATAATTTAAAACTTTTCTCTATTACATATATTGAATGCTGTACAGTAAGTTTGGCATGTGTCTTTCAAGGCATTAGGGACTTCATTGAGGAATCTGGGATCCTGGAGAATGATCTAGAGACATATATCTAAATAATATACCCATTTGAATGGTTAGAATTTACAATAACTAACATTTTTTGGAAAGACGTAACCTTTAGTACCTTTTTTTTCTTTTAGGCATTTTTAAAATTAAAGGGTAATTACCTATGTTGCTATATCTGTTTCAGGTATATAACATAGTGATCTGATATGTATATACATTATGAAATGGTCAGTGCCATAAATCTAGTTACCATTTGTCACCATACAAAGTTGTTTTAATATTATTGACTATATTCTCTATGCCATATATTGCATCCCCATGTCTGGCCATTTTTATAACTGGAAGATTATACCTCTTACTCTCCTTCATCTATTTCATTCATCCCTCTGTCCTCTGACAATTATCAGCTTGTTCTCTGTATCTATGAGTCTGTTTCACTTTTGTTTTGTTTTGTTTTTTAGATGTAAGTGAAATTACAGTATGTGTCTTTTACTGTCTGACTTATTTTGCTTTTCAAAATACCCTCGAGGTACCGCCATGTTGACACAAATGGCAAGATTTCATTTTTTATGACTACATAATATTCCATTATCTATATACCACTTCTTTATCCATTCATTCATTGATGAACACTTAGATTGTTTCCATGTCTTGGTTATTATAAATAAAACTGTGATGGACATAGAGTGCTTATGTTTTTTCAAATTAGTGTCTTCATTTTCTTTCGATGAATACCTAGAGGGGGAATTGCTGGATCATATGGTAGTTCTAGTTTCAATTTTTTGAGGAACCTCCATATTGTTTTCTGCAGTGGGCACATCAGTCGTATATTATCAATGTGCACTAGAGCTCTCTTTCCTCAGCATCTTTTTTTGTTGTTGTTTGATTTTGTTAATAGACATTCTGACAGGTGTGAGGTGATATCTCACTATGATTTTGATTTGATTTTATTTGCATTTCCCTGATGCTTAGTGATACTGAGCATGTTTTCATGTGTAGGTTGGCCATCTGTATGTCATCTCTGGAAGAATATCTGTTCAGGTCCTCTGCCCATTTTTTAATCAGATTGTTTTTAGATATTGAATTTTATGAGTTCTTTCTATATTTTAGATGCTAACCCTAATTTTAATAATTTTGACTGCAAATATCTTGGGGGGAACGAATCTACAAAAATTAAGTGAAATCCAGTTTATTAAAGAGCAGTATCAGTGTTCTCTTAGACCAAATAGCTGAAAATTATCTCCATTCTTATTTTAACATGTGTTTTCCAATTCCTAGTGTTCTGCAATCATAAATGATATGTCTTTGCAATCTGTGCATTTCTGCTCAGCTCTTGTTTTAGAAGTCCAAAGTGACATTGTGTCTGGAGCCAAGCTTGCTGTGCATAAACCTGTAGCAATTTTTGAAGAAGAGAAGCAAATGATAGGACCAAAGGAAAAGCAAATGCAAGAAAATGCTTTAACAACAGAAAAAGCTTCCAGTGAAATTCTGTAAGTAATCAGCATGGCCAGAGAAACTACCTGGCTCCTCTCTGAACTTAGCTCATAAGCTCAGTAACAGCACAGAGCCCATGCAGGGAACTCGTGCCACATTTGTGATATGGATGTCAGGTGAAGAGCTAGGATTTATTTATTTATTTATTTATTTAAAAAGATTATTCATTTATTTATTTATTTATTTAAAAAGATCATTTATTTATTTATTTAAAAAGATTATTTATTTATTTATTTATTTATTTGACAGAGAGAGCGAGCGAGATCACAAGTAGGCAGAGAGGCAGGCAGAGAGAGAGGAGGAAGTAGGCTCCCCGCCGAGCAGAGAGCCCAATGCGGGGCTCCATCCCAGGACCCTGAGACCATGACCTGAGCCGAAGGCAGAGGCTTGAACCCTCTGAGCCACCCAGGTGCCCCAAGAGCTAGGATTTAATAGTTTTCTGGCAAAAAGATCGAGCTGGAGCTTCAATGTTCAACCATCACAATGATCTACTTGCAATAATTTTATTATATACTACTATTTTTAAAAGACTAGAATTTTGGAATTTCAAATTATTTGAGGAATTTATCATGTTTTGTTTCCATTAACATCAACTCCAGGAACAATTAAATTAATACAGGTTCAAACCAGATGCATGTTAAAATACAGTCATCATCCTGGGTCACTGAAGTGGTTTCCAGATTGTTCTGTCTTTTCCTTTTCTCCTCCTTCCAGTTCACCTCGAGGTTCCATCTACAGACAATTGCCTTCCTAAAACATAACCCTCTTTATACAGTTCTTCAATAGCTACCTTCTGCAGATAGAAAAAACATTTACTCTGTAGTTCCTAGCCCTTCCGACCTGAGTCCAGGCCCATCAGGGACCCTAATTTGCATCCCAGGCCTACCTCTACTCCACACTTTTTCTTCCTGACACACAAACTAAACTCCAGCTTGGCAACCACAAGCAGCCATTGAATATGGCATATTCTGTTTGTGCACCTTTGCAGGCCTCTGAGCCCCTTGTTTGTTTCTCTCCACCTGAAGTGCCCTGACTTGCCCTGTACTCATGTGTGGAATGATTCTTCATTGTTGAAACCAATCATGGTAATGATTGTATGGAGCACTGTTCTTAGCAGTACTTCTCCCCCCACCCCTGTAATTCCTTGTGGGCAAAAACCCTTGTCCGGCTTGTTCTGTGAAGACCAGGGTAGATGACTTTGATCATCCTATACTGAATAAATGAAGGAATGATTGAATGAGTTTCCAAATTCTAAAACCATATATAGATAGTCAACTACCCTTGTGATAACAGTGAAAATTAATTTACATGTCATTTGAAACTATTTTATAAACCATTTTAAAAGACTGCTTCTCTCCTCTATTGTAGGAACATAAATTTTATTTTAGGAAACAAACCCCCTCATCTTGATGAGTAATTCATCTGGTCCCATGTTTTGACATTCACAAACGCACCAGAAGGCCTTTTTCAGAGAGAAAATGATTTGGCCCACATGGGTCTATTCCTCAATGGCCAGAGAATTTCTGAAGAATGTATCATCTGGCCTCTGAGTTATTAGACTGCCCATGGGAAAAAAGTAAACCGAAAGTGAGAAAAACAGAAAGAACATCTTTGAGAGCAAAGATCCACATTGTTCTAATTTTTAGATTTCTTTAAGGCCTGGAGTTCTTGAGTCCACTCAAAACAAAGGGCAGGAATCTCCCGCACATTCCAGGCAGGCTCTATTGATGCCATCTTTTGTTGAATACTCATTGTAACAGAGAGATCACTACTTCGCAAGCAGCCTTTTTTTTTTTTCCTTTTTAGCTTATAGTGTATTATTTGCCCCAGGGGTACAGGTCTGGAAATCATCAGTCTTAACACATTTCACAGCACTCACCATAGTACATACCCTCCCCAATGTCCATAACCCCACACCCTCCAGCAACCCTCAGTTTGTTTTGTGAGATCAAGAGTCTCTTATGGTTTATCTCCCTCTTAACCCATCTTATTTCATTTTTTCCTTCCCTATCTCCCCAAAACCCCCACCCTGCCTCTCAAATTCCTCATATCAGAGAGACCACATGATAATTGTTTTTCTCTGATTGACTTATTTTGCTCAGCATAATACCCTCTAGTTCCATCCATGTGGTTGCAAAGGGCAAGATTTCATTCCTTTTGATGAGGCAACCCATTCTAATATAGAAATTATTTAGAACATCTCTGTCCTGTGTTTTCCTTTGTTTCTGTTTATACTCTTCCTCTTCTACTTAAAAGTCCTTAAAATATGCAAAGTTCATCATCAGGCTACTGGTTTCTCTCTTTTCTGGGCTAGCTTTCACTAGTTCTTTGAGACACTTCTGATGACTCAATCCTAAATCATCTTAAGTTACAGAGTCACTTGAAGATTTCCCCAGAATTTCTCAAATTTGTTTGTTTGGAAGTTTTACTTATTTGAAAAGTGGGATGATTTAAGGAGGGATATCCATAAAGCAAGAGGGTAAACACAGATCTAGAATGAACCTTTTTGATAGTTGGATTCTGTGCAAGATTTCTGTTATTAAAAATAAGCAAAATAGAAAAGAAACTCTGGAAGCACTCACCTCAGCTTTGCTGCCTTGTGAAAGAAAAGACTTTTTTAGCATGGAGCTCAGGGAGAACTTTCCTATTTCCTTACTGAATTACAGGCCAGCCCTGCCCCTTCTTAAGCCTTTCCACTTACTACCTTTCTTACTCACTTTATACCTGGCACAATAGTGTCTTTCTGTTCCTCAAATGAACCAGCATATTCTTGCTTCAGAACCTCTCTATTTATTCTCTTTGCCCAGAATGTTCTTTCTCTAGAACCTCACATGGATGGCTCCCTCCCATTTTCCACATCTCAACTCAAACATTTTCTCTCAGAGGAGCCTTCTCAGACTCCATTGTTTAAGTAAACTCTACCCCACGCTGCCTAGTTTCTATCACAATATCTTGTTTTATTCCACTTATGGCACTTATATTATTTATTCATATTTATTCATACTTATATAACAGACTTGTCTGTTATATCTCTTCTGACCACTAGAATGTAAGCTCCAGGAACCCTGAGAACTTACCTGTTTTGTTCATCACTTAGAACTCTGTGCCTATCATATAGCAGATGTTCAAGAAACATCATTTAAAAGAATGAGTGACTATGGAATGATTAGGTACATGAGTGAATGGAAAATTAATGAATTCATAAAGCAAGGTATATTTAAAAAGGGCTGTTCACTTTAGAACAGCTAGACTGTACTTCATTTGCCTGGAAGCCAAAGAGAATACAGATAAATTCCAAGTTAGAAAATTAAACATCTGGACTTGAAGGAAAAATCTTGTTTACACCTTGCTGAATGTGTCGTAACTAAGAATGACATTTTCCTTCTCTGTTTTCCTCGAAGAAATGAAGTTGGTAGGAAAGCTGTGTTTTTTATTTTTAACACTAGATGGCACTGTTGTTTTTTAACTCCTGGGAAGATTTTTAACTTGAGCCAGCCACTTGTGCACAATTTGAATGAGGCAGCTGTTACCCTCCTATTTCATATCCACGTATAATACTTGTGTTACATTTGAAAAGTGTATGGTCTGCTGTGCCAACACAGGGATTGACCTCAAAGATTTTGGTAATTTATATTGCTTCCAGTTATATCAATACCAGGAGCACCTTGACGATCGCCGCCTACCCACTCCCCTCCAGATTTATTTACACATATGCATGTTAGACTGCTAGAATATGCTCACTGCTTTGCCTGTATATTTTCCTGCCTTGAGTGGAGCAGTCTTCATATTGTGTTGTGATCTCTTGGAAGCAAATGTACTTCAACAGTGCTCCAGAATATGATAGTGATAGATCTATATGGTGGCTAAGCTCCTGTTCACGTCGTCATCGTAGTAAGAAGCCAGAAGGCTGATGACTCAGTTATTCAAACTATGACTATTTAAGTGTTTTAGTACCTTATTCTCTATCAAAAGCTTGCATGTCTGTGCCAATGCTATTTGAGCTTCCCTAGATTTAAGAGGAAAAGTTACGTTAATTAAGATTTCTTAACATTGTCTGATGAGTAAACTTTATGAAATGCAGTAATCTAGGCTGTCCTGTTCCAGACAGAATTATGACCCACTTCTGGAGTAGGCAGAAGGAATCTCATTACACATTCATTATGAATTTCTTAAACTACCGAGCAGTCTTAATCTTGCAGGGCTTTTTTAGAGGAAGGAAGGGGCAAAGGGAGAGGGAGAGAGAATCTTAAGCAGGCTCCAAGTCGAGTGTGGGTGGAGTATGATGCGGGGCTCAATCTCACAACCCTGAGGTCACGACCTGATGTGAAATCAAGAGTCTGATGCTTAACTGACTGAGCCACTAAGATGCCCCAATCTTGCAGTTTTTGAAATATAATACATGGCCCCATTTTTCCCTGAATAGATAAAGATGAGTGCTGTTTATTATGTAATTGGGGAATTTTATTTGTAGCCTTATATTAAAAGATTAAAATTATGTATTAGTGGTAGGTGGATTTGCAATGTTAGGCACCATAATAGAAATGTGATTTACAGATTCATCAACATCCTTTAGGATATGATCAGACTATACCTCAGAGAAAATTCTGTGAGTAAAAATCAGAAGTCTTAGACTTGTGTTTACTTCTGTAGAGATTCACATGCAAGAGCCCATCTCCGAATGAAAGCTTGTCACACACTTCTCAGGTATGCCTGGCAGGAAACTCCTCATGACTTTGATGAGGATGACAGACTTCCAAAGAAAATGGAAGAAGAACTCTTTGAAAGTGTCGAACCACAGAAGAAACACAGGTAAAAAGTTGCAAGGAATTCTCATTCGAGATTTCTTCATGGTCTTAGATTTGCTCATTTTAGGGCGAAATGATTCCTCAGGGTTTGCATTACCGTTAGCCGCCATTTATATTAACATACACATTTGTGTCTTGGGTTTTTTACTAAGTGTTTGCAAGTATCTGTGGGAAGGCCCTTCTCCCTTTAGTTTATTTTGTGCTATGTAATATAATTTCTTGAGAGCTTGTTTGGAGGTTCTAGCAGGGGAGTGCAGCTACTCGTATACCCTTGACCGAAGAACGCTCCTCTCCTCTATCGGGGAAGGTCATCCTCTTCGACCAAGCGCGCAGCTTCGGGAGGGACGCACATGGAGCAGTGAGGGAGGAAGGGGACACCCGCCTAGCCAGCCAGATCAGCCGAATCAACCCTGGTGATCAATGGGGTGATAGATGTCGCAGCTAGATTGCCTTCACATCCTGTAATATAATTTCTTGTTCACTGGTGTGTCTTTTATATTAAGCAGTAAGCTTATCCACCTTTGCCTCTTAATAACTTAACATAAAGCCTATGTATTTGTTGAACAAATATGTGAATGATCTTAAGAATAAGCGTAAGATGCCCTGATGTCTTTAAGAAACTAGTAAAATGTAGTTTCTTCCTTTTTAACTGTATTTTTTTCTGGTCAATGTCCAGTGAAATAACGGGAATTTATAGTACTTTGTATTATTTTATAACTTTTAGACATTTGCTTACCATTATAGCATTTTCTATAAATCAAACGGCTTTGGCATTTCAACAGTTAGCATTGCCCTATGCAATGGGGCTTCATAGATATTTATAAATTAACTTAATTGACAATGCATTGTGATGTTTAATATATTTCATAAGTCTGCTTATTGCCTTAAGCCCCTTAAGCAGGAGATTCCTTTGAATTAACTTATTAGCATATCATTCTCTTTTATGATATTCTATGGAAAGATTGAAAAATTTGGAGAATGGCATTCTATTTGCAGGGAGACTAGACTGAGGCTAGAAACAATCCTGATTTGAACACCTTTGTTTTTCCCTTTTCCAGTTCTGCCTGGCCCTCTCCTTTTCCCATTCCTTTTCCCTTTAACTAAATTACCTCTTCAACTCAATTTCTTTTTGCGATGCTGATGAGTTTCTCATATTCTCTTGGATGGACATTTATTCCTGTTACAGAATAAACTCAGAATTCTGCTCTTTCCATCTGCTTGGCCCTGCCAGGCGATAGCGGTGCTGCTGTCCCAAGGGTGACGCCTCACCAGGATCCGTGCATTCGGTTCGCATCGGGTCTCCCAGGAGCAGAGCTTGCGGTCTCCAGCACACTGAGTGCACAGGACATTTTTCGGCCTCTAATGGGATTTTCTTTTTCTCAGCCATTCTCCAAAGCAGAGTAAACTGCAGAAGCTTTGCCGCCAGCAGTTTGAATACAGAGATGGGCAAATTATAAGCTGTGCCGCTCCTCAGCTAGTTTTGGGAGTTCGAGGTCCTGATCTGCGCTCAGGCACGGAGGTAATTTTGGTGGAGAAAAAAGCAGATGATAGTCATCAACGATGGATGCACAAGAAAGGCAGCAGGTAAACCCATTATACTGGGTGTCAATATACCAAATATATGAATGGCAGCCTAAGAGATCTGGTATGGTACCCGCAGAGCAGGCAGGAGTATATATGAGGTCTTTGGATTTTCTACTGAAGGTAGCCAATGCTTTTTTTAAATCCTACTTAGAGAAGAAAAAGAGAGTGAAATCAAATGTAAATGCTCAGTAGTCTATAACACAAGTTATCCACTGTCAATTCAGATAAGGAATGTGAAATCTGACCTACTGGGTTCATAGTTTCAACTGGCTATGGAAATTAAGAGAAAACTGGGCTGCCATCTAATTCTTTTTTTATGATCTGAAAGGATCAAGTAAGAACTTAAGGAGTCACCATTTAAAAAAATGGTGCAGTATTTTTCAGTAACTCAATCTCCTGCCCCTCCCCACAAGCACGCTTTTCCGCCATTTCTTATTTCCATCAAATAACCAACGGATATGGCTTCTGCCTACACAGTGAAAATGAATTCTTACCTTAACAAATATATCAATCCAGTCTAACCTAATGGCTGGCCCTTGTTTGGATCCAGATTCAAGCTGACCACTCTCAAAAGTTATTTCTAAGACAATTAGAGGAAAAGCCTGCGTGCCAGATGACACAAAAGAAGTCTTATTAATTTTGTTGGGTGTCCTAATAGTTCAATGGCTATGTTTAAATAAAGAAAAATTCTGACCACTGGGATATATATTGTAGTATTTACAGGTAAAATGAAGAAGTAGGTCAGACTTGCATTAAAATACTCTAGCAAAAGCGAAAATGTAAAAAGTTGGGGGGAACGGGTGAGACGAAAATGGCAGAGTGTTGACAGCTGTTGAGTCATGGTGGCTTCTTCTGGCTTCTTCTTCTCTGTTTTTGTTCATATACGAACATATCTTTAACCAGAAAGAAAACAATTCCTTGGTTTTTAGATTGGTTTGTTTCAAATTCAGTCATTAGTCTTTTATGGTGAGCCTCCAGGGGCCTCTTCAATCTCTTGACATCTGTGTGATACATTTTTCCCCCCGGGGAAGAGGTGTGATTTTCATTGGCTTCTCAAAATGTGTGTGATGTGAAAGGTTTAGGAACTGCTGCTTTGACAGAAACTGTGCAAGCTTTAGCGGGCAAGAGCAGCAGCCCAGCATGGGCAGGAAGGGAGCGAGTCTTACTGTTCACTGTCTGAGATGAGCCAACCAAGTACCAGCAAGGAACTCTTACTGGACTTGTTTTCAAGAAGGTTGAAAAGCCACTGTAGCTAGACCTGTGAGTGTGTTCCTTTGCCTTGTTCATCCTAGCTAAGCTAACATTATGACAGGGAGCTAAGAGGCAAGTTTTTGTCCCTGTGAATAATTTGCTATATGGGACCAGAATTCATTCATTCTGCTGCAAACGGTGATTAAGGGAAGCGTTCTGGGAGCTGGTGCTTCAGCTGAGGTCAAACACAGATCTCTGCCCCTGCAGAGCTAGAGCTAACGGGCTCTACATTTCTGGAATTTAGTAATACATCTCACTGCTTTAGCTTACTGTATTACAGTGGAGGTCCTCTTGAACCCAGTTGGAAATGCCAGAGATACACTCACTTGGTTTCCAGCCACACAGAAGAATGGTCCAGGTCAACTTTTGAGATAACCTGGTATCTTTCTCCCATTTCCAACTCTGGCAAAATCTGAATTAATCGTTTGGCTTCTAAAGGGAAATAGGAAGACAATGCTCAGGGATGAAAATACCCTCAACGGGACCCAGAATTATACAGGGGAAAATACAGTGTCATGGGCCTTGGAGCTACAAGAGATCTTTAAAATTTCCTTATCATTTGATCACTTGATTTCAAAGCTAGGTACACTGAGGCCCAGGAGACTGACTTGCAAGCACTCATTCCCTGGGTTTGTGGAAGGGGCTGTGGTATCGTGCGAGATATCCCTGGGACACAGAAGAAGGTCTCACACTGTCTTTTGGCACATAGTGTGTTTTATGTACAGGTCCATAAACCCAAGCTTCCTGCAAAACTTAAGTATTCCTGCTAAGGCCAGTGTCAGTTGATGGTACTGTTCAAAAACGAAAAGGGAAACCAACATTATCACGGCTCAGCATGGCACTGAAGCATGGGAGAAGTTGCTACGGCTGTTCTAAGCAGCAAAAACATAGATAGCCAGGAAACAGATGTTGGCATCTCAATAGGTCATTGCAGGAGATGCACGATCATTCATTCATATCAATAATATTGAGTGTCAATAAAAATGCAAGACCCAAGCTATGTGAATGGCGAGGTTAAACAGGTGAAGAGTAGAGAATAGCGGCTCTCGTGCAGTGCCCAGTTTTGATAAATGCTAAAAATGTATTTAATGAGATCCAGTACCAATTTTTTAATTTAAAATGATACATCATTAATTAACAATACAAGGAAGAAATACATTGCAAGATTAACAGGGATTATCTTGTAATATGAGTGATGCCTAAAAATCTGTTACAATTTTTACTCTATTTTCCAGTTCTTTGTAAATTCTTTATAGTGAGGTTATGTTTTTTTATATTTATTTATAGTACAGAAGTTTAAATTAGATATCTGGAATTTTTTTAAGTCTTGAAAGGAGAAATATATTACTTTTATAACAGACCCTTTCTCACCTTCTCCTCTCCCCTTCGCTCCCACATCATTAAATTTTATAGGACGAGTTATATTTTCCACAGCAGGAATGCCACTGCTGGTGTGTGTGTAATGTAACTATGTTGACAGACATAAAGAATTGGCTTTTTCTGTACAGTCAGGTTCCTTGAATGTTTGGCTTATTTTGCTTTTAAGTGATGCAAGGAAAAGAATTTGAGGATTTTAGCTCAATAATTTTCTTTCCTTCTTTTGGTCAAAGTGGCTTTATGTGAGCTCCTTTACAAGACAACTTAACAATATTCAACATATATCTTGGACTTTCAGGGTATAGTCCTTTAGAAAAAGAGAATTGGAGGAAAAGCTATAAAAAAATCACAACCATTAATAATAGTGACTCATTCTAAGAGACGTGTGCCAGACAATATTCTATGTATTATCTGTTCATTAATTCATTTCATTCCCACAAGACCCTTTTGAGGCAGGCATCATTATCCTATTTTACAGATGAGGAAACAGAGGTGTGGGATTGTTAACCAAAGCTGTATAGCTACTAAGTAGTAGATTCAGGATTCAGACTTGAGCCCTCTGGCTCCAGAATCCATGTTCTTAATCGTTCTGCCACACGATTAAATAGCAGGACGTAAGGAGGGTATATCAGTCTGGGTTCAATTTGGAGACAAAAGCCACACTGTGATTTCAAGAAGATGTGTAACATGAAGAATTATTAAACAATGATGAAAGAGTAACTATTAGATTAAAAAAAAAAAAAAAAGTCCTGTGTATGGTCCTCTAGGGCTGAGTGTGTTGAGGACAAAACTTGAAATCAGGCCTTTCCAAGGCCGGAGTTCAGAACTCATTAGAAAAGGTACAGATTCAGCTAACTGGATGGCAAAAATCTGTTGGTTTGCCTGACCAGACCTGGTCTGTGGTTGCTCTGCTAGCAGGAAGTAGCCCTCTGGAACATACACAGGTGCACAACTGGTTTGGGGGCACACAGGTATGGAAAAGGAGCGGGGTGCTGGAGAGGCAGAAGGTTTAGAGCATGTCATGTCCATGTCAGAGGGCCACGAGCAAATGATGATCAGGCCAGGGCTCTGAGGCTTCCCAGGGGCCACACATCCCCGGCACCTGGTTAGGGCGGAGCATCCCTGGATGTCCTCACTCCCAGCTGGTGACCCCATGCAGCAGCCAGGAAGAGCAAGGGAGCCCCTTCCTTCTGCAGTGTTCCTCTAGCAGTCTCTACTGAGAAAGCTTAATATTGTGCTTCTGTGAGGAGAAATGCTTAAAGGGTTCATATCCATTATCACAAAGCACGCATGGAGCTAAGAGGCAGCACTCTGGTAAGTGGCACAGAGGGAGCTCTGATCGGGTTACCCTACTACTTGATAACAAACCTAATCCTGTTTTCCCAAAGGACCTTTCACCTGGTGAGTAACCCAGACCTTGTGCTGGCAGTGTCTATGACCAAAACAAGAAATGACATCTGTGGCTATCCAGTTATTATTCAGGTAAGATATGTATATATAGGCTAAGTAGTAATCATTGCCCTTTATTTAAAGTTAAGTAAAGCTCTGTGCTTCCTTGTTGTGGAGAAAGATAATGGCTGTCATAGAAACCTATTTTGAATGCCATTGTTAAAATATTTACAATAGTCTGCCTAGATTTCAAATTCAGCATGTTCATGTAGCTCTTAATTTAGTTTAATCCAACAGATGGTGATTGTGGGCTTGCTGCATGTCAGGAGTTATGCTAGTTACTTAAATCAAATCCAAGGGCAAGCATGAAAAATTATCCCAGTAGCATTCATATGGTCTCCGTGGCGGCTACGGTCAAGTGAATAGCTGTTAGAGGCACGTGTTTTAAACTCACTGATTGGGACCTATGCAAGCCCCCTCTTACCTGGCAACTGGAGGGAAAGAGCATGATCAGACAGGTCTTCCCAAAGGGCGTGAACTCATCAATGTTCATTCTACTAAGATACACATTTGAAATACACATAACATACTTTAGCAAATGCTTGTAGCAGCCAAACAGCTTTTGGAGACTCCAGAGAAATCTGGGTTCATTTGAGTTTTGGATAAAGATCTGTGGAGTTCTTTTTTCTTGTTTATCTGTCATCCTTACTTGTAACCAAAGATACTCCTAAATAGATATATGTTTTTCCTTGGTAGGAGGAAAGAAAGCTTAGGAGCACCCCTGCTCTGAATTTATTTTCTGTATCCTCCCTAGTATTTACCATCTTTTGTTGAACAGAATATATTATCCCCAAAGTACATTTGTTTTATTCCATGTTTTTAATAGTAACGAGGCAGCTTGTTTCACAGGTCCTGAATCCGTAATTGGGATATAGCAATCTGGACAAATATCAAAGCTTAATTAAATCTTCTACCCTGCTGATAAATACAGACAAAAAATTTATTCTAGGAGACATCATATATATAACATCACATTCTTCCCTGTCAGGTGCCTCTTTGGCATGGGCCACAGTGAGATTAAAACCTCATGCAGATGCAAATTCTGTACTTTAATCAGCTTAAAAAAATTATAGATATTGACATTTTCCCCTAAGGTTCCCATTTTTAAGAAATGAGTTTGATCTCAAGGTAATTCTTTCAAGATTTTTTCTTTGCTGATGCTCCATTTTTATTTCTTGAAGGATTTGGTTTGTGAGAAAATATTGAAGTTCATGTAAAATAATAAAAATGAGTCATGTTATGTTAATGTTACTATACCCCCCACTCTCTGTTCCTTGAAATATAGTCTTTGGGGGCGCCTGGGTGGCTCAGTGGGTTAAGCCGCTGCCTTCGGCTCAGGTCATGATCTCAGGGTCCTGGGATCGAGTCCCGCATCGGGCTCTCTGCTCGGCAGGGAGCCTGCTTCCCTCCCTCTCTCTCTGCCTGCCTCTCCATCTACTTGTGATTTCTCTCTGTCAAATAAATAAATAAAATCTTTAAAAAAAAAAAAAGAAAGAAAGAAATATAGTCTTTGTTTTCCATGCCTCTGAGGGATCCTCTAATGTCTGACCTATTAAATCAATTCTTAAGACACATTTATTTTCCTCTTTACTATCAATTTCTCCTTGGTAAAGTGAATGCTATTCATTATAAAGTTCCTTTAGGTGTCATGATAATTTTAGTTGGAACTAATCTACTAGTTTAAATTCTCTAAAATTGAAACTACTCTTTTCTTTACTTATGCTTGAGCCAAGTTTTATAATAGAATAAATGTGCTGTTTCTGTTACATATAAAACTGTTTGTACTCATATTTTTTAAAAATCATCTCAATAATCAGGGAAACATAAATTAAAATGGCAACAAGACACTATTTTCCATTAATTAAATTTGTTTGGGGAAGAATGTGAGGAAAACAGGCTGTATCATATACTATTGGTGTAAGTGTAAACTAGAATAACCTCTCTAGAAATCATTTTGATATGAGAAAGCTTAATATGTTATTTCATCAGCAATTGTACTTGAGGAGTTTTTTCTAAAGAATTTTTCATGGATTTACATGAAAACTTATTTATATGATTATTCATTGCTTTTTTGCTTATAATAAGGATAATTTGAGGAACAATCTACATGTTTATTGGTAATTGGTAAAATAAAAACATCACTAAGATCAAATAGGATGTATCCTTTAAAAATGTTAGGAAAAGTTTCATGGGATATTCTTATTTAAAAAAACTAATGCATTTACCAAATTATTTGCATTTTGTGATTTTGTATTTGTAAATCAAAGGATGCATATTTAGAAATATAAAAAATATGGCTCATGTAATCATCAAATATAAATAATGGTTATTACTGCATAGAATTATGAGTAATAATCTATACTTTCTGAATTTATGCAATGAAACTGTGACAGCTATAATCAAATCATAAACTCTCCTGTCTGTTTGACTCCATATTTTATCCTTTTTTCAGAAATACAAACCATATAACAATGGGACATCCAATCAAAAGTGGAATTGTGTGGACGATAGCAAATCTTTTGTGGCCTTTCATAGCACTGCACTGGACAAGGAGATCACAGCAGCAAATTATGCTGGTATTTGTACATCCTCTGTGATTAAAGAGGAAAACGTTGATCAACCAGTAAGTGGTCCTTTTCTACTAAGGATAAAAGAAAAATAGGAGAAAATGGAGTAATTTAATAAAGGTAGAACTTCTTTTTTTTCCTAGAAAACCTTATATTCACACAAATTAAACACTGATTTGTGAATGAAATCGCTTACACTCTGTGATTTTGGCTAGGAAATAATGAAGGAATTTTGGTATTACCCTCTGCTTATATTGTTTCAATGGCTCCCTATCATCAGCACCACCTTTTGTCCATCATCATTTCATCAAACACTCATGAATGAGGATAAGCATTTATGTGCCTGCCATACTAGATGTCACTCGACTCCAAAAAGCATATTAAGGTGCACATGATTGTAAGTGACTTTAACTGTATTACATTTTACCACGCATAGGTCTACATTTGAATATCTATATTCTGATTTTTAGAGGAAATAATTTTTCAAATGTAGACCTGTAGTCTTTATTCATAAGGAATTGTTTCATACTTTACAAATACCTGAGGTATTTGTGGGTCTATATGTCAAACTACCTGCTGTTGTTGATTACTGTTGGCCTGTAGAAATCTCATAATGTATACTACAAGATTCTCTATCCTTTTTGCTTCTCAGACTTCCCTAAATAGCTGCCTCTTCTCCTTCACCTCAAATTCCTGGCTCTACTAAATAATTTGTATTTGCCCCAGTTTACCATACCATTTTGCATGTCTTTGGTTTAGACTATGCTATCCTCTCCCCCAACCACTTTTGCTTTTGTCTATGAACTCCTACCAGTAAACAAATATGCTGTCAAAGACTAAGGTCATCCTAAAAGGAATCAAGTCAGCTTGAAAAGGTTCCCAGTTCAAAGACAAAACAATTTAAGCATCAGTAAGACTACTGAATGTGGTAGATTGATATACATCAAATATGTTTAAATCCATATGTTCATTCTTATGTTAAACAAGAACAACAATAATTCATTGATCACAATTAGATGATGCTAAGGAACCAATTAGTTACTTTGAGAGCTTGGAAATGAAGAATCAGACATTTTTTTCCCCTTACTTTATGATCTGTATCTTAGGATAACAAAATAGTAGGTGAGAAGTTTCACTTCATAGGAATATCCAAGCTAATAGTTGAATAAGGTATGAAAAAATTTGGGGCCACTATGTTGTAAACTTTATTAAATTAATTGATCTAGATAGGGGTTACCAGTGTCTACTACATTACAGAAACACAACAGATAATATATGCCCTTTGATGGAAGTACGTAGTACTACTTTATGAAGTGTTCCTCCCCCCAAAAATGTAACTGGAATTTAATCAAGTTTTTCATTCTAACTAATAATTTACTGGAAATATAGGAGATAAAGGAACATGGTAAATGACACAAAAAAACACCATGTAGTCATCAAAATCCTAACTGAATACATAAAATAAATTACAATAAAGGAAAAAAGAAAGAGTTATAGAAGAACATGGAAATTAATAATAGAAATTTAAGAAGTATAGAAACCAATTTTAATGTATTGAACTGATTTTGACTCTGTTTCAAACAAATTTTAAGAGGAGAGAGAGATGATTATAGAAATTTGAATACTGACTAAATATTTTACTATATTAAGGTAGTATCATGGTTAATTTCAGAGGTGATATTATAGTTACAATAAAAGAATTTTTATCTTTTAGTGGTACATACCTAAATATTTAAGAATGAAATGATATGATGCCTGGGAGTTGCTTCAAAGTAATCTAGGGTAGGAATTAGAAGTGGGTTGGGGAAGCAGATCAAACAGGATTGGTAATTGTTGATAATTGTTGAAGCTGGGTGAAGGGTAAAGGGGGTTGTATCCTACTTTGGTATATGATTGAAACTTTCTGGCATTATACAACTCATGTTTTTATTGAAAGACACAGGAAAGGAGGAACTGTACAGCTGGTGGGAAAGAAAAGAAGGCAGTAATTACAGAGATAGATGATAGATTGCAGGCTGAATTTTGGAGGGTGGTGGCATGAAAGATGTGGGGCAATACTGGAACAGAGTTCTCAGTGGACATTTTGGTGTTCTGCTTAAGAAAAGGTTAATAGTTTAAGTACCAGATTCTTCTACTTGACAATTTTGTTAGAAATGTTTAAAAAACTATTTTGTGTACTTTTTCTTAACCAGAATAGGCAGAGCATTACTATGTTGGTTACAGTGCCACACATCAGATCGTTGGCACACTAGGTTTACTCTGAACTCATCCTAAATGCAACTTACTTTCTTCAAGATAATTCTTGAAGGCCATTTGCTGTCATTTTTCTTACTAATAAGAGTGCAGCTTAGAAGATACATCAGCATGACTCCTATGCAGTATAAACTGGCTCTGTTTGCAAAATGAGTTCTTTAATCAGAGACTGAAATGGACTTCTAAGGTCGTTTTTTAAAAACTTGAACACGGTTGCCACTTTCAGTGGCTTCATCAATAACTTCTGGTCTTTAGCCACCAATCACAACACTCTTATTTCATCACTTGGAAACTACTCAATTAACAAATCAGGAAAAAACAGATGTTGATGAGAATGGGGAAAAGGGGGAACCCTCTTACACTGTTGATGGGAATGCACTGGTGCAGTCACTTTGGAAAACAGTATACAGATTCCTCAAAAAAGTTAGAAATAGAACTACCCTATGACCCAGTAATTGCACTACTAGGTATCTATCCAAAGGATACAAACATGGTGATTTGAAGAGGCACATGCACCCCAATGTTTATAACAGTGATGCCCATAGTAAGTCAAAATATGGAAAAAGCCCAGATGGCCGTTGACAAATGAATGGAAAATAACACGTGAGGTATATACGTATGTGTGTGTATAGACACACACACACCCTGCATTCCACACAATGGGATATTACTCAGCCATCAAAAATAATAAAATCTTGCCATTTGCAATGACATGGATGGAAATAGAAGGTATTACGCTAAGTGAAATAAGTCAGTCAGACAAAGACAAATACCATATGATTTCACTTATATGAGGAATTTAAGAAACAAAACAGATGAACAGGGGCACCTGGGTGGCTCAGAGGGTTAAGCTGCTGCCTTTGGCTCAGGTCATGATCTCAGGGTCCTGGGATCGAGCCCCACATCAGACTCTCTGCTCAGCAGGGAGCCTGCTTCCTCCTCTCTTTCTGCCTGCCTCTCTGCCTGCTTGTGATCTCTGTCTGTCAAATAAATAAATAAAATCTTTAAAAAAAAAAAAAAACAGATGAACATAGGAGAAGGGAAGGGAAAAATAAGATGAAAATAGGGAGGCAAACCATAAGATGCTGAACTCAAGGAGACAAACTGAGGGTTGCTGAAGGGGAGGTGGGTGAGGTGAAGGGGTGATTGGGTGTTGGGCATTAAGGAGGGCAGTTGATGTAATGAACACTGGACATTATACGCAACTGATGAATCACTAAATTCTACCCCTGAAACTAATAATACAGTATATGTTAACTAAATTGAACTGAAATAAAGAATTTGGGGCGCCTGGGTGGCTCAGTGGGTTAAGCCGCTGCCTTCGGCTCGGGTCATGATCTCAGGGTCCTGGGATCGAGCCCCACATCGGGTTCTCTGCTCAGCGGGGAGCCTGCTTCCCTCCCTCTCTCTCTGCCTGCCTCTCTGCCTACTTGTGATCTCTCTCTGCCAAATAAATAAATAAAATCTTTAAAAAAAAAAAAAAAAGAATTTTTAAAAATTTTTAAATTATAAAACAACAACAACAACAAACTCCTCAATTTTTTCCTGGACCACAACAATCCAATTATTAGTTAATTTTATTTAGTAGCCATCTTGTGAATTTTGGGGTATTTTCCCTATAGGCCTTTAAAACCTGGTTGCATTTTAGTAAATCTAGATAAAATTTAGATAATTTTTATTAACTTTTATTAACTCACAGATAGTAATTGTAGAATCTGAGTGTGGGTTCATGGGGGATCACTATACTGTACTATTTTTTGTATGATTGAAATATTTTATAATAAAAATGGAAAGAAAGGAGACCTAGAGTTTAGGTCTCAATGATTTTAAAACTAGTGCCTTTCTTTAACCATATAATCAAGATGTTCTTCTTATGCTAACCAAAATACAACTTCCCAGTTTCTAATAATTACTTGTTCTAAAAGATTATAATTTTACTTTCTCAATAGTTAAATGATAGCCTATCTGACACAAGTTAATATGATTAATCTGAAGAGTACTGTAATATATCAATTCTAGGATACATAGATTAAAAACCTCTCCTGGATCTGGAGAGGAAGGAAATTGCTCATTGTACAAAGGCTCTAGGTCAGTGATTCGTCCTTAACTTTTTTAGAGATACAAACTTCTTCTTTTCCCCCCAAAATGCACGTGTATACACAAACACTTTAGTGTAAGTTTTAGGGAGTTTATAGACTCCCCCTGAAATTCATTTTGGATATAGGGTAAAAACTCTTTTTCTAGACCACATCCTAAGGGATAGCTTAGAAAAAGGTAACTAATATGAAGTAAATATTATATTTTAGATAGCTACTGCATGTTACATACTGATAAGTCTTAGTGATTTTCATACATGGTATCTCATTCAAATAATAAATATGATGAGGACACAATAATTTATTCACAACCACCTTACCTACTATACAATGGCAATGGTCATTATTGATCAGACTAACCCCATGTAATAGACTATATATCTATAAGGCCAAATGAACAGATCAAGTTATTCATTTCAATAAATCAAGGAAAATTTTATAGAGAAAATAATTAGTCAAATCAATTGCCTGGTATTCTTGATAGAATACCAGGGACTGACTTACTGAACTTTTAAACTCTGTTTGCATTCTACAGGCATGGTTAACCTGGGAGCTCCCCAAATGTATTGCCTTTTTATTTCCATCAGCAGTTTCAAAACAATATTAAATGTGAATGAATTAATCAAAACTCTGGTTTACATTGTGTGTATGCACAGTTGCCAAAATAAAGCAATTCAAAGATCATCAAGCCTGTAGCACCACGGGTCATGGGGACTGATGTTTTAATGAATGAAAAATACATTTTCTGGATACTTTTCAATAGGCTTCTTTAGTATAATAAAGAAAATCATTGGCATGCAATTCATCATGAAGTATATGCTTTTCTGTAGAAATGATTCTGCCCATAATATTCATTCAGTTTCATCCAAACAAGGATATTTTAATTTTCTGCCTTTATGTAATGTGTAGAAAAATGGAAATCGTATGTGCATATAGAGAAATCTGTAGTGAAATTTAAGAATTACATCTTCAAAAGTGTCATATAAATGTTGGCTTTGAATTGAGGTAGCTCTACATATTTATAGGGAGTACTTGAAGTAATATGAGAAAGTTAAAAAAGCCAAGAACTTGGAATCAAATGTCAGTTTTATATTTCAGTTCTGCCATGTACTACTGGAGTATCCTTAAATGAAAACTTCCCTCTTGGAGTTTTTGTTTTCTCATCTGTAAACTGATTGTGAATGATAATAACTCTGGCTGTATTTAAGTTTTAGCTTCGTGAGGACAAAAGCAAATTGGAGAATCTGTATAAAAGTACTTTAAAATTTTATTATGGAAATTTTCATGCATAGATCAGGATAGTATAGTACAGAATAGTACACTAGAATATAGTATAATAAGATATACTAAAAATAGAAATAGTATAATGAAAAATAGAATAGTATAGTGAATCCTAATATACTTTTTATCCAAATTCAACTATTATAAAGGTTTTGCAATCTTTACAAACCCCAGACATGATCCCATTCCACCTTAAACTTAAGAGTATACTTCTAAAAAATTTGAACATTTTCTTACATAATCATTATACCATTATAACACCTAATGAAATTAACAATAATCCTTTGGCCATCAATCAAGTATCCTGTTCTTTTTTTTTTCTTTTTTTAAAGATTTTATTTATTTATTTGACAGAGATCACAAATAGGCAAAGAGGCAGGCAGAGAGAGAGGAGAAAGCAGGCTCCCCCCTGAGCAGAGAGCCCGATGTGTGACTCGATCCCAGGACCTTGGGATCATGACCTGAGCCTAAGGCAGAGGCTTTAACCCACTGAGCCACCCAGGCGCCCCAAGTATCCTGTTTTTAATCAAATTTCTGAGGTTCTTTAAGAAAGTCTTCTTATGGGGCGCCTGGGTGGCTCAGTGGGTTAAAGCCTCTGCTTTCGGCTCAGGTCATGTTCCCAGGGTCCTGGGATCGAGCCCCACGTCGGGCTCTCTGTTCAGTGGGGAGCCTGCTTCCTCCTCTCTCTCTGCCTGCCTCTCTGCCTGCCTACTTGTGATCTCTGTCTGTCACATAAATAAATAAAATATTAAAAAAAAAAAAAAGAAAGTCTTCTTATGAATGGTTGATGTGAACCAGGATTCAAGCAAGGTCCTCATATGATACTTAGTTGTTGATTCTAGAATTGTCTTATAGAATGCATACTGTTTGGATTTGTCTATTTACTTCTTAATGGCATTTTAAAATTTATTTGTCTAGCCCCCATAATTTCTGTAAAAGGAATTTAATACTAGAGTAGTAATTAGATTTATGATCAGCATTTTTTTGACAAGAATCTTCAGGGGCTCATGGTTATTTCATATTGATCACTTATGCAAGCATACAATGTCTGGATTTTCCATTCTTAGTGATAATGGGTATCAGTGGGCATGAGTAGAACCTAACCTCACATTTAACAAATCTCCTAATGACCTTTTATCTAGTGTTACTCTTTGGTGATCTTTACCTGGATCAATTATTTCATTAGGAGTTTCCGTGGAGTCAATTTTGTCTAAGTCTATCATTTTCCCCCAACATTCATTAACTAAACTCTTAATGTAAGGAAGAACTTCAATGAGGTTCATCTTCAGCTAGGTATTTGACTACCCAAAAATATGGTTCTTAAAGGATGGTAAGATGAATGTTAATTCTTTCTATCCATTCATTTATCTATTGTGGTACAATAAACCACCTGAAAACTTAGTGGCTTCAATCAAGAACCACTTTTTTTATTCTGTGGGCCAAAAATTTGAGCTGGACTCAGTGGCGCCACTCTGCTGGTCTTGCCCAGGGTCAGTAACGTGATCCTAATTTGTGGTCATTTGGTGGTATGTCAGTAGTTTGGTGGTTCTGTGGGGACTGGATGGTGCTAGCTCAAGTTTGTTCACATTGTGTTCTCAGGGTTCCCATCGCAGCCAAAAGAACAACCTCTAGTGTGCAAGCAAGTCTTATGCATCTGCTTGCCTCACATTTACTAATGCTGCTATGCCCAAAACAAGTCACATGGCCTTGCTCAGATTCAAAGAAAGGACAAAAGGAGAAATATTTCTTGATTGGAGGAGGAGCAGAGTCACATGTCAGAAGGCCATGCAAACCAGGATGGAGCGGTTTTCTTGTGGCCATTTCTGCAAATAATTGGCCACACTTTCTAATGACCAGTTTTTCCGAGTTATAAATTGGTGCCAGTTTACTTACAAGTATTTTTAGCATCATTATAAACTCATGGGATTTTATATTTTCAACTACATCCAAAGTGTTTTGGTTATCATTCTTTTTGCTGTCCCCAAATTGTCCCACTTTGGGCCAGTGGAGGCTCCTTCATGTTGTTGGTTCTTGTGTCTTTTTAAAATGATCCCTTACTCTTGGATGGCTTCTTTTCTTTCCAGGCCCCACAAGACATCACTTGCTCTTCTTATACATTTGTTGCCCCCAAACTGGAACTGACCATTCCTCCAGGAAACCCCGTTCCTTGACACAAGTTATACTAATTACTGTTGAACTGTCATAGCCTCTAGCCTTTTTCAGTCAACAGAATTTGGAAGTATGCTATTATAAAAATATAATTAGTAGGGAGTAAAATGATGCATTCATGTTGAGGTCTCAAATTTAGCATTTGGGGATTAATAAAGTGTATTAATCTATTTGTATTGTAAATATTCTTCAAAAACGCTGTCATCATTTGGATGTACCTACATAAAACCATCTTTATTCCTTTTTTTAGGGATACTATTATCTTGCACCGACTGGAAAGAAAAAAACAATGCTCTGCTTAGCGTGTGGACGATCCATGAGAGCAGAGAAGGGGCTCCAACAGTTGCTTCCAGGGCTGCCCTTCCTCTGTGCCTCAGGCTCCAAGACCCAGAAGCAGTTCTCACGAGGGCCTTTCAAGGTCATCAGTGTGGCAGGGGTATGTAATGACCTGAGCTTTGCTAATACGTGTGTGGCATCACTTTGGAAACTTCAATGCATTCATTATCTGCCTTACACTCAAGTTCATCTGCACCCATCCAATTCATCTTCCTCTGATGCCCCTTTACCATTCCACCTGCATTGATTTCCTCTGGTCCATTGTAATTTAAAATACCTTGTCTATTAATAGTTCGATACAGTCTTTGAAGTTAATTGGGCACTTCTGTGGCTTTAATCATCTACTAACACCTTCCACTGCTCTCTGTGTTGCTTTTAGATGAGGAAGTAACTGCAAATCTTTACACAGTGGACCAGCTTTCTTGCCTATACTCACAGGGCAAACTTCTTTTTACTAGCATGGAACATTTCAGGAGGAATTTGACGTGTTGTTAATGGCTGTTCAGGTTGGGTGCCTGAATTCATGCATCCATGTCTAATACTATTTATAGCTCATGGAGAAAAAAAAATCCCTGCCACTTTCCTGCAATCTTAATTTAAAATGACACCATTTGAAAAGTCCTCTCCTTCAAGTTTAGAGTAGGATGTGCTAAAGGGACTTATACACTTATATAAAAAGGAGCAGTTCCTAAAGAGGAACCTTCCAACTTGGTGTGCTCTCCAGGGCTTGCTGTCTCCATTTCCAGATCTTTCTGGAACTGTGTCCCCTAAACTGGATACACAGTGCAGTGTGGGAAGAGTCTGGAGGGGACAGGAACAGTTGCAATACATTTTAAGTGCAACAGTAACTCTGAAGGTGAAAAGAAGTCAGTCCTCTGGAGAAGTCTAAAGGCAGTTGTCTTGGCTTTAGTGATGGTGGGGTTAAGGAGGTGCTGGTGAGCTGTTTGGAAAGAATCCTTAGTGTTAAAGCATCTCAGAGTTTTTCCTTCAAAGCAGCATCCTGAGTAGGGAGGGAAAGGGAAAGGGAAAGTGTGGTGTCCACCACCCTAATTATCATGTAGATTAGGACTGCACTCTTCCCCTCCCCATTCATCAGTATCTGCCACCACAGGGTGGCATTATCCTCCGGTTAAAGAGGAAGAGATTATCTGTAGTGCCAGCATCCCATTACTTCAAGGCCAGGCTTTCTCTGGCCCCCCCACATGCTTTTCCCGGCAGCTCCTGTCACAGGAGAAGGCAGAGTGGAAAACAGGAGAAGACCAGAAACACAAGCCAGAGGCCTAAAGTCACCTAGAGACTCAGTGACAGGGCTGGGAAGAAAACTGAGTTCTGAACCAATGTTCTTCCTACTGCAGTATCCAATACCTACAACATGCAGAGTGAGCGTCTCAAAATCTAGATACCACACCCAGGTGCATGCACATGTTTCTTAAATTAACGGACTGAAACATACCAAAACAACAAAAACTAAAAGTAAAAGCTTGAGTAGACCTTTGTGTTTTTTCGTTTTTGTTTTTGATCAGGCTGATTTGTCTTCTTATGAGGCTGAGAAAACGCTAAATTATTATGAAGAACGCCTGTTATCTTTGCGGAGGAAGACCTGCACCCAAGTTGTACCTCATAGTGGTACAGCAGCTACGCACCAGAAGGCAGTGAAAATAATTGCATACAAAAACGGAGGTGGATATCGGAATGGGAAGTTAATTGTGGCTGGAACATTCCCCACAGTAAGTGACTATAACTTAAACATTTCTTGCATCCTCCAAGGTAAAGATAATAGTGACTCTTCTGATAAGAAAAAAAGCAGTGGGATTGAATGATAAATGTCCTTGGCCAATTTCACCAATTTAAGCTAATGAGATCAAGATCTCTGTTTTCTTTTCTTTTCTTTCTTTCTTTCTTTCTTTCTTTTTTTTTTTTTTTAAGATCTCTGTTTTCTTAAAGATATTCTTTTTTATTGTATTTCTTTGGATACAGACTTAGAAAGAAGGGAAACCAGAATATGATTTTTAGATTGGTTCCAGAGCAAAGATACATAAAAGCAGTGGGGGGTGGGGAGGTGGGGGAAGCTAACAGATTTTCTTCACTTGTGTGATAGAATGCCCCCCCTTTTTTCACCTTCCTTCCCCTTCCAGCTTCAAGCTGTATGTCATCTGAATATTCTAAGAGCTGCCGCCTCACTTATCATTTGTAAAATCTGAGCACTTATTTGTTGACAGGTTGTTTCATTTCATTCTCAAATCAGAGAAGCAAGAGTTGTTTTAGGAAGGAACATGTGGTTTCTGTCGTAGAGCTCAAAATGTCCAAACCCAGCTTTGTCCTTCTTTTGTTTGGTGATTATCTTGTCTATACATTCTGACCAATGCCTTTAATAGCGTATTTTATAAGCAAAATTGAATGTGATATGGACATACCCTGGAGACTTCCTTGAAAACACACACATACACACTTACTGGTTCTATTCGCCTTCTGAATGCAAATAGCCTTTTTATTAAGATATTATTCAGTGAACTAAACAAATCCCAAAAGTTAGCAACTCTAAGATTCACCCAGAGCACCACAGCTGGCTTGTGGAGTCTTGGACAAAAATGTCAACCTCTCAGCCTGTTTCCCTATCTGCAAAATGAAAGTAAGAATATGTGTTAGTTTGGGTTTGAAAGTCAACTACTCATTTATTTTAAGCCAGTTCATCCATACGAAGTGCTACAGTTTTATGCCTTATAAAGCAACAAAGTTGAAAGTGGATCTCTAAGTTGAACACTTCTTACGGAGTAAATACTCAGATGATAAAATGTATTAACATACATCATCTGCTGTGCTAAATTTTTGGAGCTTATCTTCACAATTTGAGTGGACTAATTTTGTGAAATTATGTAGGACAGTCTGATACCAAAAATTGTCTCTAATCAAAGATCAAGTCTGTCATTATTTAGCTTTCTATTTTTGCAAATTAATGGATTTTCTCAAATTTCTAAAATAATAAGCTCTTCACGATTATTCCCCAGCCCTATCACTCTCTTGTCTCATCAATTCCTTACAATCTGTGTTATTTAGCTTCTTACAGAATGCACGAAGCAACTTGGTCTCACCAGGGCAGCCTCCAAAGTATATACCAAAGATGGGACCACGATCCTTTCCTTATGTGATTTGGTTTTATGGGCGCTAGAGGAGTCTTTCATCCAGAGAGACACCGAGAAACACAAGAAAGAGGCAGTTCCTGTTCCAACAAAGGAGACAACTATTAAAAGTATGAAAGGTTGGTTACATTCTTTCAGATTTAGCTGATTCTACTTTTCATCATAAAAATGTTAAATGCGATTCTGTGACTAGGTCACCCCTTCTAGAATTACAAAATCACAGGAAGCTGCTCTCCTGTGAAATTGTCATGTTGCTTTTACCTTGCAGAATGATAAGAAAAAGTTAACAAATAATGTAAATTTAGTCTCAGCACCAAAACAATAAATAAGTTGCCTCAAATTTATAAAATATATTTGACAACTTAGCTACTTTATGTAACATAAGCAGCTTTTGCTTTTACATTTAAAACCAAAATCAACCAGAGACCACTTAAGAAGGTTGGGCTGGATCAGTAAAATCTCTATTATTTGAAGAGAAGGGGTCCTCTCTATACCTCCTGCCCACGAGCTGCCCTTACTTGCCCCTGCCCGAATCCACCACTCCTCTGAACTCCCAGAAGCACCGCGAAGGCACCTACCTGTGTTGCAGCTCCTAGCACATGTATTATAATCTGTTTACATCTTTGTGTGTCTCATTAAACTGCATGCAGTTTGAGGACAGAAACTGCATCCCCAGCAACAGTTTGCTTAATACAAAGGAGTCTTACAGTGAATCAGTGAGTGATCTCAGCTTTCCACTGTTGTACAGAGAGTCATGATTTGAAGATTAAGAACTTGGGTTTTGGAGCCAGAATTCCAGGGTTCAGATCCTACCTCTTTTCCTTTCTGGCTGAATGATCTTGGGCAGGTTGTTTAACCTCTTGTATCCCAGTTTCCTCATTTTACAAATTCCACACTGATAATCATGTAAATGTATACTCATTTGGTCCTCATAAATACAAACATGTGTTCATAAAACATATGAATAGGAGTTTATATATAAATGTATATGCTGCTGAGAATAATGCCTGGTTGATGTTTACTAAGTATTTAATGAGTATTAGTGATCATTATTGAGTGTACAGTTGAGTAGGAAAAACCCACTCTTATTCCTGTGTGTCTCTTCTTTGCTCTCTCGTGCTTATCACATTCACAACACTTCTGACACCCGGCGTGTGTGTTTTCTCCCCCACGTCACACAATTCTGCAACTGGTGTAGGACACCAGCTGGGTGTCCTACAATTTAACTCAGTTTTTCCACTCTCTACCTGGTTATAGCATCAGATCTCATGGGTTAAGAGCTCAGTCCCATAAGACTGCTCCCCATTCCATCCCCACTTAAGCTGTCCAGACCTGTGTTTCTGAACAATTGGTTTAAATTGGAGATTCCCATGATTCCTCTATTCAGTTGGATTAATTTGCTAGAGCAGCTCAACAGAACTCAAGGAAATGATCTACTTACTGTCTACTGGTTTATTATAAAAAGATATGATAAGGAATACAGATGAACATCCGGGTGAAAGAGATCAGTAGGGCAAGGTGTGTGGGAAAAGGGCACAGAGCTTCTCTGTTCTCTCCAAGCCCACCACTCTCCTACCATCTCCATGTGTTCACCAACTCAGAGGGTCTCCAAACCCTGTACTTTTGGGATTTTTAATGGAGATTTCATCATGTAGCCATGTTTGTTCACTAATTCCATGCCCAGCCTCTCTCCCTACTCTGGAGAGTGAAGAGTAGGGTAGAAAATTCTAAGGTTCTAATCATGGCTTGGTCTTTCTGATGACCAGTCTTCCTCCATGAGTCTGCCCAAAGTCTCATTAGAAAACAAGATACTGGGGCTCCTGGGTGGCTCAGTGGGTTAAGCCTCTGCCTTTGATGCATGTAATGATCTCAGTGTCCTGGGATTGAGCCCTACGTCTGGCTCTCTGCTCAGCAGGAAGCCTCTCCCCCCTCCCCACCTCTGCCTGCCCCTCTGCCTAATTGTGATCTCTGTCTATCAAATAAATAAATAAAATCTTAAAAAGAAGAAAAAGAAGACGACGATGACGGCAAGATACTGCTATCATCCAGGAAATCCAAAGGATTTAGGAGTCTGTGTCAGGAGCCAGGATCAAAGACAAAATATTTGAACAGGAGATGATCCTAGTGCTCTTATCACTTAGAAAATGACCAGTGGAAACACTCTGCCAGGAACATAGGGCAGAGACTAATATATATATTTTCTATTATTTCACAATGATATTTTGTCCTCTTTTCTAATGAGTTTTTTAAAATAATTATGTTAACATTTAATGCTTAGCTAATCATTAAAGCATATAGTTTGGCCTTTATTTGGCATATGAAATATCTGATCTCCAGGTTCTGGAAGATTACAATATCAAAGGCTCTTCTTTCAAATTGTTATTTAAAAGTTGCCTGGAAGTAATATTATTCACGCTGGTACTAAAAGTGTATGGCCATCCCTTCCCCTCTATAATCTAGAGGTTATCCTTGAATCAGGCTGGTTCATTAGTGGGTTGCCCCCTTTTACTGAAACTCGGCTTGTGTTATGCCAACAGTTTGCACTGCGGAAAACAGTTTCTGTGGAGAAAGTGGTAAAGGGCACAGGCTTTGGAGCCATATGGCCTGGGTTCTAATCCTGATTCTGCTGCTACCAAGCTATGTGTTTAGCCCCCTTTACTCTGTAAAAGAAGAATGGACGTACCTCTGAGTATCATTTTGAGATTTACCTGAGATAATGCAGAGGTCTTAGTGAAATGCACAGTGTGTCGTAAGTTCTCAATATTGTTTGTTTCTTTTATAGGATACTGTTTTCTACCTCACAGATAACCCCCTTATGAAGACCCTGAAATAAATTTCTCTCAAATATCAGGACCAGAAAAGTTGTATCTTCTGAGAAATTTATCTCTCTGTGTGGCCCATGTGAATCTTGAAATTGTGTTTTCTTCTTTGCTTGGGCCCCTAGAATGCTCAGAACCCAAACTGTGTTTTAACTCTAGAAAATGAAATGTGTCACTTTCATGTCCATTCAATAACAAAAATATTATCTAGCATTTTTTGTATGCTCGTCCAATTAAATAGACCAAACACCATTTATTCTAAGCACTTTCCTTTTTTTTTCCTTTTTTTTACAGTTTTTTTTCCTTTTTTTATAAACATATAATGTATTATTAGCCCCAGGGGTCAGGTCTGTGAATTGCCAGGTTTACACACTTCACAGCCCTCACCAACCATAGCACATACCTTCCCCCAATGTCCATAACCCCACCACCCTCTCCCTACCTCCCTCTCCCCAGCAACCATCAGTTTGTTTTGTGAGATTAAGAGTTTCTTATGGTTTGTCTCCCTCCCGATCCCGTCCTGTTTCATTTATTCTTTTCCTACCCCCCAAACCCCTCACGTTGCATCTCAACTTCCTCATATAAGAGAGATCATGTGATAGTTGTCTTTCTGTGACTGACTTATTTCGCTAAGCATAATACTCTCTAGTCCCATCCATGTCGTTGCAAATGACAAGATTTCATTCCTTTTGATGGCTGCATAGTATTCCATTATATATATATATCTCACATCTTCTCTATCCATTCATCTGTTGATGGACATCTAGGTTCTTTCCATAGTTGGGCTATTGTGGGCATTGCTGCTATAAACATTCGGGTGCATGTGCTGCTTCGGATCACTACACTTATATCTTAAGGGTAAATACCCAGTAGTGCAATTGCTGGGTTGTAGGGTAGCTCTATTTTCAACTTTTTGAGGAACCTCCATGCTGTTTTCCAGAGTGGTTGCACTAGCTTGCATTCCTACCAACAGTGTAGGAGGATTTCCCTTTCTCCACATCCTCTCCAACATTTATCATTTCCTGACTTGTTAATTTTAGCCATTCTGACTGGTGTGAGGTGGAATCTCATTGTGGTTTTGATTTGTATTCCCTGATGTCGAGTGATGTGGAGCATTTTTTCATGTGTCTGTTGGCCCTCTGTATGTCTTCTTTGCAGAAATGTCTGTTCATGTCCTCTGCCCATTTCTTGATTGGATTATTTCTTCTTTGGGTATTGAGTTTCATGAGTTCTTTATAGATTTTGGATACTAGCCCTTTATCTAATATGTCATTTGCAAATATCTTCTCCCATTCTGTCAGTTGTCTTTTGGTTTTGTTAACTGTTTCCTTTTTTTTTTTTCCTTTTAATCTTCCCAACAACAGAATAAGATAGATACTACTATTCATTTAAAAGAAGAGGACACTAAGGCGTTTTGTCTTTGGCTTTACTCTATTACTATACTTTTTTCCTCCTTTCCTTGGTTTTCTTATCTCTTTATTTTATTCCTCTTCAGAGTAGGTATTTTAGTAAGCCACCTCAGATTTCTTTCATATCTAGTAAAGCATAAGAAAAGAATTTAAAGTATATTTATAATCACATTACTTTAAATTATTTGCTTGCGTATGAAATTTCTGATCATAGTTATGTATTTGTATCTGGTTTAGGTATTACCTGTTTAAATCGAGTCATTAATGAGACAGGAAATATTTTGAATAAACAAATTCAGGAGGCAGATTTATTCATTATTTATTGTGCGTTGGTTATTGTGCCATTTGTTTCCTAGAAAACCAGAGAATGAAAGTGAAAACCAAATTGGTTCCAAAGTCTGTGACATCCGATACTTTGGATGGTATAGATAAGTCTCTGCTTGCCCTCGTCCTCAGAAATCCCATTGCTATCTGGGTATCCTGCGGTGAACCATTTCTATCTCCAAAGGGTAAGTTTTTTGTTTTCGTTTGCTTTCAAACAAGTATATAAAGAAGAGAGAAATAAATTTTATGTCACCATAAGAAAAGAATTAAATGTGTATAATGCCAACATAACATCACATTTATGCAAAGAACAGGAAGTCCATCGATTAACATGTGCACAAGGATAGCTGTACTCCTATATTTGCACAGTTCCCTGTTTTTTCTTACTGGAATGGAGTACTCTGCATGGAAAAATGTCTAATTTAGTTGATAAAGAGATCCTTGGTCTATAAGACTGAGAATAATGGTATACATTAGAAAATAACAAATGAGTTTAATTCACACTGAAGACGACCTGTCTGCACATTTTCATTTTTAAGAATTGCACCCTTTAGGCAGTAGGTGGATGTTTAAAAAATGAATGGTTCCAAGCCAGGCTTTCATCACCTCCAAATAGTTTGTGGAAGTGGAAAATGAAATATGGCTATTGCATATGGTAAATCTATATAATAAAACAGCACTGTTCTTCTTCCCCCCCTTCTCCATTCCATAAAGAAATGCCTTAAGCCCTGTCATCTTTCAAATGAGGTTTCTTTTAATGACCCTTACCTTTTAATTACTTGTTTCTAATTGAATCTATTTCTTGGAGCAGAAAGTTCTTTTAAATTATTGGCTTGCATGATAAATTACTGTCGATAACACAATGCAAGATTTAAAAAAATGTATTTTTTCTAGCTTTGCAGAAAGCAGAAAAAGTAGAAAAACAGAACTGGTTTAAAAAGGACAAAATTTTGGCTGATCTAGACACCATGAAACACAAAATGAGACTGTTAAAAGGTCAGTATGAACTAAATCAAGTATCACCATGTTTAATTCTAAATGTAACCCCAATTTGCTGGAAGTTTTTTCCTACTATTAGATACCAGATGTTTAACTGAGTACTATAAATATTGTGTCACAAAAGTCACTTGAGCAAGTCTAAAACCTAATATATCTTTTGGTACTGATTTTATATTTGTAACTTTTATATTAAAATGAATACCACATGAATTATATGCAAATTTTTAAAATTAGGAGAGTATCTGGGTCATCTAACCCCTATGTTAGGATTGAAATAGTCGCTGAAGTAACATTTTGTGGGCTTTGGAATTAGTCCTAAAACAAAACTTTTGGTCTATTCCTTAGGTATTGCTGGGAAAGAAGTTTGGGGGTTGTTTTTGTTTGCCTGTTTGGTTGTTTGGTTTTATTTTTTTTTTCCTAAGATTTATTTATTTATTTGAGAGAGAGGGCATGTGCACAGGGGAGGGCCAGAGGAGGAGGGAGAGAGTCTTTTTGTTGCTGTTGTTTAGTTGACAGAGAGAGAGAGAAAGAGAGAGAGAGAGAGAGAAAGCGAGCACAAAGGGAGAGGGAGAAGCAGACTCCCTGCTGCTCCATCTTAGGACCCTGGGATCATAATCTAAGCCAAAGGCAGAGGCTTAACTGACTGAGCCACTCAGGCACCCCTGTCTATTTTATAATCTGAGTGAGGAGGTAGTGAATTTTTCAAAGGTCAATATCAGCAGGGCTTCTTCAAGTTAGGCAGCACAAGATATGCTATTCACAGTCAAAGGGATCAACTGGCAGTATTTGTTCTCCTCTTTCATTCTCTCTGTCGTAGAATCTTAGGTTCTAGACATTATACTATGCCAAACACTTGAGATTCCAGATGGTTCTTTGGGGAGAAACAGTGTATTATGGACTTTAGTCTAGAAAGGAATACATTTCAGGCTCTGTCATTGCCCTGACAGGATTTCAAATCCTAAGTAGGCACACTGTCTGTTGTCAAAAGCATGTGAATTTTACTTCAATAAGCAACACAACTAGTTGTAAATGCCCTAAATGGAAATCTGGGTTGAAATGACTATTATTCAGTTCTTTCCAAAAAAACATCTACTATGACTGGTAATCTCTGCTATTCTAACTACTACACATTTTCACCAAAATGTCCCTTGGGCATGTCCAAAACTAAAGTTTTCATATCACCACTCCAGTATCTCCTTCATTTCTTTTAGCAATGGGCCCTACACCATCCACCCATGTGTCCCATCTTAGAAACCTGGGAGTTATCCCTGGCATCTCCCTCTCTCTCACTTTCTTGAAGCAAACAACAGTAAGTCTTGTTGCTTCCAACCTATCTTCTCAAATGAATCTGGTCTCCATCCTCAACTGTGTTATCTAAATTCTAGCTATTGTCATCTATTCCTTGGATTACTATAACAGCTTTGTGACTTGATTCCCTGCTTCCAGTCTTGATAGTAGTTTCTATTCTATGCATAATGGGGACATTCTGAAGCTGGAGTGATCAGGCAAAAATACAAAGCTGTCATGGTACTCCAGGCATAAAACCTTTCAAAGTTTCCTTTATCTTTCAGACAAAGATGAAACTCATCAACATGTTCTTTCATGATATGGTCCTGTGTAAGCTGCTTTCTTTCCTTGTTCTCTCCACTCCACCATTTGGACTACTTTTCAGTCCTGGAGACATATCAGGAGCTTTCTTAACTCCGAGAATTTGGCACAATTTAGTTTCCTCTGCCTCAACTTTCTCTCCCTTGTCCTTTTGGATTGCTTCTACTGATTAAATGGTTTTCAACTTACTTGTTATTTCTTCCTAAACTTTCCCTTTTCCACGTTAGGAATAATGCAGTTTATCACACCTTGAACTTCCCCTCTGATAATCATTATTACATTACTATAATTACCTGGTCATGTGACTATCTTCTCTATGTTACATTATAAATTCTACTACCTTCTTATTTGTGCTGTGAATACTTGTAGAAGGACTGAATTGAAGAATGAACAGAATTTCAACCATTCATTCCACTGAGTTTTCTAAGGTCTATTTCTGTATCAAATTAAATCAATAAAAACCAACATACTGAAAATAACACCAGGCAGAGTTGCCTTTACTGTATTCTGATTTTATATTATGTCTTCAGCTTTTATTATAATTAGGTATTAAAAAGGCATTTATTAAAAAAAAGCATTTAAAGTTCAGTTGGTATCATCTGCAGTATCACTGTTGATAGATGTCAGATGGTGTCCATTACGGAGCAATCCATTAATGAAATTTCTCTTAGAATTTAGTGCTAAGATAAATCTTGTCTCTACTGACAAACTGTTATATTTTCTGCTATTAAATGTAAATTCAAAACATGCATATAAAATACCTACTCTGAGGAAGAACTTTTCTAGTTGTCGGGATTATGAAGATAAATAAGAACAAGTCAAAGTCCAGTTAACTGTAGTCCCTGTTGGATGATGAGTTTCTTGGGGATTGGATGGAAAAGCAGCTAAGTAGATTATTTTCCATTATTATAGCCATTGGTGAATGCAACAAGTATTGATTAAGCATATATAAAGTACTGTGCTAAGCTGATTTTACATTTCATTTGTAAGTGTGGTCGTTGCTAATATTAATCACAATACTAGTGATGACTTTGTAGGGTTTTATGATGAAGTAAGAAATGTCAAGTATTTACTGCATGTGCAGCACATAATAAATACTCAATAAATATTAGAATAAGGGTTACTAAAAAGGCAGCCCATTTTCTGACTTGGGGGTCTTAAAAACTGATCAGTGAAATGAAGAAATGGCAGATTATGCCAAAGTATCACATTTGTTACATATAAAGGTGATGCTGGGGCATTTTATTTAGTGTGAGAGCTAAAGGAATTTGCCGACTAAAACTTCAGGTGAGGTGGACTTACCCTCCCAAGCACAGATAATGCTGAACCGGGGTGGGCCTCTGATCAAGGGAGAGGGGGTAGGGGAGCTGTCTGGGTGAGATTTACAATTTGAAAGCATAGCAAAGCACTCACGTTCTCTAGGTTTCCTCATTAATTGTTAGCTATTATTGTTACTTTCCCCGGGTCTCATATGAACTAAAATAAGATATATGGATAATGTAATAGGAAAATAAAATAATTTAATCAATACATTTTTCTTGGTTTCAATTTGTATTCTTACCTACGTAAATAGTAGTTTGTTATGAACATCTTTCCCTGAACCAAAACCTTTTGTGATGAATTTATGTCTCTTTATGAAAATTATAGTGCAAATGCATTCATTTTTTTTAAGACCATTAGAAGAAAGTTGACAAAAAACAAATAAAGCATAATGGTTTTTGCTCTTTTCCTACATTCAAATCTTGGCTTTTAAGAGCGTAAATGATAAACTATTGCTGAGCTCTCTTTGGTTGAGCAAAGTTTTAGTGTTCAAAAGGCACTATAAATAAAATATTTATGTGTCATAAATTAGTGTCGTCTACTCTTTATGAATAGAGTAAGCTAAAAACTATATTTGCGTAAATTTGTGTTATGTATTTTTCTTGTACCACTGTGGCCTTCTCCAAAGCTCATAACCTAATGGCATTTCCACTGTAACTCATTGGCTGACTGATTCAATTATGTTTTCTCCACATCCATAAATTGCATAGAGTGCTTATTAGGTACGTAGAATTCTGATTTCCCTGAAAAGTCATTGCTGCCATTTATTTTTATTGCTTGATCTATTTCCACAAACTTGAGCTTACAAGAGTGCAGTTGCTTTATTCTCTGCAAATACTAAATTGTTTTCAGAGTTCTGTTTGTAGTTATGGTCTGAAAATCTGCATATTAAGACTCCCTTGGCAACAAAATTAGGGCTCAATTTGATGTTAGTATTTCCATTATTTTATCCACCTCAGCATTATTTTCTCAAAGAAGCCTTCTCTGGCACTTCAGACTAGGGTGGTGGCCCCTGTGAGACACTTTTAGAGATCCTGTTCTCTGGAGGAGCACAACTGCAATCGATTATTGGTGTAATCATTTCCTTGACATCTGCCTTCCCCAAAAAACTTGAGACAAGGACTAAATCTTGAACATGTTTGGATTGGCCTCATCTAGCCCAATCCCTGATTGACAGCTGGTGTGCAGCCTAAGTTTCTAGAAGCAACATGCGAAAGAAAGCATTATCGTTACTTAAGAAGTTTAGGAATCAGTATGAGACTCAGTGTGAGTTTATCTTCAACACGGAGAAAGAAAGCAATTTTGTAAGTATGATTTTTCAATCTCTTTTACAATTTTAAGTGGACTAGCTGGAAGAATGCATACATTTAAATCAACACACTTATTAAATAATGCCTATTATTCTTTGGAGTACAGTATTCCGATAAATATTTTCTCTTACCACAGCTTTTTAACAACCTAAAGGGCACAGCAGAGGTGTCAGAAACTAATCGTGCTTGCGGGTATTATTAGATGGAAAAAAAGGCCTCCTGTCTCTTGGGTTAATATTATTTTAGAAGTACTTAATCCCCAGGCTGCTAAGCTAATTGTTGGGGAAAGGCTTATTATTAGCGAAGAGAACAAAACATATGTTCCATGACTGGAAGAGATGATGGACTATATAGGTCATGGATTCTATTTGACTAAATTACCACTGAACCATATCGTGCAGGAGAGGCGGGGGCCACTGTGGAAGTCAGCATGGTATCTTTCTTTTCCATCTGTACAGTGAATATGCATATTCTGGCTATTTGAAGCCTCAAGCTCCCATATGAAGAGGCATTGTTAGATATTATTACCTTAGGCATCTTTGCTTTTATGATATATTTAGTATTTTAGCCTATGCTCCCAAGTGGAATGATTTATGCATAGAACGCCAAACCAATTTATTTGGAATCTGAAAACGCATCTTCAGAAACAACATTACCAGGGACTTCTTTCCCCAGGGCGGCGAGTAGCAGCATGTCAGCCAGCCGCCATGGTTCCCAACAAAAACCCCATGCAGCCGGTGGTGGTGGAGGGAGGCTGGACTGAGCAGACTCAAGAGGAAATTAAACTCATGGAACTCATAAGACATACAGAGGTACGTTCTTCAGGACTCCAGACATTAAAGACTTTGCCTCTTTAATAAGGTTTTAAAAGTATAGTATTGAATTTTAAAATTAGGCTCTTAATATATCCTCAGCATCTGGTCAGTTAGGACCACATAAGCATATGCCAAGCATTGAGTTGGCATTTGGAGAGTAGTTATCTGAAAGAGAGCTAGCTCGTATGAAAGTCTGTTTTGTTTGAATGGAGACCAAAAATTATGACCTTAGCAAAGAAGAAAAAAAGGCCCAGTGGATATGTACAAAGGTAATTATAATAAGTGTAGTCAAGTTGAGCCTTATGGCTTCATTGCTCATCACTCCTAAGGGTATGTCTCAATATGTAGAAAGAGCAAGGAGCAAAATACTAATTGCAATGGAGACATTCAGGAGTGAGGAATTCAAAAAGCAGTTTCAGTCCAATTGGTTAATCAGTCAGGATTGCCAGACATAAAAAAGTCGAGAAGAGAAAGGTCAGCTGTTGAGAGAGGACTGGGGATAGAGACCTGGGAAAACTTTTTGCTTTGTGAAGTTTTTCATCAAAATGATATGTTCTTATTTAATAGAGTTTCTCAAATCGTGGAATGTGTTCAATCTAAATCTTAGGTGTGTGCCCACGTCAAGGTTACTAGAAAAAAAGAAATTGACATTGCTAGAAATATGACTTCTTGCCAAGCTGAGAAGGATAAATCACTGACCAGGGAATGAATGCAAAGCATTGAACTAGGACATGCTTGAAGTAGGATGAAAAGCTGCCTGGCAGGGCTCTGGCAAAGTATAAGGCTGGCTGCTGTATTTTAAAAGACAGAGAGTGAAGACTCAACAGTCATGCACATTCCCTTAAGCATTTCTTGGTTAAAGAAAATGATGTTGTGATTCTAATCAAAAACTCATTTGTTAGATGCAGAGAAATCGCTCAGTAGGAGAAACACCACACAGAAATCCAAAAACACATCTCCATTCATTCTCCAAATTATAAATGAAAGTTAAGTGTTTCGCCAAAATAAGTACCTTATTGTTACTTCAAGGGTTATTATTATCACCACTTTCCTGTGGTGATAATAATAATAACCCTTAAAGTAACAATAAGGTACTTATTGTTAATGTGGGTTCGTGTCCCACCAGAGTGATAATAATAAGCAATTCATAGAAGAGTCCATGACGGTAGAGGGTAATACACTTCCTAAATTTTTAAAAATATTATTTGCAATCATAAGTGTTTCTGTTTTCATCACATTCGTCATACACACACTAGCCGGGCAGTTCTCTAACCCTGGTATTCGCTGGACTTTTCTTATCAGGCGCACCTTTCTGCAGTTCAAGTACCACAAGCCAAGACAAACTCTCCAGTTGAAACTACACGTATTGCACTTGGACAGAGCAGCCTGTATCAGCAACCGAATGCAAAGCGCGTGTGGATCTATCTAAATGGAGGCAGACCGGATGATGGCACTTATGCCTGGGGCAAAACTATTTCAGAGGTAAATTTGGTGTGAAAGGAGATTGCTTCATGCGGTTGGATTCAAATCCCAGCTCGGCATTTCTAGACTATCAGGTTCAGCAAATTATTTTTCCTCTCTAAACCTCATTTTCTCATCTGTAAAATGGGAGTAGGACTCTCCTGACAGGGTGGATATAATGATTAAATGAGCTTAATGCTGTCTGACATGAGTGTGAATCAGAATACGACACCTGGCTAGGAGGGACCAATAATAATTAAAACCACTGTAGCCAAAGAGGAAAAATCTAAACTTTAAAAAAGTAAATAGTTTTCCTGTTGTGTTTAAAACCCGATTCGTGAAAGCGTGATTTATTTCCCCATCAGGAACTATTCACTAGATATGTTTTCTGTAGGGAAAACAACAGTATTCTTAGAGAAAACCTAATCATTTCTTACTGCCCAGAGTCCTGGAACTGTGACAAAGTTTCCCCTTTTCCAAAGTTAAAACACTGACTAAGGAAATGACGAGTAGCAGTTCATTAATTTTTGTAATATCAAGGATGTAGTTGGAGTGCCTGGGTCATTCAGACAGTTCAGCCTCTGACTCTTGATTTCTGCTCAGGTCATGATCTCAGGGTTGTGAGATGGAGTTTCATGTCTGCTTGTCGCTCTCCCTCTGCTCCTCTCTCCATTTGTACCCCCTCTTTTCTCTCTTTCTCTTTCTCAAATAAATGACTAAATAAATAAATAAGGATATAGTCCTAAAATTTGACATTTTGCCTTAGTCTTTACATAAAAACTTCAGGCAGGGGCGCCTGGGTGGCTCAGTGGGTTAAGCCGCTGCCTTCAGCTCGGGTCATGATCTCAGGGTCCTGGGATCGAGCCCCGCATCGGACTCTCTGCTCAGCAGGGAGGCTGCTTCCTCCTCTCTCTCTGCCTGCCTCTCTGCCTGCTTGTGATCTCCCTCTGTCAAATAAATAAATAAAATCTTAAAAAAAAAAATAAACTTCAGGCAACTAATGAATGGATTTTGGTAGACTTTTTAAAAGTCTTGTAGTGATATCTCCAATAATTGGCTTTTTTAAATTTTGTGAAATGTTTTCATATAATTGTTCTGGGTCAAGAGGAAGTCATATAAAAGTCAGATGTTGGTTGGAGGGAAGGACAAGACAGGGCATTTGACTGATCTGGAGGAGTTCATGGAAGCTCATAAGGGCAAATCGAGTAGGAGGTACACTTCGGAAGAGTTCTAGAACTTTATCCCGGGGATTTTTAATGAGTTTATACAAAGAAATATTTGGTAAGAATATTTATCACAAGGTATTTATAACACAGATATATAAGAAATAATTTAAACAGGCATCACTGAGGACTTGGTAATTTGAGTATTATGACTCAATTAAAATCAACTTTGAAAAGAATAATGACAATTGTCGATGTTCCAGACTAAGTGAAAGAAGCATAGCATAAAGGATGTGCATACACTTAGAACAAAAGACGAAGCATTTTATTTTTTGCAAGTATTTATCGGATGGTCTGATTGCTGGTGAGCTAATAAAGGTGGTGTTTCTTTCTGGTGTATTTTTCTCTGTGTCTATATCTTGTAATGATGAATTCAGATTGTAAGAAAAATGTGTGAGCTAAGGAATCTGACATTCCTCTCAGAGAAGTACCAGCAGCACGTGATCAAGGTCAAATTAGCAGTGCAGGCAGGAAGTTCAGTAGGAGTTCAGACAAGGGGAACACTGCCCACCTGGGGTGAAGGAGAAAGGCTCCACAGAGGAATCAATCAGAACCTCTGATGAAACTTGAGAAATGGGTAAGACTCAATATCTTAATGCTTCAGAAAAAGCATTAATAAGGATGAGGGCACTGAACACAAAGGTATGGTTGTTAGGATTCATAAATCATATGACATGGATAGTGCTTAGACTCAGAAACAGGGAGAGAGACATACTTCTGGAGAGATCGTTTAGAAGCGTATGAGGGACCCTGCAGGCTATCTATATGAGTTTACTTGGGCTGCTGTAACAAAATATCATAGGCTGAGTGGCTTAAACAACAGAAATTTACTTCTCACAGTCCTAGAGGCTGGAAAGTCCAAGATCGAGGTGCCAGTAGGGTTGGTTTCTGAAAAGGACTCTCTAGCCACACCTCCCCACTCTGTGTCCTCACATAGCCTTTCCTCCTGGCATACGTGGAGAGGGAGATCTCTAGTGCTTCATCCTCTTCTAATAAGGTCGCAGTCCTGTCATATTAGTGCCCAACGCTTATGACCTCATTTAATCTTGATTACCTCCTTAAAGGATCTTTCTCCAAATACAAGCACATCAGGGGGTTAGGGCTTCAGCCTGTGAGTTTTGGGGGAGATACAGTTCAGTCCACTACACTGTCCTAGATTAAAAAGTGTTTGAGCCACTGGCTTTCTCTGAGTAAGGTAATGGCAGAGCACAAGCAATGTGTTACGGAGCTTGATGTGGTATCAGTATGTAGAAAGATACTTAGGAAATGTCTAGAAAGCTTCTGTGTATTGTTTGTTTCTTTGCTTTATTAAAAAAAGTTCTTTCTGATATCTATCCTTTTCTTTCCCATGCTATCTGTTTTTGTATTTGGAGACTTGCATGAGATCCTTTGTGATCAGTTAGAAATGTTTCCATCCAAGCTATCTGGCTATAAAGAATACATCTGGAGAGGGCACTGTGTGTGGAACAAATAGACAACAAGGAGAGTTGGACTCAGATTTCACTGGGGAGTCTGGCTAACACCACCAGCTCCAAAGAAACTCCATTTCAATGGTTGGTATTTTTTACAGCAAGACGAGGAACAGAACACATTTCAATGTGCTTCACTCGACTTTCTGTAGTAAAACCCCCAGATGGTATTTGAATCCCCTCTAATGCAGACTTTCTCTCTGCTTCTTTCACTGCTGTGGCTATTCTGGATGATTTAACCACATTCTTCCTACCCACTCTTTGAACATTGCTAGAGCAACTCTCGTCTCCAACAGGCGCGGGCTCATCCGTCATCAGTGCACTAAGGCGGCTCCCTCTCCGGGGTTAGTGGCTCCTTCCTCAGGGCCCGCATCTTTCTCTGATTTATGGTTGCCCAACCCCTCTTCTACGGTCCTGAAGCGTTTGTCTTCTCCCATCCCTGCAACAGCTCTTTGATTCTACGGAATCTCAAAACCAGTGTTTTCTCTCTCCGTTGCACACAGCTCTCCATGCATAAGCAGAATCCGAAAGCATGGGAAACGGGTCCTTGTGATCTGTTGAGGCAAGTACTTCAGGCCGGCAGGGAGTCTGCAGTAGTCCTGTGATGCCCATGTGGTCTATTCTGAGGAGACCAGTCTCTGAAAACTAAATCCCCAAAATAGATTGTGAGTGAGAACTATGCACAGAACATCGTTCCTTATCACGAGCTTTTGTTATTGCAAAATTATAAACATACATTTAGATGACCCCCTGTAGAGATGATACCTGGTAAGTTTAGGTACATGTGAAAAACTAGGAATTAAGAACGTCATTGAAGATCATAAACTGACTAGATATTGTTCAGCCTTTCTGTACTGAAAATGCCTTATTTCAGATTTATTTTTAAAAGAATTTTGTGAACTCATTAACTTTGTCTCATGTAAATAGATCTTTGTGAAAATCAAGTGAAATAGCCATATATTTAATTCATATTTTGCATTTAGTATGTTTTTTAATTAAATAACATTCATTTTCTAATTATAAGTAGCACATACAATCTTAATAAATAAAATAGTGACATTTTAGTGGTAGAGTTGGGAAAAACTTAAGAATTACCTTTATGTAGGATCTTTTCAAGCTGCGGGAGTTTTTCCCAGAGACCTGTCCGTACATAGTTTAGGACAGTTCCTCATTGCTCCCACCCCAGATAGAAACCCAGTTGTTAACTTGTTGGTTGTCTTAAAGCATAAGAGTGAAAGAACGGCCATGGACTGAATTGTGCCCCCCCCATTCCCAAATTTTTATGCTGAAGCCGAACCCCCAGTGTGACTGTACTTTGAGAGATGGATTTTAGGAGGATTTAAGGTTAAATGACGTTAAATAAGTGTGGAGTCCTAACCTGATAGGATTTGTGGCGTTTTTAAGAAGTGGAAATGAGGGACGCCTGGGTGGCGCAGTTGGTTGGACGACTGCCTCCGGCTCAGGGCGTGATCCTGGAGTCCCGGGATCGAGTCCCACATCAGGCTCCCAACTCCATGGGGAGTCTGCTTCGCTCTCTGACCTTCTCCTCGCTCATGCTCTCTCTCACTGTCTCTCTCTCTCAAATAAATAAATAAAATCTTTAAAAAAAAAAAAAAAAAAAAAAGAAGTGGAAATGAGAGCACTCTCCTCCCACCATGTGAGGACACAAAAAAGAACCAGAAATTGAACCAGCCACCACCTTATTCTTGGATTTCCCAGCTTCCAGAACTGCTAGAAATGAATTTTTGTTGTTCAGGCTGTCCAGTCTATGATACTTACTTTGGCAGCTTGAGCAGACTAAGCCAGTCTATGAAAGGTGTGACTATTGTTATGGAAAATTTAGAGGAATCAAAAGAAAAACCATGAAACTCAATTGTCATCTCTACGAATTTTTTGATTATTTGAATAACATTTGTTTTGTGTTCAAATTATATAAAAACATGTAATCACTGAATTAAAATTAGAAAAAAAATGCACCAAGAGGGAAATGAAAATTCTGTCACCCACAAATCACCAGTTATAATTTTAGTGGCTGTATTTCTGAGGTTGCTATATAGTTATAAATTTTTTTTGCCATTGTGATCATAACAGATCACATGGTATATATAATTTTGCAATCTACATTTTTCACCTCACAAACTATTGCAACTTTCCCCCCATATATTTAACATTCTCTAACAAAAGAATTATTTTTAATGGCATGGTAATCTTCTATTAAATGGACACATTATTTATTCATTCAGTTTTCTATTGTTTCCACTTTGGTTCTTTCTAATGTTTTGCTGTCATAAAGCATGTTCCAAAGGATATATATAAAATTATATGATATGGGGCACCTGGGTTAAGCCTCTGCTGCCTTCGGCTCAGGTCATGATCTCAGGGTCCTGGGATCGGAGACCTGCATCGGGCTCTCTGCTCAGTGGGGAGCCTGCTTCCCCTTCTCTTTCTGCCTGCCTCTCTGTCTACTTGTGATCTCTGTCTGTCAAATAAATAAATAAAATCTTTTTTAAAAATTATATGATATATAACTTAATATATAATCTAATATATCATATAATTATTCATATATATATTTAATTTTCTGATTATTTCCCCAAATAAATTCTTAGAAGGATTGTTAGGTAAATTATGTAAACACTTTGATAGCTGTTGCCAATAGTGAATGAGAGTTTTCTGCCTACCTGTTGTATATATGAGGTGTTAACAATGTTAAATGTAGTCATTTAGAAAAATGTATTTGCAGGTTTGACAGGAGGGAATATTATATCCATGCATTAGTTTACATGTCTTTAATTGCTTTATAAGTGATTTCTATTTGATTTGACTTGACCTGATTTATCATTTATTAGTTATCTGCGAATTTCCTGTTAAATCCTTTGCTTTTTTCTATTGGACATAATTTTCACACTGATACGAGTTTTCTTTTTTTAAAGCAATAAGCCTATTATGTGTAATTTTATTAGGTTTATTGTAACAAATCTGCAATTTTGTCTATGGGTTTTCTAATGCATAGAAGTTAATATATTTTAAAAGTTTGTTCTTTGCTTTTAAGTGTTCTGATAGTCTTTTACTATCCTGAGGTCATATGAAGAGTCATCAGATTTTCTTCAAATTCTTTATAATTTTGCCTTTTTTGTTTACTTTTTAAACCGTGTGAAACTCTCTTCTAGTGTAAAATTTGACTGAAGCTACTTCTCTGCTTTATTTGTTGGCTTAAAATTATTATCTCAGCCCTACTTACTGACTAATCCCAGCTGAATTGGACTACAAACGTTATAATATGCTAAATTCTTAATTAGCTTCTGCTCTTAAACAATCTAATGTATCTAATACTTCTTGAATTATTATAGCTTTATGTTTTGCTATCTGATAGAAATTGCCTATTGTACTTTGTTTTCAGATTTTACAATGTTGATGCTTATAGATGAATTTTGGAATTACATTTCAACACCTAAAAATCATCCTGCAGGTGTTTTGACTGTAATTGTATTAGGCTATTAATTAATTTCCTAAAAATCAACACCTTTCATGATATTCATTCCTTGCAGCCAGACTGAATTCTGTGGCATTGTTTCTTATGTGTTTGTGTGTCTCTCTATATGTGTGTGTGTATATATATATGCGCCTTTTTTTGTCCTTCTGTAAACTTTTGTAATTTTTTTAAAAAGATTTTTTTTTTAAATTTTAGAGGGAGAGAAAGAGAGAGGGAGTGCATGGGGGTGAGTAGGGCAGGGGCAGAGGGAGAAGGAGAGAGAGAAAATCTCAAGCAGACTCCACACTGAGTGGGGGAGCTCCACGTGGGGCTTGATCTCAGGATCCTGAGATCATGAACCGAGCTGAAATCAAGAGTCAGAGCCTTAACCAACTGAGCCACCCAGGAGCCCTGAATCACACATTTTAAAATAATTGTCATTCCTGATTTGTTTTATTGTTAGGATGGATTTTCAACTCTCTTTTCTAAACGCCTATTTTTGTGAACAAAAAAACTATCAATGTTTTATAATTTATTTTATGCTTGGCCATTTTATTAAGCATTTTTCTCTTGTTATTTTTTTTTAAGATTTTATTTATTTATTTGACAGAGAGAGGCAGAGAGGCAGGCAGAGAGAGAGAGAGGAGGAAGCAGGCTCCCCGCTGAGCAGAGAGCCCGATGTGGGACTCGATCCCAGGACCCTGAGATCATGACCTGAGCCGAAGGCAGCGGCTTAACCCACTGAGCCATTAATATCTTACTTGATTCACATAAATTTCCTAAGAATAAAACCACACGATTTTGTTTATTCCTACAGATGAACTATTTCTCTTATTCTGATTTTAGGGGTTTTGTTTTGTTTTTTTTTGTTTTTTGTTTTTTGTTTTTTTAAAGATTTTATTCATTTATTTGACACATAGAGAGAAATCACAAGTAGGCAGAGAGGCAGGCAGAGAGAGAGGGGGAAGCAGGCTCTCCACCGAGCAGAGAGCCCGATGCGGGACTCGATCCCAGGACCCCGAGATCATGACCTGAGCTGAAGGCAGAGGCCTAACCCACTGAGCCACCCAGGCGCCCTGATTTTAGGTTTTATTACATTGGTTAGAATCATAAAAATAAATGTTCTTAACAAAGAAAAAACCAAAAAAACAGCATCTTTTGACCTCATGGATAACTAGAAAGTTGGAATGTTTTGGTTTTCTCTTCCTTGCCCATGTCCCTTTGATGTTTTGCATTTTTACTTCATTTTTTTCTCTGTGAAGACTTTAAAATTGTTAATTCATTTATTTTCTGACCACTTTTTTATAGCAGTTATAGCTCATGTTCTAGTGGTCTCACTGCTTACTATTAGTCATTTCATATTATGACTTTCCCATAGTAAGGGAATTTCATTCATTCCTTAATAATCTGAAATGTATGTAGGTGATATGTTTTGTGAGCTTTTGTATACATGAGGATATCTTTTATTGCCTGAAACAAAAAGTAAAAATTCAGCTGGATACAGAATTCTTACATTAAAAACTTTCCTCCTAAAAACTTCGTATTTTATTCCATTTTCTTTGGCATTCATTTTTGCAGGAAAAAAGGTCTAAATATAACTGAATTTTCCCCCCATGTCTGAAATTCAGACTTTTCAACTTAATTATATTTAAGTGTTAGTCATTTTTTTATTAACTTTGCCTTGTCCTAAGTTAGCCCATTTGATCTGAAGATATGGGTCTTTGTTGGGACAGAAAAATTTCCTTCAATTTTTTTTTGATAGTTGCTCAAGTTTAATTTATTCTGAATTCCTCTCCAGTAACACCAATAATGTATAGGTTTAATATCTGATGTCTTGACATTCCAGATGTTTAAACTTTCTCTCATAAAATTTATGTCTTATGCTTTCTTTATATCCTTTGAGATTTTCTCCACTTAGTCCTCCCTAATACTGATTTGATTTTCTACAATATTCAGTCTGCTCGTTTTCCGCTTTCAAGAGAGATTTTTAATTCTACTATTGAGTCTTTTATTTCCTTACCTTCTCTCCTCTTTTCATTTAGGTCTCTCTTCATCCCAGTTGGAAACCCTGTTCCTTCTCTTACTAGCTGTGTGAACTGGGTTAAGAAATTTAATCTCTGTTCTCCAATTTCATCATCAATAAAATGGAGATGATAAGTCTTTCCAGAGAATGAAATCAGATTGTCCTTGGAAACTTTTAGAAAAGTTTCTGTCCCATAGAAATGTGTCAGTAGGGGTGCCTGGGTGGCTCAGTGGGTTAAAGCTTCTGCCTTCGGCTCGGGTCATGATCCCAGGGTCCTGGGATCGAGCCCCACATCGGGCTCTCTGCTCAGCAGGGAGCCTGCTTCCTCCTCCTCTCTTTCTCTCTCTGCCAGCCTCTCTGCCTACTTGTGATCTCTGCCTGTCAAATAAATAAAAAATTTAAAAAACTTAAAAAAAAAAGAAATGTGTCAATAAATGTTAACTGCTGTTATTATTACCGTCGTCATCATCACTATCATCATCATTATGTCTGCCCATGCCTCAGTGATACTTCTTTCCTTTAAACTGCTGTCATCTCATTGTGCGCATGCGCGTGTCTGTGTTTACAGAAATCATATTTTATTGGATTTTGGGAAAACCCAATACAGATATTCTCTAAAATGTATTTCTGCTGTAAATATTTTACTGACTCTTCACCTTGAATACAGTGTAAAACATACAGCTTTTTATGTTGTAGAATACTTTCACAAGCCTCATATTGTTGCTGCTGTTGATTTTTTATCTATACCTCTATACCTCCTTTACAAGGAGAGATTTTTTGACAGAAAACAGACAGGATAGATCAGTTCTCTTTGGTTGCCCTAAATTTTGACTGGGGAGCTGTCAGGATCCTCTACTGGATCTTCAGACCCCTCGCTGGTTCACATGCACAGTATGGAGTCAGACCGCTGCTGACCAGCCGTTACCTAGCAGGATGGCTAGGGCTGCATCTGAGACCACTCTCCCACTGTTCTTCTCTGACGGATCTGCAGAAGGGAATGTATTCATGAGTAGAATTTCAATTCTATGCAATTCAGTTCACTCATCCCTTGCCCAGAGGAGTGGGTGGAATCTGCACTCTCTGATTACATTGTCTCATCCCTGTCTTGTCTTGCTTCACATTACTGATTCATTTTCCATATGCAAGGTGTCATTATGTGCCCAGTTCTGCCCCCTGCCAGGCCTCATTGTTGTGAGTCATAGCCTTTAAGTAGATCTATCTTTGTGGTTCCTGTGGACTGGGTTCCTGCATTTTGGAGGAACAGGCGTTTGGCATATATGGGAGGAAAAAGTCATATAGGCAAGTGTGTAGAAATCTCTAATTTTCCTCCTCCTGGCTTTTATTATTCAGTCTGAAAGTCTTATTCACATGTTCATGGAACTGCCTTTAGGGGTCTGACAACATATTGACTGATCTTTCTAGTACTGTTGACACTGTAAGGACCTATTTAGCCAGAGGCTTCCATCAAGGTTAAACAATAACCCTGTTGTTTAACCCTTAAACTGTCCCTGCTCTCCTTCCCCCAGGGAACTTACTTAAAAGCAAGTCCCGGTAACCAGCCTCAGGTAACACCCCAAATACAAGGGTGGGTCAGGTCAGGTGGAAACAACCGATCAGTGGGGGGTTGTATACTGTCTCCCTAGTTACCAAGGAGTATGGGCCCCGCCCTTTGGGCACCCTTTGGGCGTCAATTCTAACCAAGGTGATAGGCTAGGTCTAATGTCTACTACTACAGGGTAAATTGTAATTCAATTGGTCACTTATGTGTGACCTAAAATGACTGTGGAGTTTCCTCTGTGTGTTACAATCTCATTGGCCACCTGTGGGTGGCCAGGCCCAACCACATGGCCTTTGCCCTTAAAAGCTAGTCTGTGAAACAGAGAAGGGTCGCCCTCTCTTGTAAGAGGTGTGGCCCCAAACTGTTCTGTCTGATTCTTGATGCTTGGCACAGAATAAAGCTTTGCTTGACCTTCGCTTTATATCAGTCTCACTCCTTTAATCACGGACCCATTATTGGGGGACCTAACAACACTTTGTATCTCTCTATATATATTTATGAATATTTCAAGGAAAACTGAGAAAAACTGAGTAAGGCTCTTATAGATAGTTTTTAAATTTTCCAAATTAAAAAGGGGGAAAAAAAGACTTCCTAATCATAGAATCAAAGAGGTCTTAGATCAAAACTTCGATTTTATAGTTGAAGGGACTCTTCTTATAGAGAAGTTGCCTGACTAGTCTGAGGTCATGCAGAAGCCAGAGGCCTAAGCCACCCCATCTCTGGGTCAGTGCTTTTGTCCTTCAGGTTCCTTGCTTTTTGGAACAAACAAACAAAAAAAATTACTTTCTGCTATTCTGACAAGTCTAGATTCTCGAATCTCAAGATTTTCTCTAGATTCTCAATTCTCTTTCATATTTAGGCATTTTTTAAATAGCAAGATGCCTTCTTCCACATGGAAATAGAACTACAAGGAAAAATCCACAAAGAGCACTGAAATTCTTCATTTTTAAAGCACTTTGGGGAAATTTCATAAGCTCTTCTTCCAGCTCCTTCTATACCTCTTTCTAAAAGTTACAAGTAAAATAAATATTCAACCTGGGATAATATTTCTCTTAAAGGAGTTGATTCTTTAAGGCTTAATTATTGTTGTGACATTTCACGTTCCAAAACGTCAGTCCCTTTGTGTTTCAGCTGCTGAGTGACTGCTCTTCTCGTCTTAAAATGGTCCGCCCAGCCACAAGACTGTACACACCTGATGGAGAACCAATTCACTCATGGGACGACATAGAACGAGACATGGTCATCTGCGTTTCCACAGGACATGGCTTTATAACCCAAAAAGGTATGGGAGACAGTCTCTTTTCCACTGAGTTTTTGAAGAATTAAAATAGTCTTCTCTTTAAGGAGCTTGCTTTCTGAATTTTTTATCCCATTGTGATGCTTTTTAATAATTACCTTCTTCCACACTTTTCTACTTGATGTTACTAAAATTAAATTTATATACTTTTGTGTTGGAAACTCACTGTTGACATTGTTTGCACTCAAGAATTCAATCAAAGTTCTGTTAGCCTTGAGTCTTATCCAAGGGGCTTATTTTCAGAAATTCTAATCGGCGCCATTTGAATGTGTTCCCTTAGCATAAACCCTAAGGAAAGGAGGCTCTGTTGACTTCCTACTTCCAAGTTATTTAAAACTTAATGGTTTATTAATTGCAACTATAAAGTTTGCAGATATTTTTTAAAGATTTTATTTATTTATTTATTTGTGCATGAGCAGGGGGAGGAGGGGCAGACAGAGAGGGACAAGCAGAGTCTAAGCTGAGCAGGGATCCCAAAGGGGGGCTTGATTCCAGGACTCTGAAATCATGACTTTAGCCAAAGTCAGATGCTTAACTGACCGAGCCACCCAGCTGTCCCTGCAGATTTCTTTTTTTAATAATAATAATGTATATGTTCATTTTAGAAGTAATAGAAATGGAAAAGAACATATATTTGTTATTAAACCAACTTTTGTCCTTTATCCTGTTTGCCTGAGGTATTTAAAGCCCCTTTCTGGGGGTAGGTATACATTAATGAAGACATAATTTTTAGGAATTCTGAAGAACATGGTATCACTTTAAAAGAAATCAAAAGATTAGGAAGTGAATCACCTGGGATCCCTAAAAGAACAAATACTAGATTATTTCTTCTTAAAAGTCACCATAAAATTGTTATTACTGTGTTATATGTAAGGTACAGAAACCTTTAAAACAGCTGCAATCATATCTTTACATTTAGCGCAGAACAAAAGTATAGGAATAAAGACTGAAATGTAGGAAGACAAGGACTTACTGGGATGTCTAGCACTGCTGTCAGGGATGCCACAGCTATTCTTCCAGTGCCATCCTACAGCAAGGAAGAGGCTCTAATCTTTGTATTCTTTCTAGGCTGTTGTCCTCACCACTCACCATTACCCACCACCCCAGCTCTTGGTGACCCTCATTATACATAGAGGAACACACCGATTTGGGGGTTCTTATCATTAGTGAGTATTAGTTGACAGTCTTCTGTGTTCCCAAACTATGTAGCCTTATAAAAGAAATATAAGCCAAGGTCCCTTCCCCAAAAGAGTTTTCAGTCTAATTAGGAATATGAACACACTTGAAATATTGCAGTACAATTGAATAGTAAACAAACAAGTGGTGCAGTAGGAAGAACTTTCCTATTTTCTTCATTGTTTGTGCTTAATCTTTTATACTCTTGGGATGGTCTTCTGTTGCCTGGCCCCTGCCCTCCTGGCCTCATTGTGTTCTTTGGGCCTTTCTGATAAATAAAGCTAACTATGCCTCAGACAACTGGCCAAAAGGATATCCAAAACACAGAGAGAAATGTAGGCCCCTTTGCCAGAAGCAAGCTTGTTACCAAGAAAAACTGAAGGAGAGAGAGAAAACAAGAAATGCAAATGTTACTTTCCCTACCATTTTCTTCCATGTTAGCTTTGTGGTCAAAGGACAAGGCTATGTAGACAAACGTTTATTTTTACATCTTCAGTTCTGTGACCACATGGATTACTATGATGTGAAAATTGATTCTTTTCCTCAGAAAGTAGGTTCCCATGTTACCTTCCTGGTGAAAAGGTTAGCGGTTTTCCCCAGTTGTCTTAAGTTCTTTTCCATGGGTGATATGTATTCTAGGAAATCTGACTGATAGAAAAGTTTAACGTGTTCTTTTTTTTCTTTTTTTTTTTTATTTAATGGACAGAGATCACAAGTAGGCAGAGAGGCAGGCAGAGAGAGAGGGGGAAGCAGGCTCCCTGCTCAGCCGAGAGCCCGATGCGGGGCTTGATCCCAGGACCCAGGGACCATGACCTGAGCCGAAGGCAGAGGCTTAACCCACTGAGCCACCCAGGCGCCCCAAGTTTAACCTGTTCTTTAGAAATTTGCTTCACAGGGCACCTGGGTGGCTCAGTTGGTTAAGGCCTCTGCCTTTGGCTCGGGTCATGATTCTGTGGTCCTGGGATCGAGCCCCACATCGGGCTCTCTGCTTGGCAGGGAGCCTGCTTCCCTCTCTCTCTCTGCCTGCCTCTCTGCCTACTCTCTCTCTGTCAAGTAAATAAAATCTTTTTTAAAAAAAGAGAAAAGAAAAGAAATTTATTTCACTATATGAGTTGCCATTTACTGTTTCTCCTGGAATAAGTAAGTTAGAAATAATTATTAAGTAGAAATCTAAATATTCAGGATGTTTTAAAAAAAGAAGAGAGAAAGGCTACTAGCACACACACACACACATATATTTATGTGTTTATTTACAAATTAATCATTCCACTCAAAATTTTGCTGTGACCTACTGGCTTAACTATGTGGTAGAAAATAAGGCAGCCTGGGAGTTTCAATACTAGCCACTCTATAACTTATTTTATATACTATAGTGTAAAAACATTTAGCATGTGAAAGTCAGTCATCAAAGGATCACACTGGGTTTTTGAAAAATGGATTTGTTTTGGCAGAACAAATCAGATACTGTTAGAATGATTTCTTTCACAGAAACCCCCAACAAAATTAAAAGAGTGCTTTACGCCATTCGTCATTGAATTAGAACACTGTTCACACTACTGTGTTTACCGTCTTTTCACTGGGTTCAACTTCTAGACCACTTCCAGGTTAGCCTCCAGTTCAGGCTTTGTACAAAGCCTGGAAGGAAGCCCTCTCCAGAAATGCCATTCTGTAGAAATCCAAAGAATGTTAACACGTATCTGATGTGATAAGCAAGTCAAGTGTGTAATGAGAGAGTCCAGGGGTGGGAGTCAAGGATTTCTGAGGGATCTTTGAGTTTTCATCATGTTGGACTTTTTAATTACTTTCTATAAATACATGACATGTCTCTCAAAATAATCTTTTTAACAGAGTTAAAGCAACTGATGGAGGTCAGGGCAAATTATGCCAGAATCCGAAGGCAGCAGGGCCCTGACGCCACAAACATCACGGTGTCACAACCTCACAAGCTGCAACTCCCGGTACGTCTACACAGTTAATATCTATGAGAGCCATCGCATTTCGTGCTGTATTTTGCTGGGGTAAACTATGTGTATACAGTCACATGCTTGCTATGGTATGACAATTATTCATCCTTTCTAACTTTGTATAGCATCTTTTAAAAAAAGTTATTACCCTCCACATTTTACACAGAATGGCATTTGATGCCTCAAATATGTTCTTGGAGAGGCAATAAAACTAGACAAAATAATGTCAATAAAATAACTATCTTAGATCTATTTTCTTCCAGATAAAACCAGGAAACTACTATTATTATTGAAAAATAATGTAGCAGAGGCAAGTAATATTTTGTATATATATATTACACACACATACACACACACACAAACATGTATAATTTATATTTGCTTGTTATAAATACATCGTATGTATTTATATATGTAATTTAGTGGAGGCAAGTAGTGTGTGTGTGTGTGTGTGTGTGTAATTCAATAATAAAATAGACTGTTTGACCACCTAACACTAAATTTGACCTAAACTGACATTTTCCTAGTTTGGCCACCATATTTTCCAAACCTTCATGTTAAAATCCTTTATTTACTGAATAAAAATGAAATACCACAAGAATCAATCTTTCCTCCTCCAATTTCCCTTCCGTTTGTCCTGTAGTAGCAATGCAGGACTCTACAGAACATGTTTCCGAAAGCAAAGCTGGGTAATTCCAGACTAAACTCAGCAAGCAAGAGTCATAGACTGTGTCCTCAACACAGAATTTAGAGAAAGGATCTATGCACTGTTAAAAAGAAAAGTCACGTAAGGAGTCAAGGGAACTCCTTAGCAATCTTAGGAAGGAACACTATAGGTAAAGAAGAGAAAAACCCATCTGTTGTTGTTTTTTTAATTTTTTAAAATTAACATATAAGGTATTATTAGACCCACAGGTCTGTGAATCATCAGGTTTACACACTTCACAGCACTTACCATAGCACATACCTTCCCCAACGTCCATAAGCCCCCCACCCTCTCCCTACCCACCTCCCCCCAGAACCTGTCTGTTAATTTCTTCCTGCAATGGAGAAAGAATCTGTTGTTGTTGGTGGTGGTGGTGTTTTAAATAGCAGTGACAAAGCAGAGTTTGGTTTCTGATCCTGGTCGAAAATTTCCAGAGAACTGTTCTTCCCTCTCTTCCTCTGAAAGGCACTCACAGCTCTGTCGGAGTATAAATTGCAACCTGGCTAGGTGTGTACAGAATGGCTCAGCTGACTCACTCCTCAATCCACCACTTTCATGGGATGCAGTAGATCATGTCTACTGAAGGGGGGCTCTTGGTAATCGCTGCAAAAGGCCTAGTATTTACTCCCAGTCTGCAAATCAGTAGGGCTGCACGAGTAAATTCCTGCTGCTTCCAACACCACTAAAAGGAGAGCACATTGAGGTGAAATTTCACATGTTACAACCACAGCAATTTGCCCTTTTGCAGACACTGTTGTACAGCGTTAGAGATGGGAAGCCATCCCAGAACGGCCTGTGACACACAGGAGAGAAAGATTGCATATGACCCCCATTTTTCTTTTTCCTTTCTTTCTTTCTTTTCTTTTCTTTTTTTTTTTTTTTAAGAAGAAAGTCAAAATAAGAAAGGTTAAGGAAGTGCTCCAGGTCAGAAAGTAGGACAACAGGATTCTTACCTGCTGGGCCTCTGCTGAGAACTCCTGCATCACAATCTCCATAGACAAAGAACTTCGTTTTTTTCTTTCTTTCTTTCTTTCTTTTTTTTTTTTTAATTTTCTCAAATTCCTTGAAAACAAAGACATTTCTCTGGGTGCAAAAGTACCTATCATTTTGCTGCCAAAGAAAAGTTGATTTGCTATGAAAATGGCATAATTTCACCCTGGATCAAATGTGCAAATTCTTGTGAAGTCTTCACTGTTGCATGTGAATACGCCTGAAGCGAAAATTGGCAATATCACACAACGCTCTATCAAGCACCAGGAGACATAAGGCAAAACTCTTAACTGAACTTTTCTATTACTAGTAAATGGGATTTTAGATGTAATATAACAGTCATCAACACATCACATTTTACCAGCGAGGCAGCGACACTTGCTTTGTGGACGACAGCTTGCACAGGATGTCTCGGCAGTTCATAGCCGCTTTTAACTTAGACCAAGGACAGCCCTGCTCTTTCCTTATTATTGACCTTCCTCCTTGCTTGGTTACAAGGTGGACTGGGGAGTGCTTTCTCCACCTCAGCAAGGACTATAGGGTAAGACAATTGCAATTCTGTTTAGCCCCCCTAGGCTTTTAATAAACCCAGCAATTTCCTTTGGGGACATTTTTATCAAATTTGAATCAGTTTCATATATATGTCACATTTCAATATTTTCCTATCAACTGGAAACCATTTATTATTAACTACTCAAACAACAGTCCTCAAGTCCGTGGCCTTCTCCAGAAATTTATTTCCTACTGGTTCACAAACACCCTTAAGGTGAGCCAGATATTAATCAACAGAGTGCCAGGATCTGTGATTGTCCTCAGGAGGACTTTTCTAAATGTTTCTGCCCCATCTCTAGCTTTTGTTGCCTGATTACGTGTTGGGGTGAAGCTGCATGTTTCTAAGCCAGCTGACTAAAAGTAACATGCCCGAAAGTTTGACAGACATTGTGAGATTTACTGAGAGATAAATAAGAAACATTTGATAAATAAGATAAATAAGAAACATACTGATAAATAAGAAACATTTATCTGGGTACTTATGTCAGTTCTGCAAAACAGGACACATCAGTAATGATTCAAAATGCAAAGGTACTCTTATTAGAGCAATAACCCTGAATTTCCATTTCTTTCTTGATTGTTTACAATAACTAATTTTTTGTATGTGTGGATTAAGGAAGCAAAGCAAAAAACAACAAAAAGGGAAAAATAAATTTGTTCTCTTTACAAGAGAATCACTTAGAAAATGCGGCTAGTGGCTATTGCTGTGTTTATGAGCTAATCTTTAACAATAGCCCAGGTGCGCTGAGTGTCATTGAGATTTGTGATTCACCAAGGCAGCCGTTGTTTCTGTTTTTGCTTTTTCTGGCATCATTTGGAAAAGAGCAATCAAAACCCAGAGATCTGTGTTATTCTAGGTCATCACAAATCAGATGCAAATGTCCTCAGTTGAATGGAATTTGGACCCATTGGTGATCCTCAGTTGTTTTTATTAAACCAATGGCTCCAATTCCCTCTTGCTTCTGAACACATCTCAAAGCCTCCTAAGGCTAGGTAAGCAGAAAGAGCAGCAGTTTTGTTTGTTCTCAATGCAGTAAACTAAAATTCTGCATAAATGGCATGGCTCAGGGCTGCTTGGCCATAAGCAGCTGCAAAGAAGATCAATGAAGACCACCACTCAGGTAAGTGCTGATGAAAGTAAATGGTCAGACTGTGTAACAAGGTTGTATGGTGGGTTCCTGCTGTCAGCTACAGTATTTTCTCATCCTGTGAGTCTGTAATATGAAACTACTATCAGTAGGCTGTCACCCTGTACCGTATGTGCAAATAGAAATATATGACGGGAGAGGAAATGCTTACACCCATGGTGTGACTGGGTCAGGGGAGGGAGAAAGAAAGACAAGAAATTGTATTTATATGGCAAGTACAATGGGGATTCTGGATTGGATATGCTATCGCTCCTTGTCTGCTTGAATACCTGTCCTGGTTTAAAGGTAGATACAAGGTTCAGTCAACCACTAGATCCATTAGGTCCTGGCTTTTCAGTCCTAGAAGTTTTGAACCTGGGGAAGAATACTGGGAGTTTGGCCAGGTGTGGATTCTCAAGGTGTCACCTCTGTCAGACCAACTGAGGCAGCGGGGCAGTCAGACTCTAAGTGCCACCACCAGCAGCTGTATTTTAGAGGAAATTTCCCAAAGGCATACTCTCCATAAGTAACCCAGCAGACTTGGTTGGACCAGAATGGAAGAGAGGAGGGAATCTTCCAGAGCTTCTAGGGTTGGCACTCCCAAAGTATGAGATCAGATTATATCACTCTTCATTTCTACCACTTTGCCCTCTTCCTTCCTTTCTTCTCTCTCTTTGCCTGTTGGTCTTCTCAGTCTTCCATGCTTTTCTCTTCTAAGGGCCTTTAAATTCCCACTTTTATTTTGAAAACAATCCTTCCCGGAGCAATTTGTGGAGCAGCAGGGCTGCTTCCTTAGTATGATTCTCCAAGTTTCACTGGGGAGCTTGATAAAACACAGCCCCAGGCTGATCACAGAGGTTCTTATTCTGTGTGACTGAGGAGGGTCAGGCAGTCTGCATTTGATAAGCCCCAGGGATGGTGAGCAGTTAGCTGACCACACTTTGAGGATCTCGGCCAGGAATGTTGTGACCATCAGCTGGGCATGGCTCAAGTGCTGAGGACTGTTGGGTCCATGGTCAAAGGAACGAGACTGATACAAAGCGAAGGTCAAGCAAAGCTTTATTTCGTGCCGAGCATCGAGAATCAAACTGACCGGCCAGGGCCATCTCTTGTAAAGAGGCGACCCCTCTCTTCTTTACAGACTAGCTTTTAAGGGCAAAGGCCATGTGGTTGCGCCTGGCCATGCAGAGGTGACCAATGAGATTGTAACACAGAGAAAGCTGCACAGTCCTGCTAGGTCACACATAAGTGTGACCAATTGAATTACAATTTACTGTATAGTAGATATTTGAACTAGCCTATTACCTTGGTCGGAATTGGCGCCCAAAGGGCACCCAGGGAGTGGGGCCCATACTTGGTAGCTAGGGAGACAGTATGCACCCCCACCGATTTGATACCCCACCTGGCCTGACCCATCCCTGCATTCGGGCTGTTATCTCCACCTGACCTGACCTACCCTTGTATTTGGGCTTTGTTACCTGGGACTGGTTTCTCGGACTTGCTTTTAAGTAAGTTCCCCAGGCGGGGGGTGGGGGGTGGGGGGGTGGGCAAGGTCAGTTTAAGTTTTTATGCATAAACAACAAAATGGCTATTCAACCAGGATGGGGCCGCTCTAGCTGAATAGGCCCATACAAGGACCAGTTTCAAGAATACTGGAGTATGAAGGCAAGGAAGCACTTGCTGCATGTGTGATGGCTTGAGTCCCAACGTCCTCACGTTTTCTTATCACTATTTGCTGAAGAAATAATGGAAATGTTCTCGGGTCAGGACCAACCACCCAGACACTGTAACCAGGACCCAGACATTGGAGGCAAAGCAAGCGAGTCTGAGGTAGTGGAGCTTCCCATGTTAATTAAGCTGCCTTCAATGCTGATAACATCTTGCTATTTTAAAGGTCACAGGAATAATGTCTGGACTATGGTGCACATATCAAGGAGTAGAGTAATTTTGAGGGTGGGGGGGAAAAAGCAAGCTTCTTGGAATTTTCTTGTACATTTTTATATGTACAAAAAGAGAGTGCTTTAGAACAAGGATGGGAGTCTATTTGCCGAAGGGACCCTTTCCTCACTGAGGGAGCTGCTTGCTGGGGAAGGGGAGGCAGAACCTCTTTATGCTTGCTCTAAGTCTAGTTAACACGGAAGCCTGAGCCACCCACATCCCTGGCAGACTCATCTAAGAGTGTGAAATTCCACAGGATATTATTTCAGTTCAATGACAAGTGCTCTTAGAAAAATTAATTTTCAAAGCAGTTCTCTTGCTCCCTAAATGAAATCCATATAGGCTGGGAGACAGATACCTTAGAAGACAGAAAATACAAAGAAAAATAGTTCTTTGAAGAACTAATTCATATATCTGTCTATCTATCTCCAGGCACGCTCTGTTCTATTCTGTCCTGGGTGCTGGGCATGCAAAGTTGTGTGATTACTTGGATACTTGGCTTACAACGTTGGATTAAGAGCCATAAGGTTAGGTGGGAGGGGTGGGCATGAAATTGTGGAGGGCCTTATAGATCATGCTAAGGAGTTGGATTTTTCTTTTTTAAATGCAGTGAGAAACCATTAAAGGGAACTAACATGAAAACTGGATTAAGTATTGTGCATTAAATTAAGCTTTCTCAGGTTACTAGTTACAGAACATACTCGGTTTACCTCTAGTGATGGAGATTTTTTGGGAGGATTAAGAAGGAAGTAAGAATGCACAGGGTGATGTGGGAAACAGAGGCAGGAGAAAATCATTAAAATTCCTTACCTACTGACAAGCCCTTGAAACAGACAGAGTGGCTCTCCCCTGGAGACTCAACTGCCCTCACCTTGAGGTTTTGCTAAGGACAATCCTAGCCTGACCAACCCCCTACCCTGACAGGTCCAACCAGGATCCTGTAAGTCTACTTTAATAATTCCTTTAGGAAACTTTATCTCTAAACCTCCAAGATAGTGTCAGCAATCATTCCCAAGCATATGACCCACTGATATACATCTAAAGGGTCTCACGAGAAGATTTTTATTACAGGTAATAAATAACCTTTCTCCCAACAATAGCTAGCCCCTCAAGGTCCTAGAGACCTTGCTTCCAAAATTCCTTAGAGACTTACATCATCCCTAATCCCTTGTCCTCACCCACTGCCGAGTCCACCCCTACTCTGCCTTTAAAAACTCTGACTGTAATCTGGTTCGGGGTCGAGTTCCTACTCCACTGTGTTGGGTATACTTGGGCCCAGGCTTAAGCTTGTTAAATAAACCTTCATGCGATTGCATCGGTGTTGGCTCCTTGGTGGTCTCTCAGACGCGAGACCCTTGTACAACAAGGGAAGCCCAGTAGACAAGCTTCATGGTGGTCTCTGTTCAAGATGCAAGGCCAGTCTTTGTCCACACGGCCACCCAGCAGTCTACTATTCCTGCTCTTAACTTGGTAACTTGGTTGTTTCTTGGTGCTTCTTGCTTCTGCTGTGAACTTTCTACTTCTCCACAGGCTTCTGCTCTACACTAAGATGCTTACTTGTCTGCTCTGCTCATTCATGGCTTCTGTTTCCTGCCTTCTCTTTATATTTCTTTTGGCTCCAGGGCCACTCTACCATCTGAATTACTTTCTTTGTGTCTTTTAATGGAAGACTAAATGGCCAGAGGTCAGCCATTTACTCATTCCTTTAGATTAGGGTATCAGAGATCACATAATACAAAGCACAGCTGGCCTGTTGAAGTGACAGTGTGGGTTGGTTTCCTCAGGAAACTGACGACAGGGCTGCCTTTTGGGGGTCTAGGACATTTTTGGTATAGACCATTGTTCTGCCATTGCTATGGTCCTTTTCTCTCTTCACCATGGGGGGATTAACAGTAGAATGATCTAGGCAGTCACTATTTCTCTTTAGTCACTGAGAGGCTTGCCCTTGGGTACATCCTCAAAATTGGCCTTGATGGGGAGATCTTTGCTATATAGGCAAGACAAATTTGAGGTTGGAATCTGTGCCTTTGGTAATGATATCAGGAAGGATACCAGACGGACTCCCAAGTTATACTCCTTAATACAACCAACTCCTTCTCGGGAAGCGGATCTTGCAGGGATGTTCTGGCATCTAAAACTCAAGGCACTCTGGCATCCACATGATTTTCCCAAATCAATTCAGAATGCCAACCCTTTATCAGACCTTTCCTTGACTCTTATTTCATGCAGTCATTTTGATAGGCTGAATTCCATTGTGGATTTTGATTTTTTATTACCCTTTCTCCCCCTCCCTCCACCCTGCAAGGTGAACCTGGCCAACAACATTCTCAAGGCTGAAATGTTGAGTTCTGCTCAGTGGGCTTGACAGTGGTCTGCTGGGCTTGAGTCGTAAATCCTTGTTATGATCCAGGACACCCACAGAGTAGTATTATCTGTTAGATAATGCCCAGTTCCCATGCAAAAGTTGATTGGGCCACAACTAGATATGGATTTGGAGCTGGGTACTTAAGAGGCTTCTCGGGGAGGAGTCCTCGCCAGCAGTGAGGCACAGGGTAGTGGCTGCATGTAAAAGCATCAGTAGTGTCCTGCACTCCAGGTCCTCGCTCAGGAAATGACTCAACGACAAAGGGCAATTTTCATTGCACCAATTTCCAGCTGTTGTTAGGAAGAATAAAAGGGATTCACCTGTGGGATTTTTGAGTCTTTTGAAGTTGTTTACTTACACTATCTTACTGCCACCACAGCATTGCTCACTCGGCTGATCCTGATTTTTTTTAACCAGCCAATGTACAACCCCAGCCTTCTTCCTCTCCAATTTTTTTTTTATCCAAGTCATAGCCAAGATCACTTTTTGAGAATGAAAATCATACCATGTTGTTCTTGCTTAAAATCTTTCAGCAGTGCCCTACCCCCACCTTTGTCATCAAAGTGAAGAGCAAACCCAACACCCTTGGGACTATCGTGTCCACGAGCCCTGCGGTCTCTGTTTTCTCACCCTTTGCTCACAGAGATCTACACCCCCTTCATCCTAGACATTCCCTCAGTACCTCCCCCCCCCAAATCATGTGTTCGCTCTCATTTCCACACCTTTGCACCTTTCTTCTCCTTGGGAAATTGTCCTTGACCATTCCCCACACTCATGTCTGTTAGAAACTTCCATGTGCTCCCTCTGCCCTCTTTGCTTGCCACTTTTCACTGTTGATGTCTTTTTTTTCTCCCACTCGTCTCTAAGCTCTTTGAAAGTAGACCAGGCTTGTTCACACCTGTATTTCCAGGTGTGAATATTCCTTACTGTATAGCAGGCCTTAATGAATATTTGTTAAGTGAATGTAAGATTTAGGGTAATTGATTGATTAAAAACCTGCTTTTTAATATACACATTGAATCAGAGTTCGACTTTTTGTAGAATTTTCTTCTCTTCACATGCACTGTTTTGAACAAGGTGTTCCCACAGGGTTTATATGTTGAAACCCTGTGCCGCAGTGTGATTAGGAGCAAATGACGTCACGAGGATGGAGCCCTCATGAATGGAATTTGTGCCCTTATAAACCACTAGAGAGTTTCCTTCATCTGCTCTGCTCTCTGCCCTATGAAGATACAATGAGAAGTCAGTAGTTTGCAACCCAGAAGAGGATTCTCACCAGAACATAACCATGCTGGCATTCTGATCTTAGACATCCCGGTTCCATAAATTTCTGTTGTTTATAAGCCTGTGGTACTTCGTTTTAGCAACCTGAGATAAGACACACATTATCACATCAATCCGTAAAATACCACATAAACCTCTTATAAAACAAGTCTTAAGACAATATAGCCTGACTAAATTTCCTTCATCACAAGGAAAACCAGGACAAGGTTGATCATGATCCCTTCTTTTCCAACTGTAACTCTCAAAATGCTCTTGAGGTCTGATGGAGGGTTCTCCCGTCAGTGCCCAGATGAACCCTTAACTGCTCAGCCGCCTCTGCTGCAGGCAGCCTGCTTGCAAGGGAAGATATGTCACCCCCTTTCACAAGTGTGATGATTTGTGGCTGAGAAGGGAGAGCCTGCTCTCTGAACCACATGCCCCCTGGTGCGGGCAGGCTAAGGAAAGATGAATAGCATTATAAGACAGACATCTGAATGTTTCGTATTAAATTAGTCCCACAGAGCGCCTAGAATTCTCATTCCATAAATCATGAAGTAAAGTAAACTCACTCCCAGGTTAGATTGCTGTGACTTTGGCCTGTGGTGTCCTAGATAATCTGAGAATAGTTAAACATTTGTCTGCAATAGTAATAATTTCCAGCATATTTACTTAGTGACATAGAAGTGACCCAGACTGACAGAAACAGCATGTAAATGGGAGTCAGCCAATTTAGGAGATTTCCAAACAAAGGTCACTGCTCCTCACCTCCTCTGCCTTCTCAGAAACTGCCATGGGCTCCTTCAGGGGCTACTAAGTGCCGGGGACTGAGATGAACAATCTTCACTTCCTCCAGAGTTCGTACTAAAAAGCACTGATGTACTCCCATCCCTTTACTAAATGGCAGTTGCTGCACCATTTTGAAATTGACTTTCACCTTGCCTTGGTCTATACATTATAAAGCTAGGAAGGACCTTGATTCCACTAAAGCCGCATTTCTCTACAATGGTAAAGTTTATTCTGAGAATATTTTGCATAGCTTTGGCTCTATTCTGGTTCCTCCTTTTCCGGGCTAACATTGTAATTACTGGGCACATAATAGAATGGAAGGAATATTAGACTGTGGCTTGTAAGACCAGTCAGTTCCATGCTAACTGGCCAAGGGCCCATCGAACTACTGCTATCCCTTCTATAAAATAAGGAAAGTAGACTCTTGAATCTTTAAAGCTCCACCCAACTTTAAAAGTCTGATTCTGTTCAGCTGTGAGATAGAATTGAGCAACAAGAGTTGTGACAGCCAGAATTCCAGCTAACCCCAGGAAGCCTGTCCATCTGCTTGGTAAGGCCTTGTTACAGGTATTCACTAGGACCTGAGGATCTTCACCCTCAGAAGCCCTGTCCAGATTTCACCAGAGCAACAGAGGGAGGCTGAGGCACAGCTTAGTGGTGGCCAAGGGCTGGAGGTGATTCTTTCCAGGGAAGGATCTTTGTATGTGCTGTCAGAGGTCTGAATTGAGTCCTGCCTCTTGCACTATTGGGCAAGTTGTTTTGCATTTGGTATACAGAACAATGAGATCATAAAAGTTGAAGCAGAAGGGCACTCATGCTGGTAGAATGTCTACACATGTCAGGTACCATGTTGGACTTCTACACTGTTGTCATCTGTTTCATTCCATACACATGACTACCCTTGGAAGTAGATATTTTTTCTACTTCTACTTTTGCATTTTACAAATGAGGAAGGTGAAATATCTTGCCCAAAGATGGTAGGGGGATGGATGAAATAGGTGATGGAAATTAAGGAGTGCACTCATTGTGATAAGCATTGGGTAATATATGGAATTGTTGAATCTCTATATTGTATACCCAAAACTAATATAACAATGTATGTTAAGTATATTGGAGTTAAAATTTTAAAAATAATAAAAAATAAATTTTTAAAAAGCCACCAGGCAGAGCTGGGGTTTGAACCTCAAATCCTGTAGGAATTTCAGGTTACTCATATTAGGTTACTGACTCTGAAAGTGAGATTACTGGATGCCTTCAAGGAATAATGGTTTGGTCACTGCTTGTTTGGAAGATTTCCGCAAAGACAACTAAGTTATGCAGAGTCAGCTACACTTGGATGGCCAACCCACAATAGGAGGGGCATTGCCATATGCATGGGAATGACCTTCACCTACTTTTCAGGACAGAGCAAGACATCTGGGGTCTTCTTTACCCCAGTAGCTGTATTCCCCCCATGTATTAGTTGCTAGGGCTGCTGTAATAAAGTACCACAAACTGGGTGCCTTATAGAACAGAAATTTCTTGTCTCACAGTTCTAGAAGCTAGAAGGCCAACATCAAGTTGGCAGCAGGTTTTGTTCCCTCTCTAGGTTTTGTTCCCTCATTCTAACAGAATGGTCAGTTCCATGCCTCTGCTCTAGCTTCGACTAGTTTCCAATCTTTGTTGTTCCTTGGCTTATAGAATCATCACCCCAATCTCTGCCTTCATCTTCACATGACATGACACCTGTGTGCCTATGTCCAAATCTCCCTCTTTTATAAAGATGCCAGCCATATTGGATTGGGGCCACCCTACTCCAGTATGACCTCATCTTAACTAATTACATCTGCAAAGACCCTATTTCCAAACAAGAACACATTCTGAGATACAGAGGGCTAGGACTTTGATATATGAATTTGTGGGTGGGGGGAAGAGGAGGGGACACAATTCAAGCCATAACAGTCTGAAACTAAAGTCCCACCCCTCACCCCACACAAGCACTTCCTTTGAGCTCAAGTGCTCTACCATTAAAGATCACAACATTCTTTCTTGATGGCATGTCTCTCTCCCTTTTATGTCTTTCTTGTTTCTTACTAACACTGAAGTCTGATATTAATGGAAAAACCATTAAAAAAAAAAAACTATTATCCTATGAGGTAAAGTGAATGCACTCAACTGTAAAAGGAAGACTTATCGATCAATTTCAGTTACACCTTGCTTGTCTGACACTTTGCAGCTAAGGAATGTGTTTTTATTGCCTGGCCAGATAGTTCAGATTTCCGGTCAGTCTTAGTAAAGACCCCTTTTTATAACATTGATAAAATTTTATCACAGAGCTATGAAAACAAAATTAGATTTCATAACTCACATCAGGCCTTGAAGGGAATGCCTCTATAAATTTTACAAACCTTATCAAGTTTTAATGTACCTATTCTGATAAATATTTTTAAGATAGCAACTTCTATTGAACTTCGTGTGTGTGTGTGTGTGTGTGTATAAATAAGTATATGTATGTACATGTAGACATATATTTCTCTTTTTCTCTCTTATAGGAAAGAAGACTTTCTTCATCTACTTGCAAACCAAAGGCTGTGATAGAAAGGCCAATTATTTAGATTGCCGAAGACCCAAATTTAGGAAAGTCCCCTTCTATAAAAGAAATCTGTGTGATTCATTTAGAAATTTAATCCTAAAGTTTATTTTTCAAAGTAACTGAATTTTTCACATACTGATTTTGAAGAATTACCAACACAGATAAATCAGCTATAAGATATTTATAAATGAATAAGAAGACATGTCATAGTCAAAGGCAGCATTAGCCACAGAGACTTTATATTTTAATGAGATCTTGTTTATATTGTCTAGTCTTTCCAGTCTATAGAGAGGCCTGTTGGAAAAAGTTGCATATATATTGAACACATGTTTTGTCTCCCTAACTAGGTAGCAAGTGCCTAGAGGGCAGAGACCCTCGTTTTTCATTTACTTGGGCCAGGGCTCTGCCCACAAAGACTCCGTGCTAATGGAGTCCCACTGCAAGAGCAGTGTTATGGGAAAGTGAGGTGAAGCCATCCTCCCCTCTCATGCTAGACCACAAACTGAAATTACGACAGTACAGTGGGGATAGACGGTCTGCTTTATAGAACTTCATTTCAGTCAGATGTTCAGGAGCTACATCCTCAGAGTCAAATGAAATCGAGTTATAGTTGGATTGTCCTTTCTGCTTTTCAGAGGCAAGAAACACTTCTCAAAATTGCACAAATGAAATAAATGTGATAGTGTAAACTAGGCATCTTATAGTCTCAAAAACATCTTTTGTGATTATTTGTATATTTTGGTTTAAAATGCAAGTTTAAAAAAAATCTTTAAAAAAAGAAAAGGTTTTAAGTAAAAAGATTTTAAGTAAGCTCTACACTCAGTGTGGGGCTTGAACTCACAACCCTGAGAGTAAGAGTCACATGCTCTACCAACCGAGCTGGCCAGATGTTCCCCCCAAATCTTAAAATCATGTGAAATTACTTATATCTGAATGGACAGCATTTAAAACATCAACAGACTTTGTAAAGGAGTTCTCAAGCTGTTTTGGTTCATGTACTATCTCTGAGAACCATTTGAAAAGCCAGAAGCTTACAAAATGCACGTACAAAACAAAGCTTTTTTTTCTCTCTTTCTTACTATTTCATGGAGTTCTCAGACCTACTTGAAAAACATCTGTGAACTTTCACATAAAGAACTTCTGATATAAGGGAAGATATTTCGATTTCAATATTCTTTAAGGTTTAGGGGACGTTGGATCTATACCTCTCAATGGAAAATTTTAAAATACATGTCAGATGAAGCAGACTCTAACTGTAACTGTGGTAATTTATCTTGTTATACTCAAAAAACAATAAACCATGAAGATTTCTTACCACTTTTGAGTATAGTTTTTGCATCTATGAATCTTAAATGGAAAAAGGGAAGGAAATATAAACTTCAGTGTTGTTAATTTGGGGCATTCCTTGGAGAAACCACTTATTACCTGGAAGGAAAAAGCTAATTAAGTCAACATTTCTTAAAATCACAAAGCCATTTTACTTGCTACTCTTAGAGGCAGAAGGGAATACACGCTGTTTCTCTTTTGTCTGTCAGGAGAATAATAGGGATCGCTGACAGGCCTGGCAGCCCTGAGCGGAACCTCCACAGAAGAGCGGTCTCAGATGTCTGGAGTCTGCCTGGAAATCGCGGCTACCCAGCCGCAGAGAAATAGGGTACCTTGGATCAGAACACCCATCCCGCTCTACTGCTGTACTATGCACATATATAGAAGATGGTGATGTTTCCAAACATGCAGATAACTTTTGGATCATTTCATTCTGAGTTGTGTTATAAATGTACTTCAGTTTAATTTAGTCAAAACTAACTGTACCCTCAGTCAGGAATAAGGTTAAAATGACTTTGACCACTCTTTGAGGTGTTGTTTACAAATGACCTTAAACTGTTACATTTTTATATGAAAAATGTATTGGGTTATGGTTTAATGCCACTGTCCTTGGCTAGAGTTCCCAGATTTGAAAAGGTCTAGATTTAGGAGTCCAAGACGCGCTGTAAAGCTGCTCTGTCCATTCTCTGCTTTGTTCCCAGAGCCTAGCACAGTGCCTGGAAACCAGTAGGTGCTCATTAAATCTTTGTTCAGTATCAAATGAGGAGTCACATTTCGACTCTGGCTGTGCTTCTTACTACCCATGGGACATATCTATTTTCTCAACAATGACATGAGAATACTAATATTTCCTTCAACCCTCCCCCCCAAAAGTTGTTTTTAGCATCAGATGAGATAAAGCGTAGAAAAACATTTTTCCTTTTTTTTTTTTTCTGAAGAAAGGAATAGTCTTCAAATTAGGCATAGATTTCATGTGGATATAAAAGAAATAAGTGTACTAAAAGAAGTATCATTGGACTATTGTAGGGGAAAGAATGACATCACAGACTTAGAATTCAAAATCAACCATTTTATTTTACAGAATGTTAATGCTGAAAGGAAGAGGAGTGTTCGGATGCTGGAAGTGAGAGATCACCACTCCCTAGGCTTTAATGCATCAAAATTTCAAGTTTCTCTAATTCGTGTGTACAGCTGAAGGCAATTCAGAACTTCTTGTAGCCAGTAGGGGAGGGGTTACATGACATCCTTGTAAATTGGGGAGAAGGGACCTTCTGATCCTCGGTAGAGGAGGGGAAGACAGGTGCTTCAGTTGAAAGCAGTTATTTTAAAGAGGTGCTGATAACATACTTTTATATGACTATAGTTTACTTAAGAATTTGAAAAGCACGGAATACCCCAAATCTAGAGGAAATTGGCATCATTTATTTATGTAACATCTATTAATGGAAGTTCTGTGATACACTAACACCATTTTGGGGACTGGGCCTATGATGCTGAATGAGAAAGAATCTTAGATCTCTTGGACCTTACTGACTTGGGGAAGGTGCACAGTCAATAAAAAGGGGAAACAAAAAAATAGGATAACAACTAGTGATAAATGTTTTGAAGGAAAGAACACGGGGTAAAGGGATAGAAAGTAGCTGAACAAATAGATATTCAAATGCATATAGTTGTCAAAACATCTTTGTTGAGTGAATAAATAAGTGAATGGTGATATAAAAAGTATTGCTTGCAGAGGATAATAACTGTAATTTGCTACTTTGGGAAGCATTCTTTGAAAGAGTTTGGGGAAGAGAGCAGTAGACTTGGAGGTAGTAGATAAGGAATTATCTCTGCTCTCCTCATCAGGCTGGGTGGTCTGGGGAAACTCACCTATTCTCTCTGTGTCTTGAATATAGACTAGAAGATATCATCAAGGTATCATTTCATTCAGCAGAAGCCTCTCAACTTTAAGATATGCTGGCTTCTGACAGATGCAAAGAGTAAATTTTGAGATGTCTTTCAAAATGTTAATGAGTTTATATTTATCTCTCCTGGGGTCTCAGAAAATTGTCATCCCTGCCATCATCCCCACCTTCGCTACCAAGATTGTCAGGAGGGGAAGTGTTGCCCGGTGGGTGGGAACACAGGCACCAGAGGCAGTAAATATTAGCTAGGAAGCTACCCTCTATGTATCAGGCACTATGCTAGCTCATGACATTTATTAACTGTTTAGTCCTCATGTGTATTATTAGCTCCATTTCGCAGATCTGGAAACAGGCACTGATGTTAATTAAGTAAACTGCCCATGGCCTCACAGCTGAGGAAGAGCAGAGTGATGCCTGAGGCTAAAAGCGTGGGCACTAAACCCCTATACTAACCATTGTCCATTCACTCATTCAAGAAGTGTTTATTTATTGAGCACCTACTATGTACTAAGTATTTGTTTGATCAAGTTTAGTTTGGCATTAGGCAGATGACTCTCCTTTGTGTCAAGAGAAAATAAAATGCACAGGAGAGAGAGAGAGAAAAGAAGTGAATACAAAGTATACCCTATCTATTCCTTTGGTTGAACAGAGGAGAAACAACATATTTTTTGCTACCACTCTCTCAGCTTCTGGAATCTCTCTGTCTGCTCTCTGTTTGAACTTGGGCAAATATAAAACTTATATTTTCTTCTGTTCCCTGAGCGTACAGAATCCCAGAGCATTTGGTTTAGATTAAATCCGTTGACCGAGGCATTATAATTCGGCTTCAGCACAGATGATCCCGTCACCCAGCGCCTTATCTAACCTAACTGCTTATTACAGTAACAGAGTACACTAGTCTGGGGGCCAGGGGCAGTGCGGGAGCGGGGGAGAAGGTCACTCAGGTTTAGCAGCCACATGGAACCAGCAGGATGGTATCCTTTTAGAATCAAGAGGGGTGGATTCATAAAATTCAATCAGGAGCATGTGTGTGCATTTATACAAGCCTTTTTTTTTTTTTTTTTTGCCTGAATCTAAATTATAGAGATTTTAATAGCTCTAGTAATTAGACAAGTATGCAGTCAACCCCATTATGTTCCTGTGTAATATCACACTCCCTAGGGCCCACCTTCCCCGCTTGCTGGGCTCCCTGCATGGGCCCCCTTCCCCCTTATTTTCTACCATAGGGAAGCAGTTTTCTTTTCAAAGAGCTTACTGTTCACATTGTTTTTGTTCCCTGGATCCGGAGGTTGGATTTGCTTTCTCAGGAGTTTCACCCTTGCATTGCCCAATTGAGTAAAAAAGGTCTGGCGGTTCATTTGCATTCCCCCGCAGTGCCTAGTGCGTGTGCTAGGCTTGCATGGTGGGTTTCATACAGCTGAGCAGACCCTTCGCACGGTGACGGCAGAGGATGGGCACTTCAAAATTGTTTACAACGGAGTCTGTTTAAAAATCTTGTCATGGTTCAGTTATTGACCTTAAAGAAAGCCGAACAAAATGCCTAGATTCGCAGTCTTAAATCACGGCCTCTGCTAGATTCCCGATTGCCTTTCATTATTTTCTCTCTCCTGTTTTGTAACTTGCTATTAGCCATAGCAATATTTTACTTCATCAGCCTAGATAATCTCCCTGCAGGTGCTGAGGGCTAAATCTTTGAGTTTTCTTACTGTGCTTCCTCTGGCACTACAAAACAAAAAATCTTTTGGTTATTTGAAATTAAGGACAGGATGTGCTGTGTTCCTAAAATAACACAGTTTCCCTAATCAAGAGAGAGACTTTTTTCATTTACTACATACACATATTTTCTTAGAGGTTGTCAGAAAGCAGTTTTTGTTGTTACTAATTTTTTCTTTCATGAAGATTTTCTCAGAAATAGATGTCTGGAATTGAGAATCCTGAGGACACCTTTCCTATTCAATCCTACTCTCCTTTTCCCCCAAAAAGAAAGAAAAATTTAAATTAGCTATTGTTCCTTCACGAAGATCTGATGGTTGTCCCCTGAAAGGAATTCTAGAAGTCTATGAAGTTGGCCTCCAAACTACCTAGAAAAGGAAGAAAGAAAAAAAAAATAGCATAAAATCGAATGTTTAAGTCACTCTTGAAATTGAATTCCTTGTAATTGGCAAACTGATCGTCTTTTTTCTCCCTAGAGTGGGTTTCGGACAGACAGAAACAGTGTCGGGGGCAGCGGCAGGAGACTTGAAAGTCAGAGATGTTTTCTTAAGCCTCCGTCTCAAATCTTTTCTACAGAGACAGATAAAAGGATAACGAGCTGAGGTATTTTTAAAGGATTCTCACAATTTACAACTCAAATAAATCTAGTTTTAAAATTTGGTGTTTTTAGGCTCTAATGACTGCAAATGTTGAACTAAATATTTTGCTTCAACAAGTAAAGACAGAGCGTGTATATGAGCAAATTAGAATGCAAGAAGGCAGCCTCTGCCGTGGCAGTTTCCTCGCGAAGAGAATGGCTAATTCATACACAACATATTCTTGTCACTCCTCGGGAGAAAAGCGGCCCTGGGAGGAGCCCAACCGTTCAGCATTTTGCTTCTGGTCAGGATTGATTCCAGATGTGGGAGGTAAATGCTAGGAAGGGTTTGGAAAATGGAGTGGAAATGAAAAATCCCGCAGGCCATTTGAGTGTTGATGACAGATGAGGTAGGTATTTTCAGGTAACTAATGAACTTGCTGGGAGCTTGGAGAATGCTCAGTGCAGTAGATATTTAACAGGCAGGAAAGACCCAGCTGAGACATCATGGCTACCCCCATGAGCCAAGAACAGAGGGAAGCATGGAGTCCTGATGGTAACACATAAATACCAAGCTCTGAGATGTGGCTGTGTATAAACGGGCTGAACTGAAATCTTTTCCTAAAGCTCGTTCATAATTTGGAAATAGGTGGGCTTTCTCAATTCCTATTATTTGATTTATCATGACTACTTCATTATTTGAAAATATATTGGGCAAGTGTTCACTAGGTATAAGTCAAGAAGGCAGAATAGCAGAGTGGTTATAAACATAATTCTTGAAGTGACCCACACTTAGATTTAAATATCGGCTCTGCCACTTCTTAACTTCATCTTGGGGCAAGTTATTCCAAGCTTCAGTTTCCTTATCTTTAAAATAAGTATAATATTATCATTTATTTTGGAAGCATTGTTGTAAGAATTAGAAGTGGTTACGTATGTAAAACCCTTAGCCTAATACTCAATTAGTGCTTAATAAATATAAGCTAACATAATGTTTGTTGTTATTGTAGGAATGGTGTTCGGACCAACAGGTGGAGCGTAATCCTGGCATGAAAAGACATAGTCTCTAGCAATGGAGATTTTTGACTCCCAGCATTTCATGTTATGAATGGATGCCTGCTATTTTCAACTTTCGCATTGGTATACCAGTTGGAATCTTGGTTGCAAGTAACACAAATTTACTATTGATATAAGCAACCAGGAGATCACTAGAAAGATTGAAGGGATGCCAGAGTTGGAAATGGACAGAAACTTCAAGAAACAAACAGAAGGCAACCTCCAAAACAGAGTGGAGATGTAGCCACACTCTGTCCCCAGGGCAGCCAGCTAGCGGAATGATTTCCTTTCATGTCAAGTCAATAGGCCAAAATTCCAAGTCTCAAGAGAGGGGATCATGCTTGTTTGGCCAATATCAGTTTACATGCCCAAACCCTGGCTGTATGAGGGCAGGGAAAAGAAGAATCCATAGAAGATAGATCAGTCCCTGAAATTACACTCCTACCCCTGTCAGGCACGAGGGAAATGGGGATGTTCTAAAGAAGGAAAGTGTATGCTGGTGGCCGAAACACATGTATGTCCATCATTACTGTGCTTTGGCGCATTCCACAGAATTTCCACTTTGTTTTAAGCCACATGCTTTTCGTTGTAATGATCACATTGCTCAAGGCATATCCCCAAATTCTAAGGGCTAAAGGAGACTTAAAAGTGATGACCGATTTGTCTGCACGGAGTGACTCCGCAAGGGAAAGTAGTGCCCAGGCTTCATCTCCAACCTCTTTTTCTCTAAGACTTGCCAAGTACATTGCTGAACAGGTGATAATGCTCTGAGAAGAGACCAGTCTATACACACACACACACACACAGAAGATTGTTGCATACATTGTGCAGAGTATCTACTACATTGGAGTGCCCAGCTGGGAAGGCAAGTGAGGACTGAAATTCAGTCTTCTTCACCACACTTCAGCCAAGAGGAGCTTCCTTGTTCTTCTTCTTCTTTAAAAAAAAAAAAAAATATATATATATATATATATATATATTTTTATATATTTATATTTATATTTATATTTATATTTATATTTATATATTTATATATAGAGAGAGTGGAGCAGGGGTTGGGAGGTGGAATGGAGAAAGCCAGAGGGAGGAGCCTGATATGGGACTCCATTTCACAACCCTGAGATCATGACCTGAGTCAAAACCAAGAGTCAGACACTTAACCAACTGTGCCACCCAGGCACTCCTGAAGAAACTCCTTTGTATAATTTTCATGAAGACATTGTCATCTTTGGTGTCCTCTGCAACTGTGGTATTGCAGCAGCCCAGCATGAATACCACTGGATTCCATTTTATAATTTTCACAAAGGTGTTTTAAGAACTAGTGGTGGCCATCACTAAATCCCACACCACAGAGGAGGAAGAGAAGAAAGGAAGGAAACAAAGATGGCTGCCTCCCTCCATCTCTTACCTTTATCACTTCTTTCTTGTCTTTCTCTTCTCTCCTAGAATGAGAGAATCTCAGGATTGAAGGAGATTTGGACCAACTCCTAATTGGGATACTCATCTAGTGTTCAGAGTGTGGCCTTCTCCCCCACAAACAATACCCATGGCAACCAATCATCCAGATTTAAACACCTCCACAGACAAGAAATTTACTGCCTTCCTAGACAGCACATTCTAAAGAAAATTCTTATATTGACCTGAAATATAAATGCTTAGAACTTGTATTGTTCTGATTAGTTCTCTGTCTGGGGCTACAAGGAACAAGCCTAACCCTTCTCCCACATGACAGATTTTCAGTAGTCGAAATCCAGTATGATGCTTCTCCAAAGCTGTAACTTTCTCACATAGACCTTGCGAAACATAATTTCATGATACAGTTGGACAAAAACTTCTTTGACTTATCTCTTGTTTATCATAGCATAGCCCACTTACTGAATGCAGTAGTCAAGCATCATCCAAGTGAATTTCACTAATAGCTAAATTCCAAATGATTATTAAAGTCATCATAGTTATAGCTGAGTTAATTTATAACTCACCATATGCCAGGCATTGCGATAAGTACTTTACTTATAATATTTAACTTAATTCTTAGTGTCAGTGATCTTAATTCTTAGAAGAGCTCTTTCAAGAGCTCTGTTATTATCCCCTTTTACAGATGAGGAGAATGAGGTTCTAAGAGGATAAGTCACTCACCCAAAACCCCCACCACTAAGGGGTAGTAATGAGATCCACACCTGGGTGTCCCTGAGCCCCAAACTGTGCTCTATCCACTTGACTAAACTTCTCAATGCAGCTAAACACTCTGTTAGCTTTTTTTTTTTCTTTCCATTTCTCCTGATCTGTTGGCATCAAGATTTTCCCAATCTTTAACAATGCATTGGACAATCTGCAGCACCAGGCCTCTCATTACTAGTACATTCCACTTGCGTCATGCATACATTCACAAACATCTTTGATAGAGATTATACTGCTGGATCCTAAGATTTAAGAGTCTGTCAAAACCAAGGGAGGATTAGCGGGGGTGGGGGCAGTGGTAAATATCATGGTCTTTCCATTAACTCTTTTCTACTCAAATCATCAGGTTCCTCTTTAGATTTAGATATCTGGGAAAGTTTGAGGTTGTTTTCTAGGGAGAAGTTTGGGGATTCAAAGGAGAGTTGAGGGTAATTACTGCTTCAGCCACGGTGATGGAAGAGGAGGTAGTTCAGCTCAGCATCCCCCCAACTTCTTCCCCTCCACTCACATCATCCTAGGGAATCATCTGAATTAAGGTGTACACTGAATTTTTGGTCAGGTGGACAGTGGTCTTTTCTTTCCATTGTCTTAAGCCCTTTTAACTCTTGATGTCTGGGCCTTATGGAAATGATTGGAGCACTCCATGAAAGGTGAGTCTTGGCCAACCCCAGGTGAGTCCAAATAATTCTTCCAAAGCCCCACAGTAGGAAGATGGTAAGATTTATCTGATCTTTAGTCAGATAATACATCAAAGCACCTCAAAAAGTCTATTGCCATAAATGCAACCACTCTCCTAAGAGTGCTGGAATTCTGGAAAGTCAGTGATCTCAAGTCATCTCAGCAGAGTTTTCTTTGGCCTTTTAGTAACAGAACAATCCTTTCTGTTAGGATTGTACCAAAGAAAATATGGATGAAATAGTGACAGAATCCTAGCTGTAAAATAAAGTGGCAAAATCCAGAATGTTCTGCTTCCTCAGGACAGGATTCCTCTTCAGTTTTGCTCATTATTCTATCTGAGTCTCCAGTTTTGTGCTCAGCACATGGTAGAGAGTCAATAAGACTTCTCGGAACCCAGAGGTGCACTAAAGATGTAAGAGGTTGTGAAACATAATGTATCTGTAAAATTGTTATCTGCTTTGAGTTCTGAAATCAGTTTTTTTCTACTTGATCCACATCTTGGTCATCTTAGATAAAATAGGCTACTTTTATTTTGCGCAGCTTCTCTTTCCATGACCACCAATGGTAGCTCAAAAACCAATCCTTTCACGCAAATATTTTCCAATACTCTCCTCTTAAATCTTACTTGATAGAATGTTTGAAGGGAATTCAAAATTTGGTTCATTTCAAGCTGAACCTGTGCTGAATATATAATGTTACATTTTTAAATTTAGAAAGTGCAGTAGCTAAGATTTGTCCCTTGGACCTCAGATTTTAGGAAGGCAAAGCTGAAGTGTAACTCCTATTAGGTTGACTTTTTGTATGCAGTGTGGTCCACTAGGTGGCATCTCAACACACAGAAAGCTGGATCTAGGCACTGGAAATGAATCCACCAGGCTGTTTTAAAAATAGGTTTTAAATTGCATCGAGCTATATGGTTGTAATATCATTGAAACTCTCAGCATTTGTGAACTGGAAGATTCGGTGGCAAAGGAACTGTTTTTGTATTAGATAAGAGATATTCTAATAGAATCCCACTGCCATAGAGCGCTGTTCTGAAATTGCATCCAAGAATGAAAAAAGTTGTTCAGAGGCTTTCCTTTCAGATAACTCCCATAGCTGTGAGGTGTGGTTAAAAGACATATACACCCGCAGGAAGTGTGGCACAAAAGGCATTTAATTTAACAATTAACAGACTATCTGTCACTTAGGCCAGATTTAGAAAAACAGTAATGCCCTGTTTAGAAAAACAGTAATGAAGCATTTCTGAGCTCAGGAAACACCCCTTTGGATGAAGAAGCACAGTCTGTCCCATGGTGGTGGCGCCTCAGTTTCTGTGAGCGACCCAGTAGCGGCCCTGCCCCTATAGAGATAATGACCCATCTGGCCAAGATATTTTTAAAGTCTTCTGTCATCTTTCAAATTTAATAAAAGTACCTTTAATAGCCATATGCTTTACGAAATAAAATTCCACTTTCATCTAAAAAATTGAGTTCTTCAAAAATTTTACTCAAAGATACTAGAATTTGTAGTCTTTCTTGACTTCCTGGGTGTGGGCAAGTTGCTTCTCGCACATTCTCCCATAGAACTCTCTATTTCTGCTGACACTGCCCCCCCTACACAGGACTACAACTGCCTGTTATTTAATACTTGTCTCCCCCTCCAGAGTATAAGCTCAGTGAGGACAGAGAACCTCACTGTCCTGTTTATTACTGGATTTGAATCCACGGGGTGCACAACAGCTCCTGGTACTCAAAAAATGTTTGCTGAATAAACAACAAAGAAGAATGCATTGACTTCTAAGCTAAAAGCCTTGATAGGTTTGCAAGGGCTACCCCATAACATACAATTCAAAGTGACTCTTCCTTTCCCTGTATTCCCACAGATTCCAATCTCGATTACGATAATGATGCTGGCTTTTGCTTTAAATCACCACTAGAAGCAAATAGCATCTGAATGCTGCCATCCAGAAATAACTCTTGGCTGTTCAGGCAAATCAAATGCAATTCAATTAAATTAACATTTATTGAGCACCAGTAGATATGAAGAACCAAACTTCACGTGAAACATTTGCTATTCTATTCTCACCAAGGTATCCTTATCAATATATCTCTTCATCTTTCTTTAATTAGATATAGACGGATATACAGGAAATAGTATCCATTGTAAAACAAAATAGCATTCACAGTACAACAAAAGTTTTTCATAATTTTTGTCACAAAAGACAACCTTGCAAACAGGACTAAAGCTTTGGCTGCTTCCGGCAAGGACATTTTATAAATGAGTCTTTATAGCAGAGGTCATAAGCTTGGGCTCTGGCACTGTACCAACTGAACTGGAATCCCAGCTCCACCACTTCCTGTCTTGGAACCTTGAGGATTTTACTTAACATTTCATGAAGCTATATTTTTAATACATCGTCTCTCTTATAGGGTTGTTGGGAGGAATAAATGAAATGATGTAAAAACTCTTAGCATTGTGGCTGGCCCATAGCAAGAGATCAATAAACATTAGCTATTATTATTATTATTATTAATCTAAATGGTTTTTCTTAGAAGCCCTTAGTAGTCAGTGACAGCCAAAATGAATATTCCATAGGTTCCCTCATATATCTTTAGGTTGTGTCCATTAAATTCTGACATTGTGGCTATAAATAACTATAAATGAGCCCCAGGCGTACCTCAGCTTCATGTATTTAAATCAGGAGGCAAAGAATGATGATCCACCTCCCTTTTCCTTTTTGGACTAAGTTTTCCCCTCTTATTTCCAAGATTAGGTGTCTAGCCACTGCTCTCCCCCAACCCCCTTTTATCTATTCATCCATCTGTCCAGTTGACGGGCATTTGTTACTGAGTTCTAGTTATTGTTCATGCATGGATTCTATCTCAGAAACTGACATTCTAGAGGAAAAGATAAATCATGCACACACACCTAACTGTAAAAAGAGTGAATGATAAGAGTCAGAGGGAATGGATATCCCACAGTGGAATTCAGAGGAAGTGGAGAATCACTGCTATTTCATTGCTCATACTGTGCATCATATAGATGGAGAGATGCTAGTGAGGATATAAAAAAACAAAAGGTACTGTTATTGTGCTTAAGGAATCTGAAAACTTGGAGAATGACAGAACTAAAGCATGAGTGACCGGGCTGTATTCCAGCATTAGTACCATGCCTGACCCTCAACAGAGGGTCTTCAGTTGAAGAAAGTTCCCAAAGTATATCTATAAAATATAAACAGAACAGAACAAAACAAAATCTGGAACCCTCCTGCCTGGATAAAAGATCCTTTGAAGGAAGAAAATGAATGTAACACTTACTGCCTTACCTCTGAAATCAGGCATGAACTATAAAGGTGGGTACAGGATACTTTTGATAGTCCCTGGAACAACTTGGCTTCCATATTGGTTTGCTCTGGTTGTCATAACAAAGTACCATACACTGCGTGGCTTAAACAAGAGAAATGTATTATCTCACAGTTCAAGATGCCAAAAATCTAAAATCAAGATGCCATTCCTTCTGAGAGCTATAAAGAAATGGTCTCTTTCAAGTCTCCCGTCATGACTGGTAGATGGCCATCTTCTTGTATCTACACATCATCATCTATGTGTGTCATCTCTGTGTCCAAATTTCCCCTTTTTATAAGGGCACCAGTTGCTTTGATTAGCACCGATCCCAGTGACCTCATTCTAGCTTGGTTACTTTGATAAAGACCTATCTCCAAATAAGTTTACCTTCTGAGGTACAGGGGGTTAAGACTCCAACATATCTCTTTTTGGCAGGGGGAGCATAATTAAACCATAGTAGCTTCCAAGAACTAAAGATGGTGTGTACCAAAGCCATTGCTTAACATTATCAATGTCGGGTAAGTTCAAATCAGCACATATTTACTAAGTGCCTGGCATGTTTAGAACATAACAGTAGATGCTGGGGTAGCACACAGATATAATGGAGATATGGATATGGTCTCTACCTGCCCCCCCCCACCAGGATAGGATATCAGAATCAAGTGGGAGGGACAAGATGAGGTGGACCCAAATAACCACACCACAGTTTTGAAGTGGCAAATTCTACAAGAGCAGTAAACAAAGAGCTATGGAAGTATATAAAAGACAGGGAGGCAGTGGCATTTCAACCAGGCCTTGAAGGACTTGCATGATAACAAGAGGCAGTGTTGGAAGGAAGAATAGTTTAGAAGAAAGATAAGCTTGACCCAAGATGTAAAGTAGGGAGATTCCTTCATTCAGGTGAATGAACTGGGGTGGAGTTGGGTGAAAGAAGTATTTTTCAAACTTCATATAAGCACAGAATCCTTCTTGAAGTGAGATTCTATGCAGACCAAGAAAATGCTTAAAAGAGACCTCATCTAGTCTGAAATACTGATCGTTGTAGAAATACATAGTTGAAACCGCACAGCTGGAACTAGAGCAACAGGAAGTCAGCCTGGAAAGGCAGGGTGTGGCCAATTTTAGACATCTAGTTGTGCCCATTGCCCTGGGGACAGCTAGAGGATATTAGTTGTTTCCCAAGCAGAGAAGTAACTAGACCAGACCCTTCTGGTGACGATACATGAGATGGGTCAGAATAAGAAGAAATAACTTTGTCTTGATGCAATATAGGTTTATAGAAATTTAATAAGAAAATTATATATCTTTAAGTATCCAAAACTATAAAAAGTGACCAAATATCCTGCCTCTATTTTTCTGAGGCTGTTTGTGGCATCCTTGGCTATTGAGGAACCACACCGAGCTGCAGACAGAAGAGTACAGATTTTGCATTTCTAGAAACCAAGATTGATAGCAATGTCATTGAAAGCATGGGATTTAGATTCCCTCCAGCCTATGTTTGAACCTTAGACCTAAATATTGATTGTCACATCTGAAAAGGAGAGAAAATTATATCAACTTAATGAGATTATTATGAGGATTAATAAAGGTTATTTATTTAGGTTGTCATATGATCTTTTATTGAAATACTTTCCTTTGTAGTTTTTAATTGGCTGGGCATTCCACTGTACCACTAATTGATGTCATCTGTGATGTCATGAGGGTGGCGGCCATCAACACTGCAGCCCACTGATTGGGCATTGCACAGTATCTCTAATGGTTCCAGAGAGTTCTCTGGCTAAAGATCTGTGCTGCCTCTATCAGGCAATGGTGACAATCTCATCAAAAGTGATATTTCCACTGTGCTCCCTGTTTTTCTGCTTCTTTCTGTCTCTTGGTGGTTTATTGAGGGCTTTGATAATCAGGGCAGAGGCAGAAGATACCACCACTCTCTGGGCCTGTCTGCTTTGAACGGTCAATTTTACTGTTATCCTCAGATCTTTCCAATCACTGATCGCCTTGGCAATGTCATCACCAACCTTTTTATTGTCGGGACCAGGGCAGACCAACTTCCCCATGGTACACCACAGGTATACAATTTTGATCTCATTCCAGTCAAACTTAGCATGGTGGAGACAGCTGGTGTCAGACGAACCTGGGTTTGGGATGGTCAAAGACAATTGCACCTTTGCCCCCTTGAGCCAAAAACCAAAATTAAGGTCATGTATTTAAAGCATTGAGCGTAATGCTTGGAAATAGCATTCATAATGTGATTGTTCTCCAAGAGAAAATAACCAACCACACTAAGGGAAAGAAGAGTGTTAGTTATACCTGGCAGAGTCATTCATGCTGATCTGATTGCTGGGTCTCTCTGATATAGATACATCCTTCCCTTTGTGAAGTGGAGTTTCTGCTAGCCAAGGCACATTATGGGGGTCCCATCCATATTTCTCCTTTTCATTCTCACCCTCTTTTAGTGGCAATCACTCAGGCTTCTTTCTGCTACATTCTGATCTGCACAGCTCCTTTGGTGAGTTGAGCCTACAGAAAGAGTCCTAGGCAACAAAAAGGAGAAATAACTTTATCTGTACTATCAAGAAACCTGCTCTGTGGGTACTATCAAGACAGATTGTGCAGTAAATTGGTGAAGGCCACACAGCATGTCAGAATGTATGTACAGTAATTGAAAAGTATTTCTTGCACACTTTCAGTACCTGGGCAATCTCCCAGCAGACAATGGAATCAAGGGATACCCTGTGCCATAAAGGATGGATTCCAGCTGCATCCATGGCAAATGTCGTGCATGTGCCCTGAGGAGCATAGGAAGGACATCAACTACTCTAACAGTTTCCAAGGGAGCATATTTTTCATGAGGCTGAGATAAGAAAAGATCTTTGTCAAAAACAGCCTCTGTGGTCACATTTCTCACTTTTAGTTTAGCTCAGCATTTTAAGCTTCCTTGGATGCCCACCTGGAGATAACTTGTTGGATCTCTCTCTAGTGTTTCCTGAGGGTGTCCAGGGTTTCCATCTAGCCCTCCTGCTAATTCCCATCTCCCACCTGTAGGGTTTGAATCACCAACTTCTCCCAGTATCTTCTGCCTGGCTGGTAGCAGCTGCCCCATGTTTCCACAACCAACAAAAGGATGGTGAACTCACTGTTCAGAAGAGTGAGTGAAGACTTTGTTTTGCCTTATGAATTTGTTCATTTGGTGTCCTTGGCTTGGGCCCGTGTGAATGTGCTTTGATTGAATTTTAGAGTTGAGATTGAGTTCCTAATGAACTCCATTGGGAGCCAGAAGAAGAATGAAGTGACAGAAGGACAGCTGATCTTTGACCCCGGCCCATTGAAGGCTGTTGTCATCACTGTTGGTGGCTGCTCTGAACAAGAATGCATTGTCTCTCTGTCTATTGTGGACTTGCCTTCACAGTCATCTTCACAGGATGTACCCCTTTAATCAGGAAATGTGTTCTTCTACATAGGGCAAAGAGTGGATGAGGAAGGCTGATCAAGTAAGTGTAGCAATACTCCAGAGATTCAGGACTTGAGAATGAAATAGGAGAAAATGGTAATATTACCAAGAATTAAAAAATGAATTTAAAAATTATACTTTTGAATAGTTACTCTATGCTACTTATATTGGTGGTTTCATTCCATCCTTTCAATAACCCTGTGAAATAAGCACTCTCCCACTTTTCAAATAAAAAATCTGAGGTTTAGTCTTCTTTCTTTCTTTCTTTCTTTTTTTTTAAACACAAGCAATCAGCTAGCTAGACCTATGATTCTATGATTTAATCCCAGGCAATGAATCCAGAGTCCATAAGTACTACTTGGTATTCCCTCCATGAATCAGGAGGGAAATTGAAATCCAAAGTGGCTTTAGGAGTTCTGCTAACCCCTCTGGAATCAGGAAGCCAAATACATCTGTGTGAGAAGTTTCTTGGGTTCATTCCTGACATCCAAATATTCGCCGTCTTCCACAGCTTTGCTCCGGGCCCACTCCTCTGCAATTGCTTCCTAGAGAGATTTTCTGAACACCCATAATCCTTTCTGTAATAATCAATTCATTCATATTAGCTTAGAAGTGCCTCATTAAAAAACAAAATAGAATTACTGCTTTTTTCCATTTTCCAGATTAAAAACTGACCTTAGAGAGGGTTTGCCTAAGATCTTATTTCTAACCATATCTGATCCTGGATTTGAAGCCAGGAGACCTGACTCATAGTCAGTGTGCTTTATTTCTGTGTTATATTATTTCCTCTCAATTAAAGTTCATATGATACACTTTGTCAATCAACCAAGTAATCAATATTGTTTTTCTTTTCTGCATGACCAGCAGTCCTGCTCTAGGCTCTGTAGAACCAGGTGCTGTTGTTGCTCTCAAAGAACTTTCAATCTAGTTAGTAGTAACTTCTGTGTAATTTTTGTTTATGAATAAATAATCAGCATACTTGGAATTTGGGAGAAACTGTAGAAAGGAGTATAGTAGTTACAAATGGCTTTGGAGGAAGTTATCTTGTCATGACTTGCCCTCTTATACTAGATGTGGCACAAAATATTTTGTTACTTTGTTGTTTTCTTTAGATTCTTTGATTCACATTGCTATAGGAGAGCCAGGGAGGGGCGGAATTACTCCATACTGAAAGTGGGGAAATATTCTATAGTTTTCTTTGATTAGTGCTTAGGGTAGTGTTTTGTTTTCTTTAAATCAAATCTGATTCTTAGACCCTACCACTTTAGAGTGGTGAAAGAAATTCAGTCCTGGTAAATTGCCAGGGTCCTTTGGCCTTTCAGAGTAACACTCTACTTAAGAGATTTCTGGATCTGGAAATGGAAGGAGAAGAAATTGAAGGACTTCTGAACTCCTACATAAAACCAGTAGAAATTCCATAGGACAATACCCCCCAGATGTAAAGTAGAGAAAGAAAAGCCCACCCTACAGAGAGATATTATAGGAGTACATGAATTTCTGGGTCATTGCTCTAGGTTGATGTGGGAGAAATATCTTTCATAGGAATCTATAAGCATAAGCCTATACTATATCAGATTTGGGCCTGAAAAACCACAAAGTGAGTATATAATTTAAAGGGTCTCAGGTAATAATTCTACCAGATGTCTGGAATAAACAGTGGAAAAACCATTTGGAAGACTAGACTTTAAATCCAGGCTTCAAAAAATTACTGTGGATAATAGTTCCAAAGTACATGGGCCAACAATAAAAAATGACTAAACATATGAGTGAGTAAGCCATCATGATTGAAAGTCAGTAGAAACAACAAACTATAGAATCTGACCCACAAAGACTACAGATGGTAGAATTATATGATTTGGAATAGAAAATGATTATTTTAATACATTTAAATAAAAATATTGAAGTTCTGAGAAATTTAGAGGATAAAAACTATGAAAGAAGTTCAGGACACAAGGAAGACAGATTGCAAAGGTAAAATAAATGCTTATTGGCATTTTGGAATTGCTTAGAGATTTGGAAACAGTCAATATTCAATATGATAATGGCTGACAGTTTTTTAAAATTCATAAAAGATACCAAAAGTCAGATTCAGAAAGCCCTGGGGACTTTGTAGTGGAACTGCAAAATACCAAAAACAAAGTGAAAACCTTGACACTGTCCAGAAAGAAAAGATAGATTGACTACAAAGATACAATAATTTGAATGACAATACAGTTCTTAAAAGCAACAATAGAAAGCAAAAGACAGAGAATACTTATGTCAAGGTTTTAAAAGAAAATCATTTTTACTCTAGAATTCTATAACCTGCAAAACTATATTTCAGGAATGTGAGTTATATGCAAACATTTCAGGTACACGAAAAAGCATGTGCTACCCATAGATGTTCTCTCACTGAAGGAACTTCTGAAAGATTTTCTTTTGAGAGAATGAAAATAACCTCAGAAGGAAAGCCCATGGCATTAGGAGTAGTTGTTAACAAAAAATATATAAATATGTGGGAAAATCTAGAGAAACCTTGATGTATAAAAGAATAAAGTTTATTATATTAGACTGAAACAAACAAAGATAAAATGAAAATCCAGTACAGTAATATTTAAGTCAAGAGGGAGATGAATAGATTTTGTGACCTAATCTCTTGCAAGGTGATTCACAGAACTGTAAAAATATCAATTATCTTAAAATATTTATTTTCAAACTTACAGGATATTTTTTTTCTCCTAAAGCAATTGAGAATAAGTGGCAGACCTGAATACTTAAGTGTGTGATTCCTACAAACAAAACATGCTCCTACACAGCCAAATTAACCATCGGAATCAGTAAATTCACACCGATCTGTTACTACATCTAATCCTCATACCTATCCACATTTTTCCACCTGTCTTAATATTTTTTATAGCAAAAAGATCCAGTTCAGAATCATGGATGGAACTGGAAGAGATTATGCTGAGTGAAATAAGTCAAGCAGAAAAGAGTCAATTATCATATGGTTTCACTTACTTGTGGAGCATAAGGAGTAACACAGAGGACATTGGGAGATGGAGAGGAGAAATGAGTTGTCGGAAATTGGAGGGGGAGACGAACCATGAGAGGCTGTGGACTCTGAGAAACAAACTGAGGGTTTTGGAGAGGAGAGGGGTTGTTGAGTGAGCCTGGTGGTGGGTATTGTGGAGGGCACATATTGCATGGAGCCCTGGGTGTGGTGCATAAACAATGAATATTTGGAACACTGAAAAGAAATAAAATAAAATGGGGAAAAAAAGAACCATGTATTGCATACTTGTCATGTCTTTTTAGTTTAATTCAATAATTTTTCCTTGACTTTCATGACCTTGACACTTGAAAATTATGGACCAGTTATTTTGTAGAACGTCCCTCATTTGGATTTGTCTGATGTTTTCCTGTGATTAGATTTAAGTCAATGCATCTTTGGCAGAAATAGCATAGAACCGATACTGTTGCATTCTGTCATGTGGCTGTCCTTTTCTGAGGATGGTAAATCTGATCACTTGATTAAAATTATATGGACCAAGCGTCTCCACTCATTGTAGAAAAGCTACTCTTTTTTCCTTTGGTAGTTAAAAAGTACATGATGGAAAGTGTAATGGAACCACATAAATACCGCATTCTTCATCAAAATTTCAATTTATTCACTTATTTATGTCATATGGACTCACGCTTTCTTATTTTATTAAGTGCTTTATAATCCATTACTTTTATTATTTATTTTGGTGTTTAAATTGTCAACTTTATCCATGAAAGCCTCTTCAAGCTAGCTATTGTATTATTTTGAAATGTCCCCAACATCCTTTGAGTACTTTCCTACGTTAGGGTATTAAAAAACATTCCAGGCTCATCTTTCTCTGTAGCCACCTGAGGAAAATCTTCTCATCCTGCTCTGACTTTGATGCCTTATATAGGACCACCATCTTGACTGCAAGCTCTCCTTAACAGCTTGGGCTTTGACACCCCACAGGCTGCCTTCTCACATAAGACTCTTTGCTCTGAAACGTTCAATATCCTGAGCCAGAAGCCTGTCTTTATTCTCTGCCACAACACTTCCTCCTGCCTCCTACATGGATACCTCCTTGTTCTGGTAGATCTCCTTCCTGAGGGTACTCCCAACCCACCCACTCAAGCTTCAATATTCTTCACCAAATTTCTCTTCTATAAGGTCACCCGATACATTATGGTCAGACTCCAACACCTTGCTCTAGGCAACCTCCTCCAAGGACGCCCTCTTTGACACTCTGTGCCAGGTTGTCATACCACATGGGTTGTTCCTACTTTCTCATGGAGATAGCTTCTTGCCCCTGTTGAGTTCTGCCATCTCCACCCTGATGGGGTCATCTACCCTGCCAGGCCCACCTAATGGATTTGGGACCAAATCATTTTGAAAGGGGGGGAGGGGGGAAGAGAGATAAAACATGGGGTTATGAAACAGGTAGTAAAGAGGAGGGGGGAAATAGAAAAGAAGTGGAAAAGAAAGGGCTTTATTTTAAAGTTTGTTCAACTAAAAATGTTTGCTAAAAATTGAGGGTAATTCCTAAAAGGACAACAATAGAGTGTGTAACACACAAGCTAGCAGGAAGGGGGAAAAGTGGAATAAGGGAAAGGGGGAAAAAAAAAGAAACCCTAAATCAATCTAAAAGAAGGTAAGAAAGAAGCAAAACAAATAAGAAACAAACAAGTGGGAGAAGAGGGACAAATAGAAAGTACTCAGTAAGTTGGTAGAATTTAATCTAAGCATACTAATGATCAAAATCAATGAGGAAGAACTATACTATCTATTTAAAAGATAAAGATTATCCCGTCGGACTCCAAAAAAAAATCCATTTATACTCAGTTCCCAGGAGCCCAACCTAGAACATTAGGATGTGGAAATCTGAAAAAGCCTTGAGCCATTTCCCTTGGACTCACGTCCTCACTGTCTTGCTCTGAGGAAGCAAGAGGAATCAGAGCCTAAGCAGTTAAGAAGAGTTCTGCTCCATATGGGGCACCGGCATAAGCAGCTGGAGCCAGAGCAGGGTGACAAAGATCTCTCTGGAGGTCTGCAGAAAAAGGATGAGATGAGCCTGGAACATCTTTTTGTGTTATAAAGTAAGAACATGTTAGGACATGTCAAAAGGACAGAATGGTTGGTGTGAAGGGGCTTCTATTCGTCAAACCAAAGTGGTGCTGATGCTCCGTTGCTGCCTTCTCTAGTTCCCCAGGTTTTTGTCTGTGCTGGGTCAATGCGAAGTTGAGTTTGGACTGGCAGTAAAAGGCCACCACCTAGGGTTTCTTCTCTCCTCCCCTTCAGACAGAGTATTGTGGTATCTCCTCTATTGCTCTAGCACCCCCCTTGGTCACTGTGGTTCCACCTCTGCTGGACGGCCACGAACCCTGGGCTTTGATATCACTCGTGTCCCCTTTGGTTTCCCTCCCTATGAGTGGTAGCAGCTTCTTGCTGTTGCTAATTTCCAAGTTCCCTCACCATCCATGGTGGGCTTCTCAGATCTATTATGTGGGTAACCTATTTCTTGAATCAAATTAACTCTGTTTAGATATTTAAGGAGGTTTCTGTTTTCTCAACTGGACCCTGACTGATGCTCCAGGCCAAAAAAAAAAAAAAAAAAAAAAAAGACATAATTATATTAATACTAGTCAGAATGGATTTTAAGGCAAAAAAACCCAAAAGTGAGATACAGAATGTAATATAATTCTAAATTATATTCACCTAAGCATATTCCAAAATATATGCAGCAAATATCAACAAATCTACAAAGAAAAATGGACAAGTAAACATCAGACTAGGTGATATTGAGCACATTTGTCTTCGTAATTGATAGCTTACACTGCCAAGGAATAAAACAAAAGATTTGTACAGTATAATTAAGAAACTTGATCTAGCAGACATTCTAGAATGCCACACCAGTAACTAGAGAACACATTTTTTTTTTCCCGAAGCACACGTGGAGCCTATAGCACATTTTAGGCCATAAAGGAGGGCCTAACAAATTTCAAAGAGTATCATACAGACCACATTCCTAACCATAACACAATATGTCAGGAATCAATAACAAAAAGATGATTAAAATAACTTTATGTATTTTGGGGGGAGACACATGGATAAAAAAAGAAACCACAATGGAAATTAAAAATACTTATAAGGAGAAATAATGGAAAAAGTAAAATAGTACTGAGAGAAATTAATGTCTCAGAAACGTATAAGAAAAAAAGAAGGGCTGAAAATTAAGAACTTTGAATAAGAACAGAAGAACAAACACAGAGAAAGTAGAAGAAAGAAAATGCTAAAGTAGGAGCAAGCAGATATTAATAAAAATACTGTCATAAAAATTAAAACTGCACTTTAATATTTAATAACACTCGAAATGTGAGTATTACCTTTGGTCAACAGGATTTTGATAATGATGAAATGGTTTTTAGAGGGTAACGAGGTGGTAGGAGAGAAAATTGTTAGTTATTGTGCACCTGCTATTATTATTATGTCGTCTGAGTGTGAAAGTTGAATGACTTATCTTAAAGGAGCTTTTGATAGTAAACTTTCAATTTTCAACCCTTTTCAGGGATTTTCATTATGCTCTATTTTGAGTAAATTTTTGTGACAGGCGTAAGGTCTGTGTTTGTAGATTCCTGTGGTTGTTCAGTTATCCAACACCATTTGTTGGAAAGACTATTTGTCCCACTATATTGTCTTTACTCCTTTACCAAAGATCAGTTGTCTATATTCATATGGTTCCATTTCTGGGTTCTCTGTTCTGCTCTGATGATCTATATGCCTATTCTTTGCCAACAGCTCATTGTCTTGATGATTGTAGATTTGTAGTTTTGAAGTTGGGTAGTTCCAATCTTTTCACTTCATGACTTTGTTCTTCTACTTCACTACTGATTTAGCTATTCCGGGTCATTTGCCTCACCATATAAACTTCAGAATCAGCTCATTGATATCCCTAAAATAGCTTGCTGGGATTTTGATTGTGATTAGTATTGGATCTAGCCATCAAAATTAGAAGAACTGATATCTTGATGATATTGTATTCTCATCTGTGAACATGGAATATCTCTATATTTGTTTGGTTATACATTGATTTCTTTCATCATAGTTTTTAAACTTTCCTCACATAGATTTTGTATACATTTTTTTGGTTCATACCCAAGTATTTCATTTTTGGGGTGTTGTTAATATAAATGGTAATGTGTTTTTTATTTCATTGCTGGTATAGAAAAGCAGCTGACTTTTGTATATTAACTTATATCTGCAACTTTATTATAATCTCTTGTTAGTTCCATTTTTTTTTGGTGATTCTTTTGGATTTTCTATAAAGGCAATCATGTCACCTGCAAACAAAGACCATGGTTTCATTTCCTCCTTCCTAATTATATACCTTTTTAAATTTTTTTCTTGATTACTGCATTAGCTATGACTTCCAATAGGATGTTCAAAAATACTGATGAGAAGAGAGGTCCTTGTTTTCTTCCTGATCTTAATGGGAATTCTTCCAGCCCTGTTTTTTTTGTGTTTTTTTGTTTTTTGTTTTTTTAAAGATTTATTTATTTTAGAGAACAGAAGAGAGAGAGAGGAGAGGGAGGAGCAGAGGGAAAAGGACAAGCAGACTCCATGCTGAGCATGAAGCTGAATGTGGGTTTCAAGCTCAGGAGCCTGAGGTCATGACCTGAGCCAAAACCAAGAGTTGGATGCTTAACTAACTGAGCCACCCAGGCACCCCAAATATTTTATTTCCTTATTTTAGAGAGAGAGAGAGAGAGTCGGGAGAGGGGCAGCAGAAGAGAGAGGGACTCTCAAGCAGACTCTGCAATGAGTGCAGAGCCTGACAAGAGGCTTAATACCAGCATCCTGAGATCACAACCCAAGTTGAAACCAAGAGTGGGACGCCCAACCAACTGAGACACCCAGGCATTTAGGAAATCTTTGAGCTCTATTCCTTTTTGGGTGAGATTTAGTGTCTTTCAAAGAATTGGTCCATTTCATTGAGGTTATCAAATTCGTGGGCACGAGATGATTTTAATAACAAAAAAAAATTGGAAACAAACTGTATATCCACCAACATCAGATAGATAAATTTTGGTCTAATCTCTAATGAGATCCTATGTAGCAATGAAAATATACGACCCACACAGTGTTTTTCAGCCATTTTTCTTTCATTATCATACCCCTAAGAGATGTTTACATTTTTTTTTCCTGATAGTCCCCTATGAAACCTTAACACCATGGACAAACTGTCTATTTATATACTATATGCATATCTTTGGTTTATACATTAAAAGAGTGAGAGTTTTCTGTACTCCCAGAACCAATTTTCACTCCATTAAGAATGCATGATTCATTCATCAATATGGATAAATCTTAAAACCATATATGATTCTACTTATATTAGGTTCAAGAAGGCAACCGTAAACCATTTGTTGTTTAAGGATACAAACACACGCAGTAAAGCTAGAAAGAAAAGGATATAATCAATATAAAATGTTTTTAATATTTGCCTCTACAGTGCAAGTAGGTAAAGGGATGGGTGAGTCACGTGGAAAACTTTGAGTTATTGGCAAATTTTCTTTCTTAAGCTGTTTCCTTGGTACTGTTAAAAGTAAGACAAGAGGCCCCAAACAGCATTACTCATGCTAAGCCCTATGTCACCAAACCAAGACTTAACTATACTTTCAGCCTTTCCTAGAAATGGAAACTTAAACCAATCAGTCAGGAACTACCTGATCAACACTAGTATGGGAATCTGCCTGATAGACCCCTGCCAACCCCTCAAAGAAATTGACCTTGCCACAACCAATCCACTTTTTGCCAGTATGACTTCCTTGTCCCTACTCCCTTTGGCTTATCATTTTGTACAGCCCCTGGGAGCTTCTTTTTATCTGCTAGTTGAGGGTCCTGACTCGTGACTTGTTGAATAAAAGCAATAAAATCTTTAAAATGTAATCTGTTGAATTTGTTTTTTTTTTAACAGTTTATACATGTTTTTAGAATTATTCTTATTTAAATTGTACATACAAGCTACATGCATGCTATGGCATGTATTCTATGTTACCAAATAATTGCAACACAGTGGGATAAGTGCAACGGCAGGGCTAGGCGGGGTAGATTTAAGTATAAAATTCAGAGAAGATTCAGAGAGAAGATATGAGGGGACGTGATTTTGAAGGCTACACAGACGTCTACCAGGGAGAAGCAGAGAAGGGCAATTTATGCACTGGGTTGCTATTTTAATAGCTTGCACTTTGGAGGAACTCGAAGAAATTCAATACACTTTGGACCAAGCGTGGGGGAAATGTGAGCTATTGATTCTTGATAAATGCAGGAGGATTAAAACGACAAAAAGAGGTACATTCTTTCTATCAGTTTCTTCATGATAAGTTTATCTCATGCCTAAGGCAGAATAAAGTGATCTGAACCTTGCTTTTGAATAAAACCACCGCCCTGCCTCAGAGCTTGGAGTTCTAACCCTTGGCTAAACAAGCCCAGAGGTATGCGTGGCCATCTGCCTCCAGTCATCCTTCTTCCCATTTGGCCTTGCAAGTTGTTCTTTTTCAAAGTTCAAGTTTTTTAATCCCTCTGTCAAGGCTTCACTAATTAAAGCCCAAACAACCTTAAAAGCAAATGAGCATTTGGGGCCACTGGGCACCCTTCCATGGCTCCCGATCCATTATTTTGGTTTCTTAATACTCAAAAAGACGTCTTTGTTTAATTCTGAGCTTCCACAAGTGCCTTTTTCTCACTTCCAGTCTTTTCCCTCCCTTCTGCCTTCCGCAGAGCTCACCACAATCAGTCCAACAAAACTCCACCTAAAAGCAGCCCATCTATTTTGAGGTCACGTGATGGGGTTCCCTGTAAATACTCCCTACACACTTGTGGTTACTTCATGTGTGTAATTTCCAAGACAGAAAAGGCAGATGTAAAGGGTATACTAAGTGCAAAGCGCAGTGTATTCCTAACAAGAGAAAATGGGATTTCTCTTAAGGTCCTGCAAGGGGATATTTCAAGAAAATCATAGTTCTTGGGTAAGCTTCTTTCCTCCTCCAGGTTCCCCTGTCATATCTGGGAAACAAAAGCAGAAGCACTATAGAAAGAAGGAGGCTATTTCTACAGTTGGAAAGTTGATAGTGGGTCCTCAGTAAAATAAAAGCTTTGAACTTTCTTGGTGGATTATTAGGAAAAAAAGAAAAGGGAAGAGGGGGAAGAGAAGAAGAAGGAGGAGGAGGAGGAGGAGAAGGAGAAGGGAAAGAAAAAAGAAAATAAAGAAAGAGCATGTTAGTGACGTCACATCAAACGTCCTAAGACTGCCTGATCTCTTTAAGGGTTAAATGCATTGCATTTTGATCATGCCTGTCTCATTTTCCTCTGTGACAAGACTTAACTTTTTTTTTTTTTACCTTTGATGGATAGCATTTTCATTCAAAGATTTTTCCATCGTTGTAAGTTAAATCGTTTCTTAAAAGTAATTGCAATGCCCCGTTCTTAGTAAATCAATAAGAAGAAAAAGTGTCCATCATGCGGATCTTTGTCTCCTTAAGAACATAAGTAGCATGTGTTATACAAATTAACAAAGTTCCAAACAATGGAATAGGTTTGTCTCTCTTTTCCCCCAGGATCAGGTAAAAATCAAAGTCTCCCTCATGAATGTTCTATCATTTTCTCTTTTTAGATCTGGGTATTAGAAAAAAAAAAAAAAAAAAAGATCTGGGTATTAGTTAGCCATTGATAGGCTTCTGCATAACAAAATGGTCTCTTCCCCTCCCCATTCAGAAAATCCTCAAAACTATGTTGACTCTGATGCCTAGAAGGCTTCTGTGGGGTTACTAGCTCCTCCCCACACTTGGGGAAGCAGTTATGCCCACTGGGATGTACTGTCTGGACATATTAAACATGTATCAGCCCAGGGCCAGTGGTGGAGGATAAGGTAAACTTCCAAATGATGATTTTAGTTACTTGCAGGCCCTATAAACAGTGTCACCACCCAAAGATCAACATAAATGGTGCCACTTTGTCTTAATGTTTAAATTAAAATAGTTCAAGACCCATTCCTATCAGTGGAAAACCAACAACTAACCAGCCCATCTCTGAGCCTCCCCAAGTCCCTACAGATTCCCAGGGGGTTTACGCATCTCTCTCTTCATCTTATGCTAGTTCCTTCCTCTGAATCTTCATTTTTACAGGTATCTCCTGCAGTTGGGTTTGTCTTTCAAAATAGCATAGAGGTTAACAGCCCAGGTAGGATCACTTGTAGCTGGATGACTCTCCGCAATCTGCTTATTCACTCTGCCTCAGTTTCCCCTTTTGTAAAAAAAAAAAAAAAAAAAGGCGGGGGCTAATAGAACACCTCTCCTGAGGTGGCTGTTTGTGTTAAATGAGGAGAAGCACTTTGGGGAGAGGACTGTGGCAGAGGAAGAGCTCTGTAAGTATGAGTCATTGCTCTCCCTCCTCCTCACCTACCCAAAGGGAGGCAGTTCCTTTCCCTCTGGTTCTCCAAAGCAGCGTCTGCAAGTACAAGGTGTTTGACTCCTCTCCATAGTCATGGAGGTGAATGATTACAATTCCCCACCAGTCTTGCCAGCAACAAGCTCACTGACCGTCTCCTCCATCCTCCCATCTCTAGCAGAGGGAGGTGGGGGTGGCTGGACCTGCTCTTCTTCTGTGCTCCCCTCCCCCGCCCCCAACCTTCCTTCTTTCTGGCCCCCTCATTTTCTTAGCTCAGGTTCCTCCCCCAGACCCTCCAGAGCCCCCAATACTTTGTAGAATGGTTCCGCATACTCTTGCCTACAGACATCTTTCAAGCCACCCCCCAGAAGCCTCACCATTTTGACCCTAAGAGGACTTTTCAGATATTTTCCTAAATAAAGAGCCCTTCAAGAAAGGAAGTATGACACTCCCTGGGCAGCAGAAGCAGCTGTCAGCAGTTAGAATTTTTAAAGGCCATTTTTTTTTCTCTTCATTACACTAATAATAAAAGTAATAATGGGTGAAGACAGTCAAAGGTATAAACTTCAAGTTAAAGACAGATAAGTTCCGAGGCTGTGAGGTACAGCATGGTGACTAGAGTTATTAATACTGTATTGTGTATTTGAAAGTTGTGAATAGAGTGGATCTGAAAAGTTCTCCTTACAAGGAAAAACACTATGTGAGGTGATGAATGTTAACTCACCTAACTATGAGAATCATTTCACTGTATATGCATTTATTCAGTCATTATGTTGTACAGCTAAAACTAAACAATATTATGCCCCAATTAGATTTCAGCAAAACTGGGAGGAATAGCTAATGCCTAGAATGTGTTTTGCAAACATCCTAACCGCTTCACATCTATTGTTCTCACGGTCCTGTGAAATATTATTTAAGCTTTCTGTGTCTCAGTCTCCTCATCTGAAAAACAGAGAAAATAGTAGTGACCCTTCCACAGAATCATCGCAAGAATTAAATGATGGAGTATAAGCCACAGCCACCACAATAGTACCCAGAACTTAGTAAGTGTTCAGTTAATCACTACAGTTACTATCTCCATTTGACAAATAATGGAGTGGGCACTGGGGGCTGTGGGGACCCCTGCTCGTGGTTATAGAGGGAAAAGGGGGAGCAGACCAAGATATTATTCCAGGCTGCCTTCTTCAGAACTCATCTTCGGCTTCTCTTGAATCAAGGGTTAGACCCAAGAAAGGGAACTAAACCCACAGGTGTAGATTCTGAGTTGAGGGATCTGCATGGAGGATTCAACTAGTTAAATTAAATGAATATTTTACATAAAACTCTAGAGAGAGGACTTCTCTTAAAAAAATAAAATTTGAAGTGGTTAGCCCGTATCTGGGGATGAAAACTTCAAGTGAGAGATAAGTAACTGCGCTTTTCTGAAATAAGGACTCTCCTCTTCTTTGCCACCCTTGGCTTTGTTTTGTTTTGTTTTGTTTTGTTTTTTACTAGCCTGCACCCTGTGACATTTCTGTTGTGCATCATGCCCTGACCATGGCTGACCTAGGTGTATATTCTACACTTACCTGAGTGAAATCAAGTAATTAACATATCATCCCTTTCCACATTTCGGCAGAAACTTCCAGAGACCCTGTTGGACCGACTCTGTGGTGCCACAGTAACAAATGCGCAAAACTCCTTCCACACCAGAATCTTTAACAGCTTCTTCAGATTTGCCTCTTTCCTTACCCTGGCCACCGCTACGTAAACAGAATTGAAGGACCCTCTGCAACTGCTCAGGTCATTTACTCTGAAAGCTCTGTGGAGGTTCTGAAACTTCTCTAAACATGCCCATGACACAGGTTTGGACACAGCTAAGGAGTCTGTGGTCATACGCATGACAGGTCTGCTTAAGACATTTTCCAGAGTGCATTTCCTTGACTCATTCAGCAGGATGCTAACCAGCCTCCCCACCACCAATTCCCACGGCTTCAATTCATCCTGGATTCAACTGACAGAATAATCTGCCTTGAACATCGATCTTATTACAACCGTCACCTGTCCAAGACCCGACAGAACCTCCCTATTGCTGCCTGGATATCCCCTCTTTCAGCCTAGCGTTCAAGGCCCTGGTCAATCATGCTGTGTCTCATGGAAATCTCCAGCCGTCTCTCAGATTTCTCAGTGACACAGCCCCTCTGCTCCAGATAAATCAGGCTATGAGCTGTCCGTATTTTTGGGCTTCCATGTGCTTTTCATCTGCCAGAAGCCATCCCTGAATTTCCCCTCAATCCAATCATACCTTCTTTTCTGTGTCCCACTTATCATGTGCATATTTAATAAGGATTCTGTTCCTAAATTAGCTCAATGTTCATGCTTTATCCATAAATGCAGATCCCCCCCTTTATGTAATTTTCATGCTTTTTTGTAAACAGAAAAATTCTATACTGATACGCAGCACTCTCCTCTCTCATACTCATAATAGATATTACTGGTCAATCATGGCCTTATTTTCCCACTGAACTATTCAGTTTCTGTGTCTTTTTCTATATTAAGCTCTAGGTAACCACCACATATCAGTTGGAGTTGGATATAACATGCCATCCTTGTTCTAGATTAGGGCATCATTGCAGTTCTAGATGGTGGAAATGGGAAAGCTCAGTGAGAGGATGGGGAAAAGAAGAGGGTATTATTATTATTATTATTTTGCCCTATATTTTATCGCTGAAGTTCATGGTTCCCTATGTGAGATGAATAGGTCATGGTCAAGAGAATCTCTCTCCTCAAGATTTATGACGCTTCTCCATCAATTTATCTCATACACTTCACAGTCTCTCCTCACAGAAACCAAGTGGCTACAACAGGCTCAGTCCTCTCTAGACTTTGTTAGCTTAAAGCTCAATGACGAAGAGCAATATTTTCCCCCCAGACAGCACAAAAAAGTTCTTTGCATCTCATTGCCTCTGATTGTCACATGATCATCTGTGATCTAATTCCTTTTGGTGGAGTGGGAGTGAAGAGGGGGAGACATGAAATGCTATGATTGGTCAGGACTGAGTCTCATGCTCCACCTTTAAAACTGGCATAATCATGCAAAGAAAAGTTGAGAGTGCTAGAAGAGCTGAAGGGTATTAATTATCTAGAAAAGTATATAGTCATGTCTACCACATAGGGGACATCAATCTAGGTTCTGGGGATACAGTGAACAAAATGAGTCTACAGCATCTTGGAGCTCATTCTGTAGGTGGAAAGTGCAGAAAACAAACAAATAAACATGTGTATAATGAGCCAGTTAATAATAACTGCCACATATAAATATAAAGCAGGATAAGCAATATAGTAAGGGCTATGAGGCAAAAGGAAGGGGATGTATGACCAATATATCTTTTTTGTAGAGTAGCTGGAGAAGGCCCCTCAGTTAAGATGACACCTGAAAATGAACTAAATCTGCTGTGTGAGCAAAATAGACAGAGAGACCCAGGGGAAGAGCATTCCACATAAAGGGAACAGCAAAGGCAAATGTCCTGAAGTGGCAGAATGGTTGGAGGTTTGAGGACCAGCCAGGAGGCCAATGTGGCTGGAACAGAGTGAGCAAGGAGGAAAGAGGTTGTGATGAGGTCAGAAGTTAAGTGGCGGGAAATAAGAGAGGGAACAGATATTGGAAGGTCTTTAAGGCCATTGTGAAGACTTGGCTTTTTCTATGAGTGAGATGGGAAAGATGGTTGAACAGATTGTGATACAACCTAACCTACATCCTAACAGAATCATTTTCATTTCTCTGTGCTGCCAAGGTAGGGGTGGAAGGGACAGAGTAGAGTAGGGTGACCAGCTAGGAGCTTATTATAATTTTTAGGCAGAAGATGGTAGTGGCTTGTACCAGGGTGGTGGGGACACCAATGGCAAGACGTAATTACATACAGGAAATATTTTGAAGGTAAGAGGGGTGAGATGTGGGGCTGTGAGATGAAGAGGCAGGGACAACTCCAAAGTTCTGGGCCTGAACAAAGGAAAGGATGACATTGCCATAGGGGAGACCAAGGAAAGAGCAGGACTTAAGGTAGAGTGGATTTTAATATTTTCAGTGCTTAGAAGAGATAGCAAGTCAATTACTGATATATGGTCTTGTGTTCAAGAAAGAGGTGTGGGTTGAGGATTTGAGCTTGGGAATTGTCAGCATTGAGATGGAATTTCAAGTCATGAGAAAAAAATATAGAAACCAAGGTGTTTATATAGATAGATGAGTGATGTTGCTCCAGGTCTAAGCCTGGGATTCTTTAGGGCAGGAACTGAGGCAAAAATCTCTACTCACAGTGTCCCTTAGTGCTAAGAACTCTGTTCCCAGGACTGCACAATTTGAATAAAGTTTTTTCCATTTTTTTCCTTCCTGATGTGACTTTTTGCTGAACTCCAATTTTCCTACTTGAATAAGATCTTTCTATTTCACCCTAAACTTTGTGAATGTTTTCCATGCTTAGCCCCTAAATATTGACACACCAGGAAGGTCGGCCTAAATTGAGCAGCCAAAGAAAATGCTGAGATAGCCAAGAACGGAGCTCAGGTTGATCTTGGAAGGCAGGACAACCAGGCCTTGGCTCTCAGGATGAGGTAGACCGGCAGAGGAGCAGAGAAGACCATTGGCACAGGGTGGGTGATGCCATATCCCAGTCCTAACACTGCACAGGCACTTGGATGGGGCATGAGAAGGTCAGTTGGGTCAGGGCTTCTATACTGGTGCATCCAGGAATCTGGGTTAGCATCCTGGTAAAGGGTGCCCAAGAGAATAAAGGGGTTCCTCCAGCCCTATTGGCTGGTCTGATTAATCTGGCGCCTAATCAGGCCCTTTGAAGGGGAGGTGGGGTGGGTGGATAAAAGAGCAGCACACCTGTTTTCACTTGACTCCAATCCCGAAATAATTCTGTGGCTCCTACAAGATTTGAAACAAATTAAATTTGAAAGGGCAGAGAGGGCAGCTTTAAATGGTTGGCTCTGTCAAGAAATGTGGGGTTTTGCTCCAGGAAATGGCTTAACCGAGAGATTGAGTCCCCTGGCTTGTGGTGGCTGAGGTGGTTGTTCGTGCATGACCGTGACTCGGGGATCGTGTGGTGGGGGCTTTGCCTTGTTATCTCCGGCATCAAGCTTTTGCTTTCTGGACTTTGATAATGTCAGGCAAAGGTTATAACAGTATCAACATGAAAGATAGTTGTCAAGAGGAGAAGGTGTACAACACCGTTTAGGGAACATGGGTTTTAAGTAAAGACACATTCATACAGGGAAGCAGTGACAGACACGATTCTGTCCAGCCTACCGCAGGCAAGACGGCTGCTCAACAAAAGCCCTAGAATAAATAACTGGTTTATCCTTTCTTTTAACAAACAAGTGACTGGCTCCTGACAACGTTCCTGTTCTAGGCGAAGCTAGAATATCTGAAGTATGGGCTCCAGGCTGGAAAAAGATACACGTATCTTTCAAGGAGTCCGCAAGATAAATTATGGAAAGTATTGTTAAGACAGTCCCAGACCTCCTCCTGCCTGAGCAAGAACCTCTACCTTATTCGGGATGTTGGAAACAGAAGGGCGGGAGTGGAACAGGAGAAAAGTCTTCCCTCCGAACCAAAGGCCCAGAAGCTGCAATGATGAGAAAGAGAAGACCCTCCCTGCCAGGCTCTGGGTGGGAACAGATTCCCTCCTTCTTCCACTGCTCATCCTTCACCCGCAAATGCTTCTCAAGCATCCCCTAGGGGCCAAGTCATGGGTTGCTAAGCTGGAAACTGGTAAATGAGCCTCTCCTACTTATAGGTCGGTCACTTTAATTTCTGTTATAGACCCAGCCAGATGTGACCAGCGTGGCCACCTGCATCCTTGATCTGCTGCCAAGTAGGGTTTTTGACAGAGAAGTTGAGAGATATGAGGTCATTGCCATTTATGGTCTCCAACATTAATACCTCCTTGGCAGCAGGCAGAATTTTCCTGCTTGGGACCTAGGGCAGCTGATTAAGCACCCCCTGGCTGCCTTGAAGGCCTGCCTTCATCGCCCCCACCCCCATTGAAAGAGAAGCTAGAAGGCTTAATGCAAGACCCCTTGGACCTTTGCATTGGGATCCTTGCAGAGCAAAACATTTCAATCCGGCCATGGCACAGAACCCCATCTAATCAGGGTTTGTCGAGACCTTCTGTTTGATAAGGGGTACATTCTGTCGCTGTGTCAATTTTCCTTCTTAAGGATGTTCCTGTGGCCTTTGATAGCACACCTCGCACGTAAATAGCTAGTCTTTCATGCTCCAGAGCCTCCTGGACATAGGTCTGCCAAGCTATCATTAATATGTAACTCAATGCAGCTTCGGGGAAAGTCACAGAAACAAAGGGGCCAAGCTTTCTTTTCTTGTGAACTCAGGAAACCCACCGTACACATGTGTCAAATGGAGTTAGTTCCCCACAGGAAAAGAGACCCATGGAAAAAAGTGTAGTTACTATGTCAGTATTTCAAACTTCAAACTGTTTACTGTCTTCTGAAACATTCCAGGATCCTCCTTACCCCTTGCTCTGTCCTAATCGGTTGCCATATCAGGGACAGATTTTTGGTAGCAAACAGTACAGGCCAATTCTGGAAAACTAAAGGAGAGAGGCTTGGAGGTGAGACTAGGTTTAGAAAGAGGACAGGAACCGGCGCAGCCTGGATACCGCAGAACTAGTTAGCCAGCTATGCTAACCATGACTTCTAGAAAAAATATCCACCACCTATTCTCTCATTCCTGCATTTTGATACAAGGAGAGAGAGGCTATTGGGCCCAGCTCGGGGCATGTGACTACTCCTTGGGTGGTTGGGTGGTGTGGGTACATACAATGGGAGAAGTAATTCTTTTTTTTTTTTTTTTAAAGATTTATTTATTTATTTGACAGACAGAGATCACAAGTAGGCAGAGAAGCAGGCAGAGAGAGAGGAAGGGAAGCAGGCCCCCTGCTGAGCAGAGAGCCCGATGTGGGACTCGATCCCAGGACCCTGAGATCATGACCTGAGCCGAAGGCAGCGGCTTAACCCACTGAGCCACCCAGGCGCCCCGGGAGAAGTAATTCTTCAGAAGATCCCCCTGGATCCCTCTTTACTGATTGCCACACGGCCAAAAAAGTCAACACCTACACTATAGCTGGCAACCCTGCTCAAACTAGTTTCTTCTGTCCAGACCCACTGGCCCTGTGATGACGAGGTCTACCTCAATAGGGTTACTATAAGGAGTAGAAGAAATAGCATTAGGCATTTCTTAGCCTCATGTCTAGCATTTAGCTAAAAGATATTATTAATTGCATTTGAACTTGAAGAGACTTTCTAAGTGATTTCTACTCTGTCTTCCATCACCCCCCATCTACGCTCCATATCACAGCCAAAATGAACTTTCTGAAGTGTAGATCTAATCACGCCATGCCCCGTCTCAAAAACCGCTGATGGCTCCCACTGCCTACAGGGTCTCAAATTATTAGCCCGAATAAGGCTGCATATTCACTCATTTATAGTTAGTATCTAATGTTTAAAAACCAGTGCTCTGGGGGAGGAGGGGCAGCAAATGTACGTATACATGTGCATGCATTAGTTTATTATCAATTTTACTGATTTGACAGTATATATATGTAGATATGTAGAAAACTCTTTACAAATAATCACAATAGGGGACTACCTGAAGGTGTGAATACCAGAAAGCCAGGACCCTGTGGGGTCATCTTAGGAGTCTGGAGACCACAGCCTCCAATGAATCAAAACTCCCTCTCGTGTTCTTGTATTTAGACTACTGGAGGAGAAGGTGAGAACTTCCAAGTTGCTTCAGCTTTGGCCTTTGGATGATTAAGTTACTGGTAGAAATGACGCCTAGACCCCTTGGTGCTTTAACATAAAAAATTACTTACTTGGAGTTCAGATATAAAAAAGCAGTTTTGGGAAGATAAAGCCAAAACGTTCTCCTTGGCCTCTAAAAACACACACAGTGCTACAACTCTTTCGCTGCCTGTTGAATTTTCACAACCAAAACCTTCTTCCAGAGCTAAGGTGAAATAGGGCTTTCCTGGGTAATCCCATAGTTTTCCGAATCTAAGACCTGTACTTGCTTCAAGGCAAGTTCCTATTCCACAAAAGTCTGTACAGCTCAGACGGCCCAGCCTTCTCTTGGAAAAGTTGGCAGATCTGGCACCATTTTCTTCTTATGGGTATTTCCACCTGGTGAGGACTGGTGCCAACAACTTTGCTCCCAGGCGTGGCAACACTTGGGCACTGTGCAGGGTCTCATTAAATTGGAAAAGGCTGAGGTTGAAATCCTTTATCATTTCCCTCTCCTTTCTTTACTCATCAGACTACCTTTCTTCTGGTTTCCCATAATTTTACACATAGCCAGGGACAACATAAGACTTAGATTCACTGAGAACATGCAGGAACAGGGCAGCAGCATAGGCTCTGGAAAATGTGCCCCCCCCCCACCTCCCGCCCCAAGCTGTCCCGCAAGACCTGAGAACTGGGAGTGTCAGGGTCTGAGGCAGAAGATGGGTAACCCAGCGCAAGCAGAGAGGGTGAATTTGCCCTTTGTCTGCCTCTTTGTGCTGTGCTGGCCCTCAGTGGGAGGATGGTGCCCAACCACATCTTTGCTCAGTCTACTAATTGAAATGTAAACTCCTTCCAGCACCCTTCACAGACACACCCGGAAATGATGCTTTACTAGCTATCTGGGCAGCCCTTCCCCCAGGCAAGTTCACACATTGAGTCGCAGAGACTATTGAACTAGTCCAGGCAAGGTCTTGGCAGTGGAAATCTGGCTCGGTTCAGAATCTTAAATCTGCCTCCCCAGCTGAACCTGGGATCCCTTCATAACCTCTCCTTTATGTGGCTGCCCAGGCCTGCTTGCAGACTGCAGGTGACAAGGGACTCCGTACCTCCTGTCGGCTTGCTCTACCTTTGAATTTTACTTCGATTAAGATAATTATGGCTCAAGGCAGCTTCCATCTGTTGTTTTTCTCACTGCTTGAGTTGAGGAACACGCGTAAATTCTCTTTCAATGGCGGCCGCCGCACGTTTCCCTATTTTCTCCAGCAACACTTGTACTGTTCTCAGCATATGTCGGGCTCTGTGCTGTTAAGTAGAGCTGCAGAAGGAATAAGCCCTTACCCTCAAAGAAAGTGCTGCCTCTCGTGGGTGTAAGGGGTCAGTCTCATAAAGGCATCGTTACTATATACCCATGATGACACCGATGAAGGAGTAATGAATTCACCCTGATTTCAGTGCGGCTTGGAAGGCAGGAGAAAGGAAAGGGAGATCACATTTTCTTGCTACTATATAGATGAGTTGAGTTGAGTTTTACGAACAGAAAGGAGAGAATGGAAAAGCTGGTGAAGAGAGGAAGAAGGCACAGGCAGAGGGAACAGCATGGGCGTGCGCAGGGAGGCATGAGAGTTGGTGTGCCCGCCCATCCCCACTCATTTCAGACACTCAGTCTATGACCTGACTTAGAACAGAGCAGCTAAGCGTGTCCTCTGGAGTCAGGCTGCTTAGGTTCACAGCCTCACTGTTCCACATACTAACCTGCTCAGTCTTAGGGAGGCTGTCTAAGCTTTCTCTGACTTAGTTTGCTCATCTATAAAATGAGGATAGTAATAGTATCTATTTCACAGGATTGTTGTAAAAATTAAACAAGTTAATCCATGTACCGAAATGAAAACAGAGCCCGGCACCGTGCTTGCTCTATAAATGCTGTCCTCAAGTCTGGCAGGCTTTGGACGTGCAACAGTTAAGAATGACAGGTTATAGATGCTACAGGAATTTAAGAAACAGGTGCATCTGGAGGTGGGGCTGTTGGATGCAGAAGAGGAGAGAAGGAGAAGAACAAAAATGCACCCTGGTGACCATTCCCACCCCAAAGATCTATGATTTTGGTGGCAGTCTGGTGGTGGGCTTAGAGGTCAGCTGAACATAGAATACCAGGTCCAACAGTCATGATTTCCCAAGGGGCTTTTCCAAAGGTGCATTAGGACAGGCCCAGGAGCAAGTTGTTCCTATGATGGCAGTTGGAGTTCCTGGCAGAGGGACTGTGGATTCCAGGAGAAGCCACAGAGAACTGGAGCCTCTAAGGTTGGCATGTCTTTGAAGTTAAAGCCTCTGGGCATCTGTGCACTTAGGCGGAGGCCAGAGGCCACTGGGCTGAGCAAGGTCAATGTTATCCCAGGCATGGGAACAGCATGCTCTTCTGACCCAGGGGCCAGCCTAAAGCTGTGGTTTTGATCACTTAGGCATGAACCTCAGGAATCGAGCAAGGCCAAAATGATTTTCATTGTGATATGGAAGAGTGAGCACTGAAACTGGAGCCAGAAGACCCTGGCAAGTGTGATCAGACCCTGGCAAGTGTGATCAGACCCAGGCAAGTGTGATTAGAGCTAGTCCTTTCAACTCAGAGTCTGTGTCTCCCTACTCATCTGTAAAGTAGATGTAACAATTAACCCAGCCCTGCCCCTAACACACTGTCCATCCTAGAGAGTGACTGTGAGGATCAAATAAAATAATGGGAATGAAGTCCTGGTGAAAAAAAAATGGGGAGACCATACAGTTCTTGAATGTGCTCTCCAGCTCCCCACCTTTGCCTGAAATAACCCTCCACCATGTTATCACCTGTTAACCCCTATACACTCCCTTGTTCTTTCATCGTTACTTCCTTCTTTCCTTTCTCCTCTCTTTTCCTTCAGTCTTTAGAATCTCAGCTTACTTGTTGCATCCTCAGAGACGACTTCTCTGTCCCTAAGATTGAGCTGAGGGCCCTTTCTTGGTTCTTCCACATAAAGCACCCTATAGTTTCATTAGCATAATACTTTTTTAAAAAGATTTTATTTATTTATTTGATAGAGAGAGATCACAAGCAGGTAGAGAGACAGACAGAGGCGGTGAGGGGAGGTGGCAGGGAAGCAGGCCCCCCGCTGAGCAGAGAGCCCTATGTGGGACTCGATCCCAGGACCCTGGGGTCATGACCTGAGCTGAAGGCAGAGGCTTGAACCCACTGAGCCACCTAGGCACCCTAGCATAATACTTTTTATGCTCTATTGGAATTATCTTTTTAACTGACTGTCACAATGACAAGATTATATTAGCTCAAGGGTGAAGTTATATCATAATCTCTATAGTAATCCCAATTTTAGAAGAGCATGGGATTCATATTTGAATGAATGAATGAATGAGTTGTTATGCAGATGAAAGTGGTTTATCATAATATTGTTCAGCTGATATTTAGAGTGTGACTCCCTTGTTCCAGATTCTGTAATTTAGGGACTGGGAATATAAAGATGGACAGACAAGAATCAGTCTTGACAGCTGCCACCCTGTACAGCTCAGTGGGCCATAAAAGAAATACAGACCAGAAGCTGTAAGTCTTCGGAATGTATTCTGAGATGCATCTGATGTAAAGGTAGGACTTGTCGGCTCTGCCTGTTGTGTGTGATACCAAGAGGAGCCCTGTCTCCTTCTGTTCGCTCTGCTTACAGGATAAACCAGGGTTGTGAGCCATCTGCGGTGGGCAGGTGAGATGGAGGCTGACATTACAAGAATATTTCAATGAACTCAAACCACCTATCACTTGTGGGGGCGGGGTGGGCAATAATGTCATTAAGTAATTTCAAGCAGCGGAGATAATGTTAGGTGTGTCAGGGTGAACATGCCTCTTGTTCTTGCTATCATGCCTCTCTCATAAAAGGTGTTTCTTCCCTACTCCTCCTCCTAAAATTGACTCCAGGAAAACTGGTGACCTGGCTCTATTTTAGAAAGAAGGCCAACGTTCCAGCATCCTCCCATAAACTTGTTTTCATTAAAGCTTTTTTTTTTTTAAGATTTTATTTATTTATTTGAGAGAGAGAGAAAGCACAAGCAGTGGGGAAAGGCAGAGGGAGAGGGAGAAGTAGACTCCCTGCTGAGCAGAGAGCTCGATGCAAGTCTTACTCAATCCCAGGACCCTGGGATCGTGACCTGAGCCAAAGACAGACACTTAATGACTGAGCCACCCAGGTGCCCCTAGAATTGTTTTCAATTATGAAAATCTTCTAGATCAATCTTGCTTTCTCAATGACTTTAGTGAGCTTCTTTACCCAATTCTTCTGTAGAGATGAAATGAGCAGGCTCTGCTTTAGGAGTCAGGGAACCTTTTCTCTAAGCCAAACCATACTTAGCCTTGTGACCTTGAACAAGTCCCATCATCTCTCAAGAAGATTCTTTATATTCAAGCAAAGTCTTTGATTCTAGGCATGGTTTTGATCAGACCCAAGTGTGAGGCCTAGAGTCATCTTTGAAGTCTGTTCCTAATCATTGCCTTTCCCTCTCCATGGACACCCTATAATAATCTTGTCAATTTTTCCTTTATAACATCTTCTATAGTCATCACTTTCTTCCCATCCCCAAGTTTAGTTTAAGATTTTGTGAAGTATCAGTCCATCATTTTGAGGGCCTCTCATTAGGCTGTTGGTTAAGGGAGAGCAATGAAGAGCCTGTATCCAGAGTAACATGTAAAGAGTGGTCCTTGAAGAAGTGTACGTGTGTAAGACTGATCTGGGAACAGAGAGTATCAGGTGTTGGTGAAACTGGCAAAAATCACCATCTCCGAATCTCATGAGAGCCCAAACTGAGACAAAATCTTAGTCCATTCCTAGCCCTCAGGTCCATTGGGGCGATGTATTGAAGAAAAGAAAGAAGGAAAATGAAGAGAGAAGAAAAAAAGGAAGAGCAAAGCAGGAGAAGAAACTACCATGTATTGTGGGGTCAGGTTTTCATTCTTTTTCATTCAATAAGACCTCACAGCTTTCTAGGAGATGCGGATTTTTATCTTCTTTGTGCATTTTTAAAAGCTAGGCCTGTGATCCTGGCATGGCTGGAAGGGTTGTCTATTTCTGAGTCCTATTCAATCAGGTGTTCACCCTACTTGCTTTTGTTTTTCATCAGACCACTTGCTTCTGATATACTAGATTTAACTGTACACTAATTTGTGTTTCCTTCTCTTGGGCCAGACAGGTACATCTGATGAATTCTACCTGCATTCTCGGATTGGAGCTAAATAAGGCATTGAAATATGGCCACATACGTAAGAGCACCTGCATTTAGTCATCTTCCCATTTTCAAATGCTAGCCTAAAGTCTTGGCTTTTATCTATATTTAAAACTGACTTTGTTAAATGCATAAGCACATCTGAATTATTTATATTTAGGTTTATACAGTCTCCAGCTGCAACCGTATATTTCAATATCTTTAAATTCTGCGTTGCCATCTGGACTAGATTGCTGCTAAATCAAATCAGATAAACGTTACCTTTCCACTACCTCTGATTTATATCAACCATTCATTTCCAAAAGCACAGCCCTGTTAATCCAATCTACTTTCAAAAAGCTTATAAAATTAGCTCAGTTTTGGGGGTTTGATATTTGTTCTCTGAAGCTTCAGCTTTGAAAAGGCCATTTGGATAGATAGAAAAGCAGTGTGGAAACAGCAGAGCTAGGGGCACTAGATTTCATTGATTATTGGGCAAATCTTTTGAGCCTGACTTCATCCAATTACTAGAGACTTTTCCCTAATCAAGTTATTGTGAGCCAGTTAATACACCACAGAAATAGAATATGCAGGTTTTAAAGTGTTAGGTTGTTCCCTATAATTTAATCTGGCATCTCTCTGAGAAGGAGGAGAGTTTTAGCCAAATATTTGAAAACTGGATAGAGAGATAGAAATTGTAGAATTGTATTTTCGTAGTCTACGTTACACTGATACTTCTCTTCCTGGAGAAAAAAAAAGTTTGGGGTTAGATACCAAACAGATCAGCATCAGTCACTTTCTGTTTCCACCTTTCCAAATTAGAGTCCAAGTCTGTGACCCTTATGTATGGATGAAAATAATAATGTGTTATATATAAGTTTGCCAATAAACAAGAATCAATCTATTTATGCCTCAAGTAACATCAGAGTTGGTTTTTTTAAAAATTTTTATTTATTTATTTGACACAGAGAGTGAGAGAGAGAGAGAGATCACAAGTAGGCAGAGAGAGGGGGAATAGGCTCCCTGCTGAGCAGAGAGCCCAATGCAGGGACTTGATCCCAGGACCCTGAGATCATGACCTGAACTGAAGGTAGAGGCTTAACCCGCTGAGCCACCCAGGCGCCCCTGGTTTTTTTGTTTTGTTTTGTTTGGTTTGGTTTTTTTTAATAGATAAAGGAGGGAGGGAGGGAAGGGAAGGGAGGGAGGAAAGAAAAAAAGCACAAATATACTAAAACGTCAAGTTCAGAGGGGGCACCTGGGTGGCTCAGATGGCTAAGCAACCAACTGACTCTTGGTTTCAGCTCTGATCAGGAGCTCACGGTCCTGGGGTTGGGCTCCACACCCAGTGGAGAGTCCGCTGGAGATCCTCTCTCTCCTCTCCCTCTGCCCCTTCCCCTGCTCTCTCTCTCTCTCACTCTCTTGCTCTCAAGTAAATAAATAAACCTTTAAAAACAATCACATCAAGGTGATAGAAGCCTGGATGATATGCACACTTTACGTTATATTTATATACAGTCACCTACAGATATTACCTTTCTCTTTCTCAACCCATATAATTCCAAATCTGAACTCATTTAGCAAGTCTAATGATTGGAACATGAAATATTTTCCAAATGGCTCCACTCAATGGATCTGCAGTCCATCAGCATACAGTCGGAATGATGTCATAAATGGTTACATTTTAATCCTTCCTGTATTTTCTAAATGGGAAGGGGAGGAGGGGGAAGCTGGGAGAAAGTGGCTTGCATATGATATTCTAAGCCTGAATAACTGAGTACGAATCCCAAATGTAGGAAAGGAAAACCTATTCTTCCTCAGTATGACTTAATGCTCATTTTTCTTGCACACACAAAAAGGAATATGCCACTCTTTAATGGTAAATTACCATTTATTGTAAATGTGCCATATGAAGGAAGCCATAAGTCATTATTATTGACCTATTATGATTCATTCTGCTTTCCCCCGAATTAAATAAAAATGTGCACTTTAGGATAATACACTTTTAGCTCAAGTGTTTCTTTTACTGGACTCGTGCCTGCTGGATTTTCCAATCACACAGCTCTGGGGACAAACACTTGACTTGCAGAGCGGATAGCTCATCACAATCACCAGTTGTCCTTCATTTCTGTCCTAAGAGCAGGAGATGGTTTTTAATCTCTGATTGAATGGTCTGGCATTGCGATGTGTGAAATCAAAACTTTCATGTAGACTCAAAGGAAGGCTGAGTCCCTCAATATGTTAGTTTTGTGTATAGTGCAGACTAGAGGAGAAAAAGCCAAGGACAGACTCTCACTTAGCTCAATGGAAAGTGGATATATTCAGAGGATTTTTGGAGAAAGTTATTCTTGGGGAATCGACACATTAAAAATTACACTTCTGAGATGAAAGAAAAGGCAAAAATATACCACAAACGTCTTAAGAAAATCATAAACCTTACTGCAGGAGAGAAAAATATAATTGTAAAGTAGGAATGCAGAGAGACAGGCTCAGTTAAAAAATGTTGATTAAAAATATTTGGGGGTTGTAGTTATCTCAAAATCAGGATGATATAGGTAGGCTGTTTTATTTTTTGTTTTCTTAACTGTATTGTCTGATATATCTGCGATCAGTATGTATTTCTGGTGTCATAGAGCATACGTATTTTTTTTTTTTTAATTTGACAGAGAGAGATCACAAGTAGGCAGAGAGGCAGGCAGAGAAAGAGGGAGAAGCAGGCTCCTTGCCGAGCAGAGAGCCCGATGCAGGGCTCGATCCCAGGACCCTGAGAACATGACCTGAGCCAAAGGCAGAGGCTTAACCCACTGAGCCACCCAGGCGCCCTGAGCATATGTATTTTGAAGGTAGTTTCACTTTTCCTAAAAAAATTTTTAAAAAAGAAAGAAAAAAAAGCATGTTTTGGTGATTCAATTCAACATGCTATTTCTTAGGAATTTCTGATGGTCTAGAAGTCACCGAGCAGAGATCCAATTTCTATTCATCTCATTTGAAGAAGTGATTGACAACAAGAACTCGTAACTGAGATGACATTTCTGAGAAGTGCTCCAACTGTACAGGGAAGTGGTATCAAAGCTGTCATCTGTCCAAAGCTGCAGATTCCTTGTTCCAAGGCCAGAGTGAGAAGCACAAAATATTTAAATGGTAAATGAAAAAATAGAAAAACCAAGTAGCAGCACATAGAAGGAATGTAAGTTTACAGAGCTTGATGGGGAAATACCCTTGGGAATGGGGTGGGGGGTGGTGGAGAGACTGAGGACAACCATTCCAAAAGCATGAAGTATTATTTGTAAATAAAGAGTAAGACCTCAAGCTCTGTCTAAGGCATATTGACAGTAGATCGCCACTCCCAAGAACTAATACCGAATATTGCCAAGGAGGATGAGATGTTTCTAGAAGAGTGAAACAGAGGGTAAATAAAGGGCAGGCCAGAAAAATTATTATAAGTATAAAAGTGTGCATGTGCCAATTAGTAATAAATATTGTAGGAATAAAAATAGTCTTCTGCATGAAGAAGGAAGGTTACTTGTTAATTAAGGAAATTGAGAGGCTTATTGGACATGTAAAATATCGGGAAGGAAGATAATGAAAGCGTAATTGCAGATAAAAATTATAAGAGTGTCAAAAATGACTGAGGAGCACTGAAGTTGCAAATGAAATGGAAATACCAAAGCCGTGCAGATAACAGCCCACTCGTGTCTTAATTGCTGTAGGTGAAAAGCAAAGGAAGAAATGATGACAGCTGAGTGCTGAAAGAAGGTGGGTTTCATACTGGTTTTTGAGAGGCTCTGGCAAGAGAGCAGATCTCAAAGTGACAACCCTGGACACAATGAGGAACTATTTATTCAAAGGTAGTCATTCTCGAGATAGACAATTTTTAAAAACTGGGACAGTCTGGATATTGTTATTTTTTTTTCTCCCAGATGCTATTCGTTTCAACCATATGAAATTACTGGTATTCAACATTAGGGACTTGGTCATTTCCTATGGTTCGTTTAATAGAACAGACAGGGTAACCACTGTGGAAGATTTCTTGGATCCTTTATGCAAAACATGATTTTGAAATTTAAAAATAAATAAATAAATCACTCATAGCCCAAAGCTAAATGTTTTTTAGTGCATATTCATTTATCTGGACATGGATGTATGTAGACTGTGAGCTTCCCAAGGAGGCTCCCTATTGAATGTCCCAGGTGCACAGACACACAGAGAAATGTTTGCTACTGAATGACCATTATGAGTAAGACCCTAAAGAAAGTTTTGCTGAGTTATGAGGTGCACTATTTCTTTAAATGAAAACAAAATATGAGCTTTTGGAGTGGAACCTGCATTGCGTCCCAATGCACCTTTCTGGATGGTGATGGTGTACAATATTAACAGCCTTTCCTTGACATTCTTCCTGTTTGGGTTGTTCCTTAACAATAAATAAAATAAATCACCAATGCTAAACATTAAATGAGTTTAATTCTGCTTGATGGATATTAGCAAATATTTACATTAAGGGGAACATTTCAACATCCCTCAAGAGATTATTCTAGAGACTAACAAGACAAGACAGTTATTTTCAGCAACAGCCAAATAATTGGTATTTGATAGAGTTGTCTGATTCACTGATAATTAAAATTATAAATGGGTCTTGTTTGGCCTGAGTGATTACGTTCATGCTCTGGTGAATTTGCCCTTTAAGTACTGGGGCATGTAATTAGACCCCTCTTTGACCTTTGAATATCATGGTGACCACATCTAGGCTGTGACATCCGTGGCCTAGATAAGTACATAGAACCAGATGGTGTTTTCAGGCAGAATTAACACAGGCTCCTATTACCATTCCTTGGCTTGCCATATACTACAGAGAAAATGACGGATAAGTCACATCTTGAATGCCAGGCTACCGGGTCCCAGAACTTACTTTTATTCCCTGAGCAAGTTATTGATATGTAGGTGATTCAAAATATATTTTCTATTACTACCCTTTCTTTCTACCTTAGATTATTTTTCTAGTATGTTCTGTCTAATACATTCTTATATTAGGGTACATGTGATGTGTGTGTGTGTGTGTGTGTGTGTGTGTGTTTAGTATGTGACTTTCTGGATTCCTCTAGACTATTCTCAATATCCAACTTGTATTTGTACTGTCTTCCACCCACGTTGGATTCCCTGTATTTGTCCAGATTGAGAATTGTAGCACTGTAGAACATAATACCCAGTTACAAGAGTGGATCAATTCCAACCCTTTCATTCTATAAATGACGACATCAAAGTACACAGAGCTTAGAAGTTAAACGATGTGCCAAAGGACACCCCACTTTTGAGGTGACTCAGGACTTGAATGCAAGTGTCTTGGTTCCACCTTTCAAGTTTCTTTTCTTTCTAAAGATGACCATATATGATGACACTTGAAAAAAAGAAAAAAACTGGAAATTGCAATAACCCATCAAACTACACAAGCATGTAGGACATCATATGGGAAAACTATTTTGTTTATTTATCTATGTTAGAGAGAAGGAGCTCACACAAGTAGGGGGAGGGGCAAAGGGAGAGGGAGAGAGATTCTGCTTAGCAGGCTCCACACTCAGTGTGGGCCCGACTAAGCAGAAAGCAAGAGTCGGTTGTTAAACTGACTGAGCCACCCAGACCCCCCTCATTTGTAGTGTTCTTATAACCAGTACCTAGCATTTCTTTTAAACAAATAAAAACAATTTTTGTACTGCAAAGAATTTGAAACTTGGGCAAGTTTCTTTACTGCTAGATCTGTTACCCACTGTCCTAGGAAACATCCCAGGGTGGATTTTTAAATAATCAGACTATACATGAACTCTGTTGTTCAGAAGCCAGCCATGTCTTAATCACCATGGGCCACACACAGAAATTCTCATTTTCACCAGATATCCAAATGCAGGAATCAAACTAGGGTATTCGCAGCTGTGACACGTTAGGAGCAACATACATCAACCGAGAGAGTGAGTTACTCGAGATTTATGCTTAGAAGGATCAAGGTGTGTTCCCATTGGAAAAGGGACTGAGGGGACAGAATAAGACAAGGGCAGCACATCTGAATTAGATTATGTAAAGTGACCTAAATAGGCAATTCTGGAGAAAGGGATGCAATCTGCCTCCCATGTAACATATACCATCGGCCTAGTGCTAACACGGCCTCTGTGTGAGTGACCAAACAATGCTGATTAATACAATTTGTTTCCTTGACATCATAACAGCTAAATTATGATGCTGATGAAATTATAGCACATCAGTATTTGAGGCATTAATTAAAATCTTGATGAGGGTGAGTTTCTTTCACAGAAACAATCCAAAATGAAAATCATATTTTAAAAACTATGATAATGGAGTTACCAAGAGCAAATTGCAAATAATGATTGAGATTATTTCAAGATGATTTCATCTGAATGGCCAAAATTAAGTTATTTGAGTGGGCCCTTTATTTCTTTTTTTGTTTCAGGTCAAGTAATACTACAAGTATTAATTGATGTCCCCCCCCAAAGAGCTCAACAGAGAGAAGATAACTGAAATAACAGCTATTGTTTATGATATATTTAATTATATCCCAAGCACTTTGCTAGTTTTTTTAAGTGCACTAATTCATCTACTTCTCACAAAACTTTTTAAGATAGGTACGCTCTTCAATATCTCAAATTATTGAGGAGGAAACAAAGACAAAGAAAGGTATAGCAACTTGCCCAAGGTTGCTCGAATAACAAATGGCAGATGTGGGATTGGAACTCAGACTCAACCCCTCAAGGCCAGCATTGTCCAGTAGAAGAGTCTGCAACGACAGTCCTCCATGTGACATTATCTAATATGGTGGCTACTAGCCACACAGAGCCCTTGAACAATTGAAATGTGGCTAGTGCCACATTTATTATTCATTTTCTTTTATTTAAATGAGTTTCCATTAAATTCCCACTTATGGCTAGTTCCTACCATATTGGATGACACACAACTCTGGGAGCTGTGCTTGGTCTTTGTGCTTTGTTACAAAGCTTCCACTGCATTTTACCCTTGCAGAATGGGAAGGGTCAGAAGGGTCAGCCACTTCAGGGTGTGAGCAGTTACATACATAGACACACACACACACACACACACACACACACACACATTCTCCCTCCCTTTCTTTCTCTCTGCTCTGTTTCTTTAGAGAATGCTTATATATACCCTCTCCATGAAATTTCAGTACCACAGATAAACTGTGTATCTTCTGTATTTATGGTTGCACTTTACATAAAACAAGTAATCCACTCCTAAACTAATTCAGATTATTTGCCAAATTCTGATTCCTGATGTTTTAAGATAAGCTTTCATGTCCTTGCTGGCTGTCTGCTGAGATTCACTCCCAGCAATTAGAGCTGCCTACATTCCTTGCCATGTGGTCTCCTCTATCTTCAAGTCAGCAAGGCTGATGCAGGATTCGATCCCAGGACCCTGCAATCATCAGTTCCTTCTTGTGCTTCGAATCTCTGACTTCCTTTCCCTGCCTTTGAACTCTAGGCTCAGATTTAAAGGGCTCATGTAACTGTCAGGCCACCTAGAAAATCTCCCTGTCTTCATACCAACTGATTTGAGACCTTAATTACATCTGCAAAAACCTTTCTCAGCAGCCCTGAGGTTAGTGTTTGATTAACGTTTGTATGTACCAGAGGCCTAGAATTTTGGTGACCATCTTGGAATTCTACCACATTCAACATATGTTCTCATTTAGTGAATTAAAACAATTCTGACCTAAGAACTAGAGCTTGTAAATTCTCAGTTCCTCTTGAGACCAGAAATACTTCTAAAACAGCACCTGCATCTCTCAGAGATGTTTAGAGATATCTAACTAGAAGATAGTTCAAAAGGTTGGGTGATTATTCTCATGTAGATTGTTTCTCAGCCTAAAGCCACAGTCATTAAGAAATAGAAATGATCTGATATGAGCTTATTTTCTTACAGGAGTGTTGGAAATTTTATTTCTTTCAAAAATAAAATTTAAAAAAGTTTATTAGAATATTTTCCCTTACATAAACATAAAACATATCTAAAATGCACAGATAGGCTGACTGAAGAAAGAAAAATAATCTATAGTCCCATCACACAAATCTAGTCCTTTAAACATTTGGTGTGTTTTTTCCCAATCATTTTCCCATGCATTAAATTTGTTTTTTTATAGTTATCCTCATACTAAATATTCACTTTTGTTTTCTGCTTTTTCCCACTTAACATTTTTTTTCCATTTAACATTATAGCATTAGGCAACTCTTTATGTTATTATGTTATTTCATAACCTTTTAATTACTACCTCATATCCCCTATGCGGACTCAACTATAATTTACATACCCTTTCACCTACTGTAGGTGTGTATTTCCAATTTTCCAATACCATAAGTACTATTTCAATAATAACCTTTTAACATGAGAATTCTTCTGTATTATTTTCCCACCAATAATTTACAGAAATGAAATTTCTTAGCCAAAAATTGAAGGTTTCATTTTAATCCTGGTGCACTTTCTGAGATATTCTTAAAAGAATTTCCCTTCGATCTTCCTTTAAAAGTCACTTCATTCTTTATCATTGAAATCGAATTGGGGGTAAGATATCGATTAGTTACAACCATTGACTACTTATTGACTCTCTTTGCACCCAGCAAAATAAGCTTTAGAGCTCTCATGAGAGTTGTAAGGGAATGAAGAATGAGACACAGACTCCATCACTGATGTCTGAAAAGATATTTCAAGGACAACGAATCCTTCAATTCTCAACCACAATAAAAAGAAGCCAGCTTTAAGCAAGAAGACCTCGCAACACCACGGTGTCTTTCCTGAGTGACCTTATCCCTCACATGCTCTAGTACCTAGAGAGTTATGTGGGGCATGAAATATGATAGCTCAATATCACTTTTGTGTAACAACAGCTTACAAACATTTTTATGTCATAAGCTGACTGTGAAGAGATCATTTCAGATCACCTACATCAAAGAGATGTCCCTTTGTTTTAGCTGTGCCTTGGCGAAAAAAGGTCATGAACTTTGGCCACGTTTGCTTTTGTTTTGGTTTTTAATTTGGGCTCTGCATAGTACTGTCAAAACAAAAGACATGCTGCAGCTGTTCTTCTAAGAGATTTATGTTCATGCTGTCTCTTCCCTCCATCTACCTCAGGGATGAGAAACGGGCCCAAGTGGGAGATGTTAGCCAACACAGTATAGTGGAAATAACATGACCTATGGAAAGTGCTAGATAGGGCTTCAAGTGCCTGTTCTTCTACACATTGGTTGTAGGACCAGGGGCAAGCAATTTATTTAATATTTATGAGTCTTTGCTTTCTTTTCTACATAATGGAGATGGTGATGCTTACCTCATAGATTAAAATTATATGGAGATGAGGTTTGCAACAAAACTGTCCAAGACTTTACCATTCTAAAATGAAGACGCCTCTTTGTCCTTACTTTCAAACTTCCAGCCCAGTATATTCAACCTCTACCCTACTTTCCAACCAACTATCTTTGAAGTATGTCTGAGACTTCCAGGTGCACCTCCTGTCTGCATAAGAACAAATTGGTCCATAGGCTTCTACTTTCACCTTCTGGGTCTTTTATTCATTTATTCAATAAATATTTATTAAGGTCTCACCATATGCCAGGCACTGAGAATCAATGAACAAGCGACATTCTTGTTCCAGAAATGCCTGGGGGAAATGTCTATGTTCTGAGGCTGGAGGGAATTGACACCACTTTGAGAGGAGTGGGCTTCTATTATCCCCACTCTGATCCCTACTTGTCCCCCATCCCCCTCAAATCTATTTAGCTACATCACCTGGTTCCCAAAGCACAAAGTCTCCCAGTCTTTCCTAAAACCATAGCCCTTAGGTTCCTGCCCTACCCCCTTCTATTCCAAAATGTTACAGAGCATTTATTTGGGTCCATTCTTTCTTCTACCCTTTGCCCCTGAGACTCCTTTCATCCTCCGGAAACAACTTCCTCCTGAGTCAAAACAAAATCTCTCCTACTTATCAATTCATTCAGCGGGATGCTTTGGCCTGAAGAGCGTTGTGTCCACTCCCCAGGCACTCCCCAGGAGGAAGTACAGCCTTTGAGTAAGACTCTCAGATAAGAGCAAGAGTACCTGGGTTTGGCTTTCTTATTTGCTGGCTTTGTGACCCTGGGCCAACTATATAGCCAGCCTCTGCCTCACTGTCCTTATCTGTAAAAGGGGCTAGAATAAAAGTTCCACCCCATGGGCTCCTTGTGTGAATAAAACAAAGTAATACAGACAAAGTGGTTCCAAGCATGCCTGCCAAATAGTAAATACCAGCAAGCTTCCTTCCATGAAGGTAAAAGGCTTTCAACAGCGACGCCATCACAAGGTTTCAACAGAGAAGGATTTTCAAAAAATCCTAACTGATTAAAAAACAAGAACAGCAACAACAAACCAAAAGATGATAGGAATTTGATAGTTGATTAGTTGATGTCTGGGTAGGGGGAGATCCTATGTGAAACAAATTTCTATAGTGACCAGAATAGGAGAATTTCTCAAGTCTTAACAATTGTTAAATACAAAGAAACAGTCAGTTAAAGGCCAGTTGAAGGCAAGAAAGCCTGCCTCCAGGTAAACTGCATAAACCTTTTTGGTTGGGGAAGCAGCTGGAAGAGTTTCTCATGAGGAATGCTATCTGATTTATTCCCATTTCAAAGCCCCTTGGACAAGGACAAAAAGGCCAAGGGACCTTCTGGGGCAGTCAGCTATATTGTAATATGTCAGGGACTGAACCCCTGTCTTTAATGAGGCTCGTTTGCTCATTGTCCAGGGAAGCTAGCAGCCCTTTGCTTAACAGTTTAATTGCTTTTTTCTTCACTGTTGAAAGCCAGCTTTGCAGGTATAGGCACAGGACTTTTGTCATGCCTTAAATGATGGTCAGGAAGGTGATGCCTCACCTGAGCAGACTGGGCACAAACGGGTGCCAGGTCATCTCTTAACGTTCCTTGCAGAGAGAAACCAACCCCTGGAGACTGTGCCAGTTGGGTCCCCTCAGTAACCAGACTCCCTGAAGTTTTTTTCAAACTGTAAAACCCATAAAGTGAAATTTATTGCACTTCGCTGTATTTTACTAGAGTGAGAGGGTTCTGATAAAATTTACTGGATGGACGTAAAACTCTGTCGATAGGAAAATGAACGCTTTCACAGGAACTTGCACGGAGCTGTTTTGATCACTGGACTGAATCTAGTACCTTGCTAGAAGGTTTTCTCTCTGTTTCAGCATAACCGAGGGCACGTAAATACTGCCTCAGCAGCAGGTAAATACTCCTCAGAAGCTCCAGCTTCGCAGCCTTGTGGCTGAGGCGGACAGGCATAATCTGACCTGCCACCCAAGGTCCTCAACCGATTCTGCTACGGCTGACATCCACCATCAGAGATGAAACAGTGTGCCATTCTTTCTGCTCTGGAGAGTGGGGTCACAGATAGGGATGAGAAGAAGCCCAGCCCCTCAAGGACGGTACTCACTGGGGAATCAAGATGGGCACTGGGGTTGGGAAGGGGTGTTGGGGGGGTCACCCTGAAGCTTAAAAGGGCATTTCATGGGACAGGACTCCTAAATCCTTCTGGAATATTGTCATCACGATCAGAAGGGAAAAGTACTCTGAGGAGTTATTAAACCCTAACTTCTTCCAAACCCTAACTTCTTCTTCTCCTAACCCTAACTTCTTAGATCTTGCTCAAATGAATCCTCTTCATTATCTAATAGAAAAGAATGAGAGAAGGAAAGAAAGAGAGTGAGAGACAGAGAGAAGGGGAGGGAGGAAGAAAGGAGGAAAGAACAAAAGGGAGGAAGGAAGGGAAGGAAGAGGGAAAGAAGGAAAGGCAGAAAGAGGGAAGGGAGGGAAAAAGGTGGGGGGAGATAACTTCTCTTAGAAGAAGTCTTCCTTAACTCAATTTTTTCCCCCGATACGTTTTCTCAACACATGTCCTGAACGGTAAGCACTCCTCATTCGAGATGTCTGCATATGTGTGTTTCTAACGCACTAAGGTAGTGCTTCCCGAAGTGTACAATGCCTGAGAGTAACACACAAAATATTTTAGGTAAGACAGGAGTGAATTTATTTTTGTACTCATGATTTATTTTAATGCAGATTAGAAAAATGACAATTTTCCATGTATAGAGATGACAAAAAATCCATTTTTACTTCATTTTTTTAAAAGATGCATTTATTTGAGAGGGGAGGGGCTAGGGTTGGGTGGGGGTGGGGATGAGTTCGGGGAGGAGGAGAGAGACTCTTAAGCAGACCCTGTGTTGAGCACAGAGCCCAACTCAAGGCTCTATCTCATGACCCCGAGATCATGACTTGAGCTGAAACCGGGAGTCAGACACTTAACCAACTGTGCCACCTAAGCCCCCCACCAAAATTTATTTTTAAAAAACATTTAGTTAAAACAAAAAGTCTGTATAAGAAAAAAACAATGACACATAACATCATGTAAAGCTTATGAAGTGGCACTGGGAAGTCAGCAGTTTAAAACCTTTATGTAAAAGACACTGTAGACATCTGGAAGAAATGTAATTATATTATCTCCATTTTCTCTTTCATTTTTTGTATCCCTTCTCCCTGATCATCACACTTTGTGGGACAGAGGCAAAGCTATATGGTCTGCACACTTTTGGTTTCTCCCTTGCACACACAGAAAGACAAATCCTTGCCTTCTCTCCCTACAGTGCAGCCATATGACTAATTCTGCCCATTCATATGTAAGAATAGGGGAAGCTCACCCCTAAGGCATGACCCTCCTCGTACTTTCTCTCTGTTCATCAGATCGCTTATGGTATGCCGAGGGCCCACCTAAGCATGCTATTTTCTAAGAGTTTAGAGTATCCTGGGTTTCAGCAAACAAATAGCCAACAATACCATAGGGCAAACTGATACACGTACTATCAGAAGGTACCAAAAAAAAAAAAAATTCACCTGAGTAAATTTTAAAGATTTTATTGACTTTATTCAGTGACTCATGAATCAGGATACCATCTAGCTCTTCACAGCTCCTTTGAAAATGAAAGAATTATATAGCAGAAGGGAGTAGGGACCAGGAAGCTAGATTAGCAAAAGGCACATTGGTTGTGGCAAGATCACTTTCCTTCAGGGGACGGCTGGGGTCAGTCAGGCAGATTCCCTCACTAGTGCTGGCCAGGTGATTCCTAACTGATTGGCTTAAGATTCCATTTCTGGGAAAGGCCAAAATTATACTTAAGTCTCAGTGACACAGAGCTGAGCATAAGTGATTCCATTTGGGGCCAGTTGTTTTAGTATTAACAGAGATAAAGCAGGAGCATAGAGTGATGACAGAGGAAAAAGGAACACAAAATAAAAGCAGAGATACCAGCAGTACTTCAAGAGTCCTTCTTACAAGCCAAGAACTGTGCTAAACACTCCACTTGCACTATCCCCTTTAATCCTCACCACAGCCCAATAAAGAACCAAAAACTGAAGAGGTAAAATCACTTACATAGGGTCCCTCACCTCTTGTCAAAGCCAGAAATGAAACACAGGAACCTTGAAGTAAAGTCCAACTTGACTTGTGTAGAAAGTCATTAGACCCAGGGATGAGAAAAAGTTCCAGGAGGTAAAGAAAGAGGTTAAAGAAGACACTAAGGTGTCTAGCCAATATGCCAGGGCAAAAGAATCGTACTCTTAACCATGGCAGAGAGTAACTGTTGTATTTTTAAAGATTTACTTGTTTATTTGAGAGAGAGAGCATGCATGCAAGCAGGGGGAGGGGCAGAGGGAGAGAGAATCTTTTAAGCAGATTCCCCTCTGAGTGAGGAACCTGAGATGGGGCTCAGTCTCAAGACCCTGAAATCATGACCCCAGCCAAAATCATGAGTCAGCTGCTTAACTGACTGAGCTACCCAGGTATCCCTAGAGCACCCAGTTTTTTAGAGGAAACAAGTATTTTCATTTATTTCATGTTGAGATTAAGAAGCTGATGGGCCTCTGGTTGAACCTGGTGCTTAGAATTCTAGTCGGTGTATCAGAAGAGAAGTCAGTCTCAAAAAATAAAGATTTGGGAGATGTTGCCACTCCAGAGGGAAACGTAACCAGAAAACAGGTCCACATATTTTTGGGAGATGGTAAGGATTAAGGCTTCTAGAACAGTAATGACAATGTTGAAGGCTAACTTTCTGTATTAAAGAGGTGAAAAGACAAAGAGAAGACAGTGAAGGAAATACAAAGAATCTATCAAACACCTAAAGAGGGCTACTGTTTAGATTCAAAATAATTCAATTCAATAGATATCCTTTTAGTCTTCATTAAGTCTAAGGCACTACACTAGTTTCAATGCAAGATGCTGTATGTAAGATTCCTAAACATGTTCCCTTTATCCAGGAAAAGCATCCATCCTCCTATACATATGATAATAAAGGACTAAGGAGACAGAAGAGTATCACAGTCAATTTCAAAGATGGTTCTACCTCTGGCTGCCCTTTGAGACTGGATATACACAGGAGACCACTTTGATCAAATGGATTAAATGAGTTTAAACAAGTAACTAGGCAAATCAGTAAACAACTTTTCCCACTGAAATTGCCCTAGTTTTTTTCTTTTTTCTTCCCCCTGCCCAACACTGGCTAAAATCAAGTGTCGTGGAAGAAACTACTCCAATCTTTTTTCACTGTTCCCAACCCTAAGTGAGGTTTGCTTTATCATTGAAACTAAATCAAAGAGTAATTGGTTTTGTGGGTCTGTAGGATAAAAGAACTAGATTAGAGGAATCTTGGGGTTGTTACATCCCAAACTACCTATTTTTACGGTGAGGAAAATGATTCCGAGGGCAGCTGAGGGGACTGCCATGGTGACTGGCTTAGATGGTCAGTAACCAAGCCAGAGCAGGAATTCTGTCGGGTTCCTGATTCCAGATTCAACTCTTTCTCTTTCTCTACCATAGCATGTTTCTCTTCCTATAATTTGCACAATTTGCCACACAACTAGTTGTCCATTCTCCTACAAGTAGTATTTATAAGTATTTTCCTTCTACAAATTCTGGTTACCTACTTGAAAATATAGAAGAGCTGGTGAATTATTTGGTCAGGTCAAGTCTCTTAATTTGAAGCCAGGTCATGGAACAGAATTTGGCTAAAGACCATTCCCAGAAAAGTCAGTATCCTACAAATACCACTATTTTGTTTTCCCCAACACTACACTTTTTTCAGGATTCAGAGACCGGGGACTTATGGGTTGGATAGAAGAGAAATACATCATAGAAGACCAACACTTTTTTCATTTTATAACCCTTGGATCAATGAAGTTGTATCTTCTCTCATATTTACCCTCAGTTACTACTTTAGCAATGGACATGGGTTTGTATCGATGTGGTAATAACTCATGAGCATATATTATTACAGGATGAAAGCTACACTGAATCAAGTAGTGTTGAATTAAAGGGAAAACGGTTAAGGAAATTCACTCTTAGGCTGAGAGATTATATGTCAAGCTATAGTCTAAAGTGAATTTTTATAGTTAAGTTATAAACCCTTGGAAATACTGAGACACTTAACTGCAGTTGGCATCTTTACGATTAGATCAAGACAAGTACCACCTTTAGAAACTACCAGATTTGCTCCCGTGGCAGTTGCAGTTTGGGACACATTCAAGGAAATGAGGAAGAAGAAACTCCATGCACTCAGACCATTCACTGAGTAAAGGGGAACAAATGGGCTCAGGACGAAGACAAAGAAGGGAGCAGGGGTGGTGGGGCTAAAAATCTAAAGGGATGAGGATAGGAAAGAGAGAAAGAAGAAAATGTGTGACAGAAGAGATTAAGAAAAGAGAGGTGAGACAGCAGAAGAGAAAATATGAAAAGGATGAGCAATCAGGACCATTTGAACATCAAAGTAGTGATGACAGATTAGAGCCTATTAAACACTATTGAACAAAACGAGAATCTCTGAATCAATGCTGTTACAAACTACTAAATACATAAATAGGGGAGAAGTAAATCTCTTTCTTATGAGAGAATGCCAACTAATCAATGTATAATGAATGACAAAATTAGAAAATCACCATTTGGCAACATCAGAGCAATGATTGATTCAGGCTGCTGTCATCAATTCGCTGGCTAAAAGTATAAGTATACCTTATTTTATTGCCCTTTATATTGCTCTTTACAAGTATTGCATTTTTTACAAATTGAAGGTCGATGGAAACCCTGCCTAGAGTGAGTCTATGGGTGCCATTTTTCCAGCGGCATTTTCTTGCTTTGTGTCTCTGCTTCACATTTTTGTAATTCTCATGAAATTTCAAACTTTTTCATTATTATTATATTTGGTATGGTGATCAGTGATTACCACTCACTGAAAGCTCAGATGATAGCTGTTTTGGCAATAAAGTATTTTTAAATTAAGATGTGTACATTTTTAAAAGATATAAGGCTATTGTATACTTAATAGACTATAGTATAAACATAATTTTTATATGCATTGGGAAACCAAAAAAATCCATTCAGCTTACTTTATTATACTACTCACTTTATTGCAGTAGTAGAGAACCGAACCTGAAACTTCCCTACGATATGCCTGTAATGGCTCAAAGTTTGATGAGGAACAGGATATTTATCTATACTCAAAGTACCTGCCTAGAAGATTGTGATTTATAATAAGAAATACGCATTCAGTCTTAGACCCCATTTCTGGCACACATGTCCTAAACCCCATGGAATTTCCTGATAAGAACAACAAAGGTGTCTCTTGTTATATTAATGAAGCGATTTTTGGACTCTACCTAAGGATGCGGGCTGGTTGCCAGAGGAACCAACCCTGAATAGAGGATTAGAAATTTCAGTTCCACCCCCTGATTTCCAGGGAGGGGAGAGGGCCTGGATGTTGAATCAATCACCAATGGCCAATGATTTAATCAGTTGTGCCTATGTAATGAAGCCTCCATTAAAAACCCAGAAAGAAGGGAGTTTGAAGAGCTTCCGAACTGGTGAACCAGAGCAATTCCACATGCCATTGTTCTGGGCCACAAACTCTGTAAGGACAGAAACTTCTTTTTTCAGGATCTTACTCTATTTATCTTCATCTGGCTGTTGATTCATATCCTTTGATACCTTCTCTAATAAACTGGGATAATCTAATGTGTAAATTGGTTTCCGGAGGTTTATGATCCTCTCTGGCAAGTTAATCGAACTCAAGGATGGGGTCATGGCAAACCCTGATGTTCAGAAGTATGGGTAACTACCTGGACTTGCGATTATCATTTGAAGTAGAGAGCTGTCTTGTGGCACAGAGCCCTCACCTGTGGAATCTGATGCCCTCTCCAGGTAGATGGTTTTAGCATTGAGTCAAATTACAAGACACCCCACTGGTACTGGAGAGTTGCTTGGTGATGTGGGGAATCCCTGCCACATGTTGGAATTGAATGCATTACCTTCACTCTTCTTAAGACATTTCTGAATCACCAAGGGGGAAAACAGCAGCATTATAGTGGAGGATCTGGAGACAAAACCTTAAGGAAGAGATCAAAGTTGAAATTAACCAGTATTAGAACAAATAGGCATGGTATGCCTTTTGACATGATGCACTGAGGACACAACTGTCACTCTGGTGTTATTCTTTCCCAAAGTAAATTACCTGGATCTAATCATGAGGAAACAGAAAAATGCCAGTTGAGGGTCATCTACATTACAACTGACCTGTACTCTTCAAAAATACCAATGTCATGAAAGTTGGGTATTCATCCTTTCTGATGGAGGCATAATACTCCATTGTACATATGGATCATATCTTTTTTATCCATTCTTCCATTGAAGGGCATTTTGGTTCTTTCCGCAGTTTGGCAACTGTGGCAATTGCTACTATGAACATTGGGGTACAGGTGGCCCATCCTTTCACTAAATCTCTATCTTTGGGGCAAATACTCAGTAATGCAATTGCAGGGTCATAGGGTAGCTCTATTTTTAATTTCTTAAGGAATCTCCACACACTTTTCCAAAGTGGCTACACCAACTTGCATTCCCACCAACAGTGTAAGAGGGTTCCCCTTTCTCCACATCCTCTCCCACACTTGTTTTTTACTATCTTGTTGATTTGGGCCATTCTAACCCATGTAAGTTGGTATCTCAATGTGGTTTTGATTTGAATCTCCCTGATGGCTAATGATGCTGAACATTTTTTCATGTGTCTGTTGGCCATTTGTATGTCTGTCTTCTTGAAGAAGTCTGTCTGTCACTTGAAGAAGTGTCTGTTCATGTCTTCTGCCCATTTTTGACATGATTATCTGTCTGTCACTTGAAGAAGTGTCTGTTCATGTCTTCTGCCCATTTTTGACATGATTATCTGTCTTGTGTGTGTGTTGAGTTTGAGGAGTTCTTTATAGATCTTGGATAACAGTCCTTTGTCTGTAGTGTCATTTGTGAATATCTTCTCCCATTCCGTGGGTTGCCTCTTTGTTTTGTGGACTGTTTCCTTTGTTGTGCAGAAGCTTTTGATCTTGATGAAGTTCCAAAAGTTCATTTTCACTTTTGTTTCCTTTGCCTTTGGAGACATATCTTGAAAGAAGTTGCTGTGGCTGATGTCGAAGAGGTTACTGCCTATTTTCTCCTCTAGGATTTTGATAGATTCCTGCCTCGTGTTGAGGTCTTTTATCCATTTCGAGTTTATCTTTGTATGTGGTGTAAGAGAATGGTCAAGTTTCATTCTTTTACGCGTAGCTGTCCAATTTTTCCAGCACCATTTATTGAGGAGACTTTTTTCCACTGGATATTTTTTTCTGCTTTGTTGAGGATTATTTGACCATCAAGTTGAGGGTCCATATCTGGGCCCTCTACTCTGTTTTTGTGCCAGGATCATGCTGTCTTGGTGATCACAGCTTTGTAGTAAAGCTTGAAATCAGGCAATGTGATGCCCCAGTTCTGTGTCTCTTTTTCAACATTTCCTTAGCAGTTCGGGGTCTCTTTTGGTTCCACACAAATTTTATGATGTTTGTTCCAGCTCTTCAAAAAATGCTGGTGGAATTTTGATCAGGATGGCATTGAAAGTATAGATTGCTGTGGGCAGTATAGACTGCTGTGGGCAGTATAGACATTTTAACAATATTTTTTCTTCCAATCCATGAGCATGGAATGGTCTTCCATCTTTTTTGTCTTCTTCAATTTCTTCATGAGTCTTCTATAGTTCCTCGAGTACAGATCCCTTGCCTCTTTGGTTAGGTTTATTCCCAGGTATCTTATGGTTCTTGGTGCTATCGTAAATGGAACCGATTCTCTAATTTCCCTTTCTATATTTTCATTGTTAGTGTAATAAGAAAGCAGCTGATTTCTGTACATTGATTTTGTATCCTGCCACATTACTGAATTGCTATATGAGTTCTAGTAGTTTGGGGGTGGAGTCTTTTGGGCTTTCCATATAAAGTATCATGTCATCTGCAAAGAGAGAGGGTTTGACTTCTTCATTGCCAATTTAAATACCATTTATTTCTTTTTGTTGTCTGATTGCTGTTGCTAGAACTTTTATATCAACATGGAGAGGACTGGAAAAGATTATGCTGAGTGAAATAAGTCAAACAGAGACAGTCAAGTATCATATGGTTTCACTTACTTGTGGAGCATAAGGAATAACACGAAGGACATTGGGAGATGGAGAGGAGAAGTGAGATGGGGGAAATTGGAGGGACAAACCATGAGAGACTGTGGACTCTGAGAAACAAACTGAGGGTTTTGCGGAGGGGGTGAGCCTGGTGGTGGGTATCATGGAGGGCATGTATTCAATGGAGCACTGGGTGTGGTGCATAAACAATTAATTTTGGAACACTACAAAGAAATAAAATAAAATAAAATGGAATAAAATGCCAATGTCATTAAAGACAAGGAAAAATGGAGGAATGATCCATATTAAAAGAGTCTAAAGGGATAAAACATCTAAGTGCAACATATGATCCTGAATTGGATCCTGGATGAGAAAAATGAAATTTGGTGTATATTTTATTGGATAAAAATGTTAATAAGTTTTGATAGATCAGGTAATAGTCTTGCATCAGTGATTTCCCAATTATGATCATTGTACTGTGGTTATGAAAGTTAATATCCTTGTTTTTACAAAGAAGTATTTAGGAGGAATAGGGCATCATGTCTACAACTTGCTCTCAGGGCAGTGTTAGCAGTACATTTGAGGGTTGCTCCATGAAGGCTATATGAGAAATCTTTGAACTATTCTTTCAATGTTTACTTATATCTGAAATTATTTCAAAACCCAAAGTTTTAAAGAAAAAGGATAAAGATAAAATAATAATTGATGACTATAGGGGAATGACCATGAATAAGAGATAAGTGTTCGATATAAATAAAGGAGGAGCTCCTGGCTGGCTCAGTTGGTTAAGCCTCTGACTCTTGGTTTTGGCTCAAGTCAGATTCTCAGGGCTGTGAGACTGAGCCCTGTGTGGGGCTCTATACTTAGCGGGGTCTGTGCTTGACATTCTTTCGCTCTGCCCCTCCTCCTACTCAGTCATATTCTTTCTTTCTCTCTCAAAATAATAAATAGATAAAATAAATCTTTTTAAAACATAAAGGAAAAAATAGAAGATAGCCAAGGAAAGAATAAATGAAGAAAACGCATATGTCAACAGTAATTAGTGACTCTGATGTTGTGTACTTTTAAAGTTAATTTCAAGGTCTTTAAAATCAGGGGCTCATAGATCCTGGTGAGCTTCAGAGCCTAAGAACTCCCTGAACTGGCATATAAAATATAGGCAGGCACAGGAATTTGTTTTTGGAAGGTTTCCTGACTTTCTTTAGATTTGAAAAGGGAGAGGTCAATCTTCTCCCCGCTCCCTGTACCCACCCCAGAGTTTAAGAACCAAATGTCTATCTAGAGGACACCATATTTTTTGTTGTTGCTGAATTTACTTGACTCATTTGCCATGTCTTCTCAGTAGACTTTTCTCCCTCAAACTTTCCTTGGAAAAGACAGAGGCTCTTTGCCATCCATAACAACTTTCCCTTGACCTCTGTGGAGATAAGAAATCAAGAGACATTGTGAAGTGCCTGTTCCTTTAGAACTTTTGTCAATTAGGCTGGCCTATGTCGAAAGCAGGGAAATCAAAAGCAATAACGTGCTGAAAAGAGAAAACGTTTCTCCTTAGGAGGGCAGGAAGTCCTTGGGAAGACCAGACCATTGCCATAGGCCTGCTTCTGTGGAGAAGAGAGGCTTTGGGAAGAAGAGTCTAGGGAACATGGGGTTCTCTATCTTTCAGCAGTGCTATGGGCACCATAGTACTATGGACCCTGACATAGGAATGGGATAATGATCCTTAAATAATGACTGCTGTCTCCAGAAGCTGCTGAGATCTATACAAATGAGATGCTTTCTCAAACCTGACCAGGGCATGGTATCAACCATGCTCAAGAGCTTGCAACAAATGTGTCCTGCAACCTCAGGACAAAGCAAAGAATATCAATCTTCACCCAAATGTCCCATTATGCTCTTCTTCATTTCCTGCAAGGCCTTTCTTAAGCAAAAGTGGCTGTGATGCCTCATGTAAATAGAAAATTCTAGAAGTGGGCAGCCATCAGATTTACTTACGTGGATTCTACTAACAAGCCATCAACACAAGGCTATGTTCTCCCCTACCACTTTCCCTTCTTCATTCTCAGCCACTAACTCTCTACATGAGGTTCTAGACAGGTCTGAGTTTATTTATATGGTCCTTAATTAGGTGACCACATATCACAGTTTGCCTAGAACAGGCCCAGTTTACACCTACTGAGGCACGATGATTATGTAGAGCATCCCTTTGTACTCTCAAAGGTGTCCTAGTTTGCATAGTAAATCATTTACTCATACCTTAATTCTCATTATATCAGAGAGATTAAGGATAACTCCGTGTTAATGCCAAAAAGGTCTTTGACCTTGCTAGTGTTACATGATCATCTCTAAACCAGTCGCCATCTTCCACGGAATGAAGTACACGGATTAGTTCAAGGTGGTCATGTGCTCATCTCAGATGTTGATAAGTCACTGATGAGCTCCATTAGAGGAAGACTTGTTCTGGAAAGGCAAAGAAGCCAAGGAAACCAGAAAGAAATTATTATAGGACATAGGACTGAGGGCCTGCTCAAATTTTAAACAGCTTGTTGGCTGGTTTAACTTCTATTGGCTCTGATTGCTATTATTTCATCCCAACTGAGCTGCAAACTCAGAGGTCAAAACTTGGTTTCAGATACAGATTTAGATAATATTTATAGATATAGATCCCCATCACATACATGCACTTGCATCCAAAGAAAATGTTCTCTAAATGTCTTTAAAATTAATTAAAGTTTAGAAATAAAAACTCAACCTAGTTTTCAGGTTACAAAAATTATTTTCATATACATAATCTAATTTATTTCTAGAGATTTCATAAAATGAATATTCTTTTTATCCTTTTATTGTACTTGTAGAAACCAAGGCCTAAGAACACATGTCTCTCTGGCCAAATTAATGGAACTCAAATCGTAGTTTTATAATTTTTAAATTCCATAATTTTTCTTTCATATCTGTGGCACTGTTGTTTTATTTTTCCTATTTATTTACCAGCCTTTATTTTGCTGTTATAATTAATACACGCTTATTACAAAAGAAAAAAAAACAAAATAGAGGAGGAAGAAATATAGAAAGGCACAGAATCAATATTTCCCATTTTTCAGAAATAATCAATATTAAGACTCTATTGTATTTCATTCCAATCTTTCCTTTATGCATATGGAACATATTATGGACTGAATTGTGTACTCCTACCCCAAGTACATATTAGAGCTCTAACCCCCAACATGACTATTTTTGGAGATAGGGTCTTCTAAACGTTAAGTAAGGTTAAGTGAGATCATAAGCCTGAGGACTTAACCCTCCAGGAGTGAGGTTCTTATAAAGAGGAAGAGACACCAGCAGCGAGTGTGCACAGATGAAGGGCCAAGTGAGAACATCGCAAGAAGGGGCCATATGTAAGCCAGGAAGAGATTCTCAGCAGAAAACAACTCTGCTGCTCCTTGATTTTAAACTTCCAGCCTCCAGAACTGTGATAAAATGAATTTTTGCTTTTCAAGTCATAAACCTATGGTATTCTGTTATGGTAGCCCATGCAGAATAATGTAAAGGATATATATTTTAAACAAATTTAAGATTATACTACATGTATATATCCTTCCTTTTTTGAAGTATTGGAATTTTCCCCAAAATTTCAGTATTCTTTGCAAATCTGATTGTTGAAACAGAAATATAATATTTCACCATATTGATATGCCCTGGATTATTTAACTAATTCTCTATTGGATATCTAAGGTGCTTTCAATTACAAAAAATCTGCAATTAAAACATTATTATAAATTCATATTGGCCAGTAGTTCTAGCATTTTAGTATAATGCATATATAAGGTAAGGAGAAGTTTATAGGTAAAGAAAAGTTTAAAATTTTGATATAATATGCAAAATTGCTTTCCAAATACCAAATACCATTTCCACATGCATAATTTCAGAATTTCTATTTCATTACACACTTCCACGCTTTAGTACCATTTACAAAGTATTTACCAATCAATAGGGGAAATTTATCTTATTTTTATTTTAATGTACATTTACTACATTTATAGTAAAAGTAAGATTTTTTTATGTTTCTTAACCATTCAATTTCTTCTTTTGTGAACTGCCAATATCCTTTTACCATCTTTGTAATTGGTTGGTTTTATATTTTTATTGATTTTTAAGTACTCTTTATATATTATAGATAGTAACTTAATCTCTCTTTGTTATAAAACTTTACTTTAAATGTCATTTTAATTTACTTTTGTAAATATTTATTCCCACCTTTACCCTAGGTTAAAACCATAAGTATGTTCCCTTATAATCAAAAAGGGCTGTTTTCTCTGTTCCTTTGATCAGGCCTAATGCCCACAAAAGGTCTTCCATGGACTGCTAAACCTTGTTATAAGTTGGTTCATTATGACAAAGATGTTAAGGTAAGGGTAGGTCAAAACATATTTACTGAAGCAAACTTTGTTCAGTGAAAACCTGATGTTACACAGTTAACCTCTGACCTAGTCTTAATTCTGTTCTCTAACTCCTGTGTTATATAAGAATACTGCAATTGTTTGAAGTGTTGAGTCAGATATGTCCAGAACTTCCAATTACTGTGAGAGGAACTCAGCCCAGCACTTTCAAAGCTTGACATGAAATAGCCACTTTATTTGAAAAGTGCTGTTTTAATCTGTGTCATAGCAACATTCAGAGTCTTTGGCTAAGATAAATAATTAACTTTCAGACTAGTGTGGGGAATTTGTCTTTTATTTTGCTAAGGAATTGTGAATCTGTGCCAAACATATATTATATTCCTAAATCATCCAACTGTGATATGAGAATAATATATATTAACTTTATTGGCTAAAGTGAAAACTGTGAAAACAGAATCAGTCTTAAAGAGGACTATAGTAATTTTACATAATGACATGCCAAGTTGTGGATCACAATCTGAAATCCTAAAGATTCTGCATATTTTACATGCTTTTCACATATTTAAAAAATTACGGCTCGACTGTTTCTTCCTGCCCAGTTTATGATAGAACAGACACAGTCACATTTGAAAGGAATGCTGTTTAGGCAAACCACATCACAGAGAAAATACAGGGCAGAGAGGTGCACTCCTTGGGTGTATTTTAAAGCACCTAAGTTTAGGAATTAGAACATTTGCTTTCTAACTCATCAGATGCCGTTTAGCCTGGGGTGGGTCACTCTACATCTCTCTCATTAAACTTTATTCCTGGATGTGGGAATAGTAGTTGTTTATTATACCTTAGAAGTTCAATAAGTAATAAAAGCATTAACAGGGCTCACAATTTACAGAATCCATAAAGAGCAAAATTTGTCCTGCAAACAGGTTTTGTTTGCCCTGCAAGGTGTTTAAAAATAGATTGAATCTGAGTACCCTTAGAGGACACTCATGTCCCCATTTACAACTGTCACTTCTTCTTGTCTTGTACCCACCCAGCTTTATCTCCTGGGCTTTGCAAACATCGAGTGGGGAGCCACAATGGTGTTCCAAGTGCGGTGTGCAGATCACCTTCGTACAGGTGCTTATTTAAGAAAGCAGTGACCTGGGTCTTAACCCAAACTTATTAAATCTGAATCTCTAGAGGATAGGGTCTAGGAATTGGTGCTTTTAATAAGAACCACTGAACAAATGTGAGACTGTTATTTTTCATCTTTAAAAAAGCAGTCATGATGCATGCAGAGGAGTCTTCAGGGAAATTAAAAACCCTCGCTCTCACAGCCATAGGCAGAATGAGCTACAAGAGTCTAGCTTAGACTTGTCTAATTGTATACTTTTCATGAATGACATTAAACATGAGTAAGAATGGGCTGTGGAAAGCCATTCAATCTTCCTCAGTTTCCTCCCCTGTACCAAAAGAGGATGGATCTTTGAGCTCTGTTCCTGCTGCAATGCCCATGTCTCGGTGGGCTGTCTCCTTCCAGAACTTTAAGAGATCCTGCACTCTAATCCCACAGTCAATGTGGGATATACTGGTAAACTCTATTAGCGTCCTTAATGGATTGTTTAAAAAATATTGATTATTGCCCTCTGCAGTGGACATCTGCTTGTTTTGATTTCCTAGCATCTACTCTGCCTTCTGGAGATAATGGAAACCCAGTTGGACATTGGGGAACCATTAATCACGATGGGACTGTTCATTAAGTTCGCGTGATCCACGCTTGGCCAATCAGATGTTCTCTTCCAGGGACTGGCATCTTGGATGGTGTGACTCCGGAGCAGAAAATAGACAAAGCTTATCTAGAAGGCAGCACCACGAGCCGACAGTCCACCACCCTGCTCCAAAGGCCCAGATTTACCATGGCCCTGTCCTTTCCAAGCCCGGATCTTTTCTTCTATGAGCCACCACAGATCTTTTCAACTAGCCCTTTAATTTCACTTGAGTTAACCAATGACAGCTTCTGCTACCAAAAAAATTTAATTCATTCCCTTGCAAAAGTCTCGGCGTCCTCTCTCCCAGCATTTAGAGAGCAAATCAGAGAGGCTCAGGTCAGAAAAGAGGCTTGAAGAAAGCTCACCTGCAGAAGAATTTTACCCTCCCAGCTGATGCCTTGATTTCGCCTGGCGTTTTAATTCTTGCTCAACTCCCCTGATGCAGTCTGACAGTTTGAGGAGTACTGTTTCTCTACGATAAGAAAGCATTTGCCTTAGGGAGGAGGGAGAAGATTGAATGGAAGTGTTTTATATTCACTTGAACCACAATTATTTTGCTGACACAGGGCAAGGTATTAACAGGGTTTTGCTGTTGGGGAATTAAAAGCCATTTGGCCTATCCCTTGTTCATACGTTTCTCATTTTTAATATTGTGGTTTAAATACAGTAACATGTGGTTAAGAAAAAAATAAAAATGTGCACCCTGACCTATATGGATATTCAAATCCCCATGTGATTGTGGTGTTTGGGGAAGATCTAGACAGAAAGGTTTCCACATTCAGGCTTCAAGCCACCCTCCCGGTTTAATCCCCCTTGATCCTTTCACACCCCTTTTCTGGGGCCATCTATTCTGTCCTCTAGCATCTGGTTCTCATCCCTTGCTATGCATGTGAATCACTTGGGAAGTTTTTCAAAATACTGATTCCTCACCCCCATCACAGAGATACTGCTTTAATTGGTGTAAGGTACTGTCTGGGTATCGAGATTTGTGATGGTCTCCAGGGGATTCTAATGCACAGGCAAGTTTGAAAATTCACGGTGTAGGGCAAGTTATCGGCACACACCATCCACAGCCAAATCTAGGACTCTTTTTGTTTTGTCATTAAAGTTTCTTTCTTTTTTCTTTTCCTTAAAGATTTTATTTATTTATATGAGAGAGAGAGAGAGAGAAAACACAAGCAGGGGGAGTGGCAGGGAGAGGGAGAAACAGGCTCCCACTGAGCAGAGAGCCCGATGTGAGGCTCAAACCCAAGATCATGACCCAAGCTGAAGGCAGACCCTTCACAGACTGAGCCACCCAGGCACCCCATAATTAAAGTTTTCCTGGAGCCCAGCCATGTTTATTCCTTTGCATGTTGCTTATTATACTCTCTTTTACAACGACCTAGGTGAGCAATTGTAACAGAGACCTTATTGCCTGCAAAGCTGAAAATATTTAATATCTGAACTGTTAGGTAAAGAAATGTTCAACCTCCGCTCTGGAACAGTGATTCTCGAACGAGTACTTGTGTCAGAATTGTTGGGTCCACGGCTCCGGGATTGCAGGAGGAACAATAAAAATGGCCACCGGGCTGTCATCTTCCAGGCCGCCCTCTTCCTTTACCCATGACTCTCCCGCGGGAAGGACGTATGCCAAGGACACGCCTCCATAAGTAAATGAATACCTATGCAGGAAACAGGAACATCAGGACTCCCCCTGCCCTCCAATCCCTGAATACCTTACCTTATATGGCTGTGAACCTATGCCCTGTCTTAACCCAAATAAAAGACTCACTGGACCCCCCTCCCAGGTGCGACTTCCCTGACTCTCCTCTCCGGAGTCGTGGAACCTCTCCGGAGGGCGCCTTTAATAAACCTTGCCTTGCGCCTATCTCGCCTGGTGTCATGGGTATCTTGCCTGTAAAACCTTACAAGAATCACCTTGTAAGGCTTGTGAAAACACTTTGCATGACCATACCTGCAGAGCTTCTGTGTCAGTAGCTCTGGAGTAGGGCAGGAACATTTGTACTTTTTTTTTTTTAAGGATTTTATTTATTTATTTGAGAGAGAGAGAGTGAAAGCAAGAGAGATCACAGAGGCAGAGGAAGAAGCAGACTCCCCACTGAGGGTAGAACCCAATGCAGGACTCCATCCCAGGACCCTGAGATCATGACCCGAGTCAAAGGCAGACACTTAACTGACTGAGCCACCCAGGCGCCCCTGGAAAATGTGTATTCTTAACAAGTTCCCAGGTAGAGCTGATCCTGCTGGTTTGAGATCACACTCTGAGAGTCATTATACCAGAGCAGTGCTTCTCAAACCATAGCTGCCTAGAAATCACTGGAATTCTTACTGAAGTGACTCGGCTTCAGTCAGTCTGGAATGAATGCTGAGGTTCTGCATTTCTAACAAGTTCCTAGGTTATGCCCATGAGGCTAGCCCATGGACCACACTTTGAACAGCAAGACTTAAAACATTTTTGATTTTCCACCTCTATAACTTTGTTCACAATGTCTTGACTCTGAGTGTCCAGTTTTTATGCATTTTCAAAATTTCTCTTCCATGAAGAGATGACCTCTTTTTTTGTATTTGATTTCATTAGAAACCCAAAGTGCCTTTCATAGGGTGCCTTTCAGCTTTTCACCTTTGTGTTCACAATTACATATTTTGTATCTATTCCACTAGATAGAAAACACCCTGACAAACATTTTTTTTTGCCACTTTTAAAAATTATTATTAACATATAGTGTATTATTTGCCCCAGGGGTACAGGTCTGTGAGTCATCAGTCTTACACAGTTCACAGCACTCACCATAGCACATACCCTCCCCAATGCCCATAACCCAGCCACCCTATCCCTCCCCCCACCTCCCAGCTACCCTCAGTTTGTTTCCTGAGATTGAGAGTCTCTTATGGTTTGTCTCTCTCTCTGATTTCATCTTGTTTCATTTTTTTCCCTCTCTTCCCCCACAATCCTCTGCCTTATTTTTCAAATTCCACGTATCATTGAGATCAAATGATAATTTTCTTTTTCTAGTTGACTTATTTCGCTCAGCATGACACCCTCTAGCTCCATCCATGTCGTAGCAAATGGCAAGATTTCTTTTCTTTTCTTTTTCTTTTTCTTTTTTTCTTTCTTTCTTTCTTTTTTTTTTTTTTTTTTTTTTGTTGTTGTTGATGGACAAACATTTTAGACATGGCAAGAGAACATAGTAGAAATGCTTAGAGATGAAGATCCAAGGTAATCTGACTGTTGATGTTCTCATTTTTTTGTCCTTACCATTTCAAGCAAGAAGTAAAATTATGGGGCTCCTTTGCCCCAAGGGAAGTTTGCTGCATGGTGGAAAGCTGAAGCTGCTGACAGTCAAGAACATGCCTATCTCATTGAAAAGCTCAAAATCATGAAGAGCCTATGTCATGTGTCCCAGGGAGAGTGGAAGCAAAGAGTGCCTTGAAGAACATGAAAAGATAAAGACTGGGCTTTTCTCTCCCAGACTGAGAAGGGAGGCTGCAGTTACCCATACCTTCTCCCAGCCACACCCAGAGTGGCCCCAAGCTCAGAGAGCAGCAGCTGTGTGGTGTTCCTAGAGAGACTCGATATGGTCCCTGAGGTTCCCAGACCTGGAGAAGTCTTCCCATCCTATGGGTGGTGCAGAATTAGAGAGTTATGTGGTTTCAAAGAACAAGAGGGGCTTAGCCAATGCTCTTGTCCCTGTTGACCAAGGTGGCATGGGGTAAATATGCTATTTCTTATCTTCCAGGCACCACATAAGCTTCTCAGATTCTTATAAAACACTAAGGGCAAATCTGATTTGCCAATCAGAAAACCCCAATCAGTCCTGGTATCAAATCTGAATTGATCTAAAGACTACATCAGTATGATTCTTGTTTTGAAAATCCCAAGTTTGTGGACAATGATTCACCATTAGGTACATTTCTAGAAATATTACTTGATGAAATAATTGAAAAATTGACAAAGATTTATCTATCAGGGTATTCATCATAGAGTTAGTTATTTAAATATTATAAGTGTATTTTGATACAACCATAAAATGGACTACTATTAAGAATCATGTGGGGCACCTGGGTGGCTCTGTTGGTTAAGTGTCTGCCTTGGGCTCAGGTCATGATCCTGGAGTCCCGGAATCATGTCCTGCATTAGGCTCCCTGCTCATTGAGGAGTCTGCTTCTTCCTCTGACCCTCTCCCCTCTCATGCTCTCTCTCAAATAAACAAATAAAATCTTTATATATGTAAAAAAGAATCATGTGCGAAATATTTTTTGATGTCATGAAAAGTTATTCTCAATATTTCACTAAGGATAAAAAGATTATAAATTAGCATATACAGACTGATCTTAACTTAAAAAAAAAAACAAACCTGTCTACAGGCTTCAAAGTACTGAAAAGATCAAATAAAATATTAATAGTGGTTAACTGTAGGTAGTGAGATGGAGTGATTTTTATTTTCATCTTTGTGGCTTTCTAAATTTTCCGAAACCTTGACAATAAAAAATGTATATATTTCTTAATATCAAAAAAAAATGTTTAAAGGTCATTTTTTTAAATACAGCTTTGAGTCTTAAAATCCAAAAAAAAAAAAAAAAAGAAAAACCTCTCACTTTGGATGCCACAAGTACTCAAATCTCCATAGCATAGTGAAGATTAAATCTCCATTTATCTGACATTTTGCTTTTCTTTCCTGAGGCCTGAGCTAACAAGCTTTTAAAAACTACACTTTTGTGGCTTATTCTGAAAATTTTCACCAACTGCACCTGCCTAATGTCTGCTCTCCCTACCATTAGTAACATCTGTCTCTAGACTATCATCGACCTGGCTGTTCTAGTTAGCTTCTCAACGCGCAGAACATTCAGTGCTGAAGAGAAGTTCAAGTGTACATTCAAATCTCAGCTTTGAACGGTCAAAAGCACAGAGAAAAAACACAAGCAAAACCAGCGAATCACTGAAGAAGTAATTAGTACAAGTTTATTGTGCCCATGCCAAAAGGACAGTATGCAAACCAAGAGCACTCAAAACAAACCAAGGACTGAGGCTCAGAGGTATATGTTACAAAGCAACTTATTCAGGGTGGAGGCAGTGACGGTTTAGTCTTCACAGCAGTTGGCTACAATATTAGAATTTTCTTACATGAAAGGAAGTTGGTTAGTGGTTATCTTTTACCAATTTCAGGGAATGATTTAAGTTTCAATTATGATTTTCAGAGGCACTAGGAAGCAGTGATTCAGATCAAGTTAGCCTCCATGTATTATAAATTATAATTATAAAATATATAATTGTAATTATAAGATTATTGCTTGTATGACTAAACTGGCTTTGTCTCCTCAGGGAATTTTCAAGGTTAGTCTCCATTTGTGTTTGGCTCTAACAGTACTGTCTAGCTGTGTGTAGGCACTAAATCTCAACCAACTCATCTTTATTGTGGGGTGATAATAGCACCTACATTAGGGTTGTTGGCTACAAGGATGAGCACTCCATGAAACGTGCAGCAGTTTGGTTACTGCCACTCTCTTAGCTTTGAATTACTCCTTGGGCTTCCTCTTTTTTCTTTTTCTTTTTTTTTATTTAATATTTTATTTATTTATTTGACAGAGAGAGATACAAGTAGGCAGAGAGGCAGGCAGAGACAGAGGGGGAAGCAGGCTCTCTGCTGTCAGAGAGCAGGACATGGGGCTCGATCGGAGGATGCTGAGACCATGACCTGAGCTGAAGGCAGTGGCTTAACCCACTGATCCACCCAGGTACCACTTCCTTTTTTTTTTCTTATGTGAATACCATTACTTAACCCTGAGCCAAGGAAATGCAAATGAAAACCAGAAATGAGATAATATCCCCACCAGGTCTTTTTTTTTTTTTTATTTTATTTTTAACTAAATCAATATGTTGAAAAGGACATTGGAATAATGGAAACCCTAATAAACCGCTGGTTGCTGTAAACTGATACAACCACTTTGGAAAACAGTTTGACATTGTTTAATAAAGTCAAAGATATGCAGCCTTATGGGCCTTCCGTTTTTCTCCTAACTACATGTTCTAGAGAAATTTGTGTATATGGGAGTCAGAGCACATACTGAGAATGTTTGTATCAGCACTGGTATTACTGAATTGCATCCTCCCCAAAATTTATATGTTGAAGCTCTAACCCCCCAGTGTGACTGTGTTTGGAGAAACGACCTTCAGGGGGTAATTAAGTTTAAATGAGGTCATAAGATGGAGTCTCATCTCATAGAATGGTACCCCAAGAATGGTCATATGTGTATGACTTCTTTACCTCCATAATCACACAAGCCAATTCCTAAAAGAAATCTCCCTTTTTCTCTCTATGCCAGACTAGGTATTATATTGAGGGAGTAAAAGAAAATATTTCTTTTAGGAAATGTGTCATATGATTATGAAGACTGAGAGGTCCCATGATATGACATCTACAAGCTGGAGAACAAAGAAATTTATAATTGTGTAATTAAGTGCTGTGTAATTAAGTTGCGTGATTAAGTACAAGTCTGAAGGCCAAAGAATCATGAGTGCAGATGTGATGTCCAAGGGCAGAACATGAATGTATGGATGTCCTGGCTCAAGCAAAAAACAAATTTTCCCTTCCTGTCTTTTTGTTATATTCAGGTCCTCAGTGAGTTAATTGATTCCCACTAGCATTCATGGGGGTGATCTTTACTCAGTCTACTACTCAAATGTTAATCTCCTCTGGAAACACAGACACACCCAGAAATCATGTTTTACCAGTTATCTGGTAAACCCTTAGCCTAGTCAAGATGGCACATAAAGCTAAGCATCACAACATGGGAAAATAAAACAGGTGTCTGCACACAGGAAGAAAGCCCAACTGTGTCAGAAACCAAACTCTATCAGAACTTTGATCTTGGACTTTCCAGCCTCCAGAATGGTGGCAAAATAAATTCTGTTGTTTAAGCCTCCTAGTCTGTGATGTTTTGTTATGTCAGCCTGAGCAGATTTAGACCAGCAATATTTCAAATGGCACTGAACTGGAAACAACCCAAATATTGATTAACCAGAGAATAGATGGTAGAGTTATGGCACATTCACTCAAAGGAGTACTCTACAGCAAAGAAAAAGGAATAAACTACAGATAAATGGATAAATACCACAAACCAATACAATGTGTAGCACAAGGAGCAAAATATGAAAGAAAGTATACAGTATGATTCCATTTATGTAAAGTTCCATGATAGGCAAAACTGAACTACATTTTTGGAGGGATACATACTTAAGTGTAAGACTATGTTTTAGAAAGGCAAGGAAATTGATTACCATTAAAGGCAAGTTCATGATTCACCTCTAGAGGGGCACAAAGAGTATTGTATTAAAAAAGGAAGACATTGGTCTTCTGGGTTGCTGACAATATTCTATTTGTTGGCTTTGGCAATAGTTATACAAGGACCCATTTTATAATCATTTATTATACGGACATTTATGATTTATGCATATTTCTAAGCAAGTGCTATATTTCACATTTAAAAACATTAAAAAAACATTAAATGTATTTAGGGGAGTGTTAGTAGTATGGCACCCTGAATGTGTCCCTGCTGTTTGTTAATCTTAATTCCTACCTAAGAGTAGCAGACAAGGCTATAGAATGAGAGTGTGACTTTAGACTGTATAAATTATCTCTAGATAGAGGAAGGTGGAGCCAGACTTTTTCTTCTGGTCTTAGGCAGAGCCCAGAACTGTGGAGAATTTTGCAGCAAAATCAGTACACCTATAATCTTGGAGAGGGCATAGCTGTTGGAAATCTGCGGCATTCCAAGAAGAAGAGAGACACCCTTCTGCAAGATATTACAGGGAGATTTTTCTTTCTCTTTCCCTTGGGAACTTCACCTGGGTACTGACAATTGGGCACTCAGTTGGGTATTGAACTGAACACATACGCAGAGATATCTTTGTGCTCACCACCTACAGAAGTGAGTACCCCACGAGCTCACACTGAGCCCTCTTTCTTTTGTCTAAAAGAAAACTATAATTTCTCTAAAGGGTCTTAATGGCCAGAAAGAGGAAAAACACTCAGAACACCCAGTAAAGCTGGTTCTTAACTAAATAAAAATGTTAACTAGATAGACAATTACTAAAACAGTGCAACGAACATAATATAAGAGATTAGGAGATTCTGTTTCAGTCCCCAAAGGATTTGTGGACCTAGAAATCATGATTTTTGAATGAAAACTTTAATTTATAAATTGAATGAGAATTAATGAGTGTCCCAGCATATCAAATGGAACATATATCCCCAAACATTGTATACTTCAAAGAGATGGGGATCATGAGGGAAAAGTTAGAAGACTTGGAAGATGATTAAGCATGAATAATAGAAAATCTTGAAGGAAAAAAAGAAAAAAAAAAACAGATAAAAGAGAGATACTATTTAAAGTTTCTATACTGAAAAAAACTTGAGTCTCAACACATAAAAGGCCTCAGTGAGTTCCAACTGTTACTTAAGAGGATGATAACTGGGACGCCTGGGTGGCGCAGTTGGTTGGACAACTGCCTTCGGCTCAGGGCGTGATCCTGGAGTCCCAGGATCGAGTCCCACATCAGGCTCCCAGCTCCATGGGGAGTCTGCTTCGCTCTCTGACCTTCTCCTCGCTCATGCTCTCTCTCACTGTCTCTCTCTCAAATAAATAAATAAAATCTTTAAAAAAAAAAAAAAAGAGGATGATAACTATTTGCAAATTTTCAAAAAAATCACTCTGGAATTAGAATAAAATCTATAGATAATTGAGAGATAAAGATTTGTAATCATTCAAACACCAGGAGGTTGGGAATATATTTGTATACATGAAAGAGTTCAAAGGATTTGGTGATCATAGGCCCCCTTTAAGGAAAGGACCTTCACCAAAAAAAAAAAAAAAAAAAAAAAAAAAGTCACAACAAAGAACTCAAGATAGGAGAAGACGAAGAGGAGAAGAAACAATGGTTCTCGCAAAATATAGAGCTATAAAGTTGTCTGGGAGCATAAATATATGAGCTAGAATAAAGATTCTTAAAAGGTAAGAGCCATGTTTCAAGGGAAGACATAATAATGGATTAGAACTGAACTGAAATGTTTGTTTTAACTATCTTAACAAAACCTGAGCTGTCAAGGTGGTAGAGATGGGGAAAGAATAAGCACTAGTAAACTAGTGTTAAGAATAGATCTTCTTGGGGCACCTGGGTGGCTCAGTGGGTTAGGCCGCTGCCTTCGGCTCAGGTCATGATCTCAGGGTCCTGGGATCAAGTCCCGCATCCGGCTCTCTGCTCAGCGGGGAGCCTGCTTCCCTTCCTCTCTCCCTCTGCCTGCCTCTCTGCCTACTTGTGATCTCTCTCTCTCTCTCTGTCAAATAAATAAATACATTTAAAAAAAAAAAGAATAGATCTTCTTGAAGGGAGATGTGTGGCTGATAGGATAGAGTTAGTACTTCGTTTTCATATAACTGAAAAGTATGAGTTTGTGAATATCAGGAAAGGGAAAATGGGATGGAAAATACAATTGCCTTTCTAAATGGATGGATGCAGGTAAGGGGACAGGGTTGGAACAGTCTGCTCAGTCTGCTCCATCAAATAAGAAGAAAAAGGCAGATGGATGTGGCTCATCATTAACTGACAATAAAGTTTATAAAAATAAATTGAGGTCAAAATAATAATTAACAATTAATTTAAAAATTGTACCATTAGCTTTGTATTTTAGAATCGAGCAAAAATTTTGGCTCTGAACTAAGTTTCCATTTTGATACAAATTTTCCCAGATATTTTATTTTTTGATAATCTATGCAGTTTTATAAATTGCCTTAAATAAATTTTACAAGACACAGTGTACATTTTAAAAAGCCATTTGTAATAAGATGCAATATACATTTTTGGAGAAAAGCCTATATACAAGTATATTTTAGAGACAAATATGACCCAAAAAAGTGAAAAGAAGGAGAGTAAAGTGATGGTCAAGGAGATACCATGCAAAAGCAAGCATTAAGAAGAAAAGAGTGACAATATCAAACTTGGATAATGATTTTAGGTTAAAAATACTGGACAGAATAAGATATACTTGTCATAAATCTTTATGCATTGAAATACATAGCAGTTGAATATAAAGCAAAAATGCATAGAAATGCAAATAAAATTTAATAAAAATGCAAATATAGTACTATCCTTTAGTATGCCTATTCAGAATTGAAGAGTTGTGTTAGACCAAAAATGAGGATGCACATAAAAGAACTGAATAGCACAATTTAATAACTTTTAAATAGAAAAATACATTTTGTATATATCCATGGAAAATTTATAAGAATTAATTACACTTGGCTAAAGAAACTATATAGGATATGTTCTGTGATCAAAATATAATGAAGTTAAGAATAACTAGGTTTTTTTTTCTTTTTAAAGTAGAATGAAATAATAATTTATAAAGGACTTTGGACCACAAAAGAAATTAAACCTAAAATTTCAAGTTGTCTGGAAAGGAGTGAAAATGAAAATGCTTCATCAAAAACCTAAGAATTTTAATAAAGGTTTTTTTTTTTTAAGGGAAAATGTATGGCCTTCAATGCTTTTATCAGGAAAAAAGAAAGATAAAAAAGGTGGGGGGAGAAAGAAGGAACTAAATACTTCCTAAATCTTTTTGACCTATTAAATTTTTAGAAAAAAATTAAGCAACAAAATTACCAAAATTGGCAAATGGAAATTAATAATTAATAATATTAATAATAACTAAGACTGATTCAATGAAAAAAAAACAAAGAATATAGATATTCAGAAGCTGTTTCTTTTTTCTTTTTCCTGCCTCTGATGGTATTTAAGTTTTTTTTTTTTCCAGTGTTCCAAAAGTCATTGTTTATGCACCACACCCAGTGCTCCATGCAACATGTGCCCTCCATAATACCCACTACCAGGTTCACCCAACCCCACGCTCCCCTCGAAAACCCTCAGTTTGTCTCTCAGAGTCCGCAGTCTCTCATGGTTTGTCTTCCCCTCTGATTTCCCCCAACTCACTTCTCCTCTAAATCACCCAATGTCCTTTGTGTTATTCCTTATGCTCCACAAGTAAGTGAAACCATAAGATAATTGACTCTCTCTGCTTGACTTTATTTCACTCAGCATAATCTCTTTCAGTCCTGTCCATGTTGATACAAAAGTTGGGTATTCATCCTTTCTGATGGAGGCATAATACTCCATTGTATATATGGACCATATCTTCTTTATCCATTCTTCTGCTGAAGGGCATCTTGGTTCTTTCCACAGCTTGGCAACTGTGGCCATTGCTGCTATGAACATTGGGGTACTGGTGGCCCGTCCTTTCACTACATCTGTATCTTTAGGGTAAATACCCAGTAATGCAATTGCAGGGTCATAGGGTAGCTCTATTTTTAATTTCTTAAGGAATCTCCACAGTCTTTTCCAAAGTGGCTGCACCAACTTGCATTCCCACCAACAGTGTAAGAAGTTTCCCCTTTCTCCACATCCTCTCCCACACTTGTTGTTTACTGTTTGTTGATTTTGGCCATTCTAACTTGTGTCAGGTTGTATCTCTATGTGGTTTTGATTTGAATCTCCCTGATGGCTAATGATGCTGAATATTTTTTCATGTGTTTGTTAGCCATTTGTATGTCTTCTTTGAAGTGTCTGTTCATGTCTTCTGCCCAATTTTTGACAGGATTATCTGTCTTGTGTGTGTGTTGAGTTTGAGGAGCTCTTTATAGATCTTGGATATCAGTCCTTTGTCTGTAGTGTCATTTGTGAATATCTTCTCCCATTCTGTGGGTTGCCTCTTTGTTTTGTGGACTGTTTCCTTTGTTGTGCAGAAGCTTTTGATCTTGATGGAGTCCCAAAAGTTCATTTTCGCTTTTGTTTCCTTTGCCTTTGGAGACATATCTTGAAAGAAGTTGCTGTGGCTGATGTCGAAGAGGTTGCTGCTTATGTTCTCCTCTAGGATTTTGACAGATTCCTGCCTCACATTGAGGTCTTTTATCCATTTCGAGTTTATCTTTGTTTGTGGTGTAAGAGAATGGTCGAGTTTCATTCTTCCACACATAGCCGTCCAATTTTTCCAGCACCATTTATTGAAGAGGCAGTCTTTTTTCCACTGGATATTTTTTCCTGCTTTGTCAAAGATTATTTGACCATTGGGTTGAGGGTCCATATCTGGGATTTCTATTCTGTTCCACTGGTCTATGTGTCTGTTTTTGTGTCAGGACAATGCTGTCTTTGTGATCATAGCTTTGTAGTAAAGCTTAAAATCAGGCAACGTGATGCCCCCAGTTTTGTTTTTCTTTTTCAACATTTTTTAGAAATTCTCTTCTGGTTCCATACAAATTTTAGGATTGTTTGTTAGAGCTCTTTGAAAAATGCTGGTGGAATTTTGATCGGGATGGCATTGAAAGTATAGATGGCTCTAGGCAGTATAGACATTTTGACAACGTTTGAGCCATGAGATACCTGGAAATAAACCTAACCAAAGAGGTAAAGGATCTGTATTTGAAGAACTACAGAACACTCATGAAAGAAATTGAACAAGACACAAAAAGCTGGAAGAGCATTCCATGCTCAGAAGCTGCTCCTTTGATAAGATCTAAGGTTTCTTAAAAACCAAGAAAGCCCAATTAAATAAGGAATAAAAAGCAAAAATATACAAGGCTAGAAATGAATTAGAACACATCATCACAGATGCAAGAGAATGCTCAGAAAAACACTTGTAACCCCAGCAACAAACTGGAGGAAGGGGTCGGGGGAATTTCTTTGTAAAATGTGAGTCCTCACCACAGTGCTTTACACTTAAGTTTGATAATATCATCTATCAGTATTATTGTTATTAGCATAACACACTCAAATATTTCAACCAATTCACTATAAGATAAAGCTCGAACTTCTCTCTCTGAGAAAAATCACCAGAAACTATCAAAGGCTAAGCATCATCTCCATTATTAACAGACATTTATGGAACATGCATTGAGCTGAAACATACACAAGAATAATTACTTCAGACTCTGGGGGACAAGGTCCAAATAGGCAACTGAGATAACACCTGTTATGGGAAGACAGGGGTAGGTTAGATCTCTTCAGTTGGTTGATGACAGAAGGACTTCAGGGTTCAAGTTGAACCCTGAAGGATGAGCTGATTAAAACAGACTTTGAAGAGGAAAAGGAAGGGAGGCTGGAAAGAAAATGAGGAATTCCACGTTTGTCAAGTAGCCAATTTGGGTGAAATAAGGCAGTATTATTTCAAAAGGAGCTAAAAGGTGAAGAAGATAAGACCATGTCGGACCAGATGATGGAAAACTCAAATCGTAGTTTGAGATGCTTCCTATAGGCAGTGCATTAATCGTTGGAGAGTTTTATGCAAGTCAGTGATATAATAAAAAGCAATCTTTGGGAGGAGGGGAGACTTGGCCAGAGCAGCAGGACAGGGGCTCTTGTCATCATTTGAAGCCCCACAACAACCTGGTGAAATCTAGAAATGTCATTATCCCCATTCTGCCAATGGAAAGACACAAAATGACTTATTCTGAGGCAAACGAACCAAGAAGCTGTGTAGACATAAAAAGAAGGGGTCTGCAGCGAGATTGGCTGGGCATCTGCCTAGGTGCCCGGCTGCCCTTTGCCAGCGGGTACTGTCCTACATTTGACAGCAGAGGGACTCCTTTAGTTTTTGATACTATTTCTCAGCTCCTCCAGAGATAGAAGCTTGGGAGAGAGAACCCCTTTGTCGTCTACATTAATTTATACACCATGAATAGGGCAAATTTTCTGAAGGCATTTACTCCGTTTAGCTTGGGTTTGACTCTCCCTAGAGCTTAGCTTCCTCTCCCCGGGCGCACACCCATCCTCTGTAGTCGTATCATCTCCAGGAACACAGAGAGTTAACCTTTGCGATTGGATTTGCTCTGTGCAACACGAAGTGTCACCCAGGAAAGGAGTGTACAAGGCGTCTGTGAAATGTATGAAAAGAAGTCCAGGAATTCAGTTAATTAACCACATCAGTTTCTTAACGTGATCAATTTTAATTAAACTGAATTTTAATAGAGATCTGTGTAGTCTGTAGAGACCAATTGCTAATTCTACAAAGCATGTGCTGCTTTTCAGTTCAGATTTGCTCCCATCTAATTAATATGGATAGAGCATTAAGCCTTTTTGGACTCTGGTGGTTTTCATTTCATGACTATTAATGATTTTAATGAACTGGACTAATTCAGTAGTTTTCATCCCAGTGTTTCAGGGCTTTGTTCATCACAAATTTCAGGTTTATAATTGGTTTCCAGGTCTTAACAGTGGTCATTGATCAGCTTCAGCAGTTCCTTTTACAACTCGGTAGGCGCTGGAGACTCTGTTAACCCCTTACCGCCCGGAACTAAGAGGAACAGAGCAGGACTTGAGAGCAGGAGTCGGGGCCTTAACTAACCGACCTAACCAACTTTACCGACCTAACACAGCTACGGACACGGGGCAGGACTTCAAATTCATGTGGTGATGTTAGCACAGGGATGAATAGGAGAGGTCACCCCAGCAATGTGGAGGATTTAAGTTAAAAAAATAAATGCAAAAAAAGAAGAGATTAATTTTGTTTTTCAGCTTTAATGTTTAATACTACAGGAGAGAAATACGTTATGAAAAGATCCTTCTTATTTTGGCGAACCAGATTTTTCTAACCACCCATTAGTTCCTACCAACCCCTAGCAGGCATCCTCAACAACTGTTAAACAGCAAGGACAAAGGAATAAAAGAATGAAAAACTATGACAAGATGATGAAAAACAGAAACTGGAAAGCTGGACCGAGAGGGGACATAGCTCCTGAAAACTAACGCAGACCAAGCGATGAACCCAGGGATGAATATATACTGTGCCTTCCCTGGAACCAACCTCACCATTGTCAATTTCATTCTCCCCTTGAAAGCAAAAGGCAAACTTTTACATATTTCATATAGAAGGTGATGATTGACCTCATCATTTCTGTTGCTTCCCTACTCAGTTCTGAAAGGCGACAGGCAGGACATACATAGTCATCTGGGTCATACCACCCAAAGAAAGCAAGGTAAAAGAAGGCAAACTCTCTGGTACAGGTGCCTATGTCTTTAATTATCCTTGTAAGATCAGTATAAACATTCAGACTCCAGTCCCACCTTCCAGAAATGTAGTTCATAACCACTGGAAGCTATTATAGGCTTGCTATCATAGGCATACCCAGAAACTTTCCTCCTGCCCTCTCATCTGCTATCTCCAAGACATAACAATCTTTGTAGAGGTGCAGGCTTGTAATTCTCAAATGTTCCTGGGACTTGTTTTTGAAGCCATTCTGCCAGAGGTCAAGATGATTTGGATTCCAAGTCCAGCTGGAATCTCTCCAATAGCTTGATTTGTAAAAAAACATCTTTCCCATCTAGGAAGGTTCTTACCAAGATGAAGATCTTTATGTATCATCTCTGTATTTTCAAGCATAGATAATCCAAAGGAAAAATTAAATGAAGTTCCTCTTCTGTTTACTATGATGTAGTATTTAACATAATTCAAGAGAAAAAAATTACGCAGATGAAAAATGTGATTTATTTTATATTTTCCTCTCTCCCTTTCTGCCAGTGGTACCTGGTTTCTTTGGTAACATTGGCTCATAGATTATGTTTCTGATCAGTTGAATTCATTTTCCTCATATAGGCTAATACGTTTAAACAAGCTGCCAGTCATAATAGAGTTGTCTTTACACGTTTAATTCCTGTTCATCTCTCAATCCTTTTCAGTCTTGCTTCTGTCCCACAGAGCTGCTGAAATGCTCTGTCATCTATAAAATGGTGATAATAATGGCTTCCTTGTAGGGTCATTGTGTAGATTAGCACACTTAACAAGGTGTCTCAATAAATTACGGCTATTATTACCACTCAAGTCACCAATGACCTCCTGATTGACAAATGGTTTAAGTCCTCATCTGCTGAGCTGTCTGAAGCACTTGACACTCTCGGCCATACCTCCTGAAACTCTTCCAAGAAACCATTTGTTCGTACATTCATTCTTTCAGCAAATATAAATGGAACATCTGTTATACTAATCAGTCAGTGTTCTAGGCACTGGGAGTACCATGGTAAGAAAGGCAGAAAGTCCTTGCCCTCTTGGAGCTTTTATTTCCTCTGTAGAGGAAAATACACAAACATGTATAAAAAAATATTAGTTAACATTTATTGAGCCCTTCAATTGTGCCAGGCAACATTCTCAGGTTTTTAACTTATTTTAACCCATTTAGCTTATTTAACTTATAGGAAATGGCAGTAACATTATTCTTCTTTTATAGTGGAGTACACCAAGACACAGAGAAGTTAAGTGTCTTGGCCAAGGTCACTAAGTTGGTAAGTAATGGAGCCAGGATTTCAATCAAAGCCCTCTGCTACATAATCCACACTCTTAAATGAGATGTTCTCCCAAAGAAGAGAAAACAGAATGAGATCACACAAAGAAAGCTATTGTCAATGGGTTAGGAAGGGAAGCCTTCTTTGAGGAGGTGATATCTGAGCAGAAATTTGAATACAGAAAAAAAATGAGAAAAGCATGTTGTCCTGGAAACCAGGCTCTATGGACTGAATTATGTGTCCCCCAGATTCTTATGTTGAAGCCCTAATCCCCAAAGTGACTGTATTTGAAGGTAAGTCTTTTTGGATGTAATTAAGGTTAAATGAGGTCATTAGAGTAGGGTCTGATAGGACAGGTGTCCTTATAAGAATAGGAAAAAAGAGAGCTCTCTGTCTCCCCACCCATGTGCACCAGAGAAAGGCCATGTGAGGACAGGGAGAAGACAGCTGTCCACAAGCCAGGAGAAGAGTCTTCACCAGAAACTGAACCCTACCAACTGTGAGAAAATACATTTCTGTTGTTTAAGCCACCCAGTCTATGGCATTTGTTTGGCAGCCCAAGAAGACTAAGATAGCAAGTATAGTCTAGAAACCTAGAAGGATACTTCTGAAACACTCAGTGAAAGAGAGCCAAGGATTCACCAGAGCATTTGGAAAGAAGGATCCTAACAAGGAGGTGTTACAATGAGTTCAAAAGAGTGAGGAAAAGAAGGGCAACTACGGACAACTCATTCAAGGAGTTTGGCTACACAAGGGAGCAGAGAAATGAATGATTGGTGAAGAGAGTCATGACATTGGAGAACTTCTGAGATGGGATGTATTACTGAATGTTTGTATGCAGATGTGTTAATGTCATAGACAGAGGAGGAAAAACACATGAGACATGATAGAAGGAGGACAATTACAGGAAAAGCATCACTGAAAAAGGAAGAAGGAGTGAGATCCAATGGACATGTAGGGGGATAGGCCATGGGTACAGGGACAATTCATCCATTGTACCAGAAGGGGAGACAGGATCCTTAGATATAAGCCCAAAGAGGGTAGATAGGATCTCTCTTGTACCAGAAGGGGAGGCAAGGTCCATAAGTACATATACCTCTAAAACAGAAGATTCCAGACACTACTGTTACTATCTTTCCCCTTGTACAGATGAGGAAACTGAGGCCCGGAGAAAACAAGTAACTGGCACAAGTAATTGACTCAGCTAATGAGTGGCAAAACTAGGATTTGAACTAAAACTACCTCTTCTGATCAATATTTTTTTTCCTTGAGTAAAATAACAAGGCATTATCATTAGTTTAAAGTAAAAAGGAAGAGACAATTTTGGAGTTTTGGAAAGAGAGGACAAGGTCAGGTAATCATTTTAGAGCTTAGAATAGCACACTGACTGGTGATGTAGTGTTGAATTTCCAGGCTATGTTGAAGGTTGCCTTGCTAAGAATTTAAAATGAAAGCAGTCTGTATAGTTTTGCAGTTTTCTTTTGTGTTGTTTTATTGTAGCTACAGTTCTATTTGATTGTCAAATATAAGAGTAAATGTTCTATAGGGTGTGGGATTTATTAGGAGTAACCATTAAGATTTTGATGTTTAAGAGTATGGGATATTTGACACTAAAACTTTTGGAAGTGGTGCACTTATTAATGGTGTCAAATCCTAGGGTCAGACAAGAGAAGGTCCGGGTGGGGAGAACAGTGGATGAAAGTCCAAGGCAGTAATGAGGTCAAGGAAATGAGAAGCAGGGTGTGAATATTGAAATTTCCAGTTAATGGCACGAATAACAATGGAGGGAAAGGGAGTGAGCTGAGTACTAAAATCTTTAGTGACTTAGAGTGGTGTCTAGGGAGTAGGTGACTGCAATAGGGACAAGGAAAAGATGGTGTGGTCTAATGTCATCTGCTTCTAAAGAACCAGAGATTTGAGAGTGAAGGAATGTAGAAGTTTCCAGAAAAAGCAATGAGGAGCAAGAAAGATACAATCGCCAAACCACACCCAAAGACAGTCCCTTTCAAGTCTTTCAGATGAGGTTTTGCAATTTTCCTTTATATTTCTAAATAATATGCATATGTTTCTGCTTCTGGACTTCCTCAGTTTTAGGCATTATTTTGCACTATTGAAAGGAGAGTATTAGCTCTCTTAGGATTGTGCATGTACACAAACACACACCCTGACACCAGTAAGGTCATTTGTATGAATTCTGTGCTTTTCTTTCTGAAAAGTTGTAAAAACAATTTTGGTGTCTCAAATTTGAAATTCATTATTTATGGGCAGTTGGTGGACTCTTTCAATCTGACTCATGCTCTTTGGATTGAGGAAACTTTCTTGATTTATTTCTTTGGGGTTAGACTTGCCTCCATAATTTCTCTTCTTATTCAGATGTAGCTTTGCCATCTCATTTTCTTATTTTTTTTTCTCTTTAAAAAAAAAACTTTGTTTTTTAATCATTTTGCTCTAGGAGTTTTAACAATCCTGGAGGAATTTTTTAGTTAATTTCTTAGGTTTGGGCTTTCCTTGGCATACGCAAAAAGTAAGTTTAGAGTTTTTAAAGTCTTTTTCAGTAGGGTCAGTGGTTTATTTTCAAACTCCCTCCTCCTTCCGCTGCCTTTCTCCATCTACATTCTGGGGCAGCCAACAAGTTTCCTTAAGCTTCCTCGTGGCTTTTCAGAATAAGGCATCAGAGTTTCTCAGTCCCTTTTCCATAGGCTGGATAGCCCTTTGAAGTTCTTGGATTTATGGACTCCATATCCTTTTTGGACCCAAAGGTGTGGTTCTATCCTCCACCTGGGCCTTTAAATACCTGCTCCCCAACCGAAGGTCCTACATCTGGTCTGATATCCACGCAGTACCCATCCCTTTTTTACCACTCTGGCTCTGATTTCCTGCTTAGCCTCTGACCAACTGGGCATTTACCTTAAATTTAGATGTGTGGCCAAAAAAAAAAAAAAAAAAAGTAGATTTTGTTATATTTTATTTAGGATTGTATGATTTTTGTGAAGAGAAAACAGTCACCACTCTGATACACCCATTACCTTTATCTTGGCATAGTGCCAACATCATCTCCTTTACCATGTTTCCTTCAATATGACATCTTACACCGTGCAGCAAGCTTCTCCCTGTTGCCCTTGCACAAATCACTCCTTCCTCCCTCTTTCTATTTTCAGGGGTATTGGCCTAACAAGCAGTCTGATTTTGTCACTTCAGTCTTTAAAAGCCTCCTTTAGGTTACTATAACTTTTCAAGATCAAGGCCATAGTCAACGTCCTTCAAAACTTGATCCCAATTGTTATGAACTAAATTGTATCCTCCTCCCCCAAAGCAATATGTTGAAGTCCTAATCTCCAGTACTTTAGAATGTGACTGTATTTGAAGATACGGTTTTTAAAACAATTAAGGTTAGAGGAGGTCATATGAGTGGGCCCTAATTCAATATGGCCCATCTGTATAAGAGAAAGAGACACTGAGGATGCTAAAACACAGAGAGAAGGCCATGTGAAAACATGGCAAGAAGATAGCCAAATGCAAGCCAAGGAGAGAGGCTTTAAGAGAAACAAAAGTAGCCAACACCTCAATCTTGGACTTTTAGCCTCTAAAATATGAAAAATAAATTGCTGTTGTTAAGCCACCAGTCTGTGGTATTTTGTTGCTACAGCCTGAACTAGCCAATACACCGGTCTATCTTGCTAGTCTTATGTTCCATTACATCCCTTTTCTGTATCCCAGATACGGCAAACTAGTAATCATTCCTCAACTGGGTGAATTGTCTTTCACAACTATAACACAAAGAATACTGTGCTCCCCAAGGAACACTCCCCAAGGAATACTGTGTTCACCAGATGTAGGAGGCTGAGTATGGTTTCCAAAGATATCCAGGTCCTAATCCCTGAAATGTAATCCCTAATCCCTAAATATAATTATAAGTGTCTTTATAAGAAGAAGGCAGAGAAAAGAGGGAGTAATAAATGTAATGGCGTAAGCAAGAGATTGGAGCGACTTGAAGAAGAAAGCCAAGAAATGTGGCTAGCCTCCAAAAGCTAGAGGAGGAAGGGAAACTGTGTCTTTCCTAGAACCTTCAGAAGAAACCAGCCCTACCGACATCTTGATTTTAGTCCAGCAGACTGATTCAGAAATATCTGGTCTCCAGAGCTGTAAGACAATAATTTTTTTGTTTTTTTAAACCAGTAAGAAATTCATTACAGTAGCCATAGGATGCTAATACACCCAGAAAATTTTGAGTCATCTTTCACAACAGATTCTATGCCATTTCTTTTTGAAGCCTTCCATTATCCTCTTATACAGGAGCATGTTGTCTTCTTCAGTTACCTTGAAAAAAAATCTGCCTTACTCTAGTACTTATTTTACCATGTTGAACTTTTTAAAAACCTTTTATTTTTTAAGAATTATAATCTCATAGGAAGTTGCAAAAAAAAAGTGTCATGTACCCGTCTCCAGCTTTCTCTAACACCGACATCTTGCAAGACTATAGAACAAAATCAAAACCAGGAAATTGACAATAGTACAATACCGTTAAATAGACTACACACATTCTTCAGTTTTCAGCACTTGGTTTGGGTTTTAATTATTTTTATACTAGATTGTAGCTCTTCAAAATTAGGGACTATGTATCTCATTCATCTTTATATTTAAAATGCTTAAAGGACACTAGGGTCTCAATAACTATTTTTAAAATTAATGAGATAAGAGGAAAAAGGAGGAGAAGAGAGAAGAGAAAATGAGATGAAATAAATTTGGGCTTGTTTGTTTATAATATTTACAATTGCAGGTATATCTTGGGTTGAAGGCAGGATCCAAATGGAGCAAGAGGTTTTAACGACATTAAAATTTTAGTGAAATTTAAATTCTATACTCTGACTTCTTGGTATATATTTTCACATTTGAAAAACTTAAGAACACTTGTATTTTCATTATATGTACTATATATCACTTCCATTAGGAATTTCTTTTGAACATCCATTTAGCAGTTAAGATGTTGAAAACTTTAATTCTAGCTAGTACTTTGGTTAGAATTTTCCAATAGAGATTACAAAAAATAAATAGTAGTTTTGCCTAATACATATTTTTCTTGCTGAGCTTCACACACACACACACACACACACACACACACACACAATCCTGTATTCATGAAAAGTGTCTTACATAAGAAAGAATAAAGTGGCATATTTGAAAGGCTTACTGATAAAATTTGAGTAGTTCATGTTCCTCTATCCTTTGAAATACTTAGAAAATGAAGCATTTCTCTTCTATTTGGCAATTTCAAGTCAATTCTATGTTTTATTTCCCAGCTAAGCAACACTGAGCATTTTAAATGATACTTAAGTCATTCCATGAGGCTGAAGGGTTCAGCCACGGGTCACCAAAGGGGAAGTTATATGATCTTTGGAAGAACAGCGGGAGTGTGAGCTCAAGTGTCAAATCTGTCTTCCAGCCATGGGCGACCTTGTTCTATAGATGAGCTTTGGGGGGGTGTTCTTGGAAAGAAAGTAGAGCAGGGTGAGATTCACTATTTGCCTATTATACACCAGTTACTTTAAAGACATTATCTCTTTTAATCCTCCCCATAACTGGATTGCAGGTCTTATTTGCACTAATTTTATAGATAAAGAAGCTAAAGCACTGAGATGAGACAATCTATCCAAACTGCACAACTAATATGTGACAGAGCTTGAGTCTATCTCCATTTGACATGTAACCCCATACTCTGTTTTCTAGAGTTGATGAGTTTCTACAAAAGCCATAGTTTTCTACTTTGACTGCACATGAGAACCAATATGGTTAGTTTCCAAAATTGCCAAAGCTGAGGCTGCACTACTTGGGGTGGGTCCCAAGTTTCTGCATTTTTAAAAGCTTTCCAGGTGATTCCAGAGTGCAGGAAGGTTTGAGAAGGGAGGAAAGACCTTAAAATAGACCAAATGTAGTGCTTCCCAAGGAGTCTGATTGAAGAAGCATGGAAGGTCCCCATGCTTAATAGTATCTCCCCAAATTGGACTTCTAGCATGTCTAATATTCCTATCATCTGCATCATTTCTTTGGGGAAAGGCATCTATTCTCCAGAATGTCATTGTTAAAATACAAATAAGCCACCTAATAGGAGAAATGCATTAATCTAGTATTGTCTAAGCCTAGATTACATGATTCTTTCTTGGTCAACATTTTTAATCACCATCTTGGAGATAGACACACAAGTCTTGCTCATTAAATTTGCAGCAGACAGACGCAGACCTGGAAGAGCTCATTTGTTAGAATTTGAGATCAGACCTTTCCACTTTGTTCTTTGCTCCCCCCAGCAAAAGTCTCCAGAGTCTCAAACACTGGACTCAGATGGAGAATTAGTGTCAAGTTCTAAATGCAGACTTGAAATATGAATAGGACAAAAAACTGAGTTCAAAATAACCCATTTGGAAAAAATTCTTAATATACTTTAAGGTACATATGGACTAAACTATGACCTGGCTGATAAAAATGATGAAATATTAGGTTTCATAAATAGAGGTATCACATGTCAATTATTTAGGAAATTATATTTCCCAAAAAACTGAAAAACCAGATAGTGTACAGATAAGGGATGGCAATATGAATGTGAACAAACTTGGAAATCACTTCAACGAAGGAAAACGTGCAACTTAGCTGTCATTTTCTCTGTGGCACTTCCCTAGAATATATCCCATATACTTAACTAGAAGTACTCCTACTTATACATGCTTCATTCTTTGTTCATAGAGTTTTATAACATTGTTGGATAGTTAGCTGTATGTTTTGTCCATGATAGACTGTGATGCCCTTGATTCCAGTGATTGAAACACATTCTTCTTTATTTCCCAGAACCTCTATCATAGTAAATATTATTAAATCACTCTTGTGACAACCTTTGTTAGTTGGCTGTATGTTTTTGAAATTTCCCAATTCAAATTTGCCAAGACAAATAAGTTGTTTGTTTGGCAGAAACTAGAAAACAGGATGGAAATATCTTCCTTGGGTGGCAAGTTAGACAAGATCATATTATTGAGACTGAAGTTTCCATGATCCACGATTCCTATAATTCTTGATTGGTTTAAAAATTGATAAGCAGAGAGTACAATCTTGAAGCAATGGGAGCAAAAGTGATATTTTTTTATTGGACCAGGTGGATGTGCAGCAACCATTTTATAATGCTGATAAAGACTATTGATCAAAATTCAGAAAAGACATGGTGGGAATGGCTCTTCTCTGTTCTTTGATGTCTAGGGTCTCAGTTGGCATCACTCAAATAGCTGAGGAGTAAGAGGTAAGGTTGAAAGCCACTCTTTGATCCAGAATGTCTTCTTCATTCATATATACGAGAAGGGATCTTTAAAGAATAAGGTTAGAAAAACTAAAATCATGAGGCAGTTCAAGATGTTGGTATAGGAAGATCCTGAACACACCTCCTCCCATGCACACATTAAAACTACAGCACATTAGAAATAATTCCTTCTGGGAGGTGGGGGAAACCTGAAAACTAGCTGAACAGCTCTCTACAACAAAGGGTAAAAGGGAAACATCAAGACAGGTAGGCGAGGCAGAGATATGGTCTCACTAAAAACCGCACTTATGGTATGGTGACCCACAATCAAAAAGACCTCATAAATACAGAGCTCCTCCTTTAGGAGCAAGGTGTTTGTTCCCCAAATCAGGCATTGCAACTCTTGAGACCTGCATCAGAAAGATGAACCTCCAAAAGGTCTGGCTTTAAAAATCAACAGAGGCTTATTTCCAAAATACCTAAAAGGCTGTAGGGAATAGAGATTTTACTCTTAAATCTTAAAGATATCATACACAGATTCACTCATCTGAAGATCCAGAGCAAAAACAGCAGTTCGAAAATCACCTGAACTATATGTGTAGGATATTTAGTTGCTGATTTAAAGTGTTTGCCAGTGGGACAAGGGCCTGTTGGGAGTTTCTCCAGGGATGGAGGCAATGATAGGCAGATTTTTAAGCAGAAATTTTGCAGGCCAGAACAGAGTAGCATGATATAGTCAAGGTGTTAACAAACATTCAAAAAAGATTTAATATCTACTCTTTCAAGAAAATGAAAAGAAGGAAATGCTTCCAAACTTATTTTACAAGGTTGGCACTACCCTGATGCCAAACCAGACAATGACACCACAAAACAAACAAACAAAAAAGTAACTGCAGGGAAAATATCCCTGATAGACATGGATACAAAAATCCTCAACAAAATACTAGCAAACTGAATTCAGTAATATATTAAAAGGATCCTACATTATGACCAAGTAGGATTTATTCCAGGAATGCAAGGATGGTTCTACACTTGTGAATCAATCAACATGATACACCACTTTAACAAAATGAAGTGTAAAAGCCATATGATCATCTCATTAGATGCAGAAAAAGCATTTTAACAAAATTCAACACCACTTTATGTTCAAATCTCTCAACAAAGTGATTATACAGGGAATGTACCTCAACATAATAAAGACTGTATATAACAAGATCATATCTAACACCATACTCAAAAGCTTTTCCTGTAAGACCAGGACCAAGACAAGGATGTTCACTATCCCCACTTTTATTTAACATAGTGCTGGAAGTTCTAGCCACATTAGTTAAGAATTAAAAAGAAGTAAAAAGCATCCGGGGCGCCTGGGTGGCTCAGTTGGTTGGACAACTGCCTTTGGCTCAGGTCATGATCCTGGAGTCCCAGGATCGAGTCCCATATCGGGCTCCCAGCTCCATGGGGAGTCTGCTTCTCCCTCTGACCTTGTTCTCTCTCACTGTCTCTCTCTGAAATAAATAAATAAAATCTTTAAAAAAAAAAAAAAAGAAGTAAAAAGCATCCAAATTGGAAAGGAAGAAGTAAATTTGTCACTATGGAAGACATGATTTCATGTATTGAAAACTCAAAGACCACCAGGGTACAAAATTAATATACAAAAATTGGTTGCTTTTCTAAATACTAACAGTGAACTAGCAGAAAGACAAATTAAGAAAACAACCCCATTTGCAATTATATCAAAAGAATAAAATACCAAAGAGTAAATTTAACCAAGAAAATAAAAGACTTGTACATTAAAAACCAAAGGACACTGATAAAAAAATTTGAAGAAGACACAAATAAATGGAAACCTATTCTATGCTTATGGATTGAAAAAGTTAGCATTGTGAAAATGTTCATATTACTCCAAACAATCTAGAGATGCAGTGCAATTCCTACCAAAATTCCAATGACAATTTTCACAAAAATAAAACAATCATAAAATTTGTATAGAACTGCAAAAGACCCTGAATAGCCAAAGCAATCTTGAGAAAAAAGAACAAATTTGGAGTCATCACACTCCCCAATTTTAAACTATATTACAAACCTATAGTAATTAAAACATTATGGTATTGGCATAAAGACAGATACACAGGTCAATGGAACAGAATAAACCCACACATATATGGTCAGTCAATATATGACAAAGGGAGTAAGAATACACAATGGGAGCAGAATAGTCTCCTTAATAAATGATGTTGAAAAAATGGGCAGCTATATGCAAAAGAATGAAATTAGACTACTATCTTATGCCATACACAAAAAATAAACTAAAAATGAATTAAAGACTTCAATGAAAGGCTTAAAACCATAAAACTCCTAGAAGAAAACACAGGCAGTAAGCTCTTTGCTATCAGTCTTGGCAATCATTTTTTTGGATCTGATTCAAAAGGCAAGGGCAACAAAAGCAAAATAAAAATAAAACAAAAATAAAATAAAAATTAAAAACATCAAACTAAAAAGTTTTGCATAGTAAAATAAACCATCAACAAAATAAAAAGGCAATGTACTGAAGGGAGAATTCATAAATCATATATCCATTAAGGGGTTAACATCCAAAATATAAAAAGAACCCATACAACTCTATAAGAAAGAAACAAACAATCCAATTTTAAATATGGGTAGAGAATCTGAACAGACATTTATCAAAGAAGACATACAAATGGCCAACAGACACATGAGAAGATGCCCAATATCATTAATCATAAAGGAAATACAAATCAAAACCACAATGAGATATCATCTCACATCATTCAGAAAGGCTATAATGAAAAAGACAAGAAAAAACAAGTGTTGGTGGGGATGTGGAGAAAAGGGAACTCTCATGAGCTATTGGTAGGAATATAAATTGGTGCAGCCACTGTGGAATACAGTATGGAAACTATTTAAAAAATTAAATAGAACTACCATATAAATGTTGAATCATTATGTTGTATACCTGAAACTAACTTAATATTCTATGCCAACCATACTCAATGAAGAAAAAAATAAAATGACCATATGATCCAGCTGATCCACTTCGGGATATTTATATGAAGAAAAAAAAAACTTTAATCTGAAAAAAACATATGCACTCCTATGTTCATTGTTACATTATTTACAATAACCAAGACAGGGAAACACCTAAGTGTCCATTGATGAATGAATGGATAAATAATATAACAGAATACTACTAACCCATAAAAAAAATAAAATCTTGCCATTTGCAAAAATATGGAGGGAACTTCTGGGTATTATGCTAAGTGAAATAATAAGTCAGTTACAAGAAAACAAATGCTATATGATTTCACTTATATGAGAAATCTAAAAACCAAAACAAGCAAACAAAACTCATAGATACAGAAAACAAATTGGTGGTTACCATGTGGGAGGGGGTTGGGCTTTGGGCAAAAAGAGGCATAAGGAATCAAATGCACAAACTTCCAGTTACAAAATAAGTAAGTCATGAGATATAATGTAAAGCATGGTGACTACAGTCAGTAATATATATGCATATTTGGAAGTTGCTAAGAGTAAATTTTAAGATTTGTCACCACAAGAGAAAATCCTTTAACTGTGTGTTGATGGATGATAACTAGAATTATTTTTGTGATCATTTTGTAGTGTATATAAATATCAAATCATTGTACACCTGAAGCAAATATATTATACATCAATTATACCTCAATAAAAATTTTTAAAAGTTAAAGAACAAGATCAGGGGGATTGTCTATAAGAGCATTTACATGTGACCAAGCCAGCATGGCTGTCACAGAGTAGTTGGTTCTTTCACATGGTATTTTAGGGCTTTACAAAAAGGGTTCCAGAAGCACAAGGCAGAAGTTAATGATTATTTTTGACTTCTGCTATACTATATTAGTTGAAGCAGTTACAAATTCCCCCAAACCCAAGGGTAGGAGTTATAGACTTCACCTCCCAGCAGGAGTGGGGTCAAAGAATTTATAACCATCTTTTTAAAATCATCAGAGTAATAGACTAATACTCCTTCTGAGAATGACAGGGGGAAACAACAACAACAACAACATTAAATTTTTTAAGAAAAAGCAGCAGCTCTCAAAGAATTGCTGATGTAAACAATATTTAAAAGAGTAAGATCCCAGAGAAAAGAGATGATGTGCTAACATCTCCCTACCACTGTTTTCCCTGAGGGCATTTGTTGGTTATTAGAATAGGAAGCCAAGAATCCACTGAGAGGACCAGGAAATATAGCTTCTGTTAAGAAATAAAGAGGAGCCAGTGGAAAATTTGGCAATCTCACAGGGAAACAAAGTAAAAAACTAAAATTTGAAGTTGCCCTGTCAGGCTAAATTTGTTGGGGGGGGCGGTGTGGCAGATCCTATTGAGAAAAGGGTTCTAGGGAAGTAAACCTAACTCTCTATTTTCCCTGGAAAATGTTTGGTCATTTTACAGAAAAGGAGGGTAAGATTCAAGTGTCAAACCAGAGTTTTCCACTCTCTCTCAGTGCTGGGAAGACCAAAAAAATAAAAGTGGGGGGTGCCTTGGTGGCTCAATCATTTAGTGTCTGCCTTTGGCTCAGGTCCTGATCTTGGGGTCCTGGGATTGGCCCCACATCAGGCTCCCTGCTCAGCGGGGTGTCTGCTTCTCCCTCTGCATCTGCCCCTCCCCTCACTCATGCATGCGTGTGCTCTCTCTCTGTCTCAAATAAATAAAATCTTTTTAAAAAAATAAAAATAAAAAATAAAATAAAAGTGGGCCCCACTTTGGGGATGGGACCTTAAGCACATCAGAATATTAGTTGGAAAACTCTGGGGATGACACTCCAGGAATACGGACATTGTAAATGTACGTAGAATTCTGGAGAATTATAATCCAACTTCAAGTCTGTTCAATGACTGTTTAAATTAAATTTATCTGCTGCCATCTTGCCAGTTTATCAGGAGATAAGATAGTTCTTTGTGGAAGGATATAACATTAAGAGTCTCTAGTAATTAACATAAACAATGTATGGCCATCAGCCAAATATTACCAGGTATGACAAGAAACAGAGCCAAGAGAAAAAGTAACAGTAGAAAGTGACCTGCAAATGATCCATTTTTCAGTGTTATTAGAAATGGACTTTAACATAGCTATGATTAATATGCTTAAGAAAATCGGTGTCAAGATGAAGAATTTCACTAGATATATACCACTTTTTGTTTTATTTTATTTTATTACTTGACACAGAGAGAGAGATCACAAGTAGGCAGAGAGGCAGGCAGAGAGAGGAGGAAACAAGCTCCCTGCCGAACAGAGAGCCCAACGTGGGCTCGATCCCAGGACTCTGAGACCATGACCTGAGCTGAAGGCAGAGGCTTAAACCTCTGAGCCACCCGGGCACCCCTATACCACTTATCTTTAAAAAGAAATTGAAATTATAGAATTAAATTATAGTAACTAAAAAGAACTCAATAAGTCAGAATACTATCAGATCAGGTATAGAAGAAAAGTTGAGTAGTTAATTAGGAAACCAACTGGTAGAAAACATCCAGGCTGAAGCTCAGAGAGTTGAAAGGATTGCAAATAAAAGAGACCATAGAGATATGTGCACGTGGTAAAAATAGATAAATAAATTAAAATAAAAGAGAAATAGAAGAAAAAATATTTGAAGAAATAATATGAAACATTTTTAAAGACTGATTAAAGATGTTGGTCATAAGAAGCCTTATAACCCCCAAAGAGGATACAAAGGGATAAACAAACAAAAAACCCAAAGAGAAAAACCTGCCACCTAAGCTCAGGGTAATAAAGTTTCTGAAAAAAAAAACCAAAAAAACAAAAAGGAAATCTAAAAATCAGCCAGAGAGTTTAAAATATATATATAACTGTTATCCTTAAATAGTATTGTTAAAACTGACAGGTTACTTCTTATAACAGAAATAATGGAAGTCAGAGGATAGTGGTAACATGTCTTTAAGTACTAAAAGAAAAAGACAAACAAAATTTTATATTTGATAAGAATATTCTTCAAAACTGAAGGTCAAATGAAGATTTTCTGGACAAACAAAAGTTGAGTGAATTCATCACTAGGAGGGCTTCAACTAGAAAAAATACCAAAGGTCAGATGAAAACTGATCCCAGGAGACAGGGAAATGTAGAAAGGAATGAAGAGCAAGGTATATTTTAGTTAAGTCCAATAGGTGGGTAAATATAAATGAATATTGAACACAAAATCGAGACATGCCTTTGGGGGGCATGGTACAAAATACATGGAATTAAAATACATTATAACAATAACAGAAAAGTCAAAGTAAGTAAATGGGATTGAAGTATTCTAAAGTCCCTGCGTTATTTGTTAAGTGCTCAAAGCACTTACATTAAGTTCTAATAAATCAAGGCTATATGTTTAAAGTTTTTGCCTTCAGTTTATTTGTCAGAGAGAGAGAGAGAGAGAGCAAGAGAGAACATAAGGAGCGGGAACAGCAGGCAGAGGGAGAAGCAAGTTTCCCACCAAGTGGGAAACCCAATGTGGGACTGGATTCCAGTCCTGAGCTGAAGGCAGATGCTTAACTGACTGAGTCACCCAGATGTCCCAAGGCTGTAGGTTAGTAAAACAAGATTGTAGAGAAGGAAGACAAATGATAGAAATATTAGATTTATCTAAAATAAGTCAAGAGTAGGGAGGGAAAAGAAAATAAACAAGCAAGACAAACAGAAAATAAGCTATAAACCCAAAAATAAATAGATACAAACCCAAGTTCTTTAAATGCACCAATTTAAAAACTAAAATTGTCAGACTTGATAAAACATAATATAACCCAACTCTACACTACTTTAGACCTTAAATAAAAAACATGGATATTTTAATGAGGTTGATGGAAACAGCTATCCCACACAAATCAGGTGAAATAATAGCCTGAAAGGAGTTAGAGAACCTTTGCTTTCCAAGGTGAGTCACCCTTTCACTTTTGAGATCACGATGATAAGGCCCAGAGTGGCAGTCAGTCATCTAAGATAAGGACTCTCTAGGATTCGGATTCCCAGTTCTGTCATTTCATACAACATTATAAAATGGAAATTGTTGTACTTTCCATCATTTCTCATTGATGCCTAAGTCAGAGTGCCATGTTAATCTGAGCGGAGTCCATTCATGATGAGCTGTGTTTGGGGAGAACAGTGCCCTAGGAATATATTTCTGAAATGGTTTACTGTGGAAGCTGTGAGGGACTTTCGATTTGTGTAGTATGATTTGTAATGTCTGCTGCCCAGCTCAGACGATGGATGTGTGGGGAGTGAGAGATCCCTTCACATGCTTCATTGTATTTTTTTTTTTTCCTCATTCCCTTTCACTCTCTTCTCCCCTTTCCCATCAAAGATTTATGACTGGGGGAAAGATAAAAAGAAAAACAAATGCAAACTCTAAGCCAACAGAGTCTTCTTGACTATATTTCAGCTTTCCTAACAAATTGCCTGGTCAAGTTCACCTGGCTCAGTCAACAAATAAGATGGAAAATTTTAACCCATTGTCCACCAGCATCACATTGGGGGTAAATGGTATTTACTTGTCTAACATTATCATGTAGTAAAATTAGCTATCAATTATTGTACAAAATGAAATTGTCCAGAGATTGTAGCAGGTGCTACATTCCCTGACAGTGGCCAACAGCTCCCGGTTTGCTCCAGCTTCTGAGTTAATCAGAAGTAGGACAGGAAGTATATACTAGGAACTAGGTTATGTGGTCAACTAGTATTTGGTTATGTGGTCAACTAGGCTCTCTGGCTGTCATAGCAGAGATAGCCCAAGATGACTTTAAAGACTCTGAGTTATAACATTGCCCCCTCCCAAGACTATAGATTTAGGCAGTTAAAGGAGATTTGGGCTCCTATAACAACACACCATAGACTGAGTGGCTTAGAGACCAGAAAAAAATTGTATCTCACTATCCTAGAAGCTGGGAAGTCCGAGACCAAGTCATGGGCAGATTTAGTGTCTGGTGAGGGCCTGCTTCCTGATTCCCAGACGGCCATGTTTTCACTGGGTCCTTACGTGACAGAAAGAATAAGGGAGCACTCTGGGGTCTTCCTCATAAGAGTACTAATCTCATTCATGAAGATTCTACTGTCAAAACCTAATCACCTCCCAAAGGCCCTGTCTCCAAATACTGTCACATTGGGTGTTAGGATTTAACACGTGAATTTTAGAGGGTTATAAACATTGAGTTTGCAGGAGGCACCTACAATTATGCCTCTTTCTATAGTCTTCCCCTCTAATATAAGAGTTAACATTTATTAAACACGTATTATGTGACCAACACCATAAATGTGTTATCTCATTTAGTTTTCATAACAACCATAAGTTAAGTATTGTTATTATTACCACTTTACAGATGAGGACAATAATTTTTAAAGGGATTAAGGAGTACAAAATCCAATCACCTAGCAAGGGACAGAGATGGCATTTGAATCTGGACAATCTGGTTCTAGCACTCATACAATTAAACAGTTGGTTATACTGCTTAGCATCCCACCTGCCCTGGGGCCAGAACTCTGGCTTGGAGATTCTCTGTCTGGGCCCCTAACAGCCTGCTGAACTCCTCCTTCTTAGAACCCCAGCCTGAGATGGAGTCGTTCCACATTCAGTACCCTCTCAAGAACCAGGAAAGAATTTGGCCTTTACTGGTAGTTACAACTTCCTGCTTGAAATATTCAACTCTGGCCTCCTTCAAACAGTTCCCTAGCTGCCTCTAAGCTCATAACACCCTTGAACACTGTGTTTCAAATGTACAACTACTTGTGTGGGTTCAGGTGTCAAAACTTAGTGTATTAGTCATGGTTCTCCAGAGAAACAGAAATCACAGGAGATTATCTGTTGATCCATCTATCTACCTACCTACCTACTTATCATCTATCATCATCATCATCTATCTCTAATGACATTTATCATAAGTTATTGGCTTATGGGATGATAGAAGCTGAGAAGACCCATGGTGGCCATCTGCAAGCTGGGGACCCAGGACAAATGTTGGTATAAATTCCAATCTGAGCCCAAAAGCCTGAGAACCAAAGTGATGATGGTGTAAGTGCCAGTTCAAACACAGGGGAAGACCCAGGTCTCAGTTAAGTCAGGCACAGAGAGAAAAATAAACTTTCCTCTGCTTCTTTGTTCTATTCAAGCCTTCCTCAGGTTGGGTGAAACCTTCCTACCTACATGGGGGAGGACTATCTGCTTTATTCACTCCACCAATTCAAATGTTAACTTTCTCCTGAGGCACTCTCACAGACACACCCAGAAACAAGGTTTAACCATATATCTGGGCATCCCCTTGACTCAGACAAGTTGACACATAAAACTGACCACAGCAGTTGACCCGCCTCTCCTGTCTGTCAGGTCCTGGTGATTTCGCTAACCCCAACAGTCCCAGGATGCCTTGCTCCTGATTATGCATCCCCATCACCATGTACAGAGCATGGAGACTGTTTCACTGGAATATATACTCGTATCATAGTAAAAGCCTAATAAGGTGTTCCCAAGGGGATCAGCTGATCAGACCCATATTTCAGGCCGCCCTCTGCGGCCAGGTAGAATTATGAACTGTTGCTGTTTTCTCTGGTTTTCAGTTAGTTATCTTTTGTCATTCTAAAGCATTTAAACAATTTAGAGACTTCATTTCCTTTTTTTTCCCTCTTGATAATATTTTATCCCTCCCATTATTATTATTATTACTAGTGTTAAATAAAACTCTGCAGACTTAGGGGGAAAGGCCACTTGAAATTGAAACCCCACAAAACAGAAGAAATGAGAAGCAAAGTTTTCCCTCAGTGACCCTTTTTTCATTCCCTATGCATTAAACAATGTGCATTAAGCTTAATAACTTTAAGCTAATGTTCAAAAGGGACAGTGGGAGTCTTGGAAGTGACACTGTGAATATTGAAGTCCAAAGGGTAAAGAGAATGTGATCTCCTTCTCACAGCTGATGAGGGAGCAGCCTCATAAAAAGAGAATGAGGGTGTTAGTCTAGATGCCACCAGAGTCCCTTACAGTTATAAAACTCTAAGTGGTCAGTGGGGACAGCCCAAATACGATGGGTTAAAGGGTGAAGGTAATCATTAAGCACCATACTTGGCCCTAATAATTTATCTACCTCTTATTGATTTAAATGAATATATTGCTGTTAATATCCCAGAAATAATTTTCAGAGGGTCCCTTGAAACTCTTGCAGATTTCAGTCCCATGGGAAGACTATGGATTATTTTCTGGCCAGTTACCCATAAAAGTGAGAGCCAAGATTCGTTGAGACTTTCAAGGTTGTAAACCTTGGAAATTAGCGCTGGCTACTTAACAAAAGAGGATTTATTGGAGGAGGGGGCAAGTTCACAAAATCAGTGGGAGGCTGGAGGACATAGGTTGGGAAATGGAGCAGAATGAAGGGGCTCCAGGGGCTGGAGATAAGGCTTTGCATCTTAGAGCAGGAAACGTCATCACGCCACTTCTAATGCTATGATGAACACAGCCTCTCAGAACCCCCTCATCCCATGACTGGCCCGTGACTGTCTCCTCACTGTACCAGGGGACCTGAAAGGAATGACAGGATCTCCTAGGCTTCTGTGAGGGAGGTAGGTGAGAACGGTCCTCCCATTAAACTGACATTCAAAGAGGAGTCCCACCAAAAAAGAAACTGGGGAAGAACATGATTGCAGCTGGCCAAAGTTGGGGGTGGGGCAGTGAGTGTTTGCTACAACAGTCCATTACCTCAGGGGGGACACCCTAACTGTGTCACTCTATGGTGACATGGTGCATATGGTATATGCAAAATAGAGCGAGATGTAGGATCAGGCAGATTTTGGTAAAGGCCTGGCCCTTCCACTCTCTGGCTGTGTGGTTTGGCAGGTGCTTTTTCAGCTCTTGGAATCTCCCTGCTATTGTTGTCATGGGACTGAGAGCCTAATCCATGCAGACTGTGGCACACAGTAGGCTTTATGGTATTACTTTTCTTCATGGAAGACATGTTTCTCATGTTGAATCTTAAATGGCTTCTAGCCTAGCAAGACATTTCCAAAAGCCTTTGACAAAGAGTCTTTGAAATGAAGAAATGGCCCAAAATGTAGCAATTAGTAACCTGCCGCTGGAGCTGGGTTCCCCAAACAGGAAACCTGTAGCAGGATCTAGGAGGAAAGGCACCTTTTCTCAGCAGTTGTACTAAATGAGGAAGCATCCTTTGCCTCGATAATTGGATGTCTCTCCCCTAGATTGAGAAATTAGATCTCTTTTATTGCCCAGTGTTTTACTTTCCCATTTAGGATGCTGAGATGTCTCTGAATTTTGCAAGTACGTTTCCTTAGAATTAATACTATCATCATAGAGGACCAAGTGTCTTAATTTCTTTTCATGCTAAGTTAGCAGGAAAGATCAAAGCCCTTTCGTCTTATGACTGAACTGTTCAAGCATCTAAAAATGCCTTTAGGACTTCAGAGAGAAGCCACCACAGGGCATGGCACTTACATTCTTTTATAGACTTACAGGTCTGTGAACCTTTTTTTTTCCCCCAAACTAATATAACTAGCTACTGCATAGTATGGCAAATCAAACAAAGACATCTGCTTTCATGAACCATACTTCCTGAATTAAAAGTGCTCAGCCCACTACACAAGTTTTGTTTTTGTTTTTGTTTTTTCTTAGCAGAAAGATGCTTTTGACCTACTTTTTTTTTTTTTTAATTTTAGGGTCTTTTAAAAATGATCTAGTATTAGATATATAAATATATCAAATTAACATGTTATACACCTTAAATTTACATGATGTTATATGTCAAATATATTTCAATTAGAAAAAAGAAAACATAAAACCAATCCCCCAAAAATATTAACTTCAGTTAAACAAGAATGGCACTGACATTTCTAAACTGGACTTGAGGGTCTATTGTGAAACTTTTGATATTTCCTGGTGATCTGAGCCAATTGTATCAAATTCTCGAGGACCCATCATCCTCCAAACCTAAGCATGTAAAACATTCGAATATTATTGAGAGAACATCCCTGACTTTAGGTAAGCAAAAGAAGGAATGTTTGAGCAGGAAAAAAAAAAAATCACTTCATGGATATTTTCGCTACTAGAATAATACAAAGGTTCGATTGCGAGCATGGTGCTTGTAACAGAGAAAAACTCAAAACCCAAAAACTCACTAAATGTCCAGCTCCAGAGGACTGAGTAGATAAGATGTGGTCTGTCCTTATAAAAGGAAACCTAACAAGAGGCACTAAAATGAGGCAAAACACATATTTAGAGACATGGATAGATGCTTGTAATATACTATTGGTTAACTAAGATTTAAATGAACATGTGCAGTATGATCTCGATCCTGTACATATGCGTGGACACAGACAGAACCAACCGTAAGATGACAGGTGCAGTTGTTGTTGTTTTTCCTGGGTATTGAGGTTATAGTTGGTTTTATTTTCTTCCTTTTGTATAGCTGTATTTTCTGAATGTACAGCAAAGGAAACATTAAATCAATAAATTATTTTACATAGAAATAAGGCATGATTGATATTACTTTATTTTCAACTCAAGCTTATTCATTACTCGTGCTCAACAAAATATAAAGGTCATGGAGCAAACGGGGGAGTACGAGACTTAATACGTCTTGAATGTGTTCTTTCCTCCCAGTTAAAATTCTTTGTTTATTTTCAATATTAAAATTTGGCTAGGTAGGGGCGCCTGGGTGGTTCAGCGGGTTAAAGCCTCTGCCTTCGGCTCAGGTCATGATCCCAGGGTTCTGGGATCGAGCCCCGCATCGGAATCTCTGCTTGGCAGGCAGCCTGCTTCCTCCTCTCTCTCTCTCTCTCTCTTTTTCTCTCTCTGCCTACTTGTGATCTCTGCCTGTCAAATAAATAACTAAAATCTTAAAAAAAAAAAAAACCTTTAAAAAAAATTTGGCTAGGTGGTTCTGACACACTTGTAAGTATTTTCTTTTCTGTGCTAAGCCTTAGTTATGTCCTGAATCCAGGTGCCTAATGAATGCTCAAATATTTGAGCATCACCCCTGCAGTTATTAGTCAATAACCCAAAACAGCAATTTAGTGGGAAATAAATACATTCCCAATATATTTCCAGTATCTATAATACAGATTGAATTTTCCCAATCTCCCAAAGGCTGGTCAGTATTTGTTCTAGCTCTGAGATAAAGTAGTCTCTTTCTCTCACAGTTCCTGCACTGGTGATTTGTCCCTGGCGAGAGCACAGACGCCTTTGATGGACACTGTTCTACTGAAGTCTATCATGGTGAATGGGCTCTGGAACCAGAATGACTGGGTCTGAACTTTGGTTCCAACACCAACTAACATGCAGAATGGCTTTAGGCAAGTCATTTAATCTCTATGTTTCCGTTTCCTTAGCTATAAGAGGGGAAAATATTGGTGGTTTCCCACTGGGGTTGTTGCAAAGATTGACTGAATTAATATAGAAAGAGCTCAAAACAGTGAGTGGTACGTGGTCGGTGCTTTACAAAACCAAAAGCAGGCTGGCCATTCTGTTTGTCCTCCCTATTCCTTCCTAAGCCCATTCTCACACTTCTCTGCCTTGCTCTGGGCCCAGAGTAGCTGACCACTCTAGACAACGTTCATCAGACTCTCCCCTCTTCCTTCCAGTTGGGTGTGCCAGGGGGCTGGAGAGCAGCAAGAGACAGAGCCTGGAGGATTATTCCTCCCTGACTCTGCCCCTGTCTTGAGGGTTCTGACATTGAGGTTGCTGGATTCCTCCAGGGCCACAGTCTGAATGGCTACAGCTCCTCACAGCAGCCCCTCCCCTAGGGCTCCCGTTTTTATTAGATTTCTCTAACGCCATTCCCTTCTCTCGCTTCCTCAGCCTTCGAGTAGTAACAGCTCCCACTACTGCTAATTCCTATGAGCTACACCATGCTTTGTGGGTTCCCTCAAGCCTCCTGTCCACACCTCTATGTCAGGACTCTTCCTTAAATTCTTTTTAGTTACTCCCCTTTGAATGAGCCAAGGGCTTCCTGGTGGGACCCTGACTGACACAAGTGACCACCATTACCGTATGTGGCCTTTTGTCCGTAGCAGGATTGCCGTCAGAAGAGACTGGCAAGCACAAAGGTGATCATTTCTTTGAGCATGCAAGACACCACACAACTCTCAGACTGTTCTGAATTATGAATGCCTGGAGTTTGTTAAACCCTCTGAGAACCACCCAGGTGAAATGTGAAGGATGGAATTTTTGAGTTGCCATTTTTTTGTGCAGCAGGGTATCTGCTGCTTAGAAATCACACTGAGTGTTGGATGCTTTTAAGATTCTTGTCTACTTCTATGCTTTCTTTGTCCAAAGAGTGCAAGGAAAATGCCTGGTTGTGATTTCTATCAAATTGATATCAGGCTATATGAGTTGATTAGCTATTCATTCATTTGTTTATTCATCAAATGTAAATTGAGGCCGCGCTCTGTGCCTGAGGAAGACTGCTGGAGGAAAATGTTGCAAACAGAAAACAGAGGCACTCTCAGTCCTCATGACTTCACATTTCTAATTTGGGAAAAGAAAATTTAATTCTGTAATTACAAGCACATACAAAATGTAAAATTATATCTGTGACAAGTATTCTGAAGGGAGGTGCATGATGCCACAAGAGTCTCATTAGGAAGATTTGACCTAGTCAGGAGATCAGAGAAAGCATCCCTAAGATGTGACATGAGCTGAGACCTTAAGAATAAAATAGAGTTGATAATAAAGAGGATTTCAGAAAGAGGAAAGGGCATATGCCAAGGCCCTGTGGTGGGTGGGGGCCATGGTGAGATCTGGAGGAAAAAGTGAGACCAGAGCACAGAAAGGAAGGGGGAGAAGTGACATATGATGAATCTGGGAGGAAGCTGAAGGCTACACAGGTGAGGATGTTAGTGATCTCCAGTGTTGAGTAGTTGGTTTTATCCCTAAGGCAATGGGAGTCCATTAGAGGGTTTAAGCAGGGTGATTCGGTGATTCGGTGATCTGATTCAGCTTTAGTTTTTCAAGGATCATTTTGTCTCTATGGGAGTTGCTCTTCTAAACTCCGGGATTCTAGACCAAAAAAAAAAAAAAAAAGAAAAGAAAAGAAAAGAAAAAGAAAAAGTTGAAATAAGCATAGAGAATATTCACTACTTTCTTTGCAGGTGATTAAATTGGGACTGAATTAATTCATCCTAATCAAAAGGATTCTTCTCAAGGCCTCAGCAGTGACAGGTAATTTCAAGATGTGATCGTTATACGTGTCTGTTTCTAATCAATCCCTGGTACTACATTTCAGCAAGTCAACACTGCTACATATTTTTGTAACTTTCTGGTAATTTTCATGTCACAGCTGTCACTGGGCTCCCTGCTGGACCCAAGTACACATAACTAATTAATCAATCAATCAGGAAGGAGAGAAAGTCATTCCTTGATGCTACAATGAGAATCTCTGCTTGCTAAACTCAATGACTACTTTGGGGTGGAATGAAAAAGGAGGCCCTCTTCACGGGAAGCAGAGTTTGCAGATTTAAAGATAGTTCCTAAAACTAATGGACTTTGTAATTTCGCATGTGCACACCGCTGTTGCCCAGGTGTTTATTCCACATTATCAAGGGAAGTGAATCTATGGCTAGAACCCCGGCTGCTCCCACTTATCAAAAATGCAGAGGGAGGTAGAAGGCAGGGAGAGGCAGCCGCAGAGAGAGAGGAGAGAGGGCCTGGGTTTGGAGTCAGGAGATTTGGCTTCTGATTCTAATCCACTATGTGTGTGAACTTGGGCAAGGGGCTCTCTCTTCTCCATCTCTGAAGATTAGGTTTATTGAAAGGAGAGGGAAGGAGTCCATGGAGGGAAGCCAATCAGCAACACAGGCATAGACACAGGATGCATCCAGACTGGTGACATCCCTTGTATCCTTAGTTCTGGATTATCTCAGATGACTCACAACTAACCATGTTCATTAAACCCAGCTGCTTTATCATTCCAGTACCCAGGAGGAATAGCAAAGAAAGTTGATCTGACAGGCTCTAAGTGTTAGGTTAGAGCTGATTCTTCTGCTCGAAGAGACAGATCCTAAACGTCTGCAGTGCTATCCAGTGCCTATCCATGGGCACCCCAGAGCCCATGATGTTCACGTTTGCCACAGCAAAATAAGGGTAGAAGGAGGAAGCACATTTGCTTTCCATTGTTTCTGGCGATTATAATGAATTAAAGTGGAGCACATCACTTCCACTCACTACCCATGTGGTAGAACTTGCCATACGGCCCCAGCTTTTCCAAGGGAAGCTGAGAAAGGCAGAACTCACGGACTACAAATGAGCACTATTAGATGACAGACACAATCAACGGGTGGGGAAATACCTGGATACCTGCTGGGAGGGGTTCTGAGATCTGGTCCAAAGTCAGCAGGAAAAAAAAAAAAAAAAAAGACATTCACAGGCATAGGGTATGTTGGTCCATTGTCTGGCAACACTTTTCTTCCTTAGCCAGAGTACCCTTTCCCTCTTTCCCTCTTCCTTAGCCAGAGTACCCTTTCTCCAAGTACCTTGGAGAAATGAAATTAATCAAGAAAAGACTATTTTATTGTTATAGATTTACAGAAAGAGAAATTAGAAATCCTCAGAATATTTCAACCAGGCTATGAAAAAATCTAGTCACTGAGTAACTACCTGAGAGTTAGATGGGATTTTTACCCTGGGATCAACAGATACTAGCAAGTCGAGTGTGGGCTTTCCAGGGGATCGAATAGCTATTTAGATTGTGAATGTTTGTAAAAATGTAAAGTTCCTGGTTACTATCATCACATATGGGGCTAAAAGTGTCCATAACCCAAAGTAAATAATGGAGAGGAAAGCAAACAGCTTCCCTGAGATCAGTATTCTTTTTTTTTTTTTTTAATTTATTTATTTGACCTAGAGAGATCACAAGTAGGCAGAGAGGCAGTCAGAGAGAGGAGGAAGCAGGCTCCCCGCTGAGCAGAGAGCCCAAATGCGGGGCTCGATCCCAGGGGCTCGATCCCAGGACCCTGAGATCATGACCTGAGTGGAAAGGAGAGGCTTTAACCCATTGAGCCACCCAGGCGCCCTGAGATCAGTATTCTTAGTCCTGCTCACTAACTTCCTGGATGCGGCCCCCTTCCTTCCCCCCTCCCTAGCTCCTTGTACTTGATCTATTGCATGTCCAGATCTGTGGCACCAATGACGTTTCACGTAAATACCTGGCTTGCCAATCCCCGACGCTCTCAGTGTGTCCCATTGTTTCTTCCATCTGATATGATCCTCAGGAGAGGAAACCTTCTAGCTCTGATGTTGGGAGTCTGTCCATGGGTGCATTTTGGTTCTCCCCCCCTGTACATGCATACTTTGCACCAGCACTCAGAGTCTCGGAGGTTTAGCACACATTTCACAGGGTGAAATGCAAACTATGGGCATGCAAACTGTGATTTCACATAAACCAAACCAAGACAAAAATGGGGAAAGAAAAAGGAAGATTACAAAGAAACCTCCTGAGAAACAATAATTCCTACCATTTATAGTTGTTAAAAGATGTGCAGAAGCCCTACACCATGCACTTTCCACATTTGATCACACCTACCCGGTGAAGGAGCTACAACTGCGTGGAGACACCAGAGAGACAGAGGAAGCAGCAGCCGCGTGGTGATGCCGTGATTTGAACCCGGATGGGTCTGACGCCACAGCCCGAGTGTACTACCTTTTAAACCCTCAGCAGTACTTTCCCTAAAAGTGCTGAGGGCAGATGACCCAAAATCTGACAGAGCAAGTGACTGAAGACGTAAATGAATGGGGGGGACCATGGCCCCCAGACTGGGGTAAGGGCTGACAAGGAAAAAAAGAAAACCTTCCCTGCGGCCTGAGGGAGTGGAAGAAATGGAAAAGTCCTCTCGGCCAGGAGGCCTTTGAATGACGGATTTCTCCTGAAATCTGAAGGGCGATGGGGGGATGGATTTGAGACTGTGGGGAAATGTGCACCGTGAGAAGGAAAATCATCAGATGGGCTTAGAGTTTTGAAAAACAGAGCAGAAGCCCTTGCTGGAGTAAGCGGTCAGGGATGGGGAGGGCAGGGCTGGGTGTGGGGGGAGGGGAGTGATGGGGAGGGGAGTGGTGGGGGGAGGGGAGTGATGGGGGGAGGGGAGTGGTGGGGGGAGGCAGGGACGTGGTGGGGGGCTGGAGGTGGGAACTGCAGCCCGTGGCAATAGAAAAAGAGTTTGTGTCCTGAGTAATATATAGAATTGTTGAACCACCCCGGAAGCTGATATATGACTGTAACACTTCATGCTAACTATACTGGAATTAAAATTAAAAATATAAGTAAATAAAGAGATAAATAGATTTAGATTTTGTGACAGGTAAAATGCTGAAGACAGACAATGGTGGAGGAAAGAAGGCCTGGGCATTGAGTTTTCTAGTCTCTTCTCTTAAGATGTCTCTGAACACATTTTTGACCTAAAAATTTCAGAACCTGTCTCCATACATGCCCACTGCAAACAGCTTCTGGGTCCTGAAGAACTAGATCCTGGCACCCAGCACCGTTTCAGGGGAGTTCCCTTCTGAATTCAGAGGTTCAACATCCTTTCAGAAGAATTAGCCATGCTTTTAATTGCCTCAGACAACTTCAGACAATGACAGAAAAATATAGGCAGCTTATCAGAAAGAAAAGCTCCTTCTTGAAATCACAGGAATTTTTTTTTTTTCCTCACTGTAAGTTCCTTATCTCAAGAGGAAAGAAAAAGCTGAATGAAGTGAGTTGAAAAGGGAAAGGAAAAGCAGCTCTTCTGTAACATGGGGACTATGACAGTGTTTCTAGCCAATGAAAAATGATATATATATGCCAGGCTTGTGCAATGCTAAGCCCAAGTGGTTGCAAATTAATTGAAAAATATCCTGGATGGCCTGAGTTACAGAGAGCGCGTTAGGTCTCTTCAGAACAAAGGCGGGGAGAGTGCTTTTGTTTGGTTGCCGGTACAGGTGACCTTGCGAAAAGCACACTATAAATTGCTGTAATTGTGGGATGATAAGCCGCGTTGATAGATTTCTGTCACTCTCCCTCAGTAAAAAATGGGCTCACCTTCCTGAAGTCTGCAGAGGCACATACATCAAAAAGCACATCGTTGCTCCGGAGTGAAGACAGGTTTCTCTCACATTTACAAACATCCAGGAGAGGGATCCGTCCACATTTCACCCATCCCATCATTTTCTAATCTTTTTTTCTTGAAGTTTTACCCTCCTTCTCTTTTCTCTCTAGACGTGTTGTGGCTCTGGACAGTGACTTCTGGGTATGATTAGGACACTGTGAGGTGGGAAAATAACCCAACAAGGTGCTTTTTTTCACCTTCTTTGTTTGTTCAGAGCAGATAGGCACAGGGACAGAGAAAGGGAGGGTAGCATAGGTGCTGATAGATCACTTTCCAGGAACAAGCTGGGAGACTAAAAAGTTCTGCCCATGAAATCTGCTGCCCCAACTTAAAGCAAGGTTTCAGGCGGAGGCAGCCCTAGATCCTGCCATCTATAGAAACAATAGTACATATTCTGTGTTCTCCTAAGGGAACCCTTTCGTTTTCTCTTTTTCCCCTCAGTAAACGGCATGCTGCAAGCGAAGCAATCTTTCTGCTCCTTCCTTGAGCTCGTGAGAAGGAAACTCAACAACACAGGAGCTCGTCTATTTGAAAACTAAGGGTTCTGATCTGTGGGAACACGCTGACATAGGATTCCCAGGAAATGAGCCTGTGGCCCTAGTGTAGGAGTCACAAGAGTGGATTTTGGAGTCAGGCGAACTAACCTGGACGTGCATCCCAGCTCAACAGTGTGATCCGAAACCGTATAACTTGACTTTAGACCTTAGTTTCCGTGGGTGCCAAATGCCAATGCCAGTACCCGGCTGACAAGGTTAAAATGAGGATTAGAGGTGATATGGGGAAAGCCCTTAGCACGTGCCCCTGCACGGTAAGTTCCCAACAATGGGAATTTCATTTGCAATGGAAGGCTTCTGTATACAGATGTGTTTCTAGCAGGACTAACGATGGCACCTGAAAAAGCAGTGTGGGAGAATGCAAAAAGCATTGACTCAAATAAACAAATAATCAAACAAAGAAATAGAGAGACTCTGTAGTGAAACAGCTACATGGAGGCTCCCCACTAGCTATGTGGCTTCTAGAAAGTGGCCTGATCTTCCTGGGTCTCCTTTTTCTTATCTGTAGAAAGGAGATGATACCTTCTTTTTGGGAACATTGTAAAGAGTCAATGGTGCTTATAGAAATAAACAAGTTATAAACAAATAAAAAAGCATAATGCTCCTTTTTTTTTACCTGAAGCACAGTAACAATAAAAAAGCCTATAAATAATGTCGTATCCCTGTCTCTCAACATTAACACTCTAAATTGCATCTACGATGTTTTCTAAAATGTGAAGCTAAAATTTACTTTGTGCATTGCAGTGTATTAGTCAAAGTCGTCCAGTGAGGCAGAATCAACGGGATGCTCATGTAGAGAAAAAAGAAATTTATTTTAAGGAACTGCCTGGTGCAATTATGGAGGGCTGCAAGTCCAAAATCTGTAAGTCAGTGAGCTGGAGACCCAGGAAGAGCTCATGTTACAGTTCAAGTCTGAAAGCTCTCTGCTGCACAATTTCCTCTTGCTTCGGGGAGGTCAGTCTTTTGCCTAGGCAGGCCTTCAACTGATTGGATGAGGCCCATCTGCATTTTAAAGGACAATGTGCTTTACTCAAAGTCTACTGATTTAGAGGTAAATCACCCCAAAAAAGCCCTCACAGAAACGTCCAGCATGCTCTTTGACCAAATATTTGGGCATCATAAAATTAACCAAGTGCACACATAAAATTAGTCATCAAATGCCTCTTAGTCATTTCAAAGGGACTCTCCTTTAAAAACAAAGAGAGGCAACTGGCTTGTTAAACCATATTTGAGAAATTAAAAATGGACATTCTTAGTGAGGAAATTCCCTTTTCCAAACAGTTCTGAATCCTTGGGTGTGGGCCTGGGGAGAAGATGCATGGAGTGACAAGAATTCAAGCTTTCACTTTTGTTCTTGCTCCTGCTTCTTTTGGATCAAAGATGAATGTCTCTATCGCTGAAGCCAAGTGTCCATCACTGGTTTCTCTAAAGTAGTTCATGTATCTTACTGCCCTTCCAACATGATTCCTAAAACAAATAGTAAGTAGGATCTAATGTTATCTGATTCTAGCTTGAAGATAAAGGGGAAGTCTAAACTTCGTGTGGCATGACATATTCTTCTAAATATACGAAGTGAGACATGTGACATTTTCTGGCATATTTCCTATGCTGTCCACTGCATTTCACATGCACCAATTGCTTTGAGACTGGCTATAAACTACCTGCGTAAGTTGTTTCTAAAGGCTGTATACTGCAACACCTTTCTAAATGCTCTGCTTAATTTTTTTCCCACATTGTAATTCATTGTTGGCCTTTTCTACAGTGAATTGTTGGAATTAACCAATAAATCAGCAGGAAAAGACATGCCAATTTCCTTCCCAGTTGATAAATTACAGCGTGGACAGGGCATAGTATGTTTTATTTTGTGTGTGTCTGTGTGTGTGTGTATGTGTGTGTGTGTGTGCGTGCTTTTGTGTGTGTGTTATTTTCCCCATCTAAATCTACCTTTCAAGAAATACTGAAATCTTAGAGCTTCTAACTTGCTTGGCAACTTTAATGGATAACATAAATACAGTATTATATTTCTATCATGTGTTATAAAAAAAACTATTCTATCAATCAATGGATGGCAGTTATTGACAATTGGAAAATAATATTATTCCAGATTTTCTCAGATGTATTTACCATAAAATGATTTCCTTTTCATTGTTACACTTAATTTGTTTGTTCATCAGGATTTCCGCTACTTCTCAGTCTTCAGTTTTCTTAGCAATTAACATGTTAATTATGTATTTAAAGAGCAATGTTTCCATGAATCCATATATCAGCAACTCCTGTAAATAAGACATGATATTCTTTCTCTCTTTAACAAAATATTGTGGTAAAGATAGTAAAAGTTTCTATAAGGTGGGGATAATTTAAATTTAAAGTATAAAAAATGAACCCTCTGCCCACTGAGCTTACCAGTGAGGTACTCTGACACATATAAATGACTATGCTGGTCAGTAGTAACTATACAAGTGGCTTAGTGTCCTCTTGGGAAGTTGCTATACTATCCATACTTGGGACATGCTTCCTTCAGATTCGTCTGTTATTGTGGTGCAACAATATGGCAGGGAAGCTGGGGAAGTCCATCCAGGGCAACCTGCCTTCAGGGATGACCTCTTACAGGGTTCGGTCTATCTCTATAAGGTGGAACTTTTCATTGCTTAGCTCTGTTAGTGTATATATGCCAAATTCTTCATCAATCAAATAAGGACACAAATATCTCCAAAGGTTTTTATGAAGATTGATTGCAAGTGACTTACACAGTGCTTAGCCCAGGGTAGGCCTTTAATTAGACATGTGTTCTTTGTTTTGGAGAAAAAGAAGTGACAAAGGCCTGAGAAGGAACCTTGCCAAACACTTAAGCTAAAGGAGGAGAAAAAGGAAAAGTAGTCAACAGAAAGCAAGACAATCAGGAAAGGGCAGTTAGCTTCCAGAAGAGACAAAACCATGGGAGCCAAAGGAAGTTAACGTTCATGAAAGTTTTATGACACAGTCTCTGAGAGCAAATAAAGTCTCGGACAAGATAATCTAAGCTGTTCTTTGCTAAAAATGTTTTTAAAATATTGTGGCCTGTTCTCTGTCTTTATTTGGAACCAGCATGTTAATACCAGGGCCAGATCTGTTAAATAATTCAGTCTCCTGAGAAGGAGCAAAATATATAAAAGAGACCTGACTTAAGAGAAATTCACATGGGAAAAAAAAAAATCTAGGAGTTCAATTGAATGAAAGCTTCAGGTGGGGCCCCAAAGCAGCATAGCTGTCAAAACAAACAACAAACAATATAAACCCCACAAAAATACTGCATGAGTTAACAGATAAAATGTATCATCAACCGGGTTAAAAGATGTAGTAATAGATCAAATCTGGACCATTCTGACCCATGATGGGTTAAGCTCTTCAGAAGGACTGACCGACTAGACCGTGTTGAGATAAAAGCAACCGAAATAATGAGAATGTCAGAAAAACATACTGAGGAGAAGTTTGAGAAACAGATGCTGTTTCTTTAACCTGGGTCTCAACAAAAATCCTAGCAGAAAATGGAATCTAGCTCAGATGGTTCAAGGGCAGAGTTAAGAGGTTCATGGGGTGGGCAGAGTTAAAAGGTTCATGGGGGAGGGGCTATTGCACAGGAACTGTTATTGCAAAAGGACATCCCCACAAGCAAAAATGTAGATCTGGAAAGAAATCACTAACCTCTCTTTTCTTCTGACCTCTAAGTTGCTCTGGGTCCTTCCCACTGATCTAACCCAAATGGGAATCCACTGGTAAGAGAGCCCTACATTGCTCTCTGTAGGGTTCAGCTTCCCAGGAGCCATACAAGGGTGTATGAGGCAGCCACTGGATCTTGGACAGTGTGGGAGAAGGGGAAACCAATAGAGAAAAATCAGTACACCCTGGAAAATAATAGACCTCAAATTTGTAGGGCTGGCCTATGGAACAATAATTATACAATGTCAATGCTCATATTGGATCACTGTACTAAAGAACATTCCAATGAACCAGCTTGTGTGACAGTGAAAGTCTTGCCACATAATTTGGTGGGCTTCATGTTCCTGTGGAGTCTGATCAACAGTTAGGTGATTTTTTGTTGCAGGGGTGGGGATAGTGTAGATGGAATTTCTGTTTATGGTTTTTCAATTCCAAAGACACTAATATTCATGCGCTTTCACTATTACTATCTTTCTCCCAAAATCATACTGGTATTTCATTAAAGATTACACACTGTCTGTTACCCTTTGTTCCCCCACTTGACTACTTTTGGAGGCATTTTTAATGGCTGAATAAGTGGAAACTAATATCTCATGTTGAGCTTTTGCTAAATAGTAGATAACAATGAATTCTGTTATCCAAAAGTGAATTACTCTCCTTCTGGATTATCCGTGGTGTTTGGCTGCTTTCCTCTATTGTTTATCAGATTTAATAGACCTTTTAAGTTTATTTTGGGGAGGGGGCAGGGAGAGGGTGAGGGAGAGAGAGAGAATCCCAAACAGACTCCACACCCAGCATGCAAACCGGACACAGGGTTCGATCCCTCAACCCATGAGATTTTGACCTAACCCGAAACCAAGAGTCAGATGCTTAACTGATTGAGTCAGCAGGCCATTTTAAAAAGCTATTGTCATCCTCCCAGGGAAGTCCACTAATTGTATCTACTCTTTCACATTTGTCAGATAAACAAATCTGACTTCTCATTTCTCTATCCAGAAAATGCTTTCACAAAATGCAATATTTAGAAGAACATGGCCAAAATATCCATGAGGTTTTGTAGCAGAGGTTCTGGATTTGTCACTAAGTAACTTTCTTATTCATGTCATTTTGGTTCTCCAGGACTAAAATTTATCACCTATTGAATGAGGAGATTAAATTTGTCAATCTAGGAGGACAAGGTTTGAGTCTAGAATTCCAAATCTATTTTAGAACCTGGATTTTATGGGGAGTTGTCTTTTCAGCTCCTCAGTTTCATCACGTTTGACCCCTCTCGATTCAGGGGTTGCTGAAGTAAGACAATAAAATACCCCTTAGTTTATTGTTCTTGTATTATTCATGCTCACCCAGCCCTCAGGTCACAGGGTAGATAAAAGAAATTTCCCTTTTACCTCCATAAACTCAATCCGTTATTGCAAATTATCATTGAGAATTTATTTTTAATTGGCAAGCATTTGCCTTCTGAACACAAAGAAATTTATCAAGGTAACACATTGCCCACTGTGTGGTATCACAGAACGGTGTCGAAAGTGTAGTGACTCTCTTCTCCCCACCTCGCCCTCAACTCCAAGAAGGGCTTGACTACTCTGTAAAATACAGTTTCTGAATCTGTACCATGACTACCTCCTCTCCTTCCCAAAACTTCACCAAAAATATATTTAGATTTCCACAGAGCACATAGTAACTTCTTTTGTTGTACTGAAGGTCATTCATTTCACCATGTCTGTCTTTGACACCCAATGATATAACAAGGACAAAGCAATAAAGAGGGGCTCAGATAAGCAGTGGAGGGGGAACATTTCCATAGAGATTAGGAAGCATCAAACTATGGTCACTCTATTTTGAGATCAGAGTTAATTTAAGAAGTTTAAGCTAAGGAGCACATCGCCTCTTCTGACTTCTGCCAAATCCTGGGGGCTCTAGCCTAGGGTGACAGTCTGCCTAGCATGCTAATTTATTCCTTTTTATAATCCAGCTCTATTAAACAGTACTGTGCACATTTAGAGTTCTTGATGGCTATCAGTGAATTAATCTAATAAATCACACCTGTGAGGCTTAATTAATGTTTTTAAAATTCCTCAGGATCTCGGGATGAAAGGAGATAAATGTTCAAATTGGAAAGTGTAACTATTATTATTGTGAGGTTTTGGTTTTTTTTTTTTTTTTTTCCATTGAACCCAGTCCTCAGTTATAAGGTATTGATGGTCGTGAGACTCTGAGGTTCATTAATTTCAGCTGACTCTTAAGAGGACTTTTCGAGACTTTGTAAATGATCCTGGGAACACCTCATTTCAATTTCTGTACAGTACATTATCTTTACTCATTAAAAAATTATCACAGTGATGGATTCTGCTTAATTTAAATTGACTTCTTTGTGGAGGGAAAAAGGCAATTAAAGTTAAGAATATTTAAAAGGATTCCTAGGTGGGGCAAACTATTTCAGTGGGAAAATAAAATGGCACCTTGACAATCACATAATGTGATTCTTGTTGTCTCTGGTTAGAGAAAACACATTCTCTCTGGAGATTCCTTCTGAAGCCTAATTGATGAACTTGATCTGTATGAAAAAGGTATTTTACCAACCATTTGAAAATAAATCAAAATGAATACTCACCCTTAAATAATTTCTCCAATTATTAAAGCAACAGATAATGTCTAAAATCGACAAATTAAGCAAAAACAGGTATTCTTATTTGGAGAGATGAAAAATATCTCTAATAGGATGACCAATGAATGGTCCCAGTTTGTTCAGGACTGTCCTTGTTTTAGCATCAAAAGTGCCCAGACTGTGAAACTCTTCAGTTCTGGGCAAACAGGGACAGTTGGTCACCTCAGAAAGAAAGTTTGAAAATGGTTCCCCAGAGCAGTAAACCAAGAGACTGGAATGAGGACTAGAGCTTTTATTTATAACCTCTTTGGTATTCTTTGAGTTTTAAGTCATCTACATGTACAACTTTGATTAAAAATTTAAAACTTAAACATAATGGTCTTTTAGTTGAGAAAGGAAGCTAACTGTATGGCCTTCACAGATGAAGGAGAAACCCCCACACTCCAGAGGGTCTTTTCTTTCTGCCTGCCATCCTTTCTGCCTTCTGTTTTCGTCCTTCTTTTCTTCCCTTCATTCCTTGTTCTTCTTAAGCATCATGTTACTTCTTTTCTAGCCATTGATTATTTCCAAATTCAATTTATAAGGTTTTGAGTTCTTCCTGTCCGCTCAATTCTTTGTCACTTGTCAGATTCCCAATGCTTTCAGATGTTTTTCAGAAAGTAGAAGTCTTAGCATTGCTTATTTTATTTATTTATTAATATTTTATTTATTTACCTGACAGAGAGAGATCACAAGTAGGCAGAGAGGCAGGCAGAGAGAGGAAGAGGGGGAAGCAGGCTCCCCACTGAGCTGAGAGCCCGATGTGGAGCTCGATTTCAGGACCCTGGGATCATGACCTGAACCGAAGGCAGAAGCTTAACCCACTGAGCCACCCAGGCACCCTTGCTTATTTGATTTAGACAATATTTGCCAAATAATAAATGGGGTACCCAGTTAAATTCAAATTTCAGATAACAATTATTTAGTGTGATGGTAGGTTCCAAACATTGTCTTACATATTGCATAGGATATAGTGATATCAAAAGAATTTATTTGTCTGAAACAAATTTATTTGCTTGGTCTGGCAATCTTAATTTAGGCCATTTTTTCTCCTCAAATTGCATAGAGTATAGGGAAAAAAGAGACTGAGACTGGAACTGAGAAGGGCTGGGTGTGCTGTTTGGGCTTATTTAACTGACCCAGACTCTAGTTCTCACATTTGCAAAATGATGATGTAGCTCCAGATAGTCACTCATCTCTAATCCAGAAATTCACAAATTAAATTCGTCTTGTTTGAGAATGTCCTTGCCATAACTAAAGACTTGTCATGAGTGTAGAGCTGTTGATCTTATCTTATCCTGTGGTTGAGAAATTGGGCCCATTTCCACCCTTGCATCCTGTCTGTGGCCAAATCCTTTGAGGTAACGGAGAGATTCCTGAGAGGCTCAGAGTGCAGGTTACACTTTATGACTGTTCTGGAATTTGGCAGCAAGAGCATCTGAACTAGATTTATGAAGTCAAGAGTATTTCCCATGGTGTCTGCTTGAGGAAGAAAGACAAATCAGGCATTACATGGCAGCTTCAGCTATCATGGTATGCTTGATTTGTCATGTTTACTTCCAGAAACATGCACCCAGCTTCCATGGCCCAACACAGGGGATTCACCTAGTGTGACTGGCTTTGGAAAGTTCAAATTTTAACAGATTGAGCAATTCCCATGCATGCACGGACACCACCACTTCAAATTTGTAGGTTGGGGTCAATGCAATGTAGTGGAAAGTTCACAAGGTTTGAAGTCAGCCAGGCTGGGGTGAAAATCCTAGTTCCACCCCCTACCACAGGGTGACCTTCAACAAGTCACTTCCTAAGGTATAAAGCCTGGAATGGCTCAAGTACAAGGAGTGCTTACCATGTTTTGGGCTACATGCTTTATTTGCTCACTTCAATAAACCCTCACTGTGCCTCTAAAATGTAGGTGTATTATCAGTTATGATTACATTATAATTTTATCATATAATTTTATATTTTCAGTTGTAAATGAGGAAACTAATGTTGAGAGGTATAAAATCTGGTCAAGGTCACATGGAATATTGGGTTGAAGCCAGAACTTGAAATCAAGTCCCTGTGTCCAAAACTCGTGTTTTTTTCCATTACATTACATTGTCTCACACCTATAAATTATCTCTTTTCCACTAGGCTCTTCTACATCTAAACATCTATCTTCCCCCAGGTTATATGAGAACTAAAGACATCATATATTAAAGCAGATAGCACATTGCCTGGCACATATTGGTACTCATTAAATGGTCATTTTCATACTCTCTTTATTTGACAATGATTTGTAATTATATTCAATGCTTCCTAAAAGAAATAGCACCTAAGGATTCAAAAGATTTGGGGTTTTTTCTTACCAAATCAAATGATCTGACTACTTAAAAACATTCAAACCCAGGGAACAAACATCTCACAGGCTTGAGCTGTCTGCCAAACACCCTAAAATTGTCATTGCTTTAGATGAGGGGTGGGCACACCATGGCTTATGATCCAAACCTGGCCAGCCACTTGTTTTTGTAAACAAACTTTCATTGGAACAAACCGTGGCAAAGCTATTGCCTGTGATTGCTTTCCTGCTACAACAGAGCAGATATGAGAAAGATCATGTGACTTATGAAGGCTAAAATATTTACTATCTGGTGCCTTACAGGAAAAGTTGCTGATCCCTATTGTAGACCATACCAGTTCTGCAACTGCAATAATCAGAGAAGGCTGGAAAGAGACTGGGCTTCAGAATCACTCAGGAAGGGAGTATCACAGAGTTAGTTCAGAGATCCGAAAGCCTGGAAGGTAAGTGTTGCCATGAATGAAGCCTATACATATAAACGGGCTAATTTCTACAAGTACATGAATGCGGTTGTGATAGATAAAATAAAACATTTAAAACCTTTATTAAATTCATAGAGACCTTAGGTCATTCAACCAACAGATAATAAATATAATGGCTGGCATGATAGAACCCCTAAAATTACTTTTTAAAAGGGAAGCCTGATGATAGAATAGAATATGTTTTAGTCATCCTAAAATTTAAATGTAACAACTTTTTCAAACAAAATCGAACAAGTCCCCTTATACAATGACTGTAGGTGCTGGTTATGAGTGATTCTCAGTCATTCGATTAAGAACAAAATAGACACGAGATCCATAATGTGCCACCCTTCACCATTAAATACGTTGTTAGAGATATCACCTCAGTTAATGAAATAGAGTTGTTGTTTTGTTATTGTTCTTGCTATTTAATAATGATGAATTTGGGATGCCTGGGTGGTTGAAACATTTGAGTGCCTGATTCTTGGTTTTGGCTCAGGTCCTGATTGTGGGGTCATGGGGTCAAGCCCTGCTTGGGGCTCCATGCTCAGCACAGTCTGCTTGTCCCTCTATCCATACCCCTACTTCTCCATGCACACGCTCTTTCTCGTTCTCGCTCTAAAATAAAGAAATAATAAAATCTTTTTAAAAATAATGATGAATGCAACCATTTAAATAATTCAGGCTGACCACTGCTCCTTGAGTAGAAATGAATAGGTTATATACCTCTTGTAGAACATAGTGTTTTATTGTTGCTTTTGTTGTTCATGGTATTTACCCTTGTGTAAGTTAAGATTTTTTTTTTCTTACTGCAAGTGACAGAAAAACCAAATCAAAATGGATTTAAGTGAAAAGAGGAACTAATCAGCTCATGGAGCTAAAGGCTCATAGGTACAGTTGCCTTCAGGTGTGGCTTGATTCAGGACCCAAGCAATGACAGTAGCATCTAGTTCATTGGCTTTGCTTCTTATGGATTGGTTCCATTTCAGGCTTTGTGAATTTCAGTCTTGCCCCTCTGAGCTTTAAGATGCTGGAAAGCCAAGCTTCACATCCATATTCTGCTAATTACAGTGGTAGAAAAACAAATCTTCTTTCCCCAAAACTCCCCAGAAAGCAGCCAACTTCTCCTCACACTGCCTCTAATCCCCAGCTGATCCAAGGGAGAGATAGGATGACTGGCTTAAGGCAATCCAGATGTATTTTTAGAGCAGAACTGGTGTCAACACCATCCAAACCACGTTGGCTGGAAGTAGAGAGAGAAGTACCCAAAGGAATCAGAGTACTATTGCTGAAAGCAAGGAGGTGAGAAGAATAACTTCTATGATGATGAGGTAGGAAATCTATGTTCTCTACAACTTTGAAGCAGATTTTGTCCTCCTTGAATTATTTTAAACTTTGAATTAACAAAGGAAGAAGAATCTGTAGTCAAAAGTACGCATTCTGAAATTAGGCCCCTGGGGTTCAAATCCCAGTTCATTTATTAACAATGTCATCTTGAGCAAGGTATTTAACTTCTCTGTGCAGAGTTTCCCCTTCAGTAAAATGAAGATAAAAATACCACTTTACAGGGTTGCTGTAAGGACTAAACAAGTTAATACTTATAAAGCATTTTGAGCAGTAACACAAAATAAGCATTGCTTATGTATTCTACTATTAACAGATTTAAGATGTCTGTTGAAAAATAAGTCAAATATGGACAGTGTTGCCAAAATATTTTGATATTTCTAGTCTGGTTATCTGCAACTAGTTCCTTTTCAAATGCAATAAGTGACAAAAAAAGGACTGCTGTCCCCCTAAAATTCATTCCCTTTTGTATGAATCAGGATGAACTAGGTCAAGCTATGATAAGAAACAATCCACAAATACTCTGCTCTGAACAGCAAATGATTATGCTTTATGTCTGCCACATGTCATTGGGGCTTCATTCTACCTTGTTGCATTGTTGTTATTGTAACTTTTGGATTTGGGATGACAGAGCAGTCACAGTCTGGAGCACTCTTGAACCCCATGGCAAAGGAAAAGATAATGTATCAGAGCTACAAATTCTTAAAGCTTCTTCCCTCAAGTTAATTCAATGGATTAACATCCAGTTGGGAAAAGTAGGTTGTGTGGCCATAAGTAGTTGGGACAATGAAAACCTATCATGTACCATCAAAGTAGGCAGAATCTCTGCAGGCAAGCCTGATGACCACCATATTATCCATTGATATTTATACTTAGTGCCATATCCTCAAGTGACTTACTATCTTCTTGATGTATTTAGTTTTTGTGGATCTTCTCATTGTATCTAGTCCCCTGAACAGTGGGACTTTAGTCAATATTGTCTGAAAGTGAGTTACTATATTCGATGGTATCGATGACCCAATTGGATTATTTTTTTTATTTCAAAAAGGGAATGAAGAAATTAGGAATTCGGATAAAACAGAACCATGTTAAAAACTTATTAGTTGGGTAATCTCAGTTTCCTCATCTGTAAAATGGAAATAATAATACCTACATATAAAGCCTTTATAAGAATTAAATCAGATAATGATAAAACCTTCTTAGTTTAGTTTCTGATGCACAGTAAAATGCTCAACATGTGATAGCTAGTCTATACGTTGAGAAATATACCATTTTAGACTATTCCCCTGTTGTGACTGACCACGGAAACAAAGATCAGGATTATTACTGTAGCCATCATCTGCTACCAGTGATGTGGCTCTTGTAAATGAGGATGAAGAGACTTCCATCTTTCAGGTATCTGGCTGGGAGGTGCAGGTAGTCTAGAGGGACAGAATTTGTGGAGGTGAGACAGCTGACCACAGGCCACAGGAAGTAGTCCAGGTGCCAGGACCAGCTTCCTGGGTATGTGACCTGTGCAATCACAAAGGGCCCATGCTCAGTCTGTGAACAAGGAACTCTGATTTGTATTTTGCATTCAGCCCTACAAGTTATGTAGCCAGACCTGTCCAATGCAAATGGTTCCACTAGAGTCTCTAGTTTCTCCTACCTTCCCTGAAGAGAGGTAGGGGTGGTAACAACAGAGATGAGAGAGCTCTAGCCTCAAAGAGCACCTAAAAGCTGGGAAAAACCAGTACTCCTTTGCCCATGTTGAGACCAGAGTCTTTATCGTAGAGTCTTGGGGTGTTGGCAGATGGGAGGGCTTGGCTGATTTCAGGCACTGTGCCTTGCCAGTGGGGCTTCTCCAGGTTGGCCCACCCAGGAAATGTGATCCAGTCTTGGAGAAAAGGGCAGTGTATCTGTCTGGCAGGAAGGGGCAGGGGTAGATTTCTATGTTACACAGTACAAAGTTACAAGACTTGAGGCCTAATGCAATTTGATTTTGATATAAATTGCTCATTTGAGAGTGAAATCAGAAGATAAGTATCTTTCTCCCACCTAGGAAAACTATTACTGGCTTTGCAGAAGCAGCAAGAATCAGGACCAACTGTGGGCTCACAGTTCAGGGCCTTGAGTTAGCAGCTGGGTGAGGTGAGAGGCAAAATGTCTGGGCCAACCCACAGGGCAGTTGAGATCAGTACCATTCCTTGTGGCTTCTGGGGCTGGCTGTTTCACATGGGGTGTCAGACAAACCACCAAAACACTTGTGGAATTCTAGGGCTTATCCTAGACTGGGGACCTCGGGGACAAAAGAAAGACATTCTTGAGGCTTTTTTCCTTATATAATATATACAATATTCAAATATGTGCAGAAAAGAATATAAAAGACACAATCACATGCTTATAATCCCAATTTAATGCATTCTCATATATTTGCTTTATATATATATATTTTTTTTTTAATTTTTTAAATTTATTTTCAGCGTAACAGTATTCACTGTTTCTGCACCACACCCAGTGCTACATGCAATACCTGCCCTCCCCAATATCCACCACCTGGCTCCCCCAACCTCCCACCCCCCACCACTTCAAAACCCTCAGATTGCTTTATATTTTTTTAAAAAGAGAAATAAAATATTTCAAATCAGTAAAAGCCTTCTTGTAGCTGTCACCTATCTCTTTCCCTTGTACTTTTACTACAAATGCAAATGTTCATAAAAATATGTAGTAATATTTTCTAGGTTTTAAAATTTACATCAGTGGCATCATACAGTGTATATCTTTTGGTTAGTGGATTATTTTTATATATGTTTGGAATGTATCCATCTTGATAGATAAAGATCTAGTGCATTCTTTGAGTGATGAATAACATTTCACTGAATGAATGAATAGACTATAATTTATTTATTCCCTGCTATATCAGAGATAATGGACATCCTTGTCTTGTTCCTCACTTTAAAGGAATATTTCTAAAGTTTCAGCATTAAGCATGATGTTTGCTGGAGGTTTTTGATATGTACTCTTTATCAAGTTAAAGAAATTTCTCATGTTTCTCTTTCAACAAGAGCTTTTATTATTTTACCAAATGTGGTTTTTTTTTTTTGCACTAATGAGACAACCATATGAATCTTCTCATTTATTCTTCTCTGTTAATATAATGAATTCTTTGTTAGATATTTAAGGCAGATACCACTAGATGCAATATTCATTCTCCCCCTGTTTTCTTGCTAACAGAATCCAGGTTTTGTTCAGAGCAGAATTGTGGAAGCTAATTATGATTATACTCATCACTATTTTTGTATTTTCCACTTCTGCTGGAAGTGGTGCCCTGGCCAGTCTGGCTGATGATCTATAAGGGCAATTCTGCCAGGAGGACTCCAGGGAAAATAAAAGGATAAAACATGGCAGACAGACACTTTCACCTTACTGCTTCCTTCCTTTCTTGAACCTGGGTCCAGGGCTAGAACAGGCAGAAGCCCTTTTATGAACATGAAAAAAAAAAAAAAAAGGCTAAATAATCATGGATCATCAGTCCTGATAATGATCAGCCATTGAGCCAACATTAGCAATTCTCTTTGTCCAGATTTCTTGTTGGATGAGTAAAGTAAATGCCTGTTTGTTAAGCCATTCTAGAGAAGTCTTACTGCTTGACTCAGAACACGCTTCTAACTGACAAAGTTTCACTGAGAACCATCTTTGAATTCTGAAAACAGGCTCTACTAGGTCATTATGTATTTAAAATACAATACTGTACTTATTCCACTAAAGATTATTTAAGTTTTTGCATCTGTGTTCATTGATGAGCTAACTATATACTTTTTAGATTGAATGCTACTTGTTTTGGGGTTTGATAGAACTGTAACAATACATGGGTAGCTTTCCCTCTCATTCTTAGCTTTGGACTAATTCATACCAGATGATACTTACATGCCAGTATTGAAGGCATCCATCTGGGTCTGATCCACGTTTTTTGGTGAATAAAAATTTCTCATTAACTTAGTTTCTTCAATGGCTGTATATATATTGCAAGAATTGTTCCTTCTTGATTTAATTTTGCTTATTCATATTTTTTCTGATAAATCATCTCCTCTAAGATTTCAGTATCACTAGAGTAAACTTGCTTATGATATTTTCTTATGGTTTTACCATCTTCAGTGTGTCAAAAATTATCTTCTTTTTTTCATTGCTAATATTGTTTGTCTACATCCTGTTTCTTTTTCCCACGATAAATGTCAGTTTACATATTTCATGTGTCTTTCCAAGGACCCAGCTTTCAGATCTCTGTTCTATTTTTTATTTTCTATGTTATTTTCTGCACTTACTGTTTCCTTCCCTTTATTTCCAGTGTGGACTGCTCCTTCCTTCTACTTTCTTGGGCTAACTGCTTTAGTCATTTTCAATCTTTCATGTTCTAAAATTTATGCATTTAAGGCTAGTCAGTCTTCCCTTGAAGTCTTTCTCTAACTGCATGCTGACAATCTGAATATGCAATGATTCACCATCATTCAGTTCCACAAATCTCATAAATACCATTGTGATTTCTGAATTAACTCATGAATTATTTAAAAATATATTTCCAGTTTCCAAATACTTGGGTTTCTTCCTCCATCCTCCAGGAAGGCTACCTATGGTTCCCTCCACATATGCCACCACAACCACCACCTCTATGGCAATGTGTTTCCCCTTAGGTGATATTGTTAGAAAGGACACCATTTATTTCTGATCTTGAGCTCTACAAACATCTCTGAGGTCTTGCTCCATCTTTATCTCTTTTGGGAGGTGAAGTGGAGTTCCACTCTATCTTGAGTTTTCTAGACCTCCCTCGATCTTTCTCTTTCTCTTTCCTACCTTCTATTCTTCTAGCATGGGAAGTCAGAGATGCTAGAGTGCAAGATGAAGAGACTCTAGTGAGATATCTCTTTTGAGACTTTGAGAATTTCCCTCTCATATCCTCCTGTTTTGTCTTAGTCTTCTAGAAACAAAATCCGGATGAAAACTATTTGGTAGGCAATTTAACACATCCCTCTCCTGAAGCAATAAACGGAGTTGGTGATTTCCTGCCTGAAATGGAGAGTAGAGTAGAGAAAAAGAAATCATAAATAATTCAAACCAAGAACTCATCAGAAATGATAGGATATACTTGTGACAGTCAGGATCTCCCTTAGAAATAGTTTCTTCATTTGGTCTACACATCACTGGCTATTTCTTACTAAGATCTTGCTGCTGTCAATTTTTGTCCCCTGATCTGCCTCACAGTATCACCCAAAAGCAAAGTCCTAGATCTTACTTAAATGATAACTGAACTGGGTATAGAATTGTCAGTTGATAGTTATTTTTCCTAGCACTTTGAATATATCATTCCATTGTCTCCTATGGAATTTACTCTTCAAAAAAATTATCTGGAAAAATTATAATTGATAATATATTATTATATTATTATATATTATAATTCTATTATATTATATTATAATATATTATAATTCTTACCTCCTTGTGTTCTCTTTTCTTAAAATCTTCTAAACACAGAAGACAGATGGCCAACAGTGCTCAACATCATTCAGCATCAGGAAAATACAAATCAAAACCACAATGAGATACCACCTCACACCAGTCCGAAAGGCTAAAATTAACAAGTTAGGAAACAACAGATGTTGGAGAAGATGTGGAGAAAGGGGAACACTTCTACACTGTTGGTGGGAATGCAAGCTGGTGCGGCCACTCTGGAAAACAGTGTGGAGGTTCCTCAAAAAGTTGAAAAACAGAGCTACCTTATGACCCAGCAATCGCACTACTGGGTTTTTACCTTAAAGATACAAGTGTAGTGATCTGAAGGGGCATGTGTACCCGAATGTTTATAGCAGCGATGTCCACAATAGCCAAACTATGGAAAAAACCTAGAAGTCCATCAACAGATGAATGGATAAAGAAGATGTGGTATATACATACAATGGAATACTATGCAGCCATCAAAAGAAATAAAATCTTGCCACTTGCAATGACTTGGATGGAACTAGAGAGCATTATGCTGAGTGAAATAAGTCATCAGAGAAAGACAATTATCATATATATTATCATATATCTCCCTGATATGAGGAATTTGAGAGGCAGATTGGGGGGTTTGGGGAGGTAGGGAAGAAAAAAATGAAACAAGATGGGATGGGGAGGGAGACAAACCATAAGAGACACTTAATCTCACAAAACAAACTGAGGGTTGCTGGGGGAGGGGGTGGGGAGAGGGTGGCTGGGTTATGGACACTGGGGAGGGTATGTGATATGATGAGTGCTGTGAAGTGTGTAAGCCTGATGATTTACAGACCCGTACCCCTGGAGCAAATAATACCTTATATGTTAATTAAAAAACAAAACAAAACAAAAGAAAATCTTCTAAATGCTAAGATCCTTGAGTCTGTGATTGATAAAAGGATGATGATGATTTAGAGAGAGAGAGTGAGTGCATGAGTAGGGTTTGGGGGGAAGGGTCAGAGGGAGAGGTAGAGAGAGAATCCCAAGCTGGTTTCACACCCAGTCCAGAGCCCTATGCAGGGCTCAAACTCATGACTCCAAGATCATGACCTTAACTGAAATCAAGAGTCAAACATTTAACTGACTGCTCCATTCAGGTTCCTCTCCCAAGTTATTTTTTTTAACAGATATACAGAACTTAAAGCACTGGCTGGTGACTTTTTACTTGGGAGACAATAATATTGTCATGGTTCAAGCCATTTTAGAGACTCTTCTTTCAGCACCTAGGGACTGCATCATGTTCTTTAAAAAATAGGATTGGGGGTGGGGGGTGCCTTGGTGGCTCAGTTGGTTCAACACCCAGCTCTTGACTTCAACTGGGGTCATGATCTCAGGGTTGTGAGATCGAGCCCTGTGTCAGCTCCATGCCCAGTGCTGGTACAGGCACAGAGCCTGCTTAAGATTCTCCCTCTCCCTCTCACTTTTCCCCTGCAATGTGCTCTCTCTTTCTTAAAAGAAAAAAATAACATTGGTGCCAAGCCTTTGTCCTTTTAGGAGTTTTGCAAGCTTCAGTCAGCAAAAACTCTTGTCAACAGATAGATGGTCAAGTTATGTTCAAAAATAACCATAAAGTACTGAAACATTATTTTGTAGATCTAATAAATCGCCCCCAAAGGTAAGACTCAAAGACAACTTCTAAAATTATTGTAAATCATGACATTTTTTTTTTTAGAGGAGACTCACAAACTCTCATTTGGCAAGCAAGTTGTTAGACAAGCACTGTTCTTATGGTGACAGGATCTGAAAACATCAACTTTTGAAGTCAGACAGAACTGTTTGAATCCCAACTTTACCACTTACCCAGATGTATGACCTTAGGCATATCATTAAAGTTATTTGCAATTTAGTTTCTCATATGACAAAATGAGAATAATTATATTTTTAATACAGAGTTTGTTTCTGTTACTTCCTAAAGTGTTAATTATTAGAAATAAAAATGGAAACCCTATTAATTTCAAAAAACTAAGTTTTATATATTTCTGAACTGTAACACCATTTATGCCAAAAGAGCACCAAAGCACACAATAATACATAATTTCTTCATTAGTTAATATTGATTATCATTGTGAAAGATAACAAGGCATCACCTTCATTAATTATTTTATCATTTGGCCATTTATTCATCCATGGCTCTCATGTACCATACTCTCACACAACCACTTATAACAATGTTTCTGTAGTTCATTTTTAGCACAGGAACAAAACAATAAACAAAACTGTAACAGTACAAAAGAAAATTGTGTGAATGATGAAATGTATCATGCTGAATGGGTGAAATTGTCAGAGACAGTAAATCAGAGTGCTCTGGGGGAGAACACCCTGAGCTCAAACTTCAGAACAGTAAAAAAAAAAAAAAAAAAAAAAAGTCATGCTAACTCCTCTCCCATCCCTCAGCACTGTGCAGGCTCATGGAATCCGTGTCAGTCTTTGTACATGCAACTGACATAAAGAGCTGACATGTTTGGGAAAGGCTATAGTGAAATGAAATGGCTCAAGAAGTTGAGTTATTATAATCCAAATCGGCTCACCTCTAGGTGCAACTGTACATAAAATAAAGACTGTAGTTAGTGTGTGCCTGACACAGAAAATGTTCAAAGAAATGGCAATCAGTGATACCTTATTGCTACAATCTTACCATTACATCTTTCTCATTATTCCAGTCCAACTTTTATATTTGACTCTGTAAAAGATATAGTTCACCTCTTTTTTTTTTCCACTTTGTCACTTATAACTGACTTTGTGTTGAAATGGCTTTTATTCTGTTTTCCCAGTGAATTTTAAAATTTTATTTATATCTTCTACACATCCCTGTCTCCATCCCTCTGTGATGTAAATCTATTTTAGAAAGATATGCAATTGGCTTGCGGCTTCAGCAAGAGTCAGTATGTCACTAAACAATCACTTACATTTCCAAAAGAAGAGAGATCAGTAAGAAGTTAAAAGACAATGTTTTATGAAATAACAATTTTCTACTTAAAGAATGTTCTTTGATGTCTTGAATTTTTCTCCAGAGAAAAAGTAGTCAAAACTCATTATGTTTATAACAGATTTGTGGTGGTTGCCATATTCAAATTTTCTTCCCTGGTTTTATTTAATATGATTTTCTCTTCTTTAAATGACCTTTGTCCCAAAACTCAGAACCAGTATATAATGAGCATGAGACCCAGAGTCGGGGTGGAAACTATGACAAAGCAGCATCAGAGATTTTAATGAGAAGAGAAAATACCAGGAGAAAAAAAAAATAATAGGAGAGTCCAATGTTCATTTAGATCAAATGAAGTATAAATATTTACTTTAGGAGCAGCACAAAATCAAATCTTCATCTCCCTGGTACAAAAGCTACCCTTTAAACATGCCTGAGTCAAATCACATGGAGATGTGAACAATAACTCTTTTTTATTCTTCTACCTCCGCCAGTCCACCAAACAGAATAATGAATAAGCCACCAAGTGCGCCCAACAGTGCTCGCTTCATGGTTTTTACATACAGACACCATTCTTCTTAAGAGAAACAAGTGTGGTCTGATTCAGGGGTAAATCACATGGTGATGATTTGGGCCGTGTGTGCTGAGTTATAACACGCGGGGGCTGCCACCACACGACACTGGAGGCCGGGATAGGCGCACAGAGTCTAAGTGTATACAAACATCGCTAAGAAAACGCTCTGTATCTGTGTCTTACTGTGGAACTCATCTGTAAGATTTACCCTCCAATCCCCAATTCTGCTCTACGGTGAGCACAGAGCCACTAGATTCCTTCTAAAACAGTGTTCGGAAAGTGGTGCATAGCCCAGGGACCAGAAACCTCAGGTACTAACCAGAGAGTAAGAATAAATGTCACGGATGACAGTGATGAACACGAAAAACCTCAGATTTGCCTAAAAAGAACAACTGATAGCTCCTTTTCAAACACTGAAACTCTTGTTAAAGGATCATTTCTTACTGTGTCTGATCTCCAGCCTGATCACACCTATGAAAGGCTTTTTTCACATGTTGATCATTAGTTTAAAATAAAGAAATAACGCATATTTGATTATGGCATGGGCTTATCTCATTTATGCTAAAATTTTATGTAAAAAGTAATGTTTTTAAAGCTGCTGATAATTTCTAGAAGGTCACAGAGGGATACATGCAAACAGATAAAATTTATCATTAGTTATACATCAAAAAGGAAACTGTATACATTCAGTTATTTTTAAGAAGCAATTACTGTCTCAATTGAATTACCTGGTGATTAACAGCAAAATTTTTTAGAGGGCAGATAAGGCAGTCCTGGTACTGATTGCATCAAGCAGATTGTTAGAGAGGTGGGAGATAAAAGTGAATATAGAGTTTCAACATCGTGACCCTAACCTCTGACAGTCAGATAAGAACGTCCACTCTAAAGGAAATGAAATACAGCAAAGCACGATTAGATCACAGTGTGCAGAGAGAGAGATCTTATTTTTGTGTTTTCCTGATGAAAGAATAAAAGCATTGTTTTATTTCTGTCTCAGATGATACATATTTCACCATGTGTGGAAATAAGGAATTAAAGTTGAGTCTCCTTTAACGTCTTATTAATTTCATCCTTGGCACGTGAAAACAAATGAAGAGAGACTTTTAAATAGCTTTAACTTTACTGCACCATTTCGTGAACATTTATAGTTTACCAGCCCTTTTCCCTGAGAGGCAAAACTGGCTGAGATTATCATTATTCCCACTTTATAAATAAGGGAAAGTGTTCCAAGAGGTTAAGTGATAAGTCCAAGATTAAAGAAACCATGTTTGAGTCAAGACGCAGTCTTTTTCTTGTAAATGCACAACTGGGACGTTTTTCTTCACTGGCTCACACTTTTTCCTCTCTTTCCATTTTTAAGTTGATTTAGGTTTTGACCCTCTCACTGTAGAGCTCATCATGTCCTCTATTGGCAAACAATTTTTATTATAAAGGATTTAGCAAGCTTTTAGCCAAGGTGACTGGTGTCAGTTTCATTTAAGATTTACATCATACGAATAGTGAAAACTTCTTTTCTAATGCCTATTTCTGCCTTGAATAAGCAGCTCCGATATATATATGATAATTTGTGATACACATGTGTGGTCCATGGAGAAAAGCACCAAATGTATTGTCATTTGTCAATATAGAAGAGCAATCTGAAATAAATTCTGATAGTCCTTTGCAAAATATAATAAAATTCTTAGCTCCTACTATAATTTGTTTTAGGATAACATTTTCATTGGACTGTAGTCCTAACAATCCTAAGAGCAAACAAGTTAGGAGGGGAAAAAAAAGAGGATCTCTGAATTTCTCCACACACTAATGGAGGTGTTGAGAAATGAGGATGTTGCTGTTTTATGTTTTGGTTGTTTGTTTTACTTTAACAATGTATTTAAATGAAAATCCAGCCAGTAACCAATTTTCATAGCAGAAATAATAACCATTTTTTCCAGCAGAGTTCATGATCTTACAAGTCAAGACATACAAAGTTGCACTTTTTCAAAACGGAGTACCATTCTGCAGGGGTAGATGCAAAGGATGGAAATATATGCACAGAGTTGTAGAAGAGTTAAAGGCAATTTATCCCCAGTTTCTTGACAAATAAATTTGTGTTCTTATGTAAATACCCAAGAGGCAAGGTTAGTTTGTAAGTTACAGAGAAGAAACAGCTCCCCCCTTCTCCCCAAATTAAAAGGCATCTCTGCAGCCTTGAATTACATGTGGTCGCATCCGGTAATTAAAGAATCGATAAACAGAGTGTCCTGGCAGGGAAATTGTAAAGAAGGTTTGGAGCCCTTTAAGTTGTCACAAAGGCTGAAGCAGAGATATTGTGGAAATAGAAATAATCAACGTCATCATCATCATCATCATCACCATCAATAGTCTATGCAAAAAGCCTTTGTTTTCTGCTTCAGGCGTTGTGCTTTCAGAGGGAGCCTCCACATGAACCATATGACTGATTATTCATTTCAGGTGTGAAGGTAATATAGACTTAGTGACGTTCATTGACCCACCCAGGATCACACTGGTGATAAACGGTTTAGCTGTGGTTCCAGCTCAGGTCAAGAAAGAGCTTAGGGGAAAACTCAGACATTCCAGTTCTGCTTCTAGCTCCTTTCTAACTGTGATCTGGATAATTCATGAGACTTTTATGCACTTCAGTTCCCTCATTGGTAAAGTTACGAGCTCAGCTGGTTCACAAACTCCTCAGGTGGAGAACCAAGATGCCCTTCAATGGACGAATGGATAAGGAAAATGTGGTCCATATACACTATGGAGTATTATGCCTCCATCAGAAAGGATGAATACCCAACTTTTGTAGCAACATGGACGGGACTGGAAGAGATTATGCTGAGTGAAATAAGTCAAGCAGAGAGAGTCAATTATCATATGGTTTCACTTATTTGTGGAGCATAACAAATAGCATGGAGGACATGGGGAGATAGAGAGGAGAAGGGAGTTGGGGGAAATTAGAAGGGGAGGTGAATCATGAGAGACTATGGACTCTAAAAAACAATCTGAGGGGTTTGAAGTGGCGGGGGGGTGGGAGGTTGGGGTACCAGGTGGTGGGTATTATAGAGGGCACAAATTGCATGGAGCACTGGGTGTGGTGAAAAAATAATGAATACTGTTATGCTGAAAATAAATAAATTTAATTAAAAAAAAAAAAAAGAAATGGCCTTGTAGTTCAGTGCAAGTGATCCATGCACTGTTGGAGGCTGAATAAGTCCTATGTTTTGCTTATATACGTGCTTCTGTTTTAGTGGTATGCAAATTTGTTTCTGGAATATTAACATAAACTTAAAAATTAGTTCTGAATTCAGAGACTCTTTGTCATGATGTATGTTCTCAAGCAAAAAACTAAAAGACTTATTACTATCAAATCAAGATTCCCCAAAATAATTTTTACATGAAAGTGGGCTTTCACTTCTTCAAAGGTAAGAAATCAAAATATGATCTTCCCAAACTCTCCTAGTTGTAAATCTCTATGATTGCAAGAAAGAATTTAAATGACTCGAATGTTAATTTTTAAGACTTTTAGGAACGATGCATTTATATTACCTTTTTTCCAATTCAAACAATCAATTTTCATGTGTTGCCCTTTTGTTTTAGGCAAGGGCAGGGAATTCCCCAATGCTTTGTGGAGAAAGTCGCTAAAAAGCAGAAACTAATAGATTTAGCAATGGCGGCTTCTCTGAACTCCCAGTGATGTTTTGGGTAGAAACTGGCCATTTGCGATACTATTGGTGATCAGTTTGGCAAAGCTTAGGAACTCTTAGACCTTGTCGAGGTAAGATGCTTTAAAAAAAAAAAAAAAATGATAGTTGGATCAGAAAACAACCATGCGGGCATGCCATTAGATGGGATTCCTCTCATTCTGCCTACTGAGAATGGTTTGTTGATTTTGAGCTACTTCAAATAGCTCAGGGCTGCGCCTACAGCTCCAGTGATTGTAGAAATAACTGCTAATGGAAGGTTGCCTATGGAGGCAACATGATGGCAGCCCCAATCACATTTGTGGCTTTGCTTTACTCACTTGTACAGTTCTCCTTTTGTCCATATGACACAAAGCAAGCTAACTCTAATCAGGCACCTGACCTCCATTATTGCCTAAAGAAGTCCATTCGTCTGTGCACACCTGGGAGGGGCAGAAAACTGTTATAAACTTTCTGAAGGGCAAATCGGTCATGTGGATTAAACTTTGACTCAGCAGTGTCTCTTGGCATAGTTTTCACAAGAAAAATAATCACGTATGTACAAAATATTTAGAGTTAAAGATGGTTACCTTAGAACTTTATCTATGTCTATCATGGAGAGTTGATTAAACTATAGTTACATCCAGACAAGTATACTATAAAGCCCTTATATTAAAAAAAAAATAAAACAAATTAAAGAGCAATGAAAGATAACAAGGAAGAGGAGTCGGTGACAGATAGGTGGTAAAGTAGGTTATAGGTAAATATAGATGTTATATAATGTTAATGAAATTTTGAATTTGTTTCAAAGTATAATAACAATTTTCATTTTCATTTTGTTTTCATTTTCTTGTATATAAAGCCTACCATGGTATTTGGAAATAGAACTTAGTGTCTATAACTGGCTTTTTTTTTTTTTTCCTTGAAACACACTATGCTGGTTCCATGCTGGGCCTTTGCAGGCAGGGTCTGCCTCACTAGAAAATTTATCTCTCGGATTGTCACATGCTGGTTGAAGAAATTTTCTCTACTCCTCTACTCACCTGTTAGAGCCTGCCACACAGTCCCAGCATCTCACTTTTGTTTTATTCTTCACAGTCCTTATTACCATCTGAAGTTACCTTCTTCAACTTCTTTATCTATATATCAGATTATTTTTCATCTCTTTTCGAAAGAATTTAATATCTATGAGAATTGAGCACTTTTTAGTCTTATTTCCTGCTACGGTCCCGTAAAACCATGATAGACACGTAATTGGTGCTCAGTAAGTATTTGTCAAGTGAAAATTTAGCAAATGTATTAATTACATTTTTACCTTTTCTGCTGGGTTTTAGGGTTCTTTTGTTCTAATTTAGGGGAAAAATGTGGCATCTCAATACTCATCAGAAATAATTCTATCTAACAATAACTGTCATATATCCTTCCCTGACCTCTGTTATTCATTTGAGAAACATTAATTGAGTCCTTACAATGTGCCAGAGATAGTGCTAAAAGCAAATACGAATATAAAATAAGAATTCAATTGGTTGTTTTGGTCTCAGGAGGCTCCTGGTTAAAGGGACATACAGACATATACCATATGGCAGGATAGATAATTAACATACAGGTGAGTAAGAACAAAAAAAGAAGTATGCAGGATGGTATAGGAGCAAAGTAAGAGGGTATCAAAACATCTTACTGATATGGACAGCTTCATGGATGTGAGCTGGAAGGATGTTCCAGGCAGAGGGAATGGAATGTTTTGTAAGCCTGTCATGTTCCTGGAATGATGAACAGCTCAGAATGACTGAATGAAGATGAAGAGATGAGGCTGGCCATTTAAGCAAAGGACTGATTGAGCTTGGTCTTTTACCATGCTACAGAGTGTAGATCTTTTCCTATAGGTAATAAGGATTGATGAAGAACTCTTAAGTTTGAAGATTCCCTAATGGATAAAGCTCATATTTAAAATTAATGGGATTTTCAGTTACTTGAGGATGAATATTCTGAATTCAGTAGATATTATCCTTGATTATTTTTCCTTATCCTTATCCCTGTCTTCCACGTCTAATGAGTAAATCCTGTATTTTGAGCACCAATCTCTATCTCTAATGATCTATCCACTTCCCCTCATCTTAATTCCTCACCCTCAACCAACTTCTTGGACTTCGGCTTAGATTTCTCCAGTATTTCCTAGGTGGTCTTCTCATTTCACTCTTGTCTTTCTTCAGTCTATTATCCACATGGCAGTCAGTCATTTTCTAAAATCAAAAGCATGTCACTTCCTATTCCATTTGTGTAATATCCAAACTCCCTCCAGTGGTCTGTGAACCCAGAGTCATCTGGCCTTTGCTCATTTTTCCAGCCTATTTTATGTGTCTCTCTCCTTTAACCAAGAAGGAGCAATCAAGATGGGCCTCTTCTCCATTCCTCAAACACACCAAGCTCTTCTTCTGCTTAGATCTTCACAAGGTGCTTTCTCTGCCTGAAATGTTCTCCTCCTACTTTCTCATTCTCCAGGTATCAGGTTAAATTTTACCACATGCCCTAACCACACTGTCCGAATTGTCGCCACCCTCCAAAATAGCCCCCCAAAATCCCTACCTCCTGGTGTTCTTGCCATTATTTAGTCCACGCATTAGTGTCCTAAAACTGCCGTAACAAATTACCAAAAATTGGGTGGCATCAGAAAGGATGAATACTCAACTTTTCTATCAACATAGATGGGACTGGAAGAGATTATGCTGAGTGAAATAAATCAAGTAGAGAGAGTCAATTATCATATGGTTTCACTTATTTGTGGAACGTAAGAAATAACACGGAGGACATGGGGAGATGGAGAGGAGAAGGGAGTTGAGGGAAATTGGAGGGGAAGATGAACCATGAGAGACTACGGACTCTGAAAAACAATCTGAGGGTTTTGAAGGGGCAGGGGGTGGGATGTTGGGTGAGCCTGGTGATGGGTATTATGGAGGGCATGTACTGCATGGAGCACTGGGTGTGGTGCATAAACAATGAATTCTGTTACACTGAGAAGAAATTTTTAAAAAATAATAAAAAAAAAATTGGGTGGCTTTAAAATATTAGGAATATATGCTCTCACAGTTCTGGAAGGTAGAAATAAATGCAAAATCAAGGTGCTGGCAGGGCCATGCTCCCTCTAAATGTCTAGCAAGGAATCCTTCCTTGCCTCCTCTAGCTTCAGGTGGTTGCCAATGATATTTTGTGCTCCTTGGCTTGTAGATGCCCCACAGAAATCTCTGTCTTCACATAGTCTTCTTCCCTGGTGTTTTTCTGTCTTCAAATTTCTCTCTTCTTATAAGGACATTAGCCATTGAGTTTAAGGCCTACCAAATCTAGTACAACTGATCTTGTTTTGATTACATCTACAAAGACTTTACTTCCAAATAAGGTCAATCATAGGTATTTCAACATATCTTTTTTAGGGACACAGCTGTCCCCTCCCACACTGCATAGGATTGATTTGCAGCCAGTGGTGTATGAGGAAATGACAGCATGCAATTTTTGACGCTAGGTCATATAAAGACATTGCAGCTTATCCATTGCTCTCTCTCGGATGACTCGTTCTGGGCAAAGTGATCCACATTGAGAAGACACCCAAGCAGCACTCCAGAGAGGTTCACATAGGGAGAAACTAAGAGTGCCCACCAACAGCTGACACAAATTTGCTAACCACATAAGGGAGCCATCTGAGAAGCTGATACTCCAGACCTAGTCAAACCTTTAGATAATGACCCTCTAGCCAATATCTTAATTACAACTCATAAGAAATCTTGAGCCAGAATCATCAACCTAAGCAAGTTCTGAGTCCCTGACCCATCGAAACTTTGAGACACTAAATGTTTACTATTTAAAGCCACTAAGTTTGGGGTACTTTGTTACACAGCAAAAGATAACTAATCCATCCCCTATTTTCTGTTCTGTACCTGTTACAAAATAAGTACTTAATAAATTTCAACTATTATTATTATTGATATACTTCTTAGAAAAAGACTTATCTATCATTATCTTAGGTATCTTTTAAATCCATTCATAATTCATCCATCATTCACAGTTATATCTGCAAAATATGGAAATTCCCAAAGCCCCCTAGAAAGAAAGACCATTTTTGTCTAGGTTAGTAAAATAAGATTAAAAAGAAACAAATCACCAATACACATAAAACCAGGAATGCCTCACAGAAATGTTACAGTGAGCAGAAGAAGTCAGACACAAAAGAGCACATGCTCTATGATTCTATTTATATAAAACTCTAGAAAAAGACACATCTAATCTATAGTGACAGAAAGCAGATCAGTGCTTGCTTGGAGCCAGAGGTGAAGGGATGGATTGACTGCAGAGAGGCACTAGAGAACATTCTGAGGTGATAAAGATGTTCCATATGTTGACAGGAGTGGTCACATGGGTGTATACATGTTTCAAAACTCATCAGACTGTGTCCTTAAAATGTATGCTTCTTATTTTATGTAAATTCTAGCTCAATATAGTTAATGGAAAAATGTACGATTTTCCTAGCGTTCATGAGACACGCGCCTTACATAATTATCTCTAGTATAAAAGCAACGGCCTCATTTTTTGAAAATAGAAGTTGAGTCTCAGAGAGATTAAGGGACTTGTTCAAGGCCACGCAATCATAGGTCCAAACCTTTTGCTTGTTTCAATATGCTTCATTAGAGTTAAAAAGAATTGTGTATGTCGTCTAATCCAACAATGGCAGGCTCCAGTGTTTTTTGGAGTTCAGCAATAAAAGTCTACAGGGTAGAGTTGAGGACAAGACAACAGAGTGAGGTTGGGATTCTATTTTTTCTGATCAAATAAACCATACCTCAGAGTCACAGTCCATCTTTGGACATTTTGGAGATCAGGAACCTGAAATTAAAGAGATTAAATAACTTGCCTATGGTTCCCAGCTATCGGATGGCAGATCTTCTGAGGGAGAGAGACAAGATGATGATGTAGGTGGAGTAGAGAAAGAGGAGAAAAGTGGGAAGGCGAATACTTAAAATAAAATCCCAGCATGTAAGAGCTGATTGTACTTTTGCATTTATATAATACAACCCGAAAGTTTAGGAAGGGGGAATGCATAGCAGAGCTTATCCGAGTTTCGTTTGCCTGCACCTTTTTCCATCCACACAGCATTTATTGGGCCCCTACTGCAAGCATAACATGATCCTTGGGTGCGTGACCTGCCTATACAGAAAAAGCAGCATCCCCTGAGTCCCATACAACCTCAGTTCCAGACTGCCTCCCCCGCGGTCCAACGACCTTTTTCTGACTTGCAACCACACTGCACATGTAGAACCTCACTCCACTGCCCTTATCCCCAGTTTTCTGTAAAACGCACTTTGGACTTTATTGTAGCCCTGTGTAATGCTGTCTGGTCCACTCATTGTTTTTTAAATGTGTATGTCTTAGCTTGCAAGCTGATTGCATAGGATTTCTGAGCACGGTAAGAGTAAACCTCTTAAGTGACCTCATGAGAGCTTCCTAGTACCTGGCACGAGGTTAGGCACACAGAAGACTCGCCATCCACTCTAATCAACCGATTATCCTGATATCCTGAAATAGCAGCATGTATCAGCTTGGCTTTCACAGAAGCAGGACTTGAGATAAGCATTGAGCGCTCCTACTTGTTTATTGGAGAGTGATCCCTGGAAGCACCAGTAGGGGCAGGAGGAAGTGAAACAAGAAAGGAAAGGAAGTGACCACAGGGAATGTTCATGAGCAGACGGCTGTGTGGATAACTGGAGTTCAGGGTACTGGCTGTTCAGGTGACTGGAAGTCTCTAGAAGACACCTTTGAGTTGTCCCATCTGTGGAGGAGCAGGAGCATTCATTCACTAACTCCCATCCAACACTGGTTACGAGTTGCTTCTTGGGGCGCTAATTCCCCAAGTCAACCCCAGCGCTAAAGGTGGAGTGTGCTCCGGGGGCCAGAGAAAGCCTCTAGGTAGACAGTTAGAGACGCCTGCAGTAAGACTCCATTGGTGTGCACAGGAATGAGGATTGCCAGCAAGATACGTCAGGGCACTAACAGCTTCTGCTACACAGCACATTTCAATCAAAGGAAGGCATTTTCATGGCAACATTTATTTAGCGCCAACCATGTGATGTTCTGTGGAATACAAAAATAAATACAGCATGTTCCTTGTCTGCTAGGAGCTTAGCTCTGTTGCTTCTTGAAGATTGTGGAAAGAAGCAGAAAAAGAAGGTGGTGGAACAGAAACCAGCCCAGTCTCCATTCCCATTCAGTCTACACTCTCTGATGAAATTTTTATGCTGTTCGGCCCACCAATTCATTACAGCCATGACTCTCAAATAGCCATCATGTTTAATGGCTTGTAGTCACCGTCATAGTGGCACGAAGTCAGACCAGAGTTCGAAAGATGAAGAAAGTATCTTTGTTCACCTCTGTTCCCCAGTGTGCTCCTGCCCCGCTTCAGTGAAATCTCTACATCAATATTTCATTAACCCACACCAAGTAGGCAACGTGATTTTCTGTTCGAATTAAACTAATATTTGAAATGAAGAAAGAAAAAAAGAGAAAAAAAAGCATGAGAGGGAAGTCACTTACCACAAGGACCCTGAAAAGAAGTTATGTGGGAAAGGCGGCTGTGTTTTGTGCTTTTGCAATAAAATGAAGCAGACAGTCTCTTCTGTGAAGTACTATAATTATAAAGCAATTTGCTACCTCTAATGGGAGGACTTTTCTTTCATAAAATATTAACTAAATATAATATCAGTGCAATAGGTTAGAAATAGTCTTAGTTTCTCCATAAAAAGTCAATTTGTAACCACTGTGAACGTCTTCTTCAGGATGATGGTATCCAAAACATCCTCCGCGCCCACAGCCATTTGGCCTTGAATAAAGCACAACACATTTCCCCTGTCCTCTCTAGCTGATTTGATGCTAAGTGCTTCCCCCCTCCCCCGCACCCCGAAACACGTTCATTTGCGATGCAGTTCTATCCTCTCCGTGAACGTTTCTCCACCGAATGCCCTGCTGCTGCCCAGAAGTTTTGTTTTAATGACTCTCACCCCACAACCTAACTGTCAACAAAGTAAAAAACTCAAGTTTAAGTTGAGGACTTAGTTTGCAATACCCCAACCTCTGTGCGCTGAGGGGTTACCTGCACCTTTTCAAATCATGGGAAGGGATGGTTTGTTCTGTGAGATGGGTATCTCCGGGCAGGACTGCAAATGTGGGCAGAACAGCCTGGAGTTGCCCAGAGGGATTCTGGAGGCAGGGTGGACCGAGGCTCTAGTTGCCGGGGAGGGGGGTGAGTAGGTGGGGGCTCACCTTCTTCATTGCCTTTTTTTTCCTACTTACTTTTTTCCTTTTATCTTATATCCTTACATAAAATTTTGGGTCTTTTTGTTTGTTTGTTTTTGGTTTTGTATGATGCTCTGAAACTTGCTAATGAATTCAGGAACCGATCCCCTGATTCCTTTTAGTTATTACGCTTTCCCATTGGAGGTAGCAATCACTCTAACTATCCTGGACGTTGTTTTTCTAGGGAAAAGAGGCAATCTAAAGTGAAAAGTGAAGGTGTTTATCTCCCAGTATTATTTCAAGCCACAGTACCGTTTTTCACTGACTTCTCAGAGAGCGGGGGGAAAAAACAAAAACAAAAAACACCCAAATAACAAAACCCCAACAAATCCCCAAACAATCTTGTGTTTAAAACCTTCTTCATTAGAAGCAATGTATAGAAAATCCATACTTGCTCATTTGGAAAATGCCTAAGGGCTGGCTGCACCCACTTCCACACGTTCTTTTTTTGATTTACACTTCTGAAATGGATCGTCAAATTCTATTGATCTTAATCAGCAAAATCCTTTTTTTTAGTTCTTAAGAGGCTCCAAATTAGGCAGGAAGTTTTGCAAAGAGAATGGATGTTGTATTAGGACCAGGAGCAAAGGCATTTGCCGAAAGCAAAGTGGAAGTAGACTTCTAACCCTCTGCTTCCTTCAAGTTTTGCATGTATTTTGCTATTAGGGTAATATTTATCATACTTCCTGAATGAACAAATGAGTCCATGAGTTTAATCAAAGACTCACATTTAAACATTAGAATTTTGTTAAATCAAGTTGTGAACCTGTATTATTACATAACCTAATACTTAAACATATGTTACATCTATTCAGTAATGATATTGAATATATTATTTTTTCTTTAAATATACATATATGCATATGTGGAGGGATACACACAGACGGATAAAAAGGATTCTCTCTGGAAGGTGGGATTCAGGGTCGGGACTTCAATGAGTCGTGAAATGGAAAGAAATTTAGTTGTGACTATTTCAAGCAGACAGAGAAAGAATACAAACTAACATAAGAACTCTCATGGAACCCTTGCTCAGTTTGATCAGATCCCAGCAGTATGGCCTGTTTTGCCTCACGTCATTTTTTAAAGAAATTAAACATTTCAGATAGAACAGGGAATTTTTCATTTTCTACATCACGCGTTTCTAAGGTATTCGAATTTCATAGGATGAACATATTTGTGGTCAGTAAAAAAAAAAAAATCAGGACCCATTTAAAAATAAATATTAGCCACGCCAAAGTGAAGGGAAATGAGTTTCCACGGATCATCGGCAGTTGCGTTTCCAAAAAGTTTTTCCTCATCTGTCGTTAACCAGAGGCGGCTTTGCCTACTGTCTGTCTGTCGGCTCACAGCTGTCTGGTGATTGGAAGTAGCGAGTTGGGACCAAAAAGCACAATGTCAATTTAGGTGCTGGTGGCTTGGCAAGCCACATGTTCCTATTTATCCCTGTCAGCCGCAGGCCCTATTAACTATTTTTAATGAATCACCGCTGCTTTTACTTTTGCCATCAGCCATGACCTTCACCATTCAGAAACACATGGTCTCTCATAAACGATAGCCCACGACACATAAACTTGAGAAGGATTCTATCACAGCTCAAACTACAATATCTATCACTAAAACAAACGGCTCATTCTAGCTGAAGAGACACTCATATATATCACGGAACCAACCTTCCATATTTTGAAATTTACTGCCCCGTGTTGGCTGATTTTTTTTTAAGGAGGCCAGGCAACCTTGCTCACTTAATACTTTTGATAAACTTCTGCTGACAAGGAGTGTGATTAATGATGGTTAAAAGAATTGAATCAAGAGTAGGAAAGACAGAGCCAAAAAAGCAGACTGCTGGGCTGATGGAAACTAACGTCTCTACAGAAATATATGATGGGGTCTCCTTTTTTACCATGCCAAGTAATTACTTGCACAGGCCTGTTGTAATAATTCCTATTACAGCCAAAACGGAAAAGTCAGTAACTCACCGCCCTGGGACAAGGTGAAGGCAAGGCCAGAGTAGGATAGATCAATATTTCATTTACTCACTGAGGTTAGCTTCTATCCCTGTATCAAATTCTTTTACAGAAAGCCATGAAAGAAATGAGGTTTGCTGCAAAACACCAATACAGGGGCCTTGTTTCCTTGGGGTGCTTATGAAGGAAGCAGAGCAACAAACCCTTGCAGGAAAACAATATGCACTCAAGGTCACTCATTACTTGCTACTGTTGGAAAATAAAGTGCCATTAGTCTGATATGAGTAACGTACATCAATCAACTGCAGACCAGAAAAAGTATGTTTTCAACTTGGTGGTGCTCCTGATAATGAATGAGCAACTTGAACACTGTCTACACAATTTGACAATTGTGAAAAAATTTTCTCTTGACAGTGTATCATTTGTTTAAAAAAAAAACATTAATATTTATCTCTGATTACCTCCTGCCTTTAAAAAATAAAAACAAAAAAAGAAGTAAAAGGAGAAAAAGTCCATAATGGTTCCCTCTGCTGCTCAAGAAGTTTCTAGTTTGATAGTTTTCCTTAAGAGAGATTGTAGTTCAATACAAAGTGCCCTAGAAATCAAAAAGTAAACCATAGTTTTTTCTCAACAGGTTTCTTTTTTTATGATTCCCAGCTTAAGTTTTCTAGGAAGCTTTCAGGGTAAAGGGTGTGGTACTAATCAATGTTGGGTCCTATGTGGTTATGACAGAACTAGCTTATTGTCAACAGTGAATTCTTACAATTTCACGTAAAATCTGATTTAAATAGTCTCCATGTATAGGAACCCTATGTGGGATATAAAATCCAAATGCTATTTACCCATTGCATTTACTGTGTAACACCCGGGGCTAGAACAGATTTCAATGCAGCATTGTTCTCTTTTTAAGATTTTATGAGACCGTTTATTTATAAAGCATATTTCCACTATGCTACACACTTCCATGTGGAATGGTCTTAGGAAAATTCCCTTGTACTTGCTTTTCTCCCCCACATCTATATTAATTTCCACTTATTTTTCTGGTGAATCCAGGAGGGAAGAAAGCCTAGAAGGGTTGATTTACTTACTTAGAAACATGGGCTACTGGTAGTAATGACTGGTAAACTTGAATGTTTCTTACAGTTCATTTTTTCTCTGAAGTAAATCTATTCCCCTTCCCTGGAACTTTAAAGCCACCCTCGACCAGCTCACCCTGTCTCCATGCCATGAAATGAAGTTGAAACCAAGGCAGCAAAGTCCTGGGCTATCGTTTAGGCCTTCGATACGTTCTCATCTCCAGAAACAAAGGTCAGCTAGCCTCGCATTGATTCGGGCCAGCGAGACTTGTGGCCCGGCCAGTCAACATCTTGGAAGCATTTTCAAATGTTTGGGGTCTGTAGAAGAATACATTAGATTTTCCTAAGACTTTTCACCCCTCCTCCACTCCACCCCTTAAACTTGGACCCCAGGAGTATTTCAAGGGAAATTCAATCCATATGTGCCTGATTCGTGTTCACTTAACTCATTGACATGTTGTTTTCCAGGAGCTGATTGATGTACAAGGAGTCTTCTGACCTTTTTTCTTGAACCTTGCAGAACTGCCTTTCTTTGAGCTGGAAAATTGCCTTTTACTTGGGGTAAGTAGCACTTTTGAGAGTTGAAAGTTTTGAGCTCAGCTTGAAACATAGTTCCCAAATCTGTGTGGGATTCTGGGTTTGACAAATGTGGCCTCAATACCTTTGTATAAAGCCCTTTCTTGCCTCATTTTTTTTTTCATGTGTGACAACCCGTAGCTAGCGAAGAAAAAAAAAGATACAAAGATGATGATAACTTTCAGAGCATCCAAGCAGGTATCTTTGGAAGTCAGAGCATTACTACCATGGTGTAAGATGTCCAAGTCCATCTGTTCTCTTCAACCATCCTTCACTTGCCCAGATTTCTTTCATGTGGTCCCAACCCAAAGAACTTCCTCTGCCAAGTTTTGAGTGTGTAATAAAGGCAGCAGCTGACTTTAAACCCTGCTTTGATTCTGTTAGGCAACATCTCAGCTTGGGTTAGGTTCCCTGGCAAACTATTTCAGTAGACTTTCATAACGTTGCCCCCTTGGAACTCATCCTAAATTATGCCACTATATCATAAGAGTTATAAAGACAAACTCCTCTGTCCATTATTTTTCAGGTCCAGAAGGAGCTGTGATGTGAAGACAGGGGGCGTGGCTCTGCCCACAGACAGCTGGTTAATTGATCCACCATAGCTGGAATAACACCATGAGAGGGATAGCCTCTTAGTTCTTCTGAAACTCTGGATAGAGAGGCAGAATTAGATCCTGCAGCAAGAATCTACGAACCCAGATGCCCACTGGGGACAAACAAGAAGAAATCAACATGTGGAGTGGAGTGAGTGGAGACTGGTTTCAATAGGTAGCAACAATCAAGGACAGCCAGTGGACACTGTGGCAAATTTAATGTTGCCAGATCTCTTGGGACTTAAAGAGAATCCAGAAATCTTCTAATTTTTTAAAATATTTGCATCTAGTACACATATAGTAGAGTCCTGATTGGGACCCCAATTTAGCTTCCTGACTGGGGATATGTGCTGAGCAAAGTGACAAAGGGAAGAGTGATAGCAGAAGTCTATATATGCTGGGTAATTGTCATGTGCCCAAAACGATGCTGTATGATTTCATTTCCTCCTCACCCTTATCCTACCACATGGGTATTATCACTTTTCCCAGTTATAACAAAAGCAAACTAAGATTTGGGGTCCTTGTTAAATTCTTGGGCTTCTCCCAGACCTACGGAATCAGAATCTCTAGGCATGGGACCTCCAGGTGCTCCGAAGTATGCCAAAGTTGGAGAAGCACTGTATTGTGACATATCACTGAGCTTTAGAAAGAACCGCTTTCAACTCCCCAGTTTACAAATGAGGCTCTCAGAGAGGAATTGACCCACCCAAGCTTAGCTAACAGAGCCAGGACTCACTCTCAAGCCTCCTGGAAATAGTAAAAAGAATAGCAATACCAACCGTGATCCTAAGTCCCATTTACCGAGGGCCTACCACACACCAGGCAGTAGACACTAATGGTATTGCTTCCATTTAAGCCTCCTAGGAACTCTAAAACAGACATTACTGTCTTCATTTTATAGACAAGTAAACAGGCTCCAAGGAATAAAGTGGCTTTCAAGGTCACTCAGGGTAAAGTAAAGGACAGAGTCTGTTTGTAAATCCAAGTGTTGTGTTTCCAAACCCAGAGGTCTTTTCATTATGCAGCAAGGACAAATACTTCTGAGTCCTTCCCACCAGACGTTGATGGAACCGTAGGAATTACACAGGAGGTAGGGATATAGCACTTTCAAGGAAACCCAGGATGGTGATGGTAGCCATGATAATGATGAGGATAAAGATAAGAATGAGGAAGAGTCAGGGATGGTCCAATTGCCCAAAGTTGAAATCAGCTGTAGAATCACTAACTTGCTGCATGACCTAGCCTCCAAGGCCACTTATCTACTCTGGGGATGGGTGCCTTGATCTTTCAAGTGAAAAAGGTTTGATAGGTAATCTTTATGCGACTTTCCTGTTTGAAAATACAATAGCTTTAAGGAGAGAAACAGGTTGAGTCACATGTATTTATGCAAACCTAAAGGCAGAAATGAGTGCTTAGACCCTGGGAAGGCAGATAAGCAGACCACTCGGGCACAGAGCGAGCCCCGGGGAGGGTCTCACGACGCCACTGTGAGAAGACTTGCCTACAGTCTTAGACTCCTCTACCAAACATAGTGAAACAAAACCACAGGTGAGGTCAGGTTATCAGGTTCCCTCTCAGGGAGCCAGTCTTCTCGGAGTCTTGAATATGGCCTTTGACCTTCACCGTTTGGTGTGGCCTCTACTGCTCTTTCTCCAGCATTTTCTTTCTCCCAGCTTCCACTCCAGCATCCTTTCTTCACATAAGGAAACCAGTTCCTTTTGTGATGGAGTAAACCTTCCATTTGAGGTCAAGGTACTTGGACCTCTGCTGTACTTAGTTCAAGATCCAGCCAAAGGCCAGAATCAATACCACAAATCACAGCCAAATGACAACAAGGAGGCTCTTGTCCATTTTCTCCCCTTTTAAAGATGTCATTTCTAACACTCAGCAATTTCATTAAGTCTGTTTCACTGGTCCATGTTTCCTTAAGAGGACTGTACTAAAGGCGCTCTTTGACACCCGAAAGAACTGGTCGTTTCACCATTACCTGAGCAATACACAGCTCCCCAGGGATGCTTACGTGTTTACAAGTGACTGTGCCTTAGACAAACAGCCCTCGATATTCAAAAACTCTCTGTACAGAGAAAAGATCAAAGGCATTATGGGGAAAGCATCGGTCTCCACCAAACGCATGGAACTATATGAATCTATAAGAACACAATGTCAGAGCAGTGCAGTATAAATGTGACTTGTCATAAAGTTATCTTGGGTGGAAAAGAAATGTTGCCATTCAAAAACACATAAAATCCCAGCTAGCTTCAAATAGTGCATACATATTCTATCTTCACATTCCCACAATGAAATCAAATCAGGGTGAGGCACAAAGACTGACTCAGAAAAAAGTTTAATTTCTGTGCATACTGCATGGAGAAATCAAAGGAGAAGGCTTTCGTCTTTTAAACCTTCTGGGCTTAAAAAGTAAACGGGTTATTTGTCTCTTTCAATTTCTCAAAAGACTTATTTTGGTTTTGTTTTTCATATTTCTGCTGTTCAGTGTATGCACAACACACAAGAATTCAGAAAGGAATTACTGATGCCAAGTGTAGGATTTGAAATAGATGAATGATTTCATTATACTTATCTGGACATTTTTGGTGATTATAGGTTGTATGGGGATACTCATTAAAACATGGTTGGTAATACTGAAAGACCGGAAACAACCTATGTGTTTACCAATCGAGGAACAACTAAATGAGCTATGGTATAGTCATGTTATATAAGCAGGGCAGAGAGCTGCCACAAACAGTTGTGCAGGCTGTTCACTGCACAACTCCTTTGGTGCCATGTATGAAAGGTAGCTGTGCTGTGGCCACTATTGCAACATCTAAAAAGAGTAAGATTAAAATGTACTAATATGGATAGATTTCCGAGACACACTGTTGAGGGAAAGAAAGTTTCAGGAGAGTATTCATATGTCCTATTGTTTTTATTAGCATACACTTTACTTTTTTTTCCCCTAAGATTTATTTATTTATTTCAGAGAGAGAAGGAGAGAGTGTGCATGCAAACAGGGGGAGGGGCAGAAGAGGAAGAGGGAAGCAGATTTCCAGCTAAACATGGAGCCTAAGGATGCAGGGCTTAATACTGGGCTGGATCACCACACTCGGAGATCATGACCTGGCCCAAAATTAAGAGTGGGACGCTTAACTGACTGAGCCACCCAGGTTCCCCCATCAGCATGCACTTTAAAAACTATACTTTGTGTGTGTGCATGGGTACATGTGTGTGCACATACATGCAAAAATCCTTGGAAAGATATGGACCAAACTTGTAGCAATAATTACTTGTGAGAAAATGGGTAAGGGACCAAGAGATTAGTGGAACTATCAAATTACTCTCTCCAAATATGTAATGTTATCATTTTGAATAATATGAATGGAAATTTTCAAGAAATTTTCAAGAAATTTAGGTAGAAATTGTGGAGCTACTTAAATTCACACTTGTGATTTCTTTTATTATATTATCATTATATTTACTATACTTATAGAATTTGTATTTTATATGAATTATATAACTTCAAATAAATTAGGGAATACAACCAAAAGAGTTTATATTCTGTGAATGAAAAAATGAATGAATGAATGAATGAATGGGATGAGTAAACCAGTCAAAGATCACAAAGTCTATTGCAAAAGAGCTCCTTAATAAATAATACATCTTCTTTTTTTAGAAATTTCCTCTCTTAGAAATTCCACTATTTGGTAATCATCTCCATAAGTAGCATAACTTTTCTCAATTTTAGAACCAATTTCTTGCTTGTTTTCTTTATTTTCTTGGAATGGGCTTTCTCTACATTTATGTTTTAAATTCCGAAACAGTCTAGCAGATCTCTTCTGGATTATGTTCTTTCACTGTAAAATAGATTACTTAAGATATCTGTCCCTTAATGATGTCTTACAACATACCTGCAAAGTTCTGTTTTAACTAGATTAATAATTTCAGGACGCCTGGGTGGCTCAGTCAGTTAAGTGTCTGCCTTCAGCTCAGGTCATATCAAGCTTGCTTCTCCCTCTTCCTCTGCCTGCCGCTCCCCCCTGCTTGTGTGCTCACACTCTCCCTCTCTCTCTCTCTCTCTGTCAAATAAATAAATAAATAAAATCTTTTAAAAAATTAGATTAATAAGGGGACGCCTGGGTGGCGCAGTTGGTTGGACGACTGCCTTCGGCTCAGGGCGTGATCCTGGAGTCCCGGGATCGAGTCCCACATCAGGCTCCCAGCTCCATGGGGAGTCTGCTTCGCTCTCTGACCTTCTCCTCGCTCATGCTCTCTCTCACTGTCTCTCTCAAATAAATAAATAAAATCTTTAAAAAAAAAAAAAATTAGATTAATAAGTTCTCACAACAGTATTGCTCCTTCTATTTTACCAAACACTTTCTATATACTATTTTCCCATGATCTTAAACATAATTTTCTCTGGTTTCTAACTGAAATCCAGTAAAGTGTGCTGGGTAGTATTTATTTAATAGACACATGAACCACGGCTCAAAATTGCTCTGCAGCTTCCCAAAATTACACAGCGTGGAACTGGTAGCATCAGGACCAGAACCCAGATCTTTTGAGTTCAAAGCCAAGACTTGCTCATTCATCGTGCCTACACACTAGAGGTCTAGTCCTAGAGGTCTGGGGCAAAAATACTTAATTATTTTAAGAAACCGAGTTTATTTGAAAACGGAAACAAATACAAGTCTAGATAAAGCAAATAAGCTGTAAATGCGCATGCTTTCTCCATGCAAAGGCATGTTAAACATCTAAATTGGAGCTATGCACGCTCCGTTAATATCTATGGCTTCTTTATGCTCACCATTGAGATTTCAATTCATGAAGGCAGTAACGACAACAGCGAAGACAGTTTCTTAAGGTTTTTCCTGCACTTCTGTGCCCTCTATTTGATCATCTGCCAAGGTTTGTGAATAGTGCCAAATCAAACAGCACAGCCTCTCTATGAGGCTCCTCCTGGGAGTTGAGGAATTCTGCAGTTGGAGCACGGGGTAAGATATAAAAGGCACAATTACGGTCTTCTTTGAAGAGTTTAAAGGCAGACAATGTTAATCTATTCTTTTTGGAATTTCTGGTGCTAAACCCCCTTCACTGAGCGGCCTCTTCACTTTCCTGTGCTTTCCTGGCCCAGGTTATCCTGTATTAGAATAAACAGCTTAAAATGAGAAGGAATAGAATGATTCAATGCTTTTGAGCTTTCTCAGTGGAAAGACTAGACATAAGCATCAAAGAATTAAGCGCATGATTTCCATTTGCAATCTCACTTATCTCAGGGAAAAAAAACTTTGAGTTTTCTTATTCTGATCCCGTATATAAATCTCTAATGATCTCTTTGTTCTTGATTCTGTTTTCCTGACTTCATCATTAGGAGGATAGTATGAGTGTGTCAAGTGTGATGTTATTAATTTTTATTTAATGCTGATTAATTGCAGAAATTCTTTTGATATTTGTTTGAATTTTCTTTTCAAGGATTCTCCTCTTTTTTGGTTTTTGATTGACTGATTTTCTATTTGGCTTCACTGAGTGATATAAGCCAAAGGCTAAAATCTTCTTACCCTTGGGACTATTGGTAAAATTTGTGCAAATTTTGGATACTGTTATAATAGCATGGGACCAGTTACAAATGAAACACACACTTCAATATTTTTAGTGTAAGAAACCAAAAATAAAGTATTTATAGCTTTATCATTGGCTCTCTGTATATAGATATATACATTTGTATTTATGTCTTGGCCACAATTTTCTGTAAAAGACTACAAGTTTTCACCATCATCATTAAAAAGACTTAAAAAAAAGTCCTAAAATCTGACTTTAAAATTTTAATTATGGAGTGAGACTGGCTAGACCCTTACCAAACATATTCCTCTTCATTTGCATAGGGCTAACTTGAATTGCTGTTGCCCTCCAGAGTGAGGTCACATGATACCACCAGTAGGACAGGAGAAGAGGTAGCACGTCATTTTCAGGCTCAAACGGTTAAGGGGTGGTCCACGTTCTCCACACTGTGGCTCCCCAATTTCAAGCTGGATTTCCGTGTACAGGGACACAATACACAGAGAATGGCAGGGATTTTTTCAGCCTCTGTCCTTGAATGACCTCATAGCACCGAGTCACCAAAGACCTACATTGAACTGTGTCACTAGAAATACACGTTTATTGTATTTAATTCCTGAGATTCAAGGTTTGACTATTAAAACAGTGAACCAGATTAATATTATCCATATATGTTCAACTTCTGGATGTGTCTCCCTTAAATTTGGGTTATAATGGATTTTATTGTTTAATTAAAAAAAATTAAATGGCATGCAATAAAAGTCTCCCATATGTCACAAAACATTCTGAACACAAACAAAGTAGATGTAAATATCCAATGAATATTCATGTACCTTTTAAACATGGTGATTAAAATAATAAATCAAAACAGTAAGATATCATTAATTTATATCTCTCAAATTAATTGTTTAAATAATTATAATCTATATTGGTGAGCACTTAGAAAAACCAAGGCTTTTATTTTCTACTTCATAGAAGTATAATTCTTGTAATGTTTTGGGAGAGAATTTTAATAATGAGTATTAATATCCTTAAAGATATTTCTCCCCTTTCACCTATAATTCCATTTGTAAGAACTTATTGTATAGAAATAACTACTGATGTCATGTGCAAGAGTGGTTACCTCAGTCCTGTCTATTTCCAAGTTCAGCAACTAAGTCCTTGGCCAAATCCCATGTGCCACCGGTTTTTGTAAATAAAGTTTTATTAAAACACGGCCATTCATATTTATTTACCTATTATCCATGGCTATTTCTGCAATAGCAGAGTTGGGTAGGTGCTACAGAAACCTTACAGTCTGTTGAAATATTGAAATATTGTCTGTTGAAAATATTTTCTATTTGCCTTTCTATAGAAAACTTTTGTCAACCCCAGTCTATAATAATAAAAAACATAAATTGTACTGAATACCTAATATAGAGGAATTGGTACATAAATTTTGGTACATTCTTATAATGAAATTTATCACATGGGATTTTTTTTTCTGTTTTAATTGATGTGTAAGGGGGTCCTGGGTGGCTCAGTTGGTTGAGTGTCCAGCTTTCGGTTTCAGCTTGGATTGTGATCTTATGGGTCATAGGATTAAGCCCCTGTTGGGCTCTGTGCTCAGTGTTGGGTCTGTGTGAAGAGTCTCTCCCTCTGCCCCTCCCCCCAAGCTTGCGCGCACACACACTCTCTCTCTCTCTCTCTCTCAAATAAACAAATAAATAAATAAAAATAAATAATGGGTAAAGGGGGTTGAGAAGTGAAAAGAAAACTTTTTTCATGAATTATCTAGTGATGTTGATATATGTTCTTCATATAATATTTAATATTAAGTGCACAAAAGTAGAATTTAAAATGATTTATAAAATATCCCAATGTGATTTTAAATTATAAACACGGATACCCAAAATAAATAGATGAGGAAAATTCAACACCAAATGTTAGTTACTTATGAGGGTAGGATGTCCAGCAGTATTTATTTTGTTCTTTATAAAAACTTTTCAATGTTTTCTAAATGTCCTAGAGTCAGCAAGTCCTACTTTTAACATTGGGTAAATATTAATTTATCCTATTACTGAAAAGAAAGAAGGAAGTGTTCAAATTGCTGTAACATATGAAGCCTAGAACATGGGTAGAATTCCTTCTCATAGCCGCCCTAAATAACACATGAGGGTTGAGACACATGCTTAAGGAGACCCTGAATATGAATGGGAATTAAACTGTCAGATAAAAGAATAATCAACAGTTGGAGATGTTTTGCCTCAAAACTGAGCCCCTGGGGAAACGTTAAACTGTCAAATGTGTTCATCATCTCCTACCCTCTTTGAGAGGCAGAAGTCTAAGGAATTTCAAAAATTAGATGGAAGAAATGCCAGATTTATGGACCTTCCTTCTTGGAAAGGGAGTTTCCGGTAGGTTATCTATTTAAGTAGCTTGCCAGAGGGGTTGAACTTTACATAATCACATCTGGACAAAAACTTTCATAGCAGCCACGAGCTCTAGTGGGTATGCCACTGGAGAAGCCAGGTGAGCTTTAGAGTAACTTTGTTTTCTCGAAAGAGGAACTTTGGATTCCTATGTCTAGATCCATTTAAATCTTTCTGCTTAGCAGTGTTCCAAATATGTAACGCAATGTCTTTCTGATTCATCTACCCCCGGATCACCTATAAGGATCTGTTGATGGTAACATTTTATTAGTCTAGATCTGCTGTTCCAATCGGACAAGTAGGTTATGTAACCTCCATGTAATTGCTGAGAAGGGAAAATGTATGTTCAATATCATGGATACAGAGAGAGAGGAAGGAGACTGTTTTCACGTGAACTTCTTACAGCTGCCTAAACAGAAGGAAACAATCATGAATCTCAGGTGTGGAGGCAAGAATTCAAATTCCTAGAAATGGAGTTGACTGGGGAAAGATTTGGGATGATGATAAATGCATTAAAATGAGATACATGGCCAATACTCGGTGCCAGGCACTGAACTAAGCCCCTCCCTTGCATAATTAAATTTAATTTTCACAACAATCCTGTGATATAGAGACTGCAATTCTCATCCACCTTTACAGATGAGAAAATAGAGGCAAGACAAAGGGTCATCTTCCTGTAGTCACACTGTTAGCAAGTGGTTGAAACAGGAATCAAACCCAGTCTTGCTCCCACCAGTGCCCATAATCTGTACTATAGTCAATCCAGGACTACCAACATTATGAAGAAATCATTCCTTCTCCAGCTGTATAGTCCAAGTGACTCCAAAGTCTTATTTTGAGTGGACACCTTCAGACACATGGATCAGAAACAGCTTCAGTATTTTATGCCAAAAGGTGAGCTTTTATCTTGGAGTAGCTAAATCAGATAAGGCAATAAATGCCTAAGTGCTTTGCACACCATAAAGTGTTAAAAAAGAAAAGAAAAGTTGCCTGACATTAATAGCCATGGAGGCATTCTCAGCATTCCCAGGGTACTCTGTTTGACAAATTAAAATACAGAAATTAAGAGAGAGAATGAGGTACACATCATTGCATTAAACCCATTGTATAGCTCTGAGAAGGATTTCCCTCCTCTGTTTCTGAGGATACTCTGTACAGTATCACGGAAATGTTGTGAGATTAAGTGAAATAGATGGGAAACACAATGCCCAGGTACAGAGCTCCTATCCAATAAAGGACAGCTATTTGCTTAACAGATGTTAAGTAATTGTAGAAGCTCATACTTGATTCATCGATCTCTTCAAAAGTACATTTTATATGGTTTTCTCTGTTGTCCCAGACTTTTGGGTGGACTGTCCTTAGCAAAAATTCTCTTTTTTTTCCTTTTTGCCTCCTTGCTCGGAGGACATGCTACAAGAGCACCCTAAAGCAGGTTCTCTAATGAACAGTGGAATTGAATGATCCTTAATAAAAGCTTTATGTCAGCTCCTACCTGGAAATAGTTTAGAACTTTAGAGCCTAGATATTCAAAGGGCAGTCTGCAGACCAACTGTAAATGCACCCCCTGGGAGTTTGTTGCAAATGCAAAATCTCAGGCCCCATCCCACCCTCCCTCGATCAGAATCTGCATTTGAACAAGATTTCCAGGTGATTCACAGCACTTTCAAGTCTCAAGCACCCTACAATTAGCCTGTGAAAAAAGAGAGACTTTTGGGAGACAGACCATGAAACGTTTAGTTATGTTGTTATTACAATGGCTATTGAATGGGAAGCACATAGCATGATTCCTGGCAGGTATTCATTTGCTAGACAAGCATTTATGAGCACCTATTATGTGCCAACTACTGTGCTGCTTACTGGAAATGGAAAGTTCAAGAAGACTCAGTCAGCTCTCCTATTTCACATCTTTTGCTTAACTTTTAGTCAACCAGATTTTCCCTGGTGTTCTCTACTTAAGGTCACCATCTATTTCTTCCTCCAGGGAAATGGTGACATTAATAATAGCAAACATCCGTGGATGGCTTGATCTGTGTTAGGCACTGTGCCGAACGCCTTAAAAAATAGTGAACATCTGTTGATTTTCCTACTCCTAATTTTTCTAGTGGTAATACAACCCCCTTCCCCCTGCTTTTTTTGTTGAGAGAAGGTATCCCTTACCCACTTTTCTGTCCATGTTGTTTTGGGTGCAGCTGGCATAGCCAATTGGCTCCAGGATCTGGCCAACTTGAGAATCCTTTCTCCTGGTTTCAGTCTGTGGCACAGAACCCAAGATCCAGAAGGGACTTTTGCTGGAACCATGGAAAAAGAGATACTCTTTTTCACTGTAGTTTTTAAGATGTAAGATGTAAGTTTGAGGCTTGCTGTTGGTAGTCATCTTTGCCAACACATGAAGAGAGCCTACTTGAGAAGAAAGCCAAAACAAAGAAAAGAAGAGCCAACAGCTGGTGAAGAAGAGGTAGACTTTGAATATGCTCATTGAATGTCTCCATCCAACCATGCCTAAAGTCAGCCTTGTACTCTCAATTCCTTATTGCACAAAATAATAAATTCCCCTTTATGTTTGAGTTGGTTTGAGTTGGATTTTTTTTTTTGATCTACAACTGTTTGATATCCTGACAGCACACACAAATGTTTCATTTAATCCTTTCAATAGGCTCTGAGATAGATACTATTCATTTATCCATTTTCCAGATGAAGAAACTGAGGTTTAGAAAAGTATCTTGCTCAACTGTATAGAGCTGACAAATGGCAGACTAAAGATTAAATCACAGACCACCTCATTACAAAGATTTACAATTCATCAATAGCATTGTAAATATTATTTACGGTCTGGAATCAATAAACATTGCATTTGAGAAAGATTGAAGTAAATAGTCTAGAAACTTACTCTATTGACCTCTATGTTATGAAATATGGCCCTGAAGGACAACCAGAATAATTGGGCCATTGATGATCTCCCCTAACTGAACCTCCTTAGACAAGGTTCATTACAGACCTCTTTTTAATTCAGTCTGTGCAATAACAGGTTGTAAGTTTATGGCCACAACAGTGGGTTATTTACTCTATGGTCCAAGCCAGCTCAAGGCAGACTTCGGAAATAAAAAAGGATTGTCTTCATGAATCTTTCCAGTTCATACTTCTACTCCTCCCATGGTTTTCCACATCCCTCTTCCCAACAATGACACCCCATTCTAACACTTTTTCTTGGAATTCAGCGAAAACTTCTTTAAGGAAAGAATCAAAATCTTTTCCATATTAAGAGAATTATGGCTGAAAGCAACCCAGGTATCTTGGGCCATCTAATTTAAAGCCGCATAAATAAACTATTAATAGTGGAAATCTGAGGATCAGGGAGGGCAAAGTCCACCCAAGCTTTCTGCAATGATAGCACTAATTCCATCTCTATGTAAGGCTCAATCTAAGCAGGTCTGCAAATAGTCTTTGCTAACCAATCAGCCTTCACGGTGTCATACCACCTGAAAGAAACTAAAATGTAATTTTGCCCTTTGGAGGAGGAGGTGAAGTCAAACAGGGGAATGACAGAAATTCCAGAGATATTACAGAAAAACAAGATGAATAGAGAATTTTGCAAAGAAATACCACTTATTTAAATGAGTTACAAAAAAGTGGGTCTTACCACCAGAAGGATGAAGGGGAAAAAAAAAAAAAAAAAACACTCAAAATATAAAATACCAGTGTGCCTGTGCTGGTTGTCTCCTCTGCTCCAGCCCTAGCCCCCAATCTCTCATCTTGCTGCTGCTTCACTTCCAAGACAAATTGGTAATTTGTCTATTCTGCAGACCTGCTCTGCAATTGCCATACTGAACCCTCAAATGCTTTATTCATAGGTGAGATTAGTTGGAACTACATGAGAAAAATCAAATCTCATCTACCTCATCCAAGTGTACTTAGAGAAAAATTGAATGCATAAAAATGTCTATTCTTAACAGGGAGATTATTTTTCTCCTAGTTGTAGTCCTAGCCATTACAAAAATATGCATATAAATATGTATTTTTTCATCTTTAATTGTATTCAACATAAATATGCATTCATTTATTTATTTAACAAACATTTATCAGTGCCTACTATTAGTGAGACATTGGTTATGATAGCTTTATATAAAGACAGAGGAATAAAGAAGCCCTGGGCCATGCTTTCCTTTTACCCAAAAAATGTATATTGAACACTTAATTGAGGACCAGTGCCGTTGGATAGTGCTATGAACAGTTTATATTAAGTTTTCTGCTCTCAGAGAATTTACATTTTACTGGGAGAAACCAATAATAAAAAGAAACCTTAACAAAGTGTATTTCAGGAAGTTATAGGAAGATAAAACAAAGTAATAGAATATAAAGTACCCTGGGAAATAGTGATGACACACGGTGCAAGTCATACAAGAAAGTTCCCTGGAGGGGTGTCTAGGGAGCACAGTCGGTTAAGCATCAAACTCTTGGTTTCAGGTCAGGTTGTGATTTTAGGGCCATAAAATTGAGCCTTATGTCAGCCTCCACTCTCAGTGTGGAGTCTGCTTAAGATTTCCTCTTTCTCTTCCTCTGTCCTCCCTCTAGCACATGCTCTCTCAAATAAATAAATTAAAAAATTTTATATATATATAAATAATTTTATTTATTTATTTATTTATTTATTTATTTATTAAAAAGAAAGTTCCCTGGAGAAGATATCATGTGGGCTAAGTCTTATGGTAGATTGCATTATTGCTCCCAAATTTCCTCCTTCTTCCCTGTAAAAAGGATTATACATCCCCACATATGTAGACACTTGCAGTGTCTTCCATAGGAGAAGTTTCCTTCCCTACCACATTAACATCAACTTGTCCATTTGAAGTGCTTTGACCAATAAAATGTGAGCCCCAACAATAGTGAGCCAGTTTCACTAAAAAAATCCAAGAACTGGAGATTACATCAATTTGCTTGTTCTCCTCCCTCTGCCATGAGTTTTTGGCATATTCCAGATTGGGTTTGCTCTTTGTGCCCGGATCCTAGCATGAAGAAAATATAGATCTACAGCAAATGGATCAGCCATGCAACGTAAGCGAGAAACAAGACTGTTTTTCGGAGATACTTGCTAATAGACACCACTAAACAATAAGAAAAAAGCCAATTTTGAGAAAATCTGGGGAAGAGTGTGTGCGCGCGCGCGCGCGCGCGCGTGTGTGTGTGTGTGTGTGTGTGTGTGTAGCTGAGAATTCATTTGGCATGCTCAAGGAACAGAAAGAAAACCAGTGTGGGTGGCACAGAATTGGAGATGACATCGGAGAGGTAAGAAAAGGCCAGATGGTGTAAATCTTTGCAGGCCATGCTCAAGAGTCTAGACTATATATAAACTCCACAAAAATTTTAAAAAGGACACATCCAAAACTTGCCTTTAAAATAATTTTCACTTATCACATTATATTTTATTGTTTTAACTTTTTATTTTGAGCTTATTTTAGACTTAAAGAAAAATGGCAACAAGAGCACAGAGAGTTTCCGTGCAGCCCTCACTCAGCTTCTGCTGCCAATATCTGACGTCACCACCGCATAATGGTTAGAACAAGGAAATTAACATGGGTATAACATTATTAACTAAGCCGCAGACCTTCTTTGAATTTCACCCATTTTTCCACTAACGCTGTCTTTCGGTTCCAAGGTTTTGTCCAGGAAAGAGATACCACATGGCAAGTTAGTTATTTCTCCTTAGAGAAATAGGAAAAAGAGTTCTGTAATCGTTCTTCAGTGTTTTCTTGTCTTTCATGACCTTGACATTTTGAGGAGTATTGATCAGATGATTTGTCAAATATTTTGTCAAAAACATGGATTTCTCTAGTATTTCCTTGTGAATGGAATGAGGCTATGCATTTTTGGCAAGAATAACATAGAAATGATGTTGTGTCCGTCTCTGTGCTTTGTACCAAGGGTTCATGATATTGATTTGTCTTCATTGTTAGTGATATTGACCTTGACCACTTGGTTAAATTGGTGTCTGAACATTTCACCACTGAAAAATTTACCCTTTCCTTTTGTAGTTAGTAAATATCTGAGAGAACATATTGTGATATTTTTCTATTTTCTTCTTCCCGTGTGCTTTTATTAGTCATAATTTTATAGTAAGGAAGAGTTCTTTCTTCTCCCTCATTTGTTTATTTAGCCAAATATTTATTTATATCAGTGTAAACTCTTGGACATTTATTTTATCCTCCAGGTCTTCATCTAATGTTATCATTTATTTCATTATTCAAAATGTTCTAGCTTTGGTCATTTAGGAACTCCTTCAGGTTGGCTTCTGAATAAAAGAGCAATTTCAACAGACCCCATCTTCCACTGAGCATTTCCTCATATCCTGGTACCACGAGATATCCAGGTTTATCTTGTGTTTTTCTAAACTCAGCCCTGGAATCATCTTCTCCTTGGAGCCCTGGTTCCTTTCATTGCAGAATGGTGTTTAGAAATCAAGATCTCTTTTGTACTTTGCCTTTTAATATAATGGTCTGCCCTGAAATCAACAGTATATTTTAAAATATGGGGGGGGGATGCCCTAACTTCTCAATCAGCTTAATATTCTGCATCTACAATTTAAATACATGATAGCTCTGAAATACAGGGAAAAAAATGCTTCAGTAAAATGTGTCCTTTAAGGCATACTGTTTAAATTTAAACCTTTAAAATGTTCCTATTTTACATCCATCTGTATTTCTGGCAGAGGAGCAAATATTTTAGACCAGACCACAGACTTGCATACTCTGGGCAATGTTCACCATTGTCAAGCTCAGCTTTCCTTGAAGGTCAGCAGGCCTGACATCTGACATGAAGTCAAGCAAATTGTCTCTGTATTTCCGCAGTTGGAAACTATGCACAGCGATGGAAAAAACTGGAAACGACTGGCTGTGTTTGGTTTGGACAACTCACCCGAATGAGAGGGAGCCTAGCACAAGTTCTGCCTGAGTGATGTCTGAAAATCTTGCTCTTGGGTCTACCTTCACAGTCTACCTATTTGACTTTGACTGGAGTTCAGATACATAAACCAAATATCTTTGCTTTGGCTTTTCTTGAGTATTATCACTCTATACCTCATCAAGAGTATGAAGTTTGGAAAAACAAAGAAGCGATTGAGCATCCTAAACCAGGCCATTAATATTGGCCTTCGGGAATGCCAATATAAGGACTTAAAGATGTTTGTTTAATTGTGTTTCATGGGTACTTTCTGTGGTTAGTAGAAATCTGAATAAAAATAGATGTTTCTTCGATTGTCAGGATGAAGAATTCACATCTACAAGTGCCAACTTTTAAATTGGGGACTTTTAGGGTTACACTTTCATAAAGGAAAACATTTATCAGAAAAGTAGACATCAATTAACATTCTAGGAGAATGATTTGTTTGAATATTGAGAAAGCCAATTCTATTTTTATCAGTCAGTTAAAGAAATTTTTCTGTGTTTGTAGTACAATGTTTCAAAACCCAGTTTAGTGGTGTATCTGCAAATGGAAAGATTAACAGCTTGAAAATCACATCTTCATGAAGAAAGGAAAAGTAGAGTTTGTTTTATTTAAGAGTTACAGCTTTTCAACCAAATCTGGAAATACTATACTCTTGTCTACCTTCATCAAGAATGGAGGAAATTCTCTGGATAGAAAGGCCATGTATAAAATATCCGTATCTCTAAGGCAAGAGTGTTAGGGATTAGAAAACCAAATGATCCAGAAGATTACTTCCACTCTCCACTTGCCCTTTGTATGTAAATGCCTTGGTGTGGTTAACGCTCCTACTTCTAAACCTATTTTAAGAAACCTGTATGGCCCTAGAATGAATTTACTGTGCATAAGAAGCATCTGTGAAGCATTAGAAAGCCATTGCCCAGGCCCCATCCCCAGAGACTTTGACTCATTTGGGTCCTGAAATCTGTATTTTTAACAAGTGCAAGTAGTTTAAAAACTGTCCTAGACTGCAAGGGGAGAAGAAGATCATCTAACCTACACTGCTCATTTTGTAAATGAAGACGTTAAGACCAAGACAAAAGTCAGAGCCAATTGCAATTTTTCAAAAAATATTTTCATTTATTCAAAATATTTTTAAGGGACATTTAACTCAATACACTAGGCATTGGGAATACAGTGGCACATTAGAGGGGTTGGGTCATTGTCTAGCAGGAAAGCAGGGTTAATGGCAGAAGGAATAATATGAGAACTGAGTTATGTGCCAAATGAGTGTTTCTGCCATTATGAAGAACAGCTTTTTCCTTAGTTTGGGTTATCATCATAATCCCGGAAATTGAGAAAGACATAACAAATGAAACAGACTTATTTTTCAAATGTTTCCTGTGTCTTTGGAAAGATCTGTAACATTTCCAATATTTATATGCTCTTACCTGCTTCCACCCCTAGAAAGTTTCAGGGTTGCATTGAAATGCTGGTATCTGGGAAACATCTGCTTCTTATCCATTACCAATTTCTAAAATCTGCCCTGGGGCTAACCTATGTGAACCCTAAGTCCTCATGTCAAGTTTAACCTTTTGCTTATGCTGAAGAAGGCAAGCCCCTCTGTGGTCAGATATATAACCTTTACTTATTAAAAAATTTACTGTTTTATTTTGCATTCCATGGAACAAGTAATGCAGATACTAATACTAAACTCAGTTCCTTATTTTCCCTTGAAAGGTGGCTTGCTTGATGTATTATTCTGCATGGACTTGAAAGGTTTAAGAGTATAGCAAACTTCTAACTGACGATTTGGGCACATTAAAAACTCTGTAAGATATCAAAAGAGCTCTTAACTAAAAACTTATAGTTTGGAGATTAGTTTAAATTTCAGGGCTAACGTCTAGTCTTATTATTGCTAAGTCTAAAAGCTGGGCTAAATAAACATCCACTTTCAAGGTCTTTACCAAGATTCCTTTTTCAACATGTATCCCTGTCTTAGTCATTAGGTACCCAACCACATTCTGCCAAATGAATGAATAGTAAATTGCAGTAACATAGTGTCCAGCAAATTCTTAAAAAATCTTAAAGAATTATATTAAATGATAAGTTTATTTTTTTAAAGATTTAATGTATTTACTTGACAGAGATCACAAGTAGGCAGGGAGGCAGGCAGAGAGAGAGGGGGAAGCAGGCTCCCCGTTGAGCAGAGAGCCAGATGTGGGGCTCAATCCCAGGACCCTGATGTGGGCCTCGATTCCAGGACCCTGAGATCATGACCTGAGCCGAAGGCAGTCTTAACCCACTGAGCCACCCAGGCGCTCCTGAATGATAAGTTTAACATCTACCTTCTAAGTTGTAGGTTTCATCATAGGCTTATAGTGGAGATTTCTCAAGCATACTAATAATGGTATTAACTTCTAATTTCATATTAATTTAGTAGATGATACAATATATTAAAATAAATTTTAAACTTCAAATCACTTCACTCTTTCCAATTAAATAGTCACTAATATTTGAATAAAATTTGGATGGAATTTCATGCAAAATTTTTCAAAGGCCAAAGGCATGAGAAATTATTCCATTTGATATCATAAAGTTTGCATATTTATTCAGATCTTCTTAACCTTGCAAGTCTGTTAAAAGTGGTATGGAAATTGTCCATGAACAGGCTTTCTCATTAGATTTTTGGCACCTCTACACCGGTCTCAGCCAGAACCCTGAAGAGCAAAGGCAAAATTGGAACACATTTATCTGAATATTTCAGAACTTCCAGTGAGGTTACTTCCAAAAACTAGGGAAGGGTCATGGGGATTCTTTTTTTCCTGAGTCTTCTTCTATGAAAATCTTTCATTATCCAAATTCATTGTGGAAAAAAAACCCTGCTATCTCCAAATGTGTTTTATTTGTAGAATGTCCGCACAAAAACTTTCTGGTTCAGTCTCAGGTCCAGAAAACAATCTTATTAAACACAGTGGCCATCCAAGTGCAATTTAAAGATCCCATGGCAATTTTCAAAAGGAGCAAGGATTAATTCCAAATCTTGGCCAATATCAATAAAACTGCCTCTAATTTCCACAGTCCCGTTTGAGCTACTGTCCAAGAGCATAATGGCTTTCTCCATTAGCATACATAGTTTCTCACTACCAGTGTTTAACTCATTACTTTGTAAAGCACTTGAAAGTACTTTAAAATACCCCAAGTATGAAAACTGCCATTTAAAACCAATCCCGGGCTGTTCTGCACCACATCAGAATAACCTAGCTAACCCACCTAAAATAGCTCTACTGATTCCTAAACTTGGGGTTTTACAAAAGTTTTTTTTTTTTTTCCTCCACCAACTCCAAACAAAGTGGGTGCACCATGTAGATGACTTTCAACCCATATCTAAGGAACATGCGAGAGCTGATACTTGTTTTTTGTTAAATGACCGTGAGTGATCTAAGTCCCCTCGTTGACTACAAACACCTTGACAGCAGGATCCACTTCTAATTTGTCTCCCCCAGAGCCAGTCAAGGTATCCTGAAAAAGTAGAAAATAAATATTGTATAAACATTGCCATTCACTTATTAATCCGTTCAAACATCTGTCCACCCATCTGTCTTTCCTATGTGGCAGTCATAAGTGAAGGACTAAGGACAAAGAAATGAAAATTTTAAAAATAGATAAATATAGGGGCGCCAGGGTGGCTCAGTCAGTTAAGCATCTGACTCTTGGTTTCGGCTCAGGTCATGATCTCAGGGTTCTAGGATGGAACCCGCATTGGACTCTGTGCTCGGTGTGGAGTCTGCTTGTCCCTCTCCCTCCTTGCATTCTCTCTCTCTCTCAAATAAATAAATAAATAAATAAATAAAATCTTAGAAAATAAGTAAAGATAGATAAACTGGTTCTGTCATCAGGAGCTCTTAGAATAATACTGGAAAACAGACATGAAAACACAATACAGTACATGAAAATCCTAAGCAGAGGGTCTTAGGGGAACACAAAGGAAGAGTAACTGGGATTTTACAGATTTTACTGGGATTTAACAGCTGCACTGAGTCTTTTAGTAATTAGTAAATAGTATCAAGGTAAAGCAGAGGAAGAGAATCCAGTGCAAATAGAAGAGAATAAGCAAAGTCACCCTGTTCAGAGAATTTCAAGTACTTAATACGACCCACCCAGTACTCTCAGTGGGGACAGGGCTGCCCTATAGGGGATGCTTTAAAAAATTAATGGGGATTTTTATTTGGTCCAAATGATTGGTGGATATCAAATAACGAAGGGCCAGAGATGTTAGATATTTTGTAATGTTGAGGATAATCCTGCATGATGAAAAATTGTTCCAAGTTTTATACAAGTTTAGAATGTCTCTTCAGACATTTATGTCTATGAAAAATTTAGTTAGAACTATCTTGATCTAGAGCTTTGCCCCGCATTATATATAACACAAAGTATTTTTGTATAGTTTTAATATACATTGACTTTTTCAAAATGCAATTATCATGTAAAATTGCATGTAAATACAATTATCATGCTTGGTTTAAAGTTTTATAGAGAGTCACTCACCATTTCAGAAAACAACATCAGCGAGCGATACAGGTCTAGGTGTCTGGGTCGCCAATGCAGACACTTGGATCAGTCTGTGTTTGCAGTTATCACAGCGGAGGTGATTTTATTTATAAGCAAAAGCATCTGACAACTTCACTAGGCCTTATGGTGTAGTTGTGCCTAAGCACTCTATATTATGTTACTATATATTACTTTCCTTTTATTTTTCCTTTATATTTAATTAGGACACTTTTTAAAAACTTCTGAATAGAAAGGTTATTTTATCTACGAGTTTCATTTCAGATTAGCCGAAGTGTGTTACAAAATGCTTGTAACAAAGGGGGCTTTAAGTTGCAGAACAGAGAATGGGCTGGTGTGTTAATAACATCTCTTTCCGCAAAGAGCTCAGTTGTTACATGTGAACCTCTAATTGCTAAGAGATGTTCCGAGTTCTAAGGGTCTGATTATGGTTTAATGCTTGCTGAAAAAATAAATGAGCAAAATCAGGAGAGGGGACCACTTATTTTTCCCTGCATGGAACACTTTAATGTGACTTTACACTTATGTTTCCCTGACCGTTTCAGCAACATAAGATGCCTGTCCAGATATGGAAACCATAATACCAATATTAATAAGTTAACATATATTAGGCACCTACTACATGCTAGGTCTCAAGCTAGTGTTTTCCACAGGAAATGGCCTAGTCTCAAAACTAACCTGTAAATGTCTGAGCTTTTATCAGGACCGTCTAGATGAGTAAACAGAATTAGATGACTTTCGGAGGCCACACAGCTTTGAGGGGTAGAGGCAGCATCCAAGGCCTGGAATGCTTGCATCCAGAGCTCATCTCTTTCCAGGATCCCAAACTTAGCATATGCAAAAATGGTTTATCTCTTCTTTGTTTCTGTGGTTTCTCACCTTCTTGACAGATAAGGTTTAAAACAGACAGACTTGTGGCGCCTGGGTGGCTCAGTGGTTAAGCATCCGCCTTCTGCGCAGGTCATGATCCCAGAGTCCTGGGATTGAACCCCGCATCGCATCGAGCTCCCTGCTTGGCTCTCCCTCTCCTACTCTCCCTGTTTGTGTTCCCTCTCCCACTGTGTCTTTCTCTGTCAAATAAATGAATAAAATCTTTTAAAAACTAAAATAAAAAGTAAATAAAATCAATAAACTGTAGCGCATGGTTCAAATCTATTCCCACTTGAAGCTGTGATATGAAGAGAGCGAAGAAAGCAAACAACTAAAATAAGACAGAAAGAATACTTGTCGGTTGTGACTTGATGTCACGAGAACGGCAAAATCATGGGCTTCTTTCCGAAATGTCATGGAAGCCTATCAGATACAAACACACTGGTGTTGGGTTTGTCCATGGGGAACTCCTATTGCCCCAAATTTGCAATCACTGAATGGATGTTATTGGACCTAGCTTTGACATTGCCCAATATTGGCTGAAACATGGGACATGATTATGGTGTATTGAAGGAGGAATTAGTGCTTGATCATACTGTTTTGGGGAAAAAATTACTTTTCTTCTTCTTTTAATTTTCATTTTGTGACATCAAAATCTTGACCATATTAAATGAGGGTTCCTTTACATCAGGGGTAGGTTACCCATCCCACCATTGTCATTAGGGTAAACAGGTACCTCCTCTTGTTTATAATGCTTAGAATAAAGATTTCAAGGGGCACCTGGCTGGCTCAGTCCAAAGAATGTGTATGGCTCTTGATCTCACGGTCATGAGTTTGAGCCCCATACTGGTGTGGTAGTTCCTTTAAAAAAAAAAAAAAAAAAATCTAAAAAAATAAAAGATTTCAAGTAAGCTACAATAGAGATCTAAACATATTTGCTTTAAATTTACTATAATATACAGAATTTAAAGGTCTGCAGAGCTTCTCATTGATTTCATTTTCTTGCCCTTTTCTTTCCTATCTCCTGATTTATCTTCCTCACATGCCTACCATCACACACATGTGAGGGCAGTGTCACTGAGTAGAAAGATGTTTTTCTCTAGAACCAGGGAAAATTACACTGAAATTCTCAGTCTGAACAGGAGGCCTGGAGCAAGGTGATTTTCTTCCATGCTCTTCATTTCCTTATCTAAAAAGTGAGGATAATACAACTGCATAGTTCTGCTATATAGTTGAGCATATATATATATATATATATAGAGAGAGAGAGAGAGAGCATGGGCTCAATAAATGGTAATACCCCTACATGTGCTCAGCGCCAAAGAGAGGAAGAGGCGTAAAACATGGTCCCTGCTCTTGAGGAACCGAACATCGTCCTGGAATAGAAAACTCATTTGTAAAAGGAAAAGATAACAGAATGTGAAATGCACTAACTGAAGAATGAGTTAGACAGTAACTATTAATGGAGTTTCCACAGGCAGAGCAGTCAAGGAGGGTTTCATGGAGGAAAAGACAGAGCTGATCAGGAAAAGCAAGAAGGTGCTCCCAACAACAGGGCTGGCAATGAGAAGGCACAATGTCAAGGACATATGGTATTTTAGGGTCCACAAATCTTTTCATTTTATTTTCTTTTAAAATCAAAGGAAGAAAATGACTAATACAGTCATAAAATGCAACTTTTAAAATTTTTTGTGAAAGAAAGGGCCCTTGAAGAGAGGTGTGCTTAGGACCCACATAAGTCATAATACAGCTGTGCCAGAGAGGGCACCGGGGATCTTTTTTTCCAGAAATTTCTGTCACTCAATCTGTTGTTAGCTTATTCTTTACTGTAGATTGAATGTGTCCTCCCAAAATTTAAATGTTGAAACCCAGGGTCTAATATGTTGGTATTAGGACGTGGGGCTTTTAGGAGATGCTAGGTCATGAGAGTAGAGCCCTCATGAATGGATTAGTGTCTACATAAAAGAAACCTCACACAGCTCTCCAGCTCCTTCCACCACGTGAGGTTACAGCTGCTTCGGAAGTGGCCCCTCCCCAGACAGTGAATCTGCCAGCACCGTGGTATTGGACTTCCCGGTCTCCAGAACTGTGAAAAACAAACCTTTGTTGTAGAGAAGCCACCTAGTTTGTGGTATTTTTGTTTTAGCGACCCAAACAGACTAAGACTCTCTTCAAGGAGCTTGTGAATGAAACTGAAAAGTGACAGTATGTTGTATAACAAAACCAAGTATTATTTCAAAGAAAAGCTGTAACAGCACATGAGGGTCTCTTTCAATGTATCCAACCCTGCCTGTCATTATACCTCATAAAAATTTTCCAAGCTTATTCTGAATCCCCAAGAGCTCCAGAGGCAAGTTCTTCAATCCATAGGGATCCAGAAAGATGTGATGGTTCTCTATGCCTGTGTATTGTTGGACTGTCACCAGATGCTCCCTGAGACAGATGTCACTAATTCCCTTCCTACAGAAAAAACAAAGGGGCAATCAGAAGTTGCTGACTGGAGTCCCCGAATCCCTGCCTAGATCATTCACCACTACTGGAAAAGAAACAGCCACAATCAGCCCTATGGGGAGGCGGGAGAACTAAATTTGAGAAAAAAAAAATTTTTTAAACATGAAAAGCTCAAAGTTACCTGTCATGTTTTCTACCTCATTATAGAGAGGAGCATTATGTTTTTACACTTGAAGTCCCCAAATCCAAATGATATCAAGAAATTGATAAATGGGTTGCATGAATTAAGATTTTTTCCTGAATTTTCTTTAGGTAAGAATCATAGTATTTGGAGCCAGATGAAATCATAGAAGCTATCATCTTAATCTTTTTATTCTGTTGCTGTCTCTCAATTTACAACTCACTAAATAGGTATCACCAGATTTTGACCTCTTATTCTTCCACTCGACCTTTTCCCAGCAGGCCATGATTAATTTTTCTTAGAATATTTTGTGGCCTCTCTTCTTTTGCTTTCTCTGTAACCATAGAGTTTAAGCAGGTTTTTGCCCTCTTTCCTTTCCCTTTTTATTTTTTATTTATTTATTTTTTTATCCTATCCTAAGCTTGAGGAATAACTTCCAAGTTGTCCTTGCTCATGTGTCTAGACTGGGCCCATTCCATTAAATAATCCTGATCCATTCACCCCACAAATGCCAAAGTCCCACCATGGGTACTGGCAACCTCTTAAAACTAGTGTCATCCGGACAACCTTGCTTGATGTTATAAATCCTTCTTCCTTTAGCTCATATTTCATAGTTCTCCAGTTTGTTTAATTTCACACCTCACCTTAGGGTCCTTATTTCAGACCTTTCTTGGCTTTGTAAGTTACTTCAGACTTGACTCTCCAGTTGGACATTGGCATTCTCTAATCTTAGCCTCATGCTCCATTACCTCTGGTAAAACACATTCCAATTTCCTGTCTTCCTTCCATGGACCTACACTTGCCTCCTCACCTCCATCCTCTCTGTAAGGAGAGGAAAACCGGAAAAATGGCCATTGTACTTACGACTCTTAAACCATCAGGTCAAACATCACTCCTAAGATGTACATTCTTACTTCTGGTTTTGATGGACATCTTCTCCTCATCATTCCACCATCACTGCAGCTGTAAGATGCACAAAGCTGAACTGACTTTCCTCCATGTCCCTCTCTCTTAATTAAGTGGCCCCACCACCCTCCGAGACTCCCATGTTTGACACCTTCCTTCAACCCGTCAGTTTTGCCTCAGCAGATTCTTGTGTGTGGATACCCTCTTCTCAGATCCACTGCCATCACCCAACTTTACGACCTCTCACTTAAAGGGTTTTGAATTCTCTCCTACAAGGATTGTTCTGTTCCCAGTTTCTATGTCCACTACATGGCACACAGTGCTGTCAGAGTAGCAGTTCTCTGGGGAGGCAAGAAGAGAACTGTAGTTCAAGTAGGAAGTATGAGGGGAAGAGGCAGGGGTAAAGCAACTTTGTATACAGAGGACTTCAAATAACTCTCCTCTACCGTAGCTGTATCAAAGGTGGGGAGACACTTTTGGCACTGGAGAAGGGAAGGTAAAGCAGACTCCAGTAGGGGGCATTTAAATTGAAAAGGTGAACTTTTCAGGAATAGAAGGAATTCTAATGCTTGTCTCTATAAAAACTCCTACCAAGCACATAGCAGCTACTGAATATGCTGCATGGCTTTAACAGCTTATAAAATAAAATACAAAATTGCAATACATAATAAAATTTGTATTTATTTAACAATGTGGTCTATGGTACAATGAGATGATATGGTAAAATAATCACAAGATTTGAGGTTAAGAGATTTGAACATCAGCTTCAAATGACTTGGGTCAAAGCACCTAACTTCTTTAAAACTCATTTTCCTTAGTTGCAAAATTGGAAGAATGATAATAATAATATATCATCATTTTGGTGAGAAAGAACTCTTTATATATAAAAAATGGAAAGATTTATATAAATATTTCATTTAATCTCCTGTTACATAACTTATGATCTTCTTAGTAAAGAGCTATAAATTCTTTGAATATGGGAGGGAAAGCTGAGATAGAGAACTCTATAATCATTCTGGTCATTTCTATTATTTCTGCCCTTCATATTTATTTGTTAAGAAAAAAATTATCTTTGTTCACTTGAGTCAGTAAAGTAGTATGTCTCATTGGCATGATATTTGGCACATAGGGGATCTCAAAAAAGTTTTGCTGAATGTTGACAAGTGTTATGAAATTCTAGCAGAATACCCAGAAAAGTTTAGTGATGGAAATAAACAATGAGAAATCCTTGGGGAAAAAAAAAATTAATGAACAGAGGTAGAAAATCTGGGCAAAAACATAAAAATCAAGGCTTTCTTGAGTTGTCAGGAAGAGGGATTCATTATTCTCTAGAGAAAACCCTGGAGAAGCCTCTTCATCCTCAGTAGGGAGTTATCTGGTTCTGATTTCCTCCTTCTTCTGACACAAGCATTTCTGGCCAGATTCTCAGCAGGTCATTTCTAGCTTATTGCTTCCCTTTCTCCATCTTATTTAGCTCCCATCTCTCTATTTCCTCCTGCCTCTTTCTTTCTCTCAGCATCTATAAGTGTGTGCATGGTACACTTCTGTGGCTGATATAGGGACACACACACACACACACACTCAATTTGTACTGAAAATGAAAACTTTTAAATTGACCCATAACTTTCTTTTATTTTATTAAAGACTTTATTTATCTATTTGAGGGTAACAGGGAACGGTGGGGAGGAACAGAGACAGAGAGACAAGCAGGCTCCTCTGCTGAGCGCAGAGCCCAATATGGGCTCAACCCCGTGACCCTGAGATCATGACCTGAACAAAAATCATGAGTTGGTCACTCAACAGACTGAGTCACCCAAGCACTCCCAAAACCTTATTTTAAAGAATAATTGGATGATAAGACAAGATTTTATCTATTAGCTAGTGTTCTTTGGTTTCACTTAATTTTATTTAGTTTTAAAATTTCTGGATATTTCTTTCATGCAAACAGTTACTAATGTATTCTAGACTTCCTGCCTTAGGGAAGGGAAAATGCAGCTAATGAGTCAGATGCTTACAGAGGTCTTGGCATAGCTGCTAGAGTCAGAGGAATATGTAATTGGTCAGGGTTGGACATTCCCCCCCAGTCTGGAGTTGATGAAGTATTGAGGAAAGAAAAGAGAGTTAAGAGGGAGAATACAAAGCGTAAATTTTGGCAGAGTTTCAACATGATATCATCAAGGGGACAAAACATCAACAAGAGTTTGCTGATAAGTTTTGTGATCTGAGAGCAGAGGAGACCTGTTCCTTTTAGCATCCCGCTAAGCCAAGCGGCAATGCGGCTGGGAAAGCGCACAGTCTGTCTAGAAATGGCTGAGGACGTTGGTTTCTTATTCCTGCTTAATACATTACCACAAAGTCAGTGACTTAAAACAGTACAAACTTACTCACTTAGCATTATGGAGGTCAGAATTCCAAACTGGGTCTCAGTAGGTTAGAATCAAGGTGCCTGCAGGGCTGTTTCCCTTTCTGAAGGCTCCCAAGGCCTTTCCAGCTCCTCTAAGCTGCCCTTGACCTGCGCGTGCATCCCCTGCCCTCCGTCTTCCTCCATGGTCTCTGTCACGTTGAGTCACTCTGTCACTGACTTTTCTACCTTCCTCTTCCACACTGAGGGACCCTTATGGTTTCAATGGGCGCATCTGGATAATCCCAGATAATCTCCCTATTGTAAGTTCAACGGATTGATAACCTTGTTCCTTCTGAACCTTAATTCTCCTTTGCCGCAAAGCGCACCCCATACGCAGATTCGGGGGATCTAGGTGGGACCTCGTCAGGAAGCCATTCTGCTGCCTACCACAGCTGCTGACACAACTTCATGGACTCCTCAAGGTGTCATAAAAAATAAGAAAATGTGCTTTCCTCATGCAGTTGGGAATAGCATGGACACGACATGGGGTACTGGAAAACCCAGAGACATTGTGATGTCAAATTCAGGAGAATATACCGGGGCATTTACATAAGGGGCCAGTGACCAGGAGTGAAAAACCAGGTACTATAGAGGCCACTAAACATGCCAGTGTGGAAAGATGACAGCTAAGGACCCAGCAGCCCCTTTTCTCCTGACCCTAGGGACTACAATACATAGTACCTTGACACACCGACCATTCCCCTAAACTTAGATGCAACTTTAGGAAGAAAAAGAAATGAGAAACCTCAAATCAACTGAGTTTCCCAGGAATTGACTCATTTTCCACTATCAATAGATTGGGGCCTCGACATAGAAATTAGGTACATCTGTAGAGGGATTAAAAAGAATAGTTCACATTTGAGTTTATTGTCTGATGTTTAATGCATGCTAAACTCAACACTTTCTTTTTAAAGTAGATGGGCACATTTGCTTTTCTTTCTAAACCCACTGTGTGTGTGTGTGTGTGTGTGTGTGTGTGTGTGTGATATATCTCACCCATGCTTGTATTTCTCACATTCCGACTTCAGAGACAAAGGACCAGAACTCTGTGTCCCATGAGGTGATCATCAACATTTCCCTCTCATTTCAAAATGAATTATTTTACCAAGGAAGAGACTTTTCCTTTACCAAGGAAGAGACTTTTCCTTTGGCATATATCTCTATTTCTAGCCCACTTGGGTTAATTAATTAATTAATTGATTAACTTTTAAGGATTTTATTTATTTATTTGACAGGGAGAGCGCAAGAGAGGGAACACAAGCAGAGGGAGTGGGAGAGGGATAAGCAGGCCTTCGGCTGAGCAGGGATCCCGATGTGGGGCTCGATCCCAGGACCCTGGGATCATGACCTGAGCCAAAGGCAGACACTTAACCACTGCACTACCCAGGCACCCCAGGTTCAGTTATTTTAGAATGGTAGCATTCTAAATGGTAATGGTAATTAATGGCAATTAATTACCTAAACGGTAATTCTAAATGGTAACATCCTAAATGGTAAACATTGCCTTTCCCAAGACTTGCATGAAACAACTTTAAAGGATGCTATTTAGCCATCCACTTGGGATTTCATCTTCAGAAATGTCAAGGGAGAAGATAAGAGTGACTGTCAAAGGTTTCTGCTAAGAGGTTTATACATTCTTCCTAATTCCTATAATAATGCCTAAAATTTGACATTACAATCCCCAATTTCCCTATGGAAAAATCGAGATGCATACAAACACCTCACTTGCCCAAGATGCCTTAGCCTTCACCCTCCACCCAGAGGCAGAGTCTGCCGCAAAGGCTGGCATACAGACAGTTTATTTGGGAAGTAAGCCAAGGAGCAGGACTGAGGGACGCAGGGAAAGAAACAGGGAAGAAGGAAAAACCAATACAAGGATGCATTATAAAGTTGGCCACCTCCGAAGGTGACAGAGCTTGGCCCCGTGTACCTTTCTGAGGAGGTCTGTGAATTGTGTCCTAGAACTGTGCACCTCTGTTAGGAGAGAGGGAAGAGTTTACTGTTGGGTCTCTCCCCTGACTGCTTAAGGTGACCGTTCAGTACTAACTGCTTTGCCCTTCTAGGTGTACATGATTATACAATGTCAAGAACACGTCTGTGGGTGCCCTGCATCTAAGCCCTAGGGCAGGAAGCTAGAGATGTGGGGGAGGGGAGGTGGCGAGACACTGCCCTATTTCACCTGGGCCAAGCTGGTTAAAGCCTGTGCAGAAGTGGCCGGGACAGCAGGAGCCGTACACAAGGTGGGGCTCGGAGGACATGAAATGATACACAGAGGTGGCTCATATTCAAGGTCATATGGCTCTTCGATACTTAAAATCAGGCTTGCATGACTGCAAGGCCTGGGTGCCTTCCATAATTCAGATGAGTTCCCAAGAAGGTATTTGGCTTTGTGGGACTTAAGCATGAGTTTATTACCCTTGGCAATTAGATGAGGATCTGGTATTGATTTTACATTATATCAGAAGTGGGGCATTATACACTCACTCTTTGTGTATCCGAGGGCATGAATTCTTCCCCCATTAACCTCCAAAATGGGTTTGAAAATAGGTACGTTAAATATAGGACTCTAGAACTGCGCTACCAAGCAGAAAAGTAACGTGAGCTATGCATGCAACTTTGAATTTTTTGATAGCCACATAAACATGAATCAAATAACAGGTGAAATTATTTTTCATAGTCTATTTTATTTAACCCATTGTTTTCTATGTATTACCAATTCAACACATAATCAATAAAAAACGGTTGTTGGGTATTTTGTTGTTGTTGTTGCTATATTAAGTCTTCAGAATCTGGTGTGAATTTCACAGTTAAAAACACATTTCAGTTCAGACTAGCTATACTTCAGGTGTTCAACAGCCACATGTGGCTAACATTACCATTTTAGATAGTAGCCCTAGGATATTTTCCACTCCTGAAATGAAGGAGTTAATCTGTGAAAGGCAATACCATTGCACTTTTCCTTAGGATGAGATGGATTAGGAAGGATTTCTATACACTCTCCTGACATTATGACTTTGGTCTATATTATTTTTCTCTGAAATAAACAAAATGTCAATTTGACAAGGGTCACAGCTAGAAGTGATTAAAACAGTAATTCGAAGATAAACCAAGCCATACGTGAATCTAATATATCAAGGTTTATTTCCCCTGTTCACTTGTCTTTAAACTGAAGGGTAGGTAATTTTTAACCTAGAAAAAAAAGAAAGAAAGAAGTCTTACACATTCAAGCTTATTGCCTATGGTAAACAATATAAGACACTGACTCTAAAAATGAATTACAGGGGTGCCTGAGTGGCTCAGTGGGTTAAAGCCTCTGTCTTCGGCTCAGGTCATGATCCCAGGGTCCTGGGATCGAGCCCCGCATCAGGCTCTCTGCTTGGCGGGGAGACTGCTTCCTCCTCTCTCTCTGCCTGCCTCTCTGCCTACTTGTGATTTCTGTCTGTCAAATAAATAAACAAAATATTTTTAAAAAATAAATAAAAATGAATTACAAACAAGATGTCTTTTCCACCTGAATTATAATATGTGAACATGTTTGTCTTTACTCCTACAAGAAGCTATTTTTTTAAATTTCTCTGGGTTTATATTTCATATAATTCACAGATGTAATTTATATAAAATCCAGTAAGACATTTGGCAGCTGTTGTAATAGAGTGGTTAAAAGCATAGAATTGAGAGATGGATCTAGGTTCAAATACCAGCTTTACCTCTTCCTGTGTGTAACTTTGAGCCAGTTTCTTTGCCTCTTTGAGCTTCAGTTTTAGCTTCTCTGAACTGGAGAGAACGCTATCTATTTACGGGGTGATGGTAAGGATTAAATAAGATAGGCTATGTCGGGGGCACCTGGGTGGCTCAGTGGGTTAAGCCGCTGCCTTCGGCTCAGGTCATGATCTCAGGGTCCTGGGATCGAGTCCCGCAGCGGGCTCTCTGCTCAGCGGGGAGCCTGCTTCCTCCTCTCTCTCTCTGCCTGCCTCTCTGCCTACTTGTAATCTCTCTCTGTCAAATAAATAAATAAAATCTTAAAAAAAAAAAAAAAAAGATAGGCTATGTCAGAAAGAGTCCCTGGTATCTGGCAAGCATTCCATAAATGGCAGCTTTTACTGTTAGTGAACAAAGATCTAACAATAAGGCAGACTACATAATATCCACCTTGCCTTCAACATTTCTCACAGTCTATCAGTTAAGATACATTTGTAACTCACGTATGGAACCATGAATTACCACAAGTGCCACTAAATTCTACGGCATTCAGAAATTTACCAATAAAAGGGTCATTTTCCATTCAATGCTGAGCAAATTGTTCATAAAAATCCATAGGCTCAAAGCAACCTGGCTGAGAAGGTTTTCCTTTTTTTTTTCTCCTGTTCTTTTGTCTCTTAATCCCCACACTGTGGCCTGATTCCCATAACAGCTGAAATTAGCACTTTAATTTCCACATTATCTCCTTTATATTAGAGATGAATAATGTGCTAGAATAAAAAGGGGGATCTTAGGGGGAATTACCAAAGATGAAAAAAAAAAAGTATTATGCTTCTTCCTGAACAGCTTTTATATCCTGCACTGAATTATTACTGGTAAAGGAGAATACTTCTCCAGCCATTCAGTCTAGATCCAGATCAGAAGTTATCCCTCTGGGAGACAGAAGTCTCCTGAGATAAACCTCCTGCATTACTTGCCTCACAGCTTTTCACTAGCCACTTCAAGCCAAGTGGTTTAAGTACACTCATTTTTGAACAAAATGCCAAGGATCATGTAGTTCTAACAATAATAATAACAGCTAAAATTGATGCAATTGCAGCCTATGGGCCAAGCATGGTGCTAAGCATTCCACATGTGTTAATTCATTTATTCAACTCTGAGAAGGATTGGCAGATGCAGAAATTGAAACAGACGTTTAGTGACTTGCTCCGAATCACACAGTCTAGAAGTGGTGGGACCGAGATTCCAAGAGAAATATTTTGATACCAGGTTCACACCCACCAGGTTTACTCACCACTGCACAAAACATAAAGGAGACCCAAAACATGTACAACCTTCCAATCAATTCTGCTGGTGCTACTTCCAAAATACATTTCCCGTCCATTCACTTGCTTCCATCTTCACCAAAACCACCATCATCTAAGCCACCATCAACTTCTGTCTAGAGAACCCCAATACCTTCCAACTATTCTGCTTCTGTGCTCATCCTTCCATCGTTGGTGTTCCACAGAACAGCTAAGTGAACATTTTTTTAATAGAAAGCAGACTTTGTTCTAATTTTGCTCCAATGCACATAGCCTTCCACTGGCTTCCCCATCCCTCCTAGAATGAGTCCAAAGTACTTATCATGCTCTTTAAAATTGCAGAGCCCGGGCTCTGTCAACACCTTCACCTAACCTACTCCAACTCCCCTCATTCATCACATTGTCCTTGTTTCCCCCCAAGAATGTCAAGCTCATTCCTTAGGGCCTTTGCACCTGCCGTTCCTTCCACCTGGCATACTCCTGCCTCAAGACATCTGGCATGGCTTTACGTGGCTGAATACTTCTTGCCATGTGGGCCATCGGCACAAAGATCACCTCCTGAGAGACCATTTCTCATCACCCAGGCTAAAGCCATCCACTTCTTCCTCCACTTCTCCATTTGCTGTCTACACAACATGACCCCCGTTTCACTTTCTTCAAAACACCACTCTTTACAAAGGCATTTGTCTGTATTTTGCTACCTTAGTTTTCTACCTCCTCTCTGTTGCTGGTAGAAAGTTCCATAAAACAGAGATCTCGCCCCTCGCCACTCAGCATCCCCCCACACACAAAAGCAGTCACCTTTAAGCATGTAATTCTCTGGAGTCCTATCAATAACAACGAGGCAGCAAGAAATGGGATAATAACAAGGACAGTCAGAGAAGCTATGAGTGATTAATTTCAAAAAGAAACAAGGAACTGGACAAAATGTGGTTTATGTTGTTGGCCTGTGCCTCCTACCATATCTCTTCCTTCATTGGTCCATGCAAGCCATAGGGCCAACCCTGTGTTCACAGGCAAGGGAGTACATTCCTCCAAATATTCAGAGAGGCCCCAAATATTTAGGAAAATAGCCTACCACAGGCCCTTTTGTACTTTCCAAGTTCTCTGCAATGAATGTATATAATATTTATTAAAAGGAAAATACCTGTGATATTGATTTTTTAAGTACTTTTTTTTTTCTTCAGCAGGAAACACATTTCATTGCAGGTACTATGCTAGGTTTTTGGCTACATAAATACGGAAGGAATTCTAAAGAGGGCTCTGTGTGTTCACACAAATAATAATGACACAAATGCTCTTTATATGATTAGTAAAAAGTGTTTTTAAATGATAGGATATTAAGTAATAATTAGCTGCAATAACAGAAATTTTGACTTTCAAGGGCTTAAAAAGTAAAGGCTATTCTTTCACATAATAAGAAATATAAGGTTAAGTGTCTTCCATTGCTTTCACAACTCAGTTATGTGAGAGTCAACTTTTCATCAATTTTCTTGACCTTTCTCTCAAATTTAGAGCCCATTGTCACAGTCGGTGGCTGTTGCTATGGGCCTAACATCTTCAATGAAAGAAAGAGGAAAAGGAGGTAAGAAAAGCAAAGCAGTCACCTTAGTCCCTTTATTGAAAAAGCAAATTCTTCTGACGTCCCTCCCACAGACTTGTCCTCATATCCTATTGGCCAGAAATGAATCACGTCAACACTTCCAGATACCAGGAGGTTTGGGAACACAAGGGAGGGTTTTGCTGTGATGGGTTTAGGACAATCATGATGTTTCCTGGGGTGTGGCATATCTCTGCCTGAAACAAAGTCTGTTGTGTGAGCAAAGATGAGTTCGTGTCTGCTGTAGAAGTGAGGAGAAGGTGCGCTTCATTCTGATAAGTGAACTCGTGGACATTTTAGCTGCACCTGGAAGGATAGAGGGATTGTGCCTCATAGAGTAGAAGAGAGGCATTTCATAGAAGACGTGTCGCACGAGAGCCAGCAGGAAGGAAATGCTGACTAGTCAGTCTGATGTGATTACAGTGTACAGTGTGGAATTGTCAAGAGAAAGTAGAAGCGGGAGAGACAGGATAGGACCACATGAAGGATAATAAAAATAGTTTGCATTTGTTGAGTGCTTACTATAGATCGGATACTTTTACACCCATCATCTCATTAAATTTTCACAATTCCACCAGTGCTACTATTTCCCCCCATTTTACAAATGAGGTTAAGTAACCTGCTCAAGGTCATATACCTTAAAAAGGGTAGAGCCAGGATTGAGCTTGAACTACACTGTAATGCCGAAGAGAGGGTGTTCTTTTTTCTTTTTTTCTTTTTTTTTTTAGGTTTTATTTCTTTATTTGACAGAGACAGATCACGAGTAGGCAGAGAGGCAGGCAGCGTGCTTTGCAACCACCGAACACAAGCTAAAAGCCAGTATGGTAGAGAACTCCCGCATACGTAGAGAAGAGAATGAACCAGGAAGGACCTGGAATTGGGAAGATTAGCACAGAGACTGAATCATCCAAGAAGCTTCTTTTTGTCTGCATCCCTCAAATCAGAGCAAAAGGGAGACCGTTAGTAAGTTCGAAATGTTTGTTCCTCCCTCCAGCCAATTTACATTATCGGGCATAAACGAGAAAGCACATGAGCCGATGGCTGGGCTATAACTCATCCGCTAGAAGAAAGGATGAGCTTAACAGTTAAGCTTCCCAGAAACATCTTTCAGGCACCAGTTTAGCTGCTTTTAGTACTGCCCGAAACACTAATAAATACTGAAAGTCCATACAATACATCTTTACTTCTTCACACCAACTTTTACCATGATGTAAAATGAGGCTTCTAGAATTCAACAGTATGTGTAGTCACTTGGTCCTCTACTTATTTTAGAATATGACAATTTTCTGAGCATCTGGGTGGCTCAGTCGTTAAGTGTCTGCCTTCAGCTCAGGTCATGATCGGGGGGGGGGGGGGTCCTGGGATCAAGCTTCACATCAGGGTCCCTGCTCAGCAGGAAGCCTGCTTCTCCTCCCCCACTCCCCTGCTTCTGTTCCCTCTCTCAATGTCTCTCTCTGTCAAATAAATAGATAAAATCTTAAAAAAAAAAAAAGTGTATGATGATTACCTATCACCATCCATCTTATAAAAATCTTTCTCCCCCCCACACACATTTTTTAAATAAAGACATATAAACGTAATCAAAACCTATAAAGTAATAGATGTGAATATTCTAATTTTTCTTCTAAGAGCCAAACAGTTTCAATGTTCTACTTTATTTTAGGGTGGGTTAGGTCAGTGTTTCTTAAATGAGCACTATTGTATTGGCAACCCAGACCACCAATAGCACTCCCCAACCATCGTGGTAGTCAAAAAATAATAATAATAATAAATGCCGACACACATTTCCAAGCACTTCCTCAGAAGGCATTGTTCCTTCTCTCTCCTTCTAGTGTCTTGAGAGATATTGTTTGAAATGTGGCAGAATTAAGACAGAAATTTAGTTCTATCTATCTACTTATAGGAAATGAATTGATTTTCATATCTATAAAATAAGCATAATTTTAGTACCTGCCTTATTGTATGGATCAAATGAAACATGTAAAACTTAATGTTTGACAGATACTCAAGTACACAGTCCCATCCAGGTGAATATGCTAGCTTAAAACAAGCATAGCATCTAAACAATTTTCATCCTCCCCCGGGAAATGGTTAGGTAGGCAAACAGAGTTTTAATTCATTGTTTGTTCTGCATTGCCATATTTTGATTCCTGTTCACTCAAAAAATTAAATGACTTGAAGCAATATTTTCAAAAATTGAAAATAGCTATTTGACTGGTTAAAAAGTAGGACATTATAGAAATAATAATGGAAGAGAGGGTAAAGTCCATTCCAGAAAAGGTGAGAATTCCAGATCAGTAATGTCATGGGATTCTAGGAAGCTCTGTTTCCTTGATTTATGGACTCAGAGTTTGGAAAGTGATCTTTAGGATTTCTTATAGAGAAAATTCCTTCAATGAGTGGGAAGTTTAACCAGATAATCTAAAAGGTTCATACAGTTTCTAAAGGTTTATTAAAACTTCTATGATTGGATCAGTCCAATCTCTACCCTTAAAGATGCAAATGGCTTTAAATTATTCTAGCCTGTAATATTCCTTATGTATTATAATAACTGTACACAATAGCTTCAAGGTGAACCACTAATCTTGAGTTGATAACTGTTCGGGAACAAAATGTGGCTTCTATCCACTAATTTATATTTACATACTCAAGACATATAAACATTTTTGTCACAGAGATTTAACTAAGCAAACACTGTGTAGGGGCATTTACAAACGCTCAGTTCCTTTCCAAAAGGAATGAAAATAAAGAAAAGGAAAAAGGGATCTTTTTATATACTTATTAAATATGCCAATTTTAGTTTAGATTTCAGTTTTATATAAAACTATTCCGGGAGTAAAAGATATTTCTTTAACAGAGAAATTTACTCTGCTGGTTATTTCCCATTACTCTTCCAAGATATTCCTCATCCTGCTTTGGACCTGGGAGACAAACCTTTATAGACTGGGTCAGCTGGGCTCTTGACTTCCTGTGTCTTCTCTCTCCAACAGGAGTGAATAGCAGGAAATGGGTGGAAGGAAGAAAGAGAGGAGGGAAGTATTTCTTCTGCTTTCTTCATTGTGTGATCAGGCCAGTTGACTATGTTCTTCAACTAAATGCCACAGATTTTACCTGGCAATAGTCACCTATAGGTGAGGTGAGATTTTAGTAACCATTCCCTATCCTGTCCTTTTAGGTCTAGGGTAGTAAAACTTTCCACTGCTACTAGCCCTGGAGGATAGCACTTTTCCCTGTTGGAGGATAGCATTTTTCCTTGTTGTTTCCCTAAACTCTGTAATATATTCTTTATTAAACATTTCTCCGTTAGCAATTTTGAGTATGTCATCCATTTCCTGCCGGAACTCTGATGGCTACATTTACTTTTTGAAATTGGTTACAAAGTCATTTGATGACTACAGTGTTGGGTCGTTTGCAGCACAATGGCTCTGGGTGCTGGTTTTGGAGTCTAAATGCTTGGGTTCAAATCATGACTTAACCACTTACCTACTGCGAATCTTCACCAAATTTCTTAGCTTTTCCACATCTCAGTTTCCTCACCTATAAAACAAAATGGATACTAATGGTAACTACTCCATGGCACTATTTTGAAGATTGAAATCACTTAAAGGATGCCTGGCACATCGTAAATTCTTACAAATGTAGACTATTTTTATTATGTCTTCTTACAACCTGTATGATCCGGGGTGGTAGGCACTGAAATAAATAGTGGTAGAAATAACAATATATCTAAAAATAGTGTAAGTGATCATCATTTCAGTGCTTCCATTCATCTATATTTGGAATCGAAGACAAATGTATTGGACTAATTTCTTTTGAATCTCAGGTGCCATCTTTAAAATCATTGTTCTAAATTCATCTATGGTATGACTTCACTCATATGTAGAATGTAAGAAATAAAACAAACAAGCAAAGGGAGAAAAAAGAGAGAGACAAACCAAGAAACAGATTCTTTTTCTTAAGGACTTTATTTGAGAGAGAGAGAACGAGCACAAGCAGGGGGAGCAGCAGGGAAAGGGAGAAGCAGGCTCCCCACTTAGCAAGGAGCCTGACGCAGGGCTCAATCCCAGGACCCTGAGATCATAATCTGAGCCACCCACATGCCCCAAGAAACAGACTCTTAAGTATGGAGAACAAGCTGATGGTCACCAGATGGGAGGTAAGTGGAGGATGGATAAAATAGGTGATGAGCACTCGGTGAGGTATGGAATTGATGAATCACTCTATTGTACACTTGAAACTAACACAATGCTGTTTGTTAATTATACTGGAGTTAAAATTAGAAATAAAATAAAATTTTAAAAAATTTCAGCTACAGTGGAAAATGAAATTGTAACTGGTGAAGCACTCATGTTGTAGGGAAAAAAATTGGTGGCATACTTAAATAGGTTCACTGAGGAAAGCTTAACAAAGGGACTATTTATAAGGGTATGGGAAAGGTTAAGGGAAACCTGCAAGGAAGGGTGAGATAGTGCAATGCCAGCAACATCTAGGAACTGTTACCATCCTTAGGCCTGAAGGCACAATGGGGAAGAAAGGAGGAAGAATAGGTTATGGGAGCTTTGAGACACCTGTACCTATAATTATAGGGAGAGCTGCCTGACAGGAACAATGGCCCTCAGCCAAGCAGCCGGGGAAACAAAGAACCTGAACTTACTTTATTCTAAGCCTCTAATCTTCTACTGATGCCTCCCCTCCGGAGAGGGCAGGAGAACTTCAGTCCATAGAGGGTAGCCTCCAGGAAACAGAAAAGGCTATAGAGGCATGGACGGATGTGACTTGGGTATGAAAAGACAAATAGATTATGCCTAACACAACATATAAAACCAAAACAGATACAATTTTCTTAACTATTTTTTTCTACATGCCTACTTCTGAATCCCTCCAAGAAATTCATCATTATTTTTTATTGTCATTCTAAGTGATTTTTTTTTTTTTTCAGAGAGAGATCCCATGTGTGAATGGGAATGGGAGTGGGGGACAGAGGGAGAGAGAGAACCTCAAGCAGGCTCCACACCCAAGAGACAGCCCAACATGGGGCTTGACATGGGGCTCAATCTCACAACCCTAAGATCATGACCTGAGGGGAAATCAAGAATTAGACACTTAACCAACTGTGCCAATTAGGTACCCCAGCCATTCTAAGGGATTTTATGACAGCAGAAAGTAGAATTACAAATAAAGTATGAAAAATGTGTCAATATATGTGATATAATTAATATTACCTGGAAATCAACTCTATCAAATTTCATTATATAGATCCAAAGCACTTCCAGCATGGATTCTCCTTTTAATGATGATGACTATACCAACTACTATTAAGTGCTTACTGTATATGAGTTTTTTTTTAAGACTTTATTTATTAAAAAAAAATATTTATTTATTTATTTGACAGAGAGAGAGATCACAAGTAGTCAGAGAAGCAGGCGGGGGGTGGGGGAAGCAGGCTCCCTGCTGAGCAGAGAGCCCGATGCAGAGCTCAGTCCCAGAACCCTGAGATCATGACCTGAGCTGAAGGCAGTGGCTTAACCCACTGAGCCACCCAGGCGCCCCTATGAAGTGTCTTTTATATACGTCTTCATGTAGTTCTCAATCCACCCTAGAAGGAAGACATCATATCCCATTTGTAGGTACACCGATAAAGAGGAAGTAACAGGTTAAGAGATATTTAGTGATTGACAGATTTCATATGGCCAGAGCAGCCCTCTAAAAACCCCTCGGAAAATCCAAGCTTAAGAGATGAAAATTCTAGGAATAAACCTGCAACTCAGAAGCAGAACATAAATCTGGATAGCAGAACCAAGAAGTCAGTAGGAGTGGAGATGTTGGCAGATAGAGTGGAAGCTTTCAGCAAAGGTGAGTTCTGGCCTTGCTGTGTGCTGTCTTAGGGCCTCTGGCCCTATTAGAAATACAGAAATGTGGTCCCACCACGTCTAGCTGTCTTACAGAGCCAGGGAGGGAACCAATATTTTCCCTCCTAAAATTAACAGTTTATGACTATGGAAGACTTTTTTCCCTCCTCCCTCATGACGATGTCAAAAGAAAGCACAGCTTTCCTTTCCTATTCACCCCCATTTTCCCTCGTCCTTAGTGACAGGCAGTACACCAGCCCCACCCCCTTGGCTTAAGAAAAAGCAGATCACAGGATGGCAGAGCAGACTGACAGGGAGGAATTAGGTCCACCCATGTTTGCCCCTTCAAGAATAAGCCGTCAGTGCCACTGGTGGGGGCACAAGGCGGCATCAGTTTTTAGATGAAAAAAAAGATTGTAGAAAACCCACCTCACTGTGGGCTTGCCAGCTGGAAGCTTGACTGAGAAGAGAGACGAGCAGGTGAAAATGGCTCGCCAAGAGGTCAAAAAAAGTCAATATAAAAAATGAGACGAAAGTCCTAGGAGCATAGTAAAATTCTTCAGCTTTCATAACCCCACCACAATTGTGTCAGCTTTGCTGGGTCAATTAGCTGCCTACCCTATCTTCCTCTGTTGTTAATAATGGGCAATATCCTCTCCCTTTAAAGAATGAAAATGAGGGATTTGTGGTTATAGTAAGCTATCATTAAAAGCACATGAATTCCTAAAAGCCTCTGAAAATAAATTAGTCTTTTCACATTACCATCTGCAACCATTTCACCTCAGCTAGTGATCCCATTAGCCCTCGTGCACTCTAAATAGGAGAGGGCTTGGATATTACTTAAGGAAAGATCTCCAAGGGAAATCAAGTGGTTGCAAAGATCAAAAAGAAGAATTCCAAAGGTGGCATCGGTACTCTCACATTACTCCAGAGCCAGGACCCTTGGGCCACGCAAGGGACGCCAACTGGGCCATCTCTCAAAGACAGAGATGGCCTTTCTAGGACAAGTCATCAATAAAACTCCAGGATGACTGGAAGAAAGGAGGGAATCTGCACATCCAAGTTTAAGTATAATCGACTTAACCTCCATCTACAGGTCTCTGCTTTCCAATAAACTGGAACAAGTTTGAAACCGTTCTCTGCAGCATCCAAAGCTGCTGACACTGTTCCCTTTGGAACTTACCTTTTCCCCTGGTACACCAGGTTGGATAGTGTCCCCTGAAAAGTCAGGTACACCTCAAACCTTGAAATGTGACCTTATTTGCAAATAGAATCATCACAGAGAGAATTAATTCAATTAATATGAGAACACACTGGAATAGGATAAACCCTTCATCAGATATGACTGATGTCCTTATAATAAGAAGAGACAGATTCAGAGATATTTAAGGAGAACTGCATGTGACAGCAGAGGTAGGATAGGAGTGATGTGTCCATAAGCCAAGGATTGCCAGCAATACCACCAACCTGTGAGAGAATTAATTTCTGTGGCTTTAAGTCTCCCTGTTGGGATATTTTGTTGTGACGGCCCTAGGAACCTAAGACCCCTGGGTTCGGTCATGCCACGGGCTTTGGTATCACCCACTCTCTAACCACGACACTACCTAGTCTTTAAATGATGGCCTTTCTCCAGGCTCTTTTGTCACTCCCCTTAGCTGACGTCATCCCTGCTCATGACTTCTTTACAGCCTTCATACACGTGACTCCTTCATTTATCCCACCTGGAGCATCTGGTCTGTAACTTCCTAGCTCATCTCTTGACTTTCTCAAAGCTCCTCAAACGCATGTACCAAATCAAACTGTCTTCCTCCCAGGCTCATGTTTTTTCCAGTAGTCCCTCTCTAATGCCAGGGTCAGCAGACCTTTTCTGTAAAGACCCAGATAATAAATATTTTAGGCTTCGTGAGCCAGTCTCTGCTACAGTTTCTCAACTCTGCATGTAGAGCAGAAAAGCAGCCACACATGATATATTTAAAAAAAAGAAAAAAGAAAAAAAAAGAGCATGGCCGTGTTCCAGTAAAACTTTCCTTTCAAAAACAAGCAGCAGGCAAGACTTGGCACACAGGCCACAGTTTGCCATCCCCCTGCTCTAAAGGGTTGAACCCCCACCATAGTTGCGTTACCTATTTTGCCAGCCAGAAACCTGCTTTTGACAGCTTCTCCCCTCGCTCCTTTCCCCTAATATCCTCTCAGCCTTGCAAACTTTGCTTTCTAAACAGCTCTAATCCACCCCCTGCTCCACATTTCCTCCACTGTTCCCCTTGTTCTCTTTTCCCTGGGTCATGGCCCCAGTCCATTGACTCGTCCACTCACAGCCACTGACAGCCCCACCCCATCCCCAAAGTGCTCTATGCATCACAACAGAGCGATCTTCTCAAAACTACAAACTGAGTCGTGCCAATTACACCCATTGTTCTTCTTCTTTTTTTTAAAAAAAAAATATTTTATTTATTTATTTGACAGACAGAGATCACAAGTAGGCAGAGAGGCAGGCAGAGAGAGAGAGGAAGGGAAGCAGGCTCCCCACTGAGCAGAGACCGATTGCGGGCTTGATCCCAGGACCCTGGGATCATGACCTGAGCCGAAGGCAGAGGCTTTAACTCACTGAGCCACCCAGGCGCCCCTACACCCATTGTTCTTACAACAATGACAAAATTCCTTAACACAGCCAGCTATCCCCCTACATGGTTTGGCCCTTACCTGCCCATCCAGCCTTATCTCATTCCCTACATCCTTTTCTTTTCCCTCATCCAGGAATGCTTTTTTAATTTTTCAGTTCCTCTTACTTACCTCTTTGCACATACTTTTCCCTCTTCCTAGTGTACCTTAATTGTCCTCTTTCCCTAGCGAATGTCTCTTCATCCTTCAGATCCAAGCCAAGCACCACTCCCTTGGAGAAGAATGCTCTGACCTCTTCATGTAGCCCGTGTGCCCATTAAAATTTCTTAAAACATTTGTACATCTGTGCATTATAGTCTGAGCTGTAGTTTTATACTTGACAGGAGGATTATGTAATCAATAACTGTCTTTTCTACTAGACTGTAAGCTGCCCGAGGGCAGGGACCTTGTTTCTTTTTGCCCTCCGAAGGGTCCCCATCACCAAGGACAGCAGATACTTGAAAATAAATGGATAAATAAGTATGAATAAATCTGGATGCATATGGGGATTCATCCTCCTTTCACTCCTGCTTTATCCATGGCTGCTCTACATTTCTCTGTCTCTTACACTAGAATCCCATAAAGACTACTTTATAAAGAATGGTTTAATATCTTGTCATGAGCTAGAAATTTCTTTACCTCTGCAGGGCTTCTAACTGTAAAGCCAAAACTGAGTCAGCAGACACCTGTGCAGGAATGTCATTTCTACAGAAAGCAGCCAGACAGAGCTTGGAAAACTCTTGTCTCTTATTCATACGGTGAGTATAAATTTAAAAATTTGGATTCTATTTTATTTACCTCCCACTTTAATTTTTAAAGGCATACTAAATTTCATATTATTAAGTTTTTCATGACTAAAAAAGTATCACAGAGACTTTTTTCTTCCTAAAGGCCAAAAGTCTTACTGGACCACTGAATAGTATTAGATAATTGCAACCGTTTAATATTACTAAGAAAAGAAATCACAGAATAATTGAAAATAACAACTATCATCTGTCCATGATGAGTTAATTTGTCCACCGTGCTTACTTTGAAATGTCTATTTTCAGTGTACTGATGAAATTGTGTGCCTATGCTCCTTAGATCTTGGCATCACATCAAAATTATGTGTTGAGCCTGACAAAGTGGTAAATTCTATTTGAGTTCCCTTTTTTACATTAAATGTTATACATATGGTGTTTTTTTTTTTAAAGACTCCTTTTATATATTTTTGGAAGGTTGTGCATTGCTCAAGAAAGAGTTTTGAATAGGAATTAGGAAACTCGGTCTCTAAACTTGTCTATGTCACTAACTAGCTAGCTGGCTTATCATTAACTTTCTGAATCTGTTTCTTCATCTATAATAATAATGGTGATAAGAGCACATTTCCTACCTACTTATCTAGAAGCATTGCCATGACACTCCAGGAAGATAATGTGTGAAAGAGTTCAAATAGTTCTATGCAAATACAAGGAACGTTTATTGTTATTTGTATTTATTATAGAAAACAGGAAAAGCAAGGGAGGCAGGTTTCAAGTTATTGATGGATAATAGTTAATTAGAGTTAATTAGTGACGAGTACGCAAAATACGAACATATTTCCAAATAACTTACAAGGAAAAAAATATTGAGGAGGAATGTGCATTTATCTGGAAGCATTTTCACAGTATGTTGCTAAAGGCAAAACAGGGACAATAAGAAAACAATAGATGCTTCATGGTACCAGAGAGATGGCATGAAGGAATGAGGAAAGGGGGGAGAAAGGGGGGGCGGGGGGGGAGGAAAGCTAAAGGACATTAAAGTATGATAAGCCTAGCAACTTCTGGATGGAAGAAATATGAATCCTTTTTACCCTTTGTGTTTTCTGTGTTTGCCAGGTTTTCCAAACGGAATATTGATTATATTTATATTATGAAAAGAACACAGTATATTTTTTAAAGTGCAGAATGAGCCATGGAGAGTATAAGTTTAAGGTAGACAGATTTTTCATATAATTCAACCATATTCAATATATATTCAATATTGGCTTTATTAAAAGTTGTTTGCTGAAATAAAAATCAAACCATAACTTACATTTCTGCAAGCTCTGGTATCATAGGGAGAGGGTAAGGTTATTCAAGATACATTAATAAGCTTTCTCTAAAAACTGGGTGTTGCCCCTCTGCCACAATTTTCCAACATGATGGGTCACTTGGGAAGCGCCACTTTCTGTCAGAACAAAGAGGAGAAATACATATAATCTTTGAAAGAAGGGTTGGTTTTGTGTTTTGAGGAGACTTTTGTTTGGTTTTCAAGGCTCGATGTGGGTTCCGCTTTAAGAAAAAATCCAATAAAACAACAACAACAACAACAAAAAGTCATTGTATCCCCAAAGTGGATTTACAATTTAACATATATGGGAAAGAAAAAAAAAAAAAAACCTCACAAAATTGAATGCTGGTTCCTTGAAATCCATATATCTGATAATGTGGTCAAAAATCAATTTTCCCTTCATCTTGATAAAATTAAATTTAAATGTCTTTTTTTTGTTTTCTATGTTTAGAATTTTGAAAACTAGATTGAAGAGAACAAATATTTATATCGACTTTTTTTTCTAGAACTTGAAGCAGTTTGATGTGAGGGGTCAGGTTATAATAGGCCACTGTTTGCACCATCTCCTAAAGCAGAGATGGGAGGAAGATTTGAAACTTTTCCACATCAACCATGAAAGAATTTTAATACTGTACAAGTTGTTTGAGGGTAAAGGCATGGGTTTTCTTCTCATATTTCATTTCTCTAATGTATTAATTGAGTTCCCTGGATTGTTCAACTGAAGGAAATTGAGAAGCCACATCCAAGTTGAACAGGACAGTGGAATGTAATTGGTTGTCACAGTCTGATTGGTTATGCAAAGAAGAAATGGTTGTAAGCATGCCAAAAATTTGCTGTCCCCTCCAACCCACTGATTTTACCTAGAAGGAAAGGGAGCCCTGGAGATTGGAATTTTCTGTTTCAGAGATTTATGAAGGGCCTAACAGTGCTCATCATCCTTCAGCATCGTCCTCCACTGTTGATACCTGTTCTTTATCAAGCTCTCTGGCTCAAAAATTTACATCTACTTCCCCATCATCCTCCTATTATTTCCTACTCTTTATATTCCGCCACTCAGGTCTCCTCTTTCCCACCTATTCTCTGGAAGCCACTGACATTTATCTTTTGACACCACATCTCCTCAGACCTCAAAGTATCGAATAATTAACACTGAAAAAAAAAATCATTGTCATCACTGGATTGTTACACTATTTGAGACCCCATAATTATGAACCCTCTTTAATTACAACATATTTGAACCAAACTTTGACCCCAGTTATCCAATTCTCTCTCTCAAATATATTTTTGGAGAGATATGGCCCATAGCAGATTTAGGGAAGAGATTTTTTAGACACAAAAGTACGAGTAAATTGTCTAGATATGTCTCTGCTTTAGCAGGAAGTTTCCCACTATCTTATCATCAGTTCGGCTGTCAATCCAAAAGGATTTCACCTCTTTAGATCAAAGACTGGAGACATGAACCTACTCCCCTTTGTTTCTCCACATCCTATTAATGCTAACCGTATTTGTTTTCAAGATGAGGGTGAACTTCTTCAGAGATCAAGAAAGCAAATCATGTAAGACAAGGATGCCAGTCGAACCTCTATGTGAATGAAGAAATTTCTCAAGGATAAAGATAGAATTCCTATAGAATAAGAAAAAGGTGACCCAGACACCAAAGGATTCATCTAAATTTCACTATTTAATTCATCACTCCATAACTTAATGGCAGGAAACCACAAATATTCATTATTTAGCTCATGTTCTTTGAGTTGGCTGTGATGACTGGAATAGCCAGGAAGGCTGGAACAGCTCTTCTGGTCTAGATGGAAACCTCTGACCTTTAGAGTTGGTTGGCAGCTCTCCTGGGTCTGGATGGTCTACAGTGGCCTCACTTGTGTACCTGGCAGTTGGATCTCAACTGGTCTGCTTGTCTCTGCTCCATGTATTTTCTCTCTCCCATAAGCTACACTCAGCCTGTTCACAAGGTAGAAGTGTTCTGAGAGAGATAGAGACAGAGAGAAAACCACAAGGCATCTTAAGATGCCGCCTCAGAGGTAGCTTAGTGTTCTTTCTGCCCACTCAATTGGACAAAAAAGTTACAGTGCCAGTACAGATATAAAAAGGATAGGGAAATGGACTCCACCTCTGGACAACAGGAGCTACAAAGACTCTGTGGTCATTTGTGATCTACCACAGCTGTAGACAAGGATGTCAGTAGACTTTGTATTTGGTTTTTGAAATTCTCCTGGATAATTATAGAAGTTCCATATATATTTGGGAGAAGGTGAGACAAGGGACAAAGTCTTTCTTACCTGTGGAAAGGGAACAGGAGATAAGAAGCTACCAGCAAAGAGAAGAGAAGAGAAGCAAAATAACCAGAAGTTTTTGGCATGGGATTTAGAAGTGACAATGAGAATGTTCTCTCTGCCTCCTTGTTCCATAGGTTTTGGAGTATCTCAGAAAAAGTGGCCTCCACTCAAGACAGCTACAGCTAAAGAGGAAGTACTATCTCCAAGGAAGAGCAGGGTTTCTGCTAAGACAAGAGGAGACTCAAATCCCTTCACAGAAAGACGACTTTGTCAGCAATGAACGGTGGACTTCAGGGGATACTGTGCAAGAAGTTGGGAGAAAGAAAGGAAGGGAATGAATACTGAGGGGGGGAGGGGTAGTCAACAGACAGAGGAATTTAGGTATCAGAACATGAAAGAAAAAATTTGCAATGATATCTAAAGATGACAGAGGTAAGAAGCAAGAAATAAACTAACCTCAAAGTTCTCAGTAGAAATTTGATCAGGGGGCATTTTTTTTTTTAATTTTATTTATTTATTTATTTGACAAACAGAGATCACAAGCAGGCAGAGAGGCAGGTAGAGAGAGAGGGAGAAGCAGGCTCCCTGCTGAGCAGAGAGCCCAATGCAGGGCTCGATCCCAGTACCCTGGGATCATGACCTGAGCTGAAGGCAGAGGCTTTAAACCACTGAGCCAACGAGGCACCCAGGGGGCAATTTTCATACTGACACTGACATTATCCCTTGTGTTTTGAGAACATCAACACTGGCCTGCCCTAGGCTCCAGGTGTTACTGGGTTTCTGGTGGGTAGAGTTGTCAGATCTAGCAAAGAAAATACCAATACTAATAAAATTTGAATCTCACGCGAACATGGAATAATCCTTTAGTGTAAGTGTGTCCCATGCAATACTTGGGACATATTTTCACTAAAACAATATTCAGGAGTGCCTGGGTAGTTCAGCTGCTTAAGCATCTGCCATCAGCCCCATAATCAGGCTCCCTGCTCAGTGGGGTGTCTGCTTCTCCCTCTGCCCCTCCGCTCTGCTTGTGTGCTCCCTCCCTCTCTCTCTCGCCCTCTCTCAAATAAATAAACAAAATCTTTAAAAATAAATTTTAAAAAAGAGTATTCAGTATTTGTCTGACATTCGGTTTAACCGAGGGCGCTGTGTTCTATCTGATAACCCTAGGGAGGGGGGAAAAATTGGGGCAGATGCTGAGCAAAATTCATGAGAACTTACATTCCTGGCGGCGGACTGGGACAGAGCTCGATCTAGAATCAAGAGCCTCCTATGAGGGACGCCTGGGTGGCTCAGTGGGTTAAGCCACTGCCTTCGGCTCAGGTCATGATCTCAGGGTCCTGAGATCGAGTCCCGCATCGGGCTCTCTGCTCAGCAGGGAGCCTGCTTCCCTCTCTCTCTCTCTCTGCCTGCCTCTCCATCTACTTGTGATTTCTCTCTGTCAAATAAATAAATAAAATAAAATAAAATTTTAAAAAGAGCCTCCTATGACTTCCAGTTGGGTGTCCCTGAGCCTTCCCATTCACCAAGGAGGTGTTCTTTTTTTTAATCTCTACCCTCCACCCCTACCTCACCTGTCTCCCAGCAGCCCCTCCTTAAATACGTCCATCTCTTCTTCATTCCCGTTGCTTGGCCTTCGATCTCCTGGTGCCAAACCACAGCTCTCATCTCCTCCCCACCATTCCCTGACCTTGCCATCCAACTTCACACTAACTCTAAAACTAGTATTTCTAGGGATTAAAAGGTACGATCTTCCAGTGATAAAAATAAATAAGCTACAGGGATGAAAAGTACAGCATAGGGAATATAGTCAATGACACTGTAATAACTTTGTCTGATGACAGATGGTGACTACACTTATTGCAGTGAGCATTTCATAATTCATAATTTCATAAGTCAAATCACTATGTTGTACATCTCAAACTAATGCAATATTCTATGTCAACTGTACTTCAAATATATATGGAGATCATATATGTATATATATACATACATATGCATATGTATATATGTATATATGGCACAAATTCTGGAAAGGGAGAAATAAAAAGTACATCCGTGGTCAACTAAAAAAAAGTTAGCATTTCTAACCCACCACCCACATTTCCAGATTTTTGTGTCCAGAAGAAGGGGGTAAAAAATGGCACCTACTAAAAATAGGAAGAGGGGACACTTCCTCAATCCCACCTTCAGTCTGCAATTCTGCTGCTGCTGGAAGAAAACGTCCCTAATTTTGCAAATCAGGAATGAAGGTGACACCCATTAAGAAACATCCAATACAATATTGAAATGTATTTAGATTTCATATCCTCAGGTTAAAGAAAGGCATAATATAACTGATTACAGAAACCCTCGGGGTTTGTAGAAAAGGCTGCTTCTTTTAGTAAGCGGTGAATAAATACCAGAATGAAGTACTTAAAATTGGTTTACAATACACCTCAGCGCAGAGCCAATAAATTAATAAAATCTGATAAGTTTTCAGATCCCTTGAGGGGGAAATATGCAGCTTGCAATACAGCAAATTCACAGCAACATCACAAAACAGCGAAAGTTAATTTTCTTCATTCCCTATGTGGCAAGGCCCAGCTAATTTTTCACTGCCAGGCCCCCTTTTAAAAAATATATAGTTCTCAGTACATATTACTTAATAGTGATTTTCCTGTCACTGGTCCTTTCTTTTTTTTTTTTTGTCTCAATTGCTTTTGAGGAATTCCAACTTACAACTAAGAACTACAGATAGTTTTTGTCTTATTTATGCAATATTTCCAGTGCACTCAGGAATCAGTAGGGTACACTTGCTCTGGTGTTGGACAGGGAACTGTATACCCAGTTCCTATCACTGTTCATAACTTATTGTTCCCAAATGCACCACCCTGAAAACGTCCCCCCAAGGGCTTTGTTTGGGCTGTGTATCCCAGCACCCAGTGGTGGTAGGAATCTCCCCAGAAATCTGGAAAAGACCGATTAAAAGACAAATCCTTTTTTTCCATTCCAACAATGCTGACCAAAGCAACTGAACATAAGGTTGCATAAACACTGTAAATATTAAAATATACTGTAATATTGAACACAACATAAAGTCCCCTGGAGAGTCCTATTTACAAACCTTTTAAAGTCACATCATGCAGACAGTCCACCTTTATAATCCTAATAACCTCAGATATTTTGCATTAAAGCAATTCTGATGGTTAGTGCTTTGATGCTAACAGAAGAAAGTAACTAGCATAAAGAACCTCCCATCTTTATTTAGGGCACAAATTAAAAACTGTGACAGAGGTAACAGCCCTCGGATCAGGGTCCACTCCCCAACAGGACATTTTAGTTAATCTTCTCTGATTAAATAATGCTACTATATAGTCACTGATGCTTTCCAGAGTCTCAGCTTGGGAGTTGCCTCTCACAGAGGCCAATATGGGTGTCCTGCAGAAGTCAGTGGAATGATATAGTCCTGGAATTATTGGTTTTCTGGGCAAACCAGATGGAGTAGGACATGATCCCTGTCCTCACATAGTTCCCCAACCAGTGAGGGAGCTGAAAAGAGGCATCGGGGCAACAAGACTGAGTATAGAGGGCTCTTCAATAAACAGGGTACATGGTCCAGTCTTTTTCTTTTCTTTTTTCCTTTCTGTTTTTTCTTTTTTAGGAGCACTGATCTTAATTATTTCAAGAAAATATTTCAAATTTTTTACCTTGTATTTTACTTACAAAACATGTTAATTTTCTTCATAGAGGAAGATTTCTTTCAAAAGAGGTGTTTTCATTTGGACAGCGACCACTTCAATACAAAACCAAACCAAACCCAGTAGTCTGTCTAACCAGATAGCAGTATACAGTGATTGGTCACATAAAAATAAACATCTTGGTTCATAAGTGGAACAGAGTTGTCACTCACACAGAGGAAAAGCAAAATAGTTCTGTAATGGTAGTGAACCTTAGTTCTAATGATCTAAAATCTGCTGCCAGATTTGTGGGCAGTTTGTTTCTATCTACATATCGATTTTATCTTTATTAGGGAAGTTGATGAAGCCTTTGATGTTCCAAAAATGCAATATGGAATGAATTAAACATCTTTTTCAGAGTCATGTGTGCAGATCTGGACTTGAGATTTTTTTTTTTAATCCAGCCGATCAGAATCCAAAACAGTTTCATTATTATTAACATCTTCTCCCACAAATTTCTCTCCTAGCCTGATACCTCTTCCTAATTAATGGACTAGTAGCAGGGACTACTTTTTTTTAAATGATGTTTTGATTAAAGCATCTGTTTATGTTTCAACAAAACAAATAAAGTCAGGCATATTAAGGAATATGGTGCTTTAGGAACAAAGAAAACAACCAAGATTAGAGGAACGTTAACTGTTCCCTCGGGAGAAACCCTAGTGGTTAAACTGTTTCATCAGCAACAAAACAGAAATTGTTTTAATGGTGTTTTGAACATCTTATTCTTGACAAAATAATACCCATGCTCACAAAACTCAAAGGTTGAAATCAAGGCTATCCATTTGGAAGGCTGGCATTTATCATATACAATATTTCATAAAGCCAATGAAAGCCAATGTGTGAGGCCACAGACACTTTATGATGTGCCTTCATACCAGATCAAATGTTTTTCATGCTAAACTGACTAATATCATTGAGAACAATTACTGATGTTCAGGATCTGGAGAGAGGTTCACTAGTAGCGCTAGGCTCTTGGGCAAAAATCACCTCGCAAAGGTTACTTAATTGCCAATAGGTTGAAGAGAAATCACACAGGGGAGCAAAACTGAAGTCCTCTTATCTATACATAAGCAAAATTGGTACTTATGGTGTTCGCATTTGCTTTTCCATCCCAATTAAAAACACAACATTCTTATCTTTCTGTTTTTATTTTCCAGGCCAGTTTCAAAATTTAACCTTCTTAATAATTTTTCAGGGGGTAGAGAAAATCATTTTCCTCATTTACTAAAATCTGCTGCAGCTTTTTTTCCTGTCCTTTAAAAACTATAGCCGTTAAATACATAATACTGCCCTCACTGAGAGACCTACTGCCTTGGAGAAACTTCCAGATTTGTCACAGCAGCCAACTCCACCATGTGCCTGGTAAGGCATAAACAGACAGGGCAGGAACATCCATGTTAGAGACTTTCGATTTTTTTCCTCCTTGGTCCAAACTGCGGATTGGTGTCCTTCCATGAAACCCTTTGGTTTGCCTTGATAAAGGCTGTTTGTTACAGCCCGTGTTGGGGGCAGAAGTTCCTTGGTAAAACTTGTCATTATTTATGTACAAGAAAGGAAAACCTTGTCTTTTAAATTAATTAGAATGTGACCTGAAAAGGAATATTTTTGATCAGTGAAAACAGAAGTCTTCGGGTAAAAGGGGAAAAAGACAGAAAGGTTCAAAATACAGAGCTGCATTGTTTGCAGAAAGCCTGCTGCTTCCTTTATGCCTAGCTGAACCACGCCAGGAGCCCTCTTGAATTTCTACAAGAATACAGTTTCAGATCATCTGCATTCAGGGCCAGAGTCATGGCCCTGGAACCGATAATTGCCTCTGACAGGATTTAATTACCTTCTCTAGGACCTTTTCTCTGTTTGATTGGAGACCACCCCCTGCCTCCGATCAAATCAGACAGTAATAACACGCTGAAGCGCAGCAGCCAATCACGAGTCAAGTCTGAACAGTGACCTTGCTGAGTCGAAGCTGATTGGTGGTGTCAGCCTTGTCAACGATGTCAGGGAACCGTCAGACAAGAAAGAGCGAGGGGGGAGCAGAGGAGAGCGAAGGAAGATAAGAGAACAGCATTCATGCTAATGGAGGCTGTCAGCATTCAAGGCTCCAGGCTGCCTCACCGGCGGCCTTGCACAAAAACAAAAATATGAGAGAACTCATACAAGTCTAAAATATTCACAAGGGGCACATGTTCGCTCCTCCAGTTTGGGGCATCTATTCAAGGTATAATTCACATGCAATTCAGATCCAGTGACAGATACACGCACATGATGTGACAGAATAATTTTCATGAAAAGAAAAAGCCCCACAAAACTTAGCCAGATGAATTGGGGGTTGGTAGGGGGAGGTTAAGGATAAACTACTGCTACATGACTTTTTGTTGTCTTTTTTTTTTTTTTTTTTTTGGAAACCAGAGGATTAAGAACGCTAGTATTTAAGATGCACCACAAAACTCTGCTTTTACTATTAACCTGACTTTGCAGTCACTATATTATTTATGACCACTTTAGTGTGGGACACGAGCCCACCTATAATCTTAACAAAGAATAATACAGTCATTAAATGGTCAATCTTTATGTACATATAATTTTAAGATAATTTATAGTAATGGCATAATTCTGGTGAGCTGCAAAAAACAGTTGAAGGAAGCTATAAAATTTGGTTAACCTCTATTCCATTGCGGGGGGTGGAGGGAGAGGCACCACAGCAGCAGTGAGTTATAATATACAGAAATTTTGTTATGAAATTGTAATGAAAGGAGTTTTGGAAGAGAAGTAGAACACATTATTAGAGCTGTACTAATTTGGAGTTTTATTTATTCATTAGATTTGTCTATAAATAACGTTCTCCATAGCATTTGTTTCTGACTCACCTACCTTTTTACAAATGTAGCAACTTAAATGAAAAAAATATATTTACAGAGGTGTTTTGGAGACTTTTAGTCTCTAAATTAAGAGACCTGGAGACTTTTAGTCTCTAAATTAAGAGACCCTCTTAATTTAGAGACTAAAAGTCTCTTATATTTAGTAGAAATGGAGTATCTATTCTGAGTCACAGTATTTTTCATAAATCTTTCAATCTTTTAAGAAAACTGTGGTCTAGTAAGAAAACTCTCACCAAGAAAGAGACATTTTGTTACATGATTCCTGGACTTCACCAAAAAGAATATTGCTTTTAAAAATAATATCAGCTGATTCAAGTTTAAGGCAAACTGCTGCCACTTGCCTACAAATACTTATTTCTTTGAGCCGTTTCCAGCTTTACCAAGGAATTCTACTTAAATAAGATTGCACAAATCGATTCCGTATTTTCGATTCCTGTTCACATATCCTTTACCTTTTACATACCTCTCCCTCAATAAAACATGTTTTTAAATGAAGAGTGAAATCTTGTGCTTTTTAGCTATAATTTTTTTCCCTTTATTGTGATGGAATTTAAAAGATAAATTAACTAAGATATATAGAAATCATATTTTTCTATAGTGGATTGATTATAATGGACTCGATGATGTAATTATTTCAACATCTGAAAGAGCTATTTGAAAGAACCTACCGGGATGCAGGGCTCCTTTGAGAAGATTGCTTATTTTCAAGGTCCTGTGGTTAAAACAACTCGTTTAGGAAAAAAATGTATCTTACACAGAAAGTCAGAGGCTTAGAGTCTGGTTCCAGCTTTGCTATTGACAAGCTGTCCAGTTTGGGACAAGTCACTTTGTCTTCATGGGTTTTGGTTTCCTCAGCTATAAAAGGTAGTTAACATGAGGTTACCTAAAGAATTAAAAGTGTGTAGAGTACAAGGATAATTAGCATGTAGACATGATAACAGAGGCATCTCACTTCTTGGAAACACTCCTCAGGGTGAGCGAGTTGCTCTCCGCCTCCACTCCCTCCAGCCCTATCCTGACACACACTCTTACCAACACCCAACGTACACACACACAAACACACACGCACACACATTCTGATCAACATTAAGAGGTAGGGAACCAGTAGTCACTATCATTATCAGGCCTAGAACACAAATTTGCTAAATCCTTTATCCCTAGGTCCTTTCCCACCCCACATCTTGCCATTCGAAACTAACACGTTTTTGGTACTCAGGTAAGTGGGTCTTTTACTGTGTCAGTGTTGAGTGCACTTCACTGGCAGACTGTGTGTGCCTCACGCAGTCTCACCTGGGTAAGCGAGCAGATGCACAAGAATGCTTTTAAAAGAGACTGCGCAAAAGTAAACAGCCCTAGGCTCTAAGTGATTGTCATCAATTCCAAGGATTCACCACTTTGGCTACCAGCCCAAACACTAAGTCTAGAATACAGGGATCTCTGAAAATGCGGACAACGTTTATTTAGCTATTTTAAAGTTATCTATTTAGCTACTTTTAAGACATAACAGATTAGTATGTGCGTATTCCAAACATAAGAAAGTTCATTATATCTCAAATCAGATAGCCAATTACATTTTATCTCAATGAGGATACTACACTTTCCAAAAACAGTTTACCCTCAGTTGTGAAGGGAAGGGCAAATTTTCATTCTGGCCTCCTGCTATCACATCTTCAGCCAGTTCAGATCAGAGCAGCGGCTACAGAAAGGAAAAGGAAAGAAGCCAAGAGCAGGCCTTGTTTCATTTCTTTAGCATCACCTTTCTGGCCCTGGAAAGGTGAATAATTAATACTCATTTGAGTCCACCTAATTAAGTCCACATTTGCTTGTTCTGTTCATTTGGAAATGCTTTCTTTTAGAGAAAATAGCTTTTGCTTATCTTCACAGTTACTTCTTAAATGGACATTTTTGGAATTAAAGAGATGCTATCTTAGTTTTGAAAAGGCTGTCCCTTTTCATGCTAATCATTAGGCATCGATGACAAAGCTTACTATTTTTTAAATGGGAAACAGAACATTAAGCAATTGCTAGGTTTAGATTCTTTTTTTTTTTAAAAGATTTTATTTATTTATTTGACAGACAGAGATCACAAGTAGGCAGAGAGGCAGGCAGAGAGAGGGGGAAGCAGGCTCCCCGCTGAGCAGAGAGCCCGATGCAGAGCTCCATCGCAGGACCCTGGGACCATGACCTGAGCCAAAGGCAGAGGCTTTAAAACCCACTGAGCCACCCAGGCACCCCTAGGTTTAGATTCTTATAAAACAGAAAGCCAAGTCTCCTGTAATCCTAGATTATGTCCTTTTTCTCTGGAAAGATGAAAAAAAAAGGTCTTTTGGTCTTTTAAAAAACTGAATACACACCAAAAATGGAGAGAGAGACAGAGACAGAGGCAAAGACAAAGACAAAGAAATTAAGGAGAAGACATACACCAGTCTTAGGTTATATCTCAGTTGCCGTTTCAGAATGATCTTTGCATAATCTGAGTTACACAACAGAGTGACTCTAATTGCAAATTCAATCCTTCCTTGACTGAGGGTCAGAAATCAATTCCCAGTAAAATATGACACTCAGTCATTCAAAACAATAGAATAGTCAATATTCCACCATCAGCAGCAACCACCTAGTTAGGATTTATTTCAATACAATACAAATTCAGTTCTTTTACTCTATTGGGCAAATCTTTTCTATTCTGTGAAACCTAGCCTAACATTACCAATAATCAAAACCATGATGGAAAGTAAAATAAAATCACGAGATTTCCAAGACGTAGAGAGAATTTCACTCAAAGACTTCTGTTCTCAGACTTTTGATCTTTTTCCTCAGTTTATATCCATTGTCAACTCCACTCGTGTCCTCGTGGCTTGGCAATTTAAATTCAGACAGGGACCATTCACAGGAGGGAGAGAGGGATGTGGCCTGGGAGCAAGAGACGAGGAGGGTAAGGATCCATGTCCCGCTAAATGCTCTAGAATCTGATCTCACATGGTAGAGACCTGGAGTTTACTGCACTTACAGCAACTGAATGAAAATTGCAATGCAATTTTTCAATAAACCCCGTTTTGGCATCACTTTTTCTAGCTCTGAAAGATGGGGGTAGAGAAAAGATAGAACCCAGATACAGAATTAGAAACCAAATCTAGACAGAAAACGGGCAAACAATTTTGAGTTAGTGATTATTTTCAAGACTGAAATTCCCAAGTTTTAACTTATAGTACTGATTTTACTTCTTACTTGGTGACCTTATCATGTTACCTGCTGCCAAAATCTGTTGTACTTTCTCAGTCCTAGAATCCCAGATATTAAGGCATGATTCTTATTTTTTGGCTTGAGCTTTTACTATCTCTAAATGAAAAACCCAAAGCTTACACTGTTTCCTCACATTACTGTTGTTACTATTATAACAATATTGCTGTTTGCCTATATGTTTGGGAAGAGGGTGTTTCTAAAAAGAATACAACTGATTAAGTGCACTGTTTATTTACTTCAGAATCCTCATTTTAAAAGAGCGGCACACAAAAGGCTTGGAAATGCATCCAAAATGAGAAATTCCAGTCAACTGATTACTCAGCTGGCAAAATGGAAATTTCAAGTTGCATAGACAGCTAATTGTGGCCTGCCTCTGGAATGACAGGTCTATAATTTTTAGTTTTGTGTGCATTGAAAGCCAGTCACCTTGACATTCAGTGCTCCATTATCCACCGGCCACCAACCATATGATGATGTTCAAGGAGTGACGGGCACTTTACATTATGGGTGATGAAACACACTGTGTTTTATTTGGATAAAGCTGTTGGCGGGGCGGGGTGGGGGTGTGTGGAATCCGGGTGCCTTCTCCCAGGAGTAACAATGACGCTGAAACACCTTTACTCCTAGAGAATCAACTTTTTTGTTCTTGTGTAATAACAACCATCAGTTACTCTTGGTTTTTGTTGCCAAAATCCTTAAAGTGCCTTACTGTGTCACAGTCCTTGCCTTTTAAATATAAATTTTGCCTCTTAATGTCAAGCGCTCTCCCCATTAAATTACATTATGTTAGAAGAACTTGAAACCTGGTTAAAGCCTGCATTGCAAAGAAAGCATAACATGTCTGTTCTTTGCCTTTTCCCCCTCAAATCTGTTTCTATTGTTCCGAGGCTTCATGGGTTGAGGAAATATTACTGAAGCAGAAGCCAGGTGATGAAATTGTAATCCAGGTTGTGAACTAAATTTTGGCTATTGATTTTGTGGAAATCTAGCACCCCTCCGTGCCTCAAATTAGTAATCTTCATTTTAGTAATCTTTAAAATAGAAAGGCTACCAGATATTCTCTTCATTCCCCTTTCCCTGAAAGTCTCTGTTTCTATATTAATATTGTTCACCTAAGGGTGTTTAGGTGGCTCAGTCATTTAAGAGTCTGCCTTGGAGGGGCACCTGGGTGGCTCAGTGGGTTAAAGCCTCTGCCTTTGGCTCAGGTCATGATCCCAGGGTCCTGGGATCGATCACACATCTGAGCAGAGAGCCTGCTTCCCCTTCTCTCTCTGTCTGCCTCTCTGCCTACTTGTGATCTCTGTCTGTCAAATAAATAAATTAAAAAAAAAAAAAAAAAGAGTCTACCTTGGACTCAGGTCATGATAGCTTCAGCTCAGGTTATGATCCCAGACTCCTGGGATTGAGTCTGTATCCCGCTCCCTACTCAGCAAGGAGTCCCTTTTCTGCCCCTCCCCTGGATGGTGACCTCTCTCTTTCCCTCTGTCAAATAAGTAAATAAAATCTTAAAAAATAATAATATTGTTTACCTTTAATTAAAAAAAAAAAGAGCTAGCTATTTTATCAGGAAAATGAGTTTACTTGGGAGAAGAAGAGGAATTACAATTTGGACAAGCAAATTATGGTTATCAACTTGCAGGTCTGGAGAACAAAGGAGATCGGCTTGCTTTCATAGGGAAAGACAGAAGCTGGGAGGGGCTGTTTCACTGAGTTCTCATTGGCAGGGCTGTTGCTGGGCCAGGAGAAATTCTTCCTTGATCCTGCTGTTAGTAAACTAAGCTTCTTGCTGTTGAAGAGTGCATGGTATGCTAATTATTGTGAGTGGTAGTGTGTGAGAGCTCCTCCTTCAGGTCTTCCCAACTCCATTTTAGATGAGATTTCCTCTATTTTCAGTGTTAGGTCTTGATCATAACATTTTCCTGGCTGCAAAAAGCACCGAACTTCATTTGTCAAATCTAGCAGTGAGGGTATATTCAGGGGCAAGTAATAATAGCAACGAACTATGACTTAAACAGGAAAGACAATGATCTTACTGAACAGGAAGTTTGGAGGCATATTGTTAAAGGTTCTGCTCATCAGCTCAACATTACCATCAAGAGCCCAGGTTCTTCCCCCTTCATATGTGGGGATTTCATCCTTTGATATCATCCACTGGTAATAAAATGGCTGTAGCAGCTCTAGGCATCAAAGCCTCAACAAAGATGAACCTGGAGGACATTATGCTAAGTAAAAAAGCCAGGCAAAGAAAGGAAAAAACTGTATTGATCCCTTGTATGTGGAATCTAAAAAAATCATACTCAAAAAATCATAAGGTAGGATGGTGGCTGCCCGTGACTGTTGCGTGGGTAAAATAGATATTGGTCAAAGAGTACAAATTTTCCATTATAGGATGCTTAGCTTCTGGTGATTATAGTTATAATACTGTGTTGTACACTTGTAAGTTGTTAAGAGAGTTCTCAGCATAGACACACATACACACATAAAATAACTATGTCAGAGGATGGGTATATTGACTGATTTGATCGCAGTAATCATTTCACTATATATAAATAAAATCATCACATTGGACACTTTCCCAAAAACAACATTTTACACCTAAATATATGCAATTTTTATTTGTCAGGCATACTTCACTAGAGCTGGAAATATATATGCATATTTTTTTAAAGATTTTACTTATTTATTTGACAGAGAGAAAGAGATCACAAGTAGGCAGAGAGGCAGGCAGAGGGAGAGGGGGAAGCAGGCTCCCTGCTGAGCAGAAAGCCCAATATCAGACTCCCGCATCAGGCTCTCTGCTCCGATCATAACCTGAGCCAAAAGCAGAAGCTTAACCCGCTGAGCCACACAGGTACCCTGGAAAAATATTTTTTTTCTGGAAAAATATATTTTTTAAAAATTTACTGGGGCACCTGGGTGGCTCAGTGGGTTAAGCCTCTGCCTTCAGCTCAGGTCATGATCTCAGGGTCTCATGTTTCCTCCTCTCTTTCTCTCTGCCTGCCTCTCTGCCTACTTGCGATTTCTCTCTGTCAAAAAAATAAATAAAATCTTTTTAAAAAATTTACTAAAACAATACGGCTACAAAAAATAAAGTCTCTCCCCAAAATTCCTAACAAGGAAGGAAAAGACTGAAAAAAAGGGGTTCTCTAATTATTGGAAAGTAAAACTTATCCAGAGGCCTTGCAGTGAGCTGAATAATACCCACCACACCCATGTCTTGGTCCCCAGAACTTGTGAATATTATATGACAAAGGATCTTGCAGATATGATTAAGTATCTTGAGATAAGAGATTATTCTAGATGACCTGAGTGGGCCCAAAATGTAATCACCAGTGTCCCTATGTGACAGAGGTAGAGGGAGAGTTGACACAGAAGAGAAGTAAGTGGTACAGTGACCGGTGGGAGGTTGAAGCGATGTGAGGAAGGAATCATAAGGCAAGAACGCAGGTGGCCATCAGAAGCTAGAAAAGGCAAAGAAACCAATTTTCTCCTGGAGTCATTAGGGGGAAGAGACTTGCTAATACCTACCCATTAGCCCAGTTTAACTTAATTCCAGATTTTGGACCTCCAGAACTTTAGAAGAATAGAGTTGTGCATTAAAACACTAAGTTGGTAGCACTTTATTACAGTGGCGATAGGAAACCAATACAAGCACTTAGTGTACATTCCTTTACATCTGATTGTCCAGGTACAGGCCGTCGGTAAGCCACTCATCAACACAAGGGAGGCTGGAATCATAAGTAGCTGGCAAACAGGAAGAAAACAAACACAATTGTATTAGACCTACCTTGATTCATCTGGAGCTGTATATACTGTTGAACACAAACAAACCGGAGCCCTTTCCACGTATAAGAAGGGGGGCAGATAGAAAATTAGGAGAGCTCGCCATATCAAAGTTCAAGGAAATTTAGTAACCTTGAGATTATTGTGATAATCCATCATAATATTTATTAAGCGCCTAATCACTCAGCCTAAATCTTCAGCAACTTGCAAAGTTCTCCTTGGTCTGACCCTTGCCGGCCAATCTCCCATCAGTCTCTAAGGATCCAGTCTTACCGGTTTTGCAGATTTGTCACAAATTAGGCTTTCTTCCTCAAAGTCACCCCGCCATTCAGTTTGCTTTCCATGAAAACCTCCTGCCTCCCCTCTCCCCTCCCACACTCTTGGCTTAGCTAAATTCCACTGACTTCAACTGTCAGCTCAAACAGCAATTCCTCAACAATATTCCCCCCAGCACCGCAGACTGAGTTAGCAACCCTTGTTACATGCTAACTTGGCATCTTTTATGTAATACAATCAGACTGAAAACTACCTGTTTGATATCGTGTCCTCTACCAGGCTGGGATACCCCCTGATTCTAACAATAGGAGACCATCCTTGGGGAGGGTCTAGACCAGGAAATAAGGTCAGTCCGGTAGGGTCACGGGGAAGCAAAGCATAAAGAAGGCCACATAACCCTTTCTTATCTGTCTTACTGGTCTGATGTGAATGTTTGTGTCTCCTCATGCCCAATATTCATGAGTTGATATCCTAATGTCCAACGTCATGGTATAAGGAGGTGGATCCTTAAGGAAGTTCTTAGGTCAGGAGAGTGAAGCCCTTGTGGATAAGATCAGCATCTTTGTAAAGGAGGCCCCCAAAAGTTTACTAGGTCCCTGAGAAATAACAACAAATACATACATTGTTCTCAGCCCCTGGTTCCTGGCACAGAGTTCCTAAAACTTTTGTAAATTCCTGAGTGACAAGAGCACTAGAAGCATCTTTCATTCTAATATTTGACATTTGACCTGGTTCCTGACACAGAACTTCTAAAGGCCTTGGAATCTCCTGGGTGATGGGACTGTCTTTTTTTCTAATGAGGCAACTCATGGTAGGCTCCTGGATATCTTCAGGATGGATGCTGGTCATCAGAAAGACCAAGCCATGATTAGAAGCTTGGAACCATTCCACACCCTACTTTTCTGGAATGGGAGAGGGGCTGGAAATTGATATAATGATTCATCATACCTGTGTGATGAAATCTTTGTAAAAATCTCAAAAGTACAGGTTTCAGAGAGTCTTCGAGTTAGCCAACACATCCATGTACCGAGAAGTTAGCACACCCCAACTTTATGGGGACAGAAATTCCTGCACTTGGGACACTTCCAGACCTCACCCTATCTAACTCTTCTTCTGGCTGTTCTTCCATATTTCATATTATGTAATAAACTGGTAAACATAAGTAAGTGTTTCCCTGCATTCTGTTTCTATTCTAGGAAGTGATTCAATTACTTCATGGGAACCTTTGATTTATAGACCAGTCTAGACAGAAGTTGTAGGTGACCTGGGAACCTCCTACTTGAGATTGGTATCTGAAGTAGGGGACAGTCTCTTAGGACTCACCTCTCACCTGTAGAGTCTATACTAACTCCAATTAGAGTCAGAAAAAAGAATTGAAGCTGGTGTCACAGAGAATTGCTTGCAGTAGGGAAAAAATCCATACACCTGGTGTCAGAAGGGTTGTGAATGCGGTAGTAGTGTGTGAGTAGAGAAGAAACACTGAAGTGAGTTAACCGCCTTCCACCATGTGAGGATCCGTAGAGAGTACCCATTATGGACTCTTGCCAGAAGGAAACCAACCTGGTGCTTCGATCTTGAACTTCTCCACCCCCAGAATTGTATGAGAAATAAATTTCTGTTGTCTGAGATACTCAATCTGTGGCATTTTGTTATAACAGCCTGGACAGATTAAGATACTCACCCTGGGAGCACTATTTCCATTATGTATCAGACTTTCTAAATTCGGTTTGTACTGCTTTCTTTGACATCTTTTTATAATAGTCCCCACCAGTATTTCAATATATTTCCCTGAAATTGTTGCCAAAGAAGCACTTTCAGAGAATGTGCTAAGAGGTGAAATGTTGAAAACTGCCACCTCTACCCAAGTAGTCAAAGCTCGACCTGCCTTTTTGACCACTTCATATACAGAGCTAGGTGCAAGGTATTCTTGGGAGAAACTATATTTTTTAAGTAAGAGCACCAAGCTAATTCCTGGAATCAGACAAGTAATCAAGATGAACCTTGGACAAGGTGGACAAACCTATCAAATTGCATAGAATTATGCTTCTTAAAATGTGGTCCACTATCCATCTGCATCAGGATCACTCACTTACAGGGCTTGTTTAAGAGGAATATTCTGGGACCCCACCCTAGACTTACCAGATCAGATTTTCGTTGGGGGTTGTATCTTGATAATTTTAGACTAAGAAAAGTTCAAGAACCATTGCCATAAACTGAAAGCAAAAAAGAAGTAATTCTAGGGGTGCCTGGGCGACTCTGTGGGTTAAAGCCTCTGCCTTCGGCTCAAGTCATGATCCCAGGGTCCTGGGATCGAGCCCCGCATCGGGCTCTCTGATCATCAGGGAGCCTGCTTCCTCCTCTCTCTCTCTCTCTCTGCCTGCCTCTCTGCCTACCTGTGATCTCTGTCTGTCAAATAAATAAATAAAATCTTGAAAAAAAAAAAAAAAGTAATTCTATTTTTTTCTATCCCAGAAAGTTTTACTCTCATCGGCTTGTTTCTAATCATTCCAAAGCTTCATGCAGACACTCACCCTTTCTTCCATGTATATTTAGTACAATGCTTTACACACACCTTGCTCAATTAGGCATTGCATCAGCAGAACGATTTCAGGATCCTCCTCTATTCCTTCATGCAAGTATAGAACTAACACACCGTTTCCGCCACAGAAGAGCTCACACTTGGGGAATTGTGTTTCATCTGATTTCTTACAATTAATGAACAGGTCCTATCAGTTTTAATGGCGTTATCTCGGGCCTACATTTTGGTGTAAATTATTTATTCTACTAATTTAATGGCAAACAGTCACTAAGGCGAGCTTAAGGCAATAATTTCACACATATATTGGTTATAGGTTAATTATTTAGGTGCCACAACCAGCTTTGCAATAATGAACTCTCCTGGGCAGACCTCATAAAATACATTCTTCAGTTTTTAAAAAAAGGGGTGGGGGGTAATGTTTTGAAGTTTCTCACTCTGAGGTTTATGTAATTTCTGAATTGTACTGAACTGAAAAAATTTTTTTAAGATTTTATTTATTTATTTGACAGAGACCTGAGCCAAAGGCAGAGGCTTAACCCACTGAGCCATGCAGGCACCCCTGTACTGAACTGAAATTTTAAGGAAAAAACTAAGGAATGTTTTGTCAAAGAAAGACAAAAAGAGACCAGAGGAAGGAAGAAACGGCAAGCATGTTTGGGAAAAAAAAAAGAAGAAGAAGAGGAATGTTTTGAAGATTAGTGGTGATTTAGATCAAAGAATTATAGGAATTAAAAATTAAAAACCCAAATTTTAGAGCACAGTGTATTTTTAAGGTCCCTTAAATTTCTCTGTTTGTAAGATATAGACTTAATATTTATGTTATCTCATGCTCAATTCATATCATTCATTCATTTGATCATAATAAATGTGGGAAAAAACCCCACAAAACTATTTTGGTATAACGGTGGTTCTCAAGCACTATGAAATAACACTGGTGTGCTCTGAATGTTCTACAGCATGATGTCCAAGTTGGATCATTTGGAAAATCTTATTTATTACTAAGTAGGATATGTACAATGAGTTCAGATGAGGTGTTGAAAAGCTCATGCAATACGGCACATTGTAGTTTAAGAACTGTGAAGAGTAAAAGATGAAATATTAAGCCATCATTTTTCAGAAATTACGCATTTACCAAAAAGATTGAGAAATTTGCCTCCTGAGCATATAAAGCAGTGAGTTAAACAACCCTCTCAGATAACAGCACAAGGCTGAAGCGCTACCCAATGAACACAGTTATATTGATAGATACGAGTTAATGCCTTTGAATATTCTGCCAAAATTCTATGCTCAAAACCCAAAGCGTTGAGATCCACTGCCGTACAAAGTGATAAATAAGGGCTATGGCAGAGACATGCACAAGTATTTGGGGACATAGAAGAGGAACCTTTATTCTGTTTGGGTTTGCTAACAAAGGGGTTTTCCTTGAGGAATTGAGATTGCAAAGAACATGATACAATTTATGGGGGCAATTAGTTTATTTTCCTCTCTCACTAGGAAAATAGTGAGCAGAAAGGCAGTCGCTTTCAGAAGGGAACAGGCACTAAATGTGTTGGGGAAGATAAAGGATTTCTGTTTGAATAGTCAAAGGTCCAACAACCCCATCATTTGAACGTCCACTTCATCTTCATCTGCTTTCCCTTGCATAAAAATTAGGCATCTATCTCCTTGTCTTCGAAAGATAAGAAATGCATTAGATTAGCAATCCAACATTTCACCTTTGCAAATCTGGCTCCACTTAAGCAGTGTGTGGAATGCAAACTTTCAACAGCGGATGCCCATATAAATCTAAATATTTTCATATCTATTTCATTCTCTTGATTCATGATCCTCAGAAAATCTTTTTAGTTCTTCTGCTCCAATGAGATCATTATTTTCTTCCTTTTCCCTTTGTTCCACTCAACACTTAGAATGAATCTCAACCCTCCTTACAAAACCCCTCCTTTGAGTAGCCATTCAGGGGCTCCTGGGTGGTTCAGTGGGTTCAGAGACTGACTCTTGATTTTGGATCAGGTCATGATCTCAGGGTCATGAGATCATGCCCCTTCATGCCTGTGCTCGGGAGTCTGCTTGCCTTCTTCTCCCTTTCCCTCTGCCCTTCCCCCCTGCTCATTAACCCGTGTGCTCTCTCTCTCTCTCTCAAATAAACAAACAAATAAATCTTAAAAAAAAAAAAAACAAAAAAAACAAAGCCCAGTAGCCACTCATGCTTCCCTCCCTCTCACTTATGCTCACAGAAAGTTTCTATGAAGGTCTGAAATACTCTGGTCTCTGGCGAGCAACTGGTGAGCTCTGCGGGTGATGTGGCATCCCTGGAGCTTTTCCATATTTGTATCTCATTTAGATTTTCTGCTCAGGAGCAAATTCACATTTTTCAGAAACTGATTAAAGAGTTTAAAAAGTGAACTATCATCTCAGTTCCCTGTGAGAGGACAGGTTTTCAGTTTTCTGAAAAATCCGTCATTGTGATTTACTATAGAATTAACTATATATATAGTTTTCCCATCCCCTAAAATAGCATCAGTATTTTATCTCCTGGGGCTTTAAATATCTTATAATGGGTAGCAGGATCAAATAAGATTTTAGCATATATGTAATTTTAGACCTAAAATGGAATGTTGTCCTTTGATGAGCAACTGTTGGTCTCAGAGGATGACTCTCGCCAGCTTCTCTATAGGATCTAAGATCTAATTTCAGCATGAATAATTGGAAAAGTGCCTCCATATTTGCTGCTCTGTAGTATATTCGGTTTAAATTATAAATGTATATATTTTACCGAGATGTGATAAAATAATGTTCATTTTAAATGAAAAAAAAAGTATTATTAACATGATTTTTTTTCTGAATGGCCCTTTAATTTTAAAAAAAGTTAATTACTATTGAGAATGCAGACTAATGTATCTGCATACAATGAAACTGAGCCTCTAGAAGTAAACGACTTGACTTCTGACATCTGGTCTGTATGTCTGAAGATTTAAAGTCTTCATCCTAACAGTAAGTTATTTATTTTAATATTTTTTCTAACAGTAAGTTTAAAAATTGAACAGAGAAATCAACAAGTCTTATTTGTCAGAGAAATCAGGTGATGGGGCAAATTACTGTCCCCTAAACTGAAGAGACAGACAGCAGTACAGCAAACCACAACTTAACTGAGCACAAACGTACAGGCAGAAACCTACACGGGGACCAATATCAGGATCCTGAACTATAATTAACGAATTATAAGTACGGACAACAAGCCTGAGAGAGAAAAACTGGAGAGGCACCCAGTCATAAGAAAGCCCTCACACTTTTGTGTTTCACTTTCAGGAGCTCTAGGGTCCTCATACTCAATATTAGGGGGGGGAAATCCCCTGACCTTTCAGGAGGGGAGGGAAAGAGAGACAGATATGAAATATGCTACAGAACTCTTTCCTTCTAAACAAGGCCTGCCCTCAGAAGAAATTATTTTGCCAGAACATAAACTGATGGGATGATGTCAGATGCCTGAGGGAAGGAAGGAAATACCCAACACCAGCCCCTTCTAGCCATCCATCTAGGGGAATGGAAATACACAATTCCAGCCCCCCAACCATTCTGTTCCACTTAAAGTGGGGCAGGGGAGACTGAAAAACACTAGTGAAGCTCATAGTCCAGGGCCACATCCTCACCAAATCACTGAGACCAAAACACAGGACTACAGAAGGCTTCCCCTTCTGACCCCACCTTACCACCGAGTTACTAAAGGCCTCTCTACTGCCGTTCCTTTTATATGTCTGCCTTTTAACAAAAATCTACAAAGCATACTAAAAGACTAAAAGACACATGCACACAAAACAAACAAAAAATCTACTATAGTTTAAGGAGACTAAACAAGCATCAAAACTAGAGTCAAAAGTGGCAAGGACATTGGCATTATCAGACCAGGAAATTTTTTTAAAAGCTATGATTAACATGATAAGAGCTTTAATGGAAAAAGTAAGCAAAGTGCAGAAACAGATGGATTATGTAAGCGGAGAGATGGAAAGTCTAAGAATCAAAAAGCAATGCTAGAGATCACAAACACGGCAACAGAAATGAAGAATGCCCCTTATGGTCTCACTGATAGACTGGATAGAGCTGCTGAGTCTCCGAGGGTGAGGATATGACGTGAGGAACTATCACAATTAAGAAATAAGGAGAAAAAAACCCAAAGGAAAAGAACCCAATGTCTAAGGACTGTGGACATCTATAAAAGATATGAAAATACCTAAAACTGGAATATCAGGCAGAAAAGAAAGACAGAAAGGAATAGAGGCAATATTTGAAATAAATGACTGGGAATTTCCTAAAATTAATGTCAGACATCAAACCAAAGATCTATGAAGCTAGGAGAACACAAAGCAGGATAAATGCTAAGAAATTACACTAGGCATACATACCACATTAGAACTTCAGAAATTCAAAGATCAAAAAGCAGTTTTGGAAAAACAAAACAAAACAAAAAAGAAACGGAGGAAAAAATGACCTTACCTACAGAGGAGCAAAGAAAACAATTATATCTGACTCCTCAGAAATCGTGAAAGCAAGAAGAAAGTGAGTGAAATATTTAAAGTGTTGAGAGAAAAAAACCTAGAATTCCCTATCCTGAAAAAGAATCCTTCAGAAGTGAAGGAGAAAGACGTTTTCAAACTACAATAATAGTGGGAATTTGGTGCCAGTAGACTTGCCTTAAAAGAAATGTTAAAAGAAATTCTTCAAAGAAAGTGAAAATAATATAGCTCAAGAAACATAGATCTACATAAATAAAGGTGAACACTGGAGAGCGAATAAGTAAAGACAAAATAATTTTTTATTCTTAATTGATCTATCAAGTAGTCGTTCAAAGTAATAATAGCAACAATGTATTTGATTATGTATGTATATATGCTTATATATAAATGAAATGAATGATAGTGAGGATACAGGGATGTAAAAGAGAATTTAAAATATTTTGTTAGTATATGTAAAGAAATATAATGTCATTTGAAAGTGAACTTAGATTAGTTGTAAATGTATATTGCAAACTTTTGCAACCCACTAAAAAAAGTAAAAAAAAGAAAAAAGAAATACAATTGATATGCCAAGAAAGGGAAAAAAATGGAATCATATAAAATATTCAGTAAAACCACAAAAGGCAGAATAAGTAGAGGAAGACAAAAATAGGAACAAGGAACAAAGGCAATGAATAGAAAAGAGTAACAAATATGGTAGATACTAACCCAGCTGTATCAATAACCACCTTAAATGGCAACTGTCTAAAATATACCAATTAAAAGACAGGAGATTATAGAGCAGATAAAAAAAAATACCCAACTACGTATTGACTACCAATAAAGTCACATCTATATTAAAATTAAATGGATAAAGATACACTATGGTAACACTATTCAAAAGAAAGCAGGAATGGTTACATTAATTTCAGATAGAGCCGACTTCAGAGCAAGGAAAATTATCAGGGATTAAGAGGGGAATTACATATTGGAAAAGAGTTCAGTACTCCAAGAAGATATAACCGTCCTTAATGTGTATGTGTCTAACAACTGCATCAAAATACATGAGGCTAAAATTGATGGAACTGCGAAGAGAAATAAATGAAATGCACTAGAATGGTTGGAGACTTTAACATCTCTCTCTCTCAGAAATAGAAAAATCCAACAGAAGAAAATCAGTGAATACATGGTTAAACTCAACAGACCATCAATTATTGGATGTAGTCAACTTCTCTAGATGACTTCATCTAACAACAGCAGAATAAGAATTCTTCTCAAGCTCCCTTGCGACATTCAAGACAAACCATATTCTGGGTCATAAAACAAGTCTTAACAAATTTAAAGGAAGGAAAAACAGACAGATAGCAGGGGAATTATTGAAGATTAAACAGCACAGTTCTAATCACATATGGGTCAAAGAAGAAATCTCAAGAGATATTTAAAAAAAATTTAACTCAAAATTTAAAATAATTTATCAATGTTATGTGAGATGCTATGCTTAAAGGGAAATTTATAGTATTGAATTTCTATATTAGAGAGGTAGAAAGATCTAAAAATTGATAAATCTAAGTTGATAATCTTAGTTTTCATCATAAGATATTAGAAAAAGGAAAAGCAAATTAAATCCAAGGTAAGCAGGAAAAAAAAAAGACTACAAATTGAAGCATGAATAAATAAAAAATGGAATCAGTTGAGAAAATCAATTAAATTAAAAACTGATTCTTTGAAAAGATTAATAAAGTTGGTAAGTCTCTAAGCAGGCAAACTAAGAAAAAAGAAGGCAAGTTTATAAGTTACTAATGTCAAGAATGAAAGAAGGAACATTCATATAGGACCCATGGATATAAAAAAGGAATTGTGAACAATTCTATACCCATAAATTTGGTAACCTAGATACCATGAACCAATCCCTTCAAAGTATAATCTACAAAAACTCACACAGGAAAAAATGGACAATCTGAATAATCTTACATCTCATTAAAAAAAAAAAAAAACTTGATCAATTATTAATAACCTTTTAATTCAGTAATCATGTTCTTTGGTATTTACCCGAAGTTGAAAACTTAAATCCACACGAAAAGCCTGCACATAGATGTTTATAACAGATTTATTTGTAACTCCCAAAACTTGGAAGGAACCAAGATGTCCTTCAGTAGGTGAATGGATACATTCCAGATAATGAACATTACTCAGCATGAAAAAGAAAGAAGGGAAGGGAAGGGGAGGGGAGGGGAGGGACGAGAAGAGAAGAGAAAGGAAGTGGGAGAAGAGGGGAAGGAAAGAGAGGGGAAGGGGTAGGAAAGGAAAAGGGAAAGAAAAGGAAGGAAGGGAAAGGCAAGGCAAGGCAAGAAAAGACAAGACCTATCAATGCATGGAAAGACATGGAAAAAAACTTAAATGCATATTACTAAGTAAAAGAAGTCAATCTGAAAAATCTACATATGTGGAGGAGTGGTGGTGGGATGAAGGCATAGATGATACAAAATGTCAGAATGTTGGTCATTGTTGAAACCGGGTGATGGTAACCCTGGGGTTCATTATACAATTCTATTTACTCTGTGTGTGTTTGAAATTTTCCATAATAAAAAAATACTCATTACAATCGAGGATTCATTATACCAACAACCAATACAGGTTTTATGTTAGATCCATAGTAAGTGCATATGCTTTATAAAAATAATATTTGGGAACTACTTTGGTAATTCAGTACCTCATTCATAAGATTTACTCTATGAATAGCATCTGCAAAAGGAAGATCACTCCTTTATGCAACCAAAGTTTATCATAGGCTGGATAGGAAGGAAGGGAAAGGCAAGGCAAGGCAAGAAAAGACAAGACCTATCAAGCCATTAAAATATACCTTCAAATCATCAAACAAATAGACCAATAAACAAACCAAATTCATGATGTAAAGAATATGGTGACAAATGTATAAAGATTTTATATTAAAAATTTTATAATAAGTATAATAAGATGATAGAATTAAGCATGAGTACAGCATAGTACTAAGACTACACAAAAATGTCTCAATAGCAGTCAAATTCCAATAGAAAAGAGAATCCACTCTGAGTATTTAAAACAAGAGGATTTTAATGCATGGAATTAATTACACGGATGACAGAGGAGCTGAAAAGCCAAAGGAAGAGCAATCCCAGAGATGAGCCACCAACAGCCATGTCCACCACCCCTCGGGTGGGGAGACAAAGGAAAGGGGCTTATGAGCAGAGCTTGAGGCAGAAATCTCTTGTTGGAAGTTGGACCTATGAAGAGTTCATTCAAAGGGAGACAGAGCCACTGAGGAGACAGCTGCTTCTCTAGGTGCACCCAGACACCCAGACAGAGAGGGAGGGGGAGAAACTCCCTGGCTCCTTCCACGCTCCCACCTCAAGTCAGTGGCTCCCTTTAGCCAAAGCCAGCTGCCATGGGAGCCTGGGAAACTCGGGCTGCAGGAGATATAAGAATTCTTGGATCCAAGAAAAGGATTACCCTCAGAATAAAGTGGATAATAAAAGAAATAAAAAAGAAAAAGAAAAAGAAAAAGCTTTGGCACAATGCCCATGCTTCAACCTCTATCAGTTTAACTGAGCAGGTCTTCAATTTCATGTTTGATATTGTAGTAAGCACAGATGTTTCATGCCTAAATGATTGTTTAGAAAGCTTTCTTCCTTCCCTTATAGAGCTTCCTTCTCTTTCCTTTCTCACTCCAATCAGAAGTGGATTTTCTATAGAATTCATGATTCCTAAACCTCAAGCCTAGGACATTGATCTAGCCTTTTTCAATGTCCTGGGAAAGATACTAATTTTTAAAATTTGTAATTGTGTATTCTTTTTGAATATAGAGCAACCATAAGGTTGAATAAAAAAGTCTTGTCCCATAAAAAATCTGTCCCTTTCCTACCTTTTGTCACCCCAGCCCCCCGCCCCATTGTATCTAAATTAGGTGCCTTTCTTAAATTACCTACACTAACTCCTAATTCATCAAATGAAACCAGGACCCTGGATCAAATGAGCTGGGAAATACTAATTCCATCTAGCAAAGTGTAAAAAAAAAAAAAAAAATTCCTATATGGAAACATTCTTTACAATGGGAACTACAAGCTCAAATTCTTCCTGGGACCCAGGCACACAACAAATGAAAGAGAAAGAATAAGTTGGGACTAGGGCAACCTCAAAGGCTCATGATATGATCCGGCCAACTGTTGCATGAAATTGAGCTCACTATATCCAGATCTTCTTCTTTTCTTTTTTTTTTTAAGAGAAACCAAAAATGTAATTTCCTTTTTTCCAAGTAAAACTGTGAATCCTTTTAATTTTTAAATGTACGCTGAAAAAACTTTAATATGTTGCTGAGCAAAACAAATCACATCCAAGAGCTATATTGAACCTCCAGACTGCCAGTTTACATTTGTTTTATAGGAAATACGCATAACTTGAAAAATTTATAGCCAATTTTTTGCAAGAAATTTGATTCTTTCTTTTCCCAAAGTCAAAATCGAAAGAAAAAAAGGGGATAAAGCTACCCCCCAAAGTATCAGAGCTCCATAAAAGTTTGATTATTATTTATTGTAATAAAAATAGATTCAACAAAATCAGTTTAGTGCCAAGCATACTGCTGGTGCTAAGATATAAAACTGAGAGAGAGAAAAAAAATAATAGTAAAATGAAAGTGAGAGAGATGGAGCCAAAAGAGGAAGGGAGGCCAACAGATATATAACTGAACAGAGGCCTGTGATGATGATGACAAAATAGCTAAGAGATACTGAGTACTTACTACATGCTGGGCACTGTGCTCCGTGCTTTTGTCAATCAGACAGTCAGTCAACAAACGTGTATCAGGTCAGACACTATTCTGTGTGCCAGGAGAAAGCAATGACAAGCCAGAGAAAGCTGTCTTCTAGAAACTTCGAGTCTAGTAGAGGGAGATAGAAAACAAACGTAAAAACAAAGAGGTACGTAAGATGATTTCAAGTGTTCTGAGATACAACAAAGAAATGGGGTAATGGAATAGGGGAGATAAGGGTTTTATTTTTTTTTAAAGATTTTTATTTATTTGACAGACAGACCATAAGTAGGCAGAAAGAGAGAGGAGGAGGAGGCAGGCTCCCTGCTGAGCAGAGAGCCCGACGTGATGCTCCATCCCAGCACCCTGGGATCATGACCTGAGCCGAAGGCAGAGGCTTTAACCACTGAACCACCCAGGCACCCCAGGGTTTTCAAAACAAGCCCAGGAAAGCCTCTCTGAGAAACTGACTTGGAACGAAGGCCTGGCTTATGAGAAGAAGGCAGTCAGGAAGCCAAATGTATGAAGTTCGTTCCAAGTGGGAAGAAAAGCAAATGAGCAAATGCTTAAGGTCTTGAGAAGGCTACAAGTTCAGAGGGGTGGAGATCCAGCCAGCGCAGGTAGGGCAAGGGAAGAGAGGAAGAAGGGGCTAGGCAGCCCTATCTGGCATTGTAGACCATGATCCTGAAGTTAGATATTCATCTACTATGTGCAAGGAAGACACGGGCATTTTTAAGCTGTGCCCCGGTATGTTTGACATAAGCGCTAAGATCCTTCTGGCTGGTCAGTGGAGGACGACGTATGGATATGAAGGTTGAGCTGATAGAGGGCTGGACTACACTGTAGCAGTGCTGATGGTGGCACATGAGAAACATTTTCTTAAATTTTTATTTAAGTTCCAGTTAGTTAACATAAGGTATAATATTAGTTCTGGGTGTACATTACAGTGATTTGACACTCCCATTCAGTACCCGGTGCTCATCAGGAAAGCGCACTCCATAATCGCCGTCAACTGTTTCACCCACCTCCCCGCTGGTAACCACCGGTTTGTTCTCTGTAGTTAAGAGTCTGTTTCTCGGGGCGCCTGGGTGGCTCAGTGGGTTAAGCCGCTGCCTTCGGCTCAGGTCATTATCTCAGGGTCCTGGGATCGAGTCCCGCATCGGGCTCTCTGCTCAGCAGGGAGCCTGCTTCCTCCTCTCTCTCTCTCTCTCTGCCTGCCTCTCTGCCTACTTGTAATCTCTCTCTGTCAAATAAATAAATAAAATCTTTAAAAAAAAAAAAAAGAGTCTCTTTCTCAGGTCGCCTCTCTCACTTTTCTTTCCCTTTGCTCATTTGTTTAATTCCTTAAATTCACATATGAGTGAAATAATATGGTATTCGTCTTTCTCTAACTTATTTCTCTTAGTACATTACCCTCTAGTTCCATCCACTTCATTGCAAATGGCAAGATTTCATTCTTTTTTATGATGGAGTTATATATATATATATATATATATATATATATATATATATGCCACAACTTCTTTATCTATTTATCAGTCAGTGGACAGTTGGGCTGTTTTCATAATCTGGCTATTGTAGATGATGTTACTATTAAACATCAAGGTACATGTATCCCTTTAAATGAGTATTTTTGTATTCACTAGTTCATGTTCCCACTAAGAGTGCAAGAGGGTTCACCCTTTTTGATGCATGGGAGACTTTTATCTATTTATTTATTTTTCACGGACTGGATGCATGATCTAAAGGTAAGACCTAAAACAAGCATGATATCTTGGTTTCAAGGGAGTAGTAGCTACACGGGCTTCGCCACTGGCCCTACTTCACTACCTAAGTCCCTAGGCAATTACCACAGCCACACGTCTTCACACCAGCACCATTCCCAAACGCCATTACTCTCTGCCACAGCTGTCGGTCTGGATCATGAGGTAGTTTACAGAGTCAAGAAGTAGAGGATTTCTCTTTACCGATCGGTATGGAACTATTGCAACATTTCAACAATCGATACAGCCATACCGGGTCTTACCAGATGAAGACATTTGAAATCTATCCTGTTGGACATAAGACATCAGTGATGATATCTGGCCAGGGTAGTGACATGATCAAAGTAGAGTTGCAGAAGGCTGAGCTGGCAGCTGTGAGCGGGATGAGTTAGAGGAGAGGGAAGAATTGGAGGCAAGGAGATCCATTAGGGTTATTCCAGGAGAGGCCCCCAATCAGGTGAGAAGAGCACATAAACTCCCCACAGGATTTTGCTGAGAAAGTTAGACCTTGCCTTGATAGGAGGAAGGTAATATAATCCCTTCCCCCTTTAAACTGATTTGTTGGAGCTTTGTTTCATTGCGAGGACACTGAGTGTATAAGTCGTCTGCCACCTACATGCCTATGGGTAAATGATAAAATTACCATCCCTGCTTCCTCTCTCTTGAAGGAATGAACTTTAGAACGCTGTGGTATGAAGTAAGCTGGATTAGGAGTGAATTCCTGAGGTAAACTGGTGCTTTCCAAAGACAGAAATGAATCTAGGAATCTTTGACAGATTAGTTAAACTGGAGAAAGGGAGAGATCCACACCTGACATGAAGAGCATTCAAAACCTCTGAAAATAACCTTAAAATATATCTTTCTTTATTTATGGTTGTCAGAGAGGATAGAACAATTGAGGGGGATGAGAAAGAGAGAGAGAGAGGAAACAGAATAGAAACAAACAAGTGGTGAATCTAGGTGAATGTAGGGAAAACCATTGTACTGCTTTGCAACTTCTCTGTAGGCTTGAAATATTTCAAGATAAAAAATGCGGAGAGGGATAACTTGCTGGTTTACTAAATGTTCTTTCTGGGAACTAAATGACCTTTGATGTTTAGTAGTGATACTCATGGCAAGTCACTTCATTTTCTCTCTTGGAGGGGTGTCTCTATAGTTTGAATGATAAAGTGAATTTTATACATTTAAATCAAGGGATCAAGATCTTATGTAATTCCTAATGTATGGTGTACTTTTTCTTTCTTACTTTTTTTTTTTTTTAAGATTTTATTTATTTATTTGACAGACAGAGATCACAGGCAGGCAGAGAAGCAGGCAGAGAAAGAGGAGGAAGCAGGCTCCCCAAGGAGCGGAGAGCCTGATGTGGGGCTCGATCCCAGGACCCTGGGATCATGACCTGAGTCAAAGGCAGAGACTTTAACCCACTGAGCCACCCAGGCACCCCTCTTTCTTGTTTTAATTAAGCTAACTGTTAGTATATAAACAAGAGACCCTTTGTATGGCTGTAGAGTTTCCTCGGAAAAAGCTACCTATGCTTTTCTTTGTTGTTTAATGCAGTTGAGATTGACACAAAAACATTCAACCCAAACACTAGATGTTTTGCATTATCTACTTATGATTTGTTTGTTTGGGTCTATGACAATTTTCGAAGTGCCTTCTATGGTGAACAAGTCTGATACAATATTTAAGAGTGTCAGAGAACACTTTAAGTTCTGTTTATTTCTCAGCCCATCACTTCCAAATACAGTTCTGAGGTAAAAGTGTTCAAATAACCATAACTTCTGTAACTGGAACAAATTCCAATGCTGCTCCCATTACAGTTAGAATCCAAAAATAATATCTTTGCCTTGTGGTTTATTCACATTTTAAAATATTAGGTTGAACCATATAAAATTGACATTTTGTAAATCAAAAATGGTCAAATATTGACAATTTCCTATGGTTTACCCTATTAAAATCAACACATTTCCTGTAATGTTGACACCAGATAAAAATATGATTCATATTGCCTATTATATATTATTTCCTCCCTGGTGAAATCTCATAGCTTGCAGAAACACAGAGACTTATAGTTTATAGAACCTCAGAGCATGTGCCCAAAGCAGTTGCTAGAATAAATATAAATTCTCCTATAAACTTACAAATGATAGAGTTCAGTAAATAGCATCTGACTTTATTCCATCACTTCTAGCCTGGCTGCAATGGAAGAAAGGAAACTACTGATTAATCTTAGCTTGCTTTTTGTATATTCTGTACATATTCTCTATAAATTCTACAAATTTTGCATATTCTGTACAAATTTTAAGAATGACTTGAATGCCTTTACCGTGGATTCTCATGGCTGTCCTCGTCAAAGTGTGTCACTTCTTGGCCTGTCAAATGGAATCCCACTAAGGAAACCGAAAGTTCACTAGTAACATTAATCTACTGGGCAACCTCTGTCTTTACATTCTTCTTCTTCTTCTCTTCTTCTTCTTCTTTTTTTTTTTCCTGAATTACAACTTCCGATAACCTCTGACAGGTGAAAAACCTCTCATAGAATTCTCTCTCTTTCTTTTTAACAAGAAGATATTTTCAATTTAGCGCGTATCGTACTTAAATGCCAAATCCTGAAAGTACCACATGATGCAATAGAGCATAGATTATCCTAACTGCTCCGGTAAGTGCTATTAAAAAAAAAAGTCTGTGAATAATTCTCATAATTTGGCCCACTTACAACACAGAAATATCTTTTCCTCGACACAGAAAATGTATTTTTCCCCTCAATGTTTAGTGTTTCCCTTGAATATTTCTCATTATTATCCTTAAATATCGGAGTCCTAAAAACTATAGTTTTTCTAAAAGCATAAAGTCATATAGATTTTTTTAACCAAATTCTCTCAACAGAAAATAAAATGTTGCTGCTTCAGAACAACATAGCTTCTCTTTCTAATACCGCTTCAAAACTATTCCGGCAAAATAAAGAAGGAATTGAGATTTGAGCTTTTTTCCTTTTGAATTCACACAGTTTTCTATTCCAGGTGCTTTGAAAGTTCACTATTCCTGTCGATAAAGATTTTTTTTTCTTTTTTGGCAGAAAACTCACACACTTCCTAACGTTACATAAGTATCCCGACAGTAAAAATAAGCAGAGAAAAGGAATCGGAGTTGAGTGGCGCAAAAGGTCAGCCAGAGAGGGAGAGACACGGAGAAGAAAAGTATTATGGGTGACACAGCAAAAAGACTCCGGTTATGGTAAGGAAGTTGTTGGAGAAACCCGAGTCCAGCACTGGAGAGCTAGTACTGACCCATACTCAGACCTCACACAGACATTACCAGGAGGTAGTAGAGTACTAGCTCACAGCCTGGATGTCGCTGTCACGCTGCCTGCGTCCAAATCTTAGTTGCATGTGGGTGATCTTAGAGAATGGTTTGCCCTCAGTACTCAGTTTACTTGTCAATAAAATAGGTATAAGAATGGCAGGTATGGGGGCGCCTGGGTGGCTCAGTGGGTTAAGCTGCTGCCTTCGGCTCAGGTCATGATCTCAGGGTCCTGGGATCGAGTCCCGCATCAGGCTCTCTGCTCAGCAGGGAGCCTGCTTCCTTCTCTCTCTCTCTCTGCCTGCCTTTCTGCCTACTTTTGATCTCTCTCTGTCAAATAAATAAATAAAATCTTTAAGAATGGCAGGTATGGAGAAAAAAAGATGGCAGGTATCGACTGGATGTGGTGCATAAATAATGAATCTTGGAACACTGAAAAAAAATTAAATTAAATTAAGATGTTAAAAAAAAAAGAATAGCAGGTAATTGGTTGGGTTAAGAGGATAAAATGTGATTTCTCAAGTAAACCCCTTAGATCCTGATGCTGACGAATTGCCAACACATGTTAACTATGAAAGCCATAGCGATACTGTAACAATTTCTTTTCTAGCCTTTACAGCAGAACCCTCTGAACCATGCAAATAAAATCGCAATCCCTGGCCACAGCTTTGGAAAAGAATTCTGAAGAATATATAGATTCAGATGAAACCAAACTATACGCTAATTGGCTTCTGTAAGGATTGCACGTTATTATTATTTCGTGTAACTATTATAAAGTCATTAGATGTGCCTGAAGAATGGATTGTAGGGGAAAGGTCAGCAAGCTTTAGAACTAGGGGGGGGTTAGATAGTACTTTTAGGTGTAGGGCCTCGGATGACTCATTTGAACTCTCTGAGGCTCATTTCCTGACCTATATCAGGGATAACGGCACACGTGTTGTAAGATTGTTGTAGAATAAACTGTTGTAGAATAAATTGTTGTAATAAGTGGGCAGACAGTAGGCCCCTAGGAGCTCTCAATAAATGGCAACTCTCATTATTAAGGGAGGGAGCTCTTTGATACAGTCGGGCCAGAGTATCAGAAACTTTAACGCACTGCGTAATCAACTCAACAAAGTTGACATTCAACATAGATCACTCTTTGTAGAAAGCAATATTCTTAATTTACTCAAAGTTTTGCTTGGTCATCCTGTGTTTTCTTTTATTGCCTAAGAAATTTACTCTTTCACAAACTCTAAGAAATTTGAAACTGAGTTCAAATTAGATTAAAAAAAAAGAATCTGTCCCCAACAAAAGCCTTCCTTTGCTCCTACTTATGGAGCCTTTACTATGATCCTACATTTGGGTCTCAGGACAAAACTGAACCGGGTACATCAGTATTCAGATGATCTTAGACACCATTTAATTAAAATACAAACGCACCAGTCTCTGAATTACTGAGATGTGAAACAAGTTACCAATAAAGTTAGTTAAATATATTGTTACAATTATTAAGTTTTTTTCTGTGCCAAGTACTAAGCTATGTATGCCATGGGCCTTATCTCATTTAATTTCCAAATGATCTCCTGAAGCAAGTGTTATTATTATCTTTATCTTATAGATGAGAGAACTGAGTCTTGGAGCTGGACTGTGTGATCAGTAGCCACTAGCCATGTGTTGCTATTAAAATTAAATTAATTTAAATAAAATCTCAAATTCAGTCCCTCTGTTGCACAGACCAAATTTAAAGTGCTCAATAGTGGCTACTGTAGCATTCACCTCAAATTATAGAACACTAAGAACAACATCACCGAGAGTTCTATTAGACAGTGCTGCCTAAAAGTGTAAGTACTCATCTAACATGCTAACATGTGGCACACAGCTAACATGTGGTAGAACAAGGTGACATGACTCCTGAACTTGTCCTCTTTAGCTCTCATTGCCAGAGCCAAGATTTCTCAATATCCAATCAATGCTCTTCCCGTCATTCATTATTTCTTCTTAAGACTATCCTTACTTTAGTGAATTATATGCTTCATGGTGACAACTTTACATACAGACTGCATTAGTATTTGCACAATTTATAAGGTTTATTTATATTGTAATTTAAATCTGTCAATTTTTAAAAGTATATTATTATAGTGCATGGTTTATTTCTCTTACTTTCCTTGCTTTTATATTTACAAAAGTAAATACAATGAAATGTTTCACAATATTCTATACAGATACTAAGGGATTTTCATCTCTATGTGGGGAGGCTCGTGAGATATACAGGTGTTAAATATACATTTGGTAAAAAACAGATACTTTTACTTGTCCTAATTCCAATTACTGAAAAAGAATCAAAGAGGAAATACATTTCTGACAATGTGACATGATGCTATTCATTGTTACGTCTGTAGAACCACCTCCAATCTCTCTGTGGTCCCCAGGAGTTTATCACGTGTAAATGGTGTGTCTGCACAAACAAACATTTAGGGAAAAACTGAAGCGGGATATAATAAAGGATAAATATAACGATGTGCAAAAACTTCCTCACACAGACAATGGCTAATCTAGAAGGAAGTGACTTTCAAGGGATAGCATCATGAAAGGATGTAGAAATGGTCTTGAAAAATGGAGTAAAATGGATAAGACTATTTTTTACTAAATGTGCACTCAAGTGGGAAGGCACAAGACGTTTGGGGGAATATAGGACTATCAGCATGACTAGCACTACAGAAACACTGGAGAATTTTGGGAAATACAGTTAAGTAACTTTGACAAGGCTTGATTTGGACAGTTTGGATGCTAAACCGATACCAACTGAAAAGAAATGAGATCAGTTTAGAAAAGCTTCAACTTGCATACGGAAGGGTCAGGTTACGCGGTGACCATGATGGAAATGAAAAGCCACCAGGAGCTGGAGGACTTCGTAGAGCTGAGATAGTCTCGCCTTCATCAGCCAGGAGTTGAAATTCGGTGTCATTTACATCGATATCCCAATATCCCTCCACAAGCCAAATCCTCTTCACTTGAACAAAGCCCAGTCTTCTAAGAAATTCATTCCTCAAATATGCGTTTAATTCTTAGAGAACTTGGGTTTCATCACTTACTTGCTAGACCCAAGTGCGGATGCTTGGCTCAGGGCTGGCAGTGGGAGCAGTTCATAGCCCCTGTTGCCCGGAGGCCGATGTGTGGAAATCCAGACACAATCTTCTCGTTTTCACAACGGGTCCACCGTGCACGGGGAAAGGGAGCGCATTTCCGCTGTGGCACATGCTGATGCGGGCATGATTTTCAGAAACAAAGTTAGCAGAGAGGGCTCTGAAGCCTACACTGCTTCAGTTCAAATCCCAGTCTAATCATTTGACCTTACTGCTTTCTCTTGTTTAAAATGGATTCACAGTAGTAACACCTGTCTTGGTGTTATGATGAAACATTAACTAAAATAATTCGTGGCAAGTATTCATACAGCTCCTGATTCCATTCAAGTCTGATGTCTCCCTATTATCAATGCCCAGGTTTTTTTTTTAATTTTTGTTTTTTGGTTTTTTGTTTTAATATTATTTATTTATTTATTTGATAGACAGAGATCACAAGTAGGCAGAGAGGCAGGCAGAGAGAGAGGGGGAAGCAGGCTCCCTGCTGAGCAGAGAGCCCGATGTGGGGCTCGATCTCAGGATCCTGAGACCATGACCTGAGCCAAAGGCAGAGGCTTAACCCACTGAGCCACCCAGTGGCTCTGACCCTCAGTTTTTATAGCTCTAAGTCATTCATCCACACAAGCAAGCACACGCGCACACACACACACACACACACACACATCTCTATTCCCCTGTAGGCTCACACCCATGTGATGTGACTGGTTTGGCCTGTTTCCCAGTATTAACCATAGTATTTACCCAAATATATTGGCCATCACCAACCTCTGATACCTGAGACTTGGTGCTGACTTGCTGAGGCAGACCCCTTCGCCTAATCGCTTCCTCATTCCCAGACACATTCTCTCCAGAGACTCTCCTTTGTCTCTGAAGTGCCAAACTCTTTCCAACCTTAGGATTTCTGTACCTGTTAAAATTTCTTCCTTCAGCGGAACTTCTCCCCACTCCGCCTAATTTCTGCTTGACCTTCAGGTCACTGAGAAGACTTCCCTACACTTTCATCTGCGAGCCATTTACTTATCCAAATACAGTTATGGATGTATGTGTAGCCTGTCTTTGTGAAGTCCGACGTAAGAAATCTATAGACGTGGTATAAATAGAGCTTTGCTCTGGAACAAAGCCAAGTCAGCTCTGTTCTCCAACAACTGAAGACAGAAGTGGTCATGTACAGTCATTTTAATCTTAGTCATCCTGTTTCCATTTTTCTTAGTTCTTGAGTGCTTGCTCTGTTTGTGCTTAATTTCAAGGTGTTTTAGGAGCATTATTAATCTCATTATGTCCAATGAATGTACAAGCAGCGAGGATGATGAAAACTACTAATTAGTGGCATAGGATTATGATAGAAACAAAGTGAAACCTAACATTAATTGATGTGCATATGTTCATCGCTGGTGTGGCATCGTTTGGACTTAGGAACAATAGACTTATAAAAAGTCTTTGGAAATTCAACTTGTTTGTACCCAGAGGAGTTTCTATGTTTGGTTTTCTGTTTGTATTTTGATATCTCTGTATCTCTCTATAAGTTCCATGAGGCTAGGAATCAATGTTTTGTTTGACATGGAATTGAAGAATCAGTCTCTCAGAGCGACCATAATGATTTCTGGCACTAAGTACCTAGTGTTAAGCCAAACTGCACAGGTGAAGAGCACAGTCCTCCATAAAAGTGCCCTCATTTCAGGACACCTAGGTGACTCAGTGGGTTAAAACCTCTGCCTTCAGCTCAGGTCATGGTCCCAGGGTCCTGGGATCGAGCCCTGCATCGAGCCCTGCATCGGGCTCTCTGCTCAGCAGGGAGCCTGCTTCCTCCTCTCTCTCTGCCTGCCTCTCTGTCTACTTGTGATCTCTGTCAAATAAATAAATAAAAATCTTAAAAAAAAAAACAAAAACTGCCCCATTTCAAATACCAGTCACATGTTGAGGCTACCTACATCCAGCTGGCTACAAATTAGAAGTTTCCCATGACCCCTTCAGGTTTGAAAATTCACTGAAGCAACTCACAAAACTCAGGAAGGTACTTCACGTACCTTAATGATCGTAAGTACTGTACTAAATGATCATAGTTGTATTATAGCAAAAGAACACAAATCAGAACAAGCCCAAAGAAAAAGCATAGAGAACATCAAAGAAGGTCCCAACTGTGAAGCTTCTTTGTCTTCAGGATGCATGTTAGGTTCTCAGTACACCCATGTGGGCCAATATGCAGAGTGTTTGCCTTGGAAGATCACCTCAACTTTAGTATCCAGAGTTCTTATCAGAATTTCATTAATAAAAGCAAGATTGACTCAGTCATTACATATATGACTTAATCTCTAGCCTCACCCACTTCCTCAGAGCTCAGGCTTATTTCATGTGGCTCAAAGCCCCAAAGTCTAATGTCACGGTTGGTCTTTCCAGCGTAGCCAGCCCCCATCTTGGCCCATTTCATTAGCATAAACTATCTGTTTATGTTTATGTCTACTTCCATGCATAATTTCAAGTGTGATCTGAGGGGTACACCATGATTAACAAAGACACACCTCCTTACTTGGGAAATTCTAAGGGTTTGGAAGTTACCCTCCAGAACCAGAGACAAAGGCCAATGACATTCTTTATTACAAGGTGATACGTAGTGCAATAAATGCTTGTTGAATAAATGACCCACTGGAGTGTTAGGTCGGGTTGCACTGGATATTGCTAAGACTCTGTCTAGAATAAAGATAAGAGAAAACATGATTGAATCGAGCAATTAGGTGATTGTATTCAAAGCAGTTTCAGATGTTAATTGATTAAAGAATAAATGGGAGTTGAGGTTTTATAGATTACTCTATTAAGATGTTTTAGGGTGACTAGCAAGTGATAGATAGAGGATATAGAGACATGAATATGTTCTTAGCATGATGGGAAGGAGACAGTGAACTAAAAGAGAGTACAGAGAGAATGATACGGCAAGTCTAGGTAGCCTTGTGGGTGACTGAGTTCCTAAGCACTGCTGATGGCCAAATAGAAGTCTCAGTGATGAGACAGAGATGATTCATGATGGCTTGTAATGCTCCTTTTACACTGCAAATTTCATAACTCAACTCTGTGGAAATACCTTTGCTCAAAGAAGTTTGTTCCCCTAGGCAAGCAGTTCTTAATGAGAGGTGGTTTTGCCCCTCAAGGGACATTTGACGATGTCTAGAGACGTTTGACCCAGTCGTTCCACTTCTGTTTATATACTCAGAAGACCTGAGAGCAGAAACTCAAACAGATATTTGAGAACATAGGCTCATGTTCATAGCAATACTCTTCCCAAGAGACAAAAGGTGTGAATCCAAACTAAGTGACAACTGACAGATGAATGAAATAATAAATGTAGTATATCTGTCAAATGGAGTATTATTCAGCCTTAAAAAGGGAGGAAATTCTGACATGCTATGACATAAACAAACTTCAAAGACACTACACGAAGTGAAATAAGCTGGTTGCAAAATAAACCCAAATATTGTATGATTTCACTGATGTAAAGCACCTAGAGTAGTCAAAATCACAGAAATAGAAAGCAGAGTAGAGATTACTAGGGACTTGGGGGAGGTGGGAAAGGCAAGTTATTGCTGAATAGGTATGAAGTTTCAATTTGGGAAGATGGAAAACTTCTGGAGATGGATGCTGGCCATGGTTGCACAACAATACAAATGTACTAACTGTCACTGCAGTGCATATTTTAAAATGATTAAAATGATACTTTTGATGTTATGTATATTTTACCACAACCCACCCACCCCCCAACAAAAAAACTCAAGTGCTAGCTACTAGCACACAGTGGGCAGAAGCCAGGGGTGCTCCCGAGCATTCTACAGTGTACAGGCTGGTTCCTGCAACAAAGAATTTTCCAGCCCAGGGGTGCCTGGTGGCTCGGTTATTTAAGCATCAGACTCTTGCCTGTGGCTCAGGTCATGATCTCAGGCTCCACGCTCAGTGTGGAGTCTGCTGCTCTACCTCTTCTTTCTCTCCTTCTGCCCCTCTTCCCACTCATGTGCTCTCTGTCTCTCTCTCTCTAATTAAATAAAATAAAACCTTAATAATAATAATAATAATAACCCAAAGAATTTTCCAGCCCGAATATCAATCAGGCTGAGGTTCAGAAATCTTACTTTCATAAAATACTGAAAGAACAACAGTAAGACGCTGTGTAGAGATGCTCATCTTTTCATTTTTACGCTGCCTTTTCACACTGAGTCCACTTTTCTGATTTTGTCAGATTTCACTGGCCAAATCAAGCCAAAAAGAAGCAAAAAGGGTGGTGTGGGGGGAGAAAACGAAGGGGAAAAGCAATCACACCTCAAAATAGAATTTAGAAACTCTCAATTTCTGAGGTCAATCGATTAATTGATCTATGTATCTATGTATCTATGTATCTATCCATCTAATAGTTTCACCATTAAAGTCTGAAACTATGTAAGACTCTCAAGCTTGGCTTGAATTCTTCACACTTTGCTGTGTTCCCAAATCTATTCTATGCATGTTCCAGAAACTGATAACAAACTATCTTAGCAATAATGTATTGTTACAGTATATATTGAATGTAAAATATATGTATATAATCTGCTTTACATTTTGGTGAAATTTCTATGTCTTCTACGGATGTCTTTTCTACAGAAAAGAAGGCATCTTCGTTTAAAGAATGTAATTATTTCTCCTGTTTAAAAACGATAAAGAAGTCTCTATGATGAAGAATCATTTTTTCCACTTCTGCACTATTGTTTAAAAGAGAAAAATGTTTCTTGTTAAGTAATTAAAACAAATTAAAACTTGAATGAACAAGGACAGTAAAGGAAAATTATCTTTTACATTTTCTATCCATCGGGCCACTGGATCAATGGCCTTTCAATTTGGTCAAATAAACCTGTGATCCAGTCGAATAACCAGTGAGTCTTACTATTTTCAAGAAATCGGGCAGCTTATTTGATTGAAAATTATAGAAGTAATTGTGTGTGTATATATGTGCGTGCTGGGCCACTGCATTTGAAACAAACTGAAGTAAAAAAGAACTATAGTTTGAGAAACACAGTGGCTTTGGAAAATTTTAGTGTTTTATCAATCTATTATTTGTTTATTCCTCCATTTTGTTCCATAAACATGGTTTAAGGCAGCTCTGAGTATTTTTATAATCTACAGTCTTTTGTCTTATGTTTGTGACTATTTTGTAGACTGGAAGCTAAATACTAAATTATTAAAGATGATGGAAGGAAGAAAGAAAGAGATAGAAAGAAAGGAAGGAAGGAAAAAGGAAAGGGAGGGAGGGAGGGAGGAAGGAACCAAGGAAGGAAAGGAGGGAGGGAGGGAGGGAGGAGAGGGAAGAAGGGAGAGAAGGGAAGAGAAAGGGAGGGCAAGGAAGGGAAGGGGAAGAGAAGGGAAGGAAAGAAAGGAAAAGAGAAAAGCAAATCAAAGCAAAGGGTGGGAGGAAGGGTAGGAAGGAGGAAAGGGGAGAAGAAGGAAGGAAAGAAGGAGGCTGGTGAGGAAGACATAAAGGGAGCAAAGTAATATCTAATATCTTTTAACCCAATGACTTACTTCATCTCAAAGACCATTTCAATAACTTTAATCAATAACACCATTAGCAGACAAAATATGCACGTTACTTGTAATTAATTTGTATCCAAGGATACTATAACTATAGCAAAAGTTGTTTATTTAAGTAGAATGAAATGCGGTCGGAGTCAACTTAACTTGTATTTTTACTTTCTGTCAGTCGTTTGCCCTTCTGAAAAACACTCCAATTTCTTTTTGGAAAATATCTCTCTTCCCATCGTAGTCTTGATGGCTGTTCAATCCAGGTGTCTGCCGTCCTATTGGGGAGCCCCAACAGCTGCTGGGGGCTCTATTTACTGAATCTTTTCCGCATTGTTCAGATATAGGCAAGAGCTGACCCACCGCCTCAGCTTGTTCTGTGGATACACTCTCCAGGATTGCGCAAGTGACCCAGGATGGAAGAGACAGTCGGAGTGAGTCATCCCAGTGGCAGTACCACGACCACAGAACCAACACTACAAGGTAGTTCTCTAGCTCCTGGTTCCCAGCTCTGTCTTCTCCCCTTGGTTACTGTTCCAGTTACTTGGGCTGTTTTACAACCCACCCTTAATTTAGTAGCTTAAGACAACAACAACAACATCTATTTTGCTCTTGACTCTGCAGTCTGGGCAGGTCCCAGTAAGGACAGCTTGCTTCTCCTCTACTCATTTTTGCCTCGGGTGGCTGAATGGACGGGCTTGAAGCCTTGCTCACATGTCTGGCACCCGGTCAGAGAAGAATGGACCAGCTGGGGACCAGAACAGATGGGGCTCCTTGGTCATCTCGCAAAATCTTGGTATGGTCTATCCAGCATTGTGGATTCAGGATGGCCAGACTTCTTACAGCTCAGGGATCCAAAGATACACACCTCAAGAAAGAAGCATAGAGAAGCCCTATCTTTTTTAATGACCTGGCCCCAAAGTCATGGGGTGTCACCTCGGCACTTGATTGAAGCACTGTTCAAGGGAAAAGAACATATACAGAGTATAGCCAACAACACATCATAAGAGAAACATGTGGGATATAATATATATTGGAGCAGTTATTTTCAGAAAATTTAATCCACCACCCCAAGCCTCCTGATTGATGTAATCCTGTTACTTTTCAATAAACTCTCTCGTGCTGATCTTAGCCAGGGTCAGATTCTATTACTTACCACTAAAGAATCCCAATCTAGTAGAGTAAAGATCTATTTTATTAATCCCTTGGCAGTTAAATGCCACTTTAATGTTGGATATTTAATTAATATTACCATCAAGAGGTTGGTACTTATTCATTAATTAATTACTAGACACACCTGCATGACTCAGAAGATGGCTTTGCTTCACTGGTGAACAGCTCCAACTATTTTATCAAGCTTTCCTGCATTGCTGCAAAACAGACATGATTATAAAAAAAATAGCTGAAGCAGAGAAAGGTTGTTTGGTTTATCACAGATGGCAATGAGGAGTGCAGGGCTTCCAGAAACAGACCCAGAAGTTTTCATTCCCCCGGCCAGGCTGGAACTATTAAATCACACAGAAATACCAGGAAAAGATAAGCTACATGAACCAGTGATTGCTGGCGCTAAACACTCTAGTGAGTTCAAAGAGCCCTTAGGGCCTGCTGTTTATTTGGAAAACCAGAAAAAAAAAAAAGAAAGAAAGAAAGAAAAAGGAAACAAAAAAGTGGTGAGAGAATGGCAGAACAGCAGCCTAGTTACCTATTAGCATATGATTTTATCTTAACCAAGCTTGTCTGAAGAATTTACATATTGGGGGGACAGGAGTTTATGCATATATGTGCTGAGAGTATGTTAACCCTTTTCTAAAAAAAGCTTCAGGGCCTGTGTGCACCTTTTAAATCATAATGCATGTTCCATTACCTATTATCAGGTCAACAACAAAATATCACCCTACAAAGAAAAGAATTTTAATGTAAGAGCACATCGATGTCAAAAAAGCAAGTTAGAAAACAGCAAGTGATATTAATATATCGAATATGATGGTGTTTTACTAAAGATAAAAACATTAAAATAAATAACAAAGCAAGAGACTAAGTTTGCTGTTTCTCAACTATTCCCTCCCTCCCCCGGAACCAATTAGCCAATTTCTCTAAGATGCCAGAAGGTTCTAGCAGATTATCTTTTTTAATGTCATTGTGTTGATGATCACCTATACTTCAAACTCATTTTTTTAATGTTCTTAGAGACAAATAGGGGATGAAAATATGTACCTGTGATTCCGGCTACTGATTTTTTTAGGATTTAATATTTATCTTGCAGTATTCAAATATTATATATTATCTGCTCTCAATCTGTCTCTCAATCTCTCCCTCTTCCCCTCTCTCTCCCTCCTGCACTCATGTATACACACACACACACACACACACACACACACATTTTCTCTCTCTCTCTCTCCCCATTTCTACCTCTTTCCCTCTTTTGGTTCACTTCCAAACGCTGCTTTTTCCAGTGACAGACATCTCCCTGGGCTGTTCATTGTGACCACCGGCTGTGTTGTGAGCACTGTTTTGGTCTTGCTTTTCTTCATGCCTGTCAAAGGCCACAGAGTTCGGAGTCTGAAAACACAGCCTGAATCCTGCACGGACCCGGGAGAGCCTCAACACATCTCAATAAAACTTGCAATGATCTCCATTTTTTAAAAATTAATTTGAAATCTTGCCATTCCTAAAGACCTGGATGGAAGTAGAGGGTATTATGCTGAGTGAAATAAGTCAATCAGAGAAAGACAATTATCATATGATCTCTCTGATATGAGGAATTTGAAAGGCAGGGCAGGGGGAATTATGGGGAGCAGGGAAGGAAAAAAATGAAACAAGATGGGATTGGGAGGGAAACAAACAATGATATCCATTTTATACCCAATGTTTCAGTTGTGGAAGACACACTTCATCCAAACAAAATTATATTGAGTAACACCTGGAATGAAAAGGTCTGCTCAAATAGAGATGATACAGATAGTTATGTGTGCTACGTTGGTTTTTTATTCTCCATTATGGATAAAACTATTACAACCCCCCCCAAAAAATCATACACATTCCTTTTAGAAGTGCAAATGTCCTAGAACCTTTGATTTGAAAACCCCCTGGTAGCCTGAGTGTTTTAAACCATCTGGCAGAAAATTCTATGTATGTAAAAACACTTGTTAGCACTATTTTCCAAAGATATGATTATTACAAGACATTAGTGAAACACCTTTCTATTGAGTAATTTTGAAGCTTTGACTTTACTGTTTATTCTTTGTATGTGTTTACCTTCTTTTATTAGCAACTTCTGAGGTATTAATTCTTTGCAACAGCAAGGGGTTTTGTGTTACCTTACAATATGATGTTATGTTTAAAATGTTACACTTTTACCTCTGCGCCAGTACAGTGCCTTGAACTAAACAACATACATAGCTCTCGATCTATCATCTGCATTCCCTTCGCATTAGGTGTAACACTGGCACAAAAATCAGAGCCCCAGCTCCAATTTTTCCAGCTGTCTCTGTCGCCCTGTGATCTTTTGGTACAAATTTTCTAGCCTGTTTGAAAAGGCAGGGTTCTACCCCCACCCCCCTTTGATTGTGCTTAGGCATTTTGCCAGCCCGAGACATGGATTAATATGAACAGAATCACAGACTTTTCTGAACATAAGTCATTTACGTGTGTTTAGTGGCATACACAGAGCAAGAAAAAGGCGGACCGCAGTTGCCTTTGTATAGGATCTGGGTAGGTTTTGATTTCACTCAGAGCCAAGAACAAAGCAACCTCTGACTTTTTCCTCCAACTCAGCCCGTATGGAATGACTTCTAATGACTTCACGAACTGCTAGCCTTCAGATGACTGGAGCGTTTTTTTACTTTTTAAGTTTTCCTCTTCTATGACGTTTTATGATTATAACTTATGGTGCAGTTCTATTTTTGTTCTTCATGGTTTTCTGAATGCTTAAAGTCTAGAGGGAAATTTTTTTAATCATTTGGCCACCATCAAATGTGCTTTTCAGTTTGGGGATAATGTGGAGAGAGGCTTTAAGTACCGTGCCAACACCAAACATGGCATTCGCTATTGAATGAGCCAATTCCATCCCCTGAGTCTGAATAATTTAGAGGAGACGTGATGTCATTGTCTACTTAGAGATAAATGGAAAGGAGTCTGGGTGTAGACTTTTGGAGTGGTCTTTGTAATAATAGTAATTAAAAAGAACATTACCTCATATATTTAAACTTTTTGTATATACCATGTGCTTTTCTCATTTTTACCCAATATCACTCATAAAGGGCTGGTAGTTCTGTTTCATTATTTTTGAAGCACTGTTTGATGACACTGGTTTAACAGTGCTCACAGTTCACTGCTTCAGTTTTCATCAAATTATATTTCTAGTTACACTAGACACTTTCATCATCAATTTCCATATGCCTCAAAGACATGCAAGGACCAGTTTGCCAACAGCAAATTCGGATACCAGATAATAGCTGCTGTAGAACACATTTTTCTCTTACTACAGACTTTTCTAAAATGGAAAAATCTTAGAATCCACCAAGCCAGCTTCTTGACACTCAAACACACTCATATTTGTTTGACTAGATTAGCCTGTGTGTATGGCGAAGGTTGAGGTACCACAGACTATTTGATTTTGATATGGAGATCTTATGATAAAATAAACACTGGCCATATACACTTCCATATACTTCATACCCCAGCTGGTAGAAAAGCAGCAGCTATCCAATTTGCCAAAGAGCTGCCAAGATCCAAAGAATTCTTTTATCCCCCCCTCCCTTAAATTCCCATAACAACTTTCCCATGTTCCTGCCATCACATCTTGAGCCTCCTGTTGGCAAATGAATGCTACAGATTATGACCCATTATATATTCTAGACAACTCTGAAATATGCAAAAAGTGTTGTGTCAACAACTAACTGATGGTAAAGTTCAAATTTCAACCGGTCATCATTTTGCTATGAACTATCAGTTTATTTGTTTTCCTTATGAATTTCAACAGCATAAATAGCACAAAACTGTGGCTTGCAAGGCATGACATCCTTAATTTTACTTTTTGGAATATTGCTCATGTTTCAAAGAAAGGGAATTAGTAAACTGAAAATAAAACTCTCAGTATTTTGGTCTTTCAAAGATCAATTCAATCATTCCTGTAAATGAAAATAACAGAAGGATTTTCTTAATATGTTTTAGGACTACTGAACCCTTAAGGGACTATCTTTTAAAGTAATCTTCCATGATTGTAATATATGTGTAGTGTTTTGAGTTGGAATATGGACTGCCGGGTATTCTGAACTTATAACGCACATAACCCTTCTTTTAATGAAAGTTCTAGTATCTAGAGCCATAGAAAGATGTTTAATGACATGAGAGATGGTCATAGTATTCTATTCCTTTGAAAGAATAAGTTACACTGGTAGTGGGATTCGAGGGAGGAAAAAGAGGAACTTTTATTTCTTCATGTACTTCTGGGTTTAATTTATTTATTACTATGTATTAATGTTGTATTAAAAAGATCAAGAAATGGGGTACAAAGCTTATAATCATTGTTCGATATGTATCAGGCATTAATCTAAGTACTTGAAAAGATATTAACACATTTAATCCTTGCAACAACTCTATGAAGCAGATATATTTAATATCTCCTTTTTACAAATGAGGAAACCAGGATGCAGAGGGTTTTAGCAACTTATTCAAGGTCACACAGGTATTAAGAGCCAGAGGTGGGATTCCAACCCAGGTTTTCCTCTCAACTACCACTCTATATACTTAACTGCATTTCCAATTTTATTCCATTTTTGTAAACTACATTTAACTAAATAGCTATATAACAAAATTTTATAATGGTATTTCTGAATGATGAAATCACAGCTAATCTTTATTTTTTCTTTTTGCTTGTCTGTATTTTCCAAATTTTCACAAAATAATGAATAGAAAAAGGAACAAAAATTGAAAATGAAAAAAATAATCTTTTCTAAAGTTCCTTCTGTGCTGAGCATCAGCACAGAAATAGGGATTTTGATATAGTGCTGTGTGTGTGTGTGTGTGTGTTTTTTTTAGTACCCTCCAATCAACCTTTCTTTTGTTTTAGCTTCTAGTTAAACCATATGCTCTAGATCTTGGCTATTCAATTGTTCTCGTGTAGGCAGATTTTAATTTTTTTAGGGGTGGTCATTATGGAGAATCATGAGAACAGAAGAAATTGATGGAAGTTCCAAAATGTAGAAATGCAAGAAAGGGGTGAAATTAGAAAACATAGTTGTCATTATAGAAGTCTGAAATGTCTGTATTTGTTGCATTTCCATCGCATCTTTTCTTAGAAGTTGGAGTTGTCCAGCAGAGCCACAGCTTGTACCAGGAAGAAACCCAACAACTACAATATCTTTCTTACAATTGGTTTGGGAAGATTGATCGGGTCCACATGGAATAATCCCTTGCTGAAAAGAAGAATATTCTTATTTGTAGTCAGTGTCTAGGCATTTCCTCTGAAAGCATATCTTTTTCTTTGAAGATCTCACTTAAAAAACAGCCACCTGTGAAGACTCCCTTAGAATATTGTTTTAAATATAAGTGAATTAGTTCTAAGAGGACAAACATGGAAGTGATGTAGCATCTAAAAATCTTTATAGGAGAATGGAAATACCCTTACCTCCTGCACTTATGCTTCATAGGAAATAACAAGTCCAGACGTGTGAGCCAGAAGTAGGTGTGGGATACTGAATGGGAGATAAAATTTTAGGATCTCTGTGGAAGTTAAAAAATATCGTTAGGTAAGTATGGCTCTCAGCCTTGTCAGAATTTCAATATTCTAGTAATCTTTGTCTTTATTATGTAAAATTTATTCAGATATCTTGAATCCATTCCTGTCTCTCTATGTGTCTTGTCTCTTCCAAACTGTCATGCTGTTGAAGGCTACCATCATCTTCAACCCAATGCCAGCAATAACCCCTAGCTGGCCTCCCAATGTTCACTCTCGCCCCCTAAAATCCATTCTCCACGGTGGGGGAAAAGCAACCTTTTCAAAACACAAATCTAATCATGTTAGCCTTTCTATTTAAGATCCTTAAACAGCTTCCGGTTGCCCTCAGGATGAAGTCGAACATCTTGAACAGAGCCTTAGCTCTGACCTTCAAATGTTTTTAGCCTGACCCTTTGATCCTGGCCTCTGTGTACCAATCCAGATCCAGACCCTTCTCACAGGCACCACGTGATTCCTCCCTTAGCAATGCCCACAAGGCTTCTCTTTCCTATGATGTGTTTGTATTTCTCTTCTCCATCAGGGAAATCTTTGCTCAACCTCAGAGAAGAAAAGTCTTATTTTATGTTTTGTTTTTGGTCTTAGTTTTTTTTGTTACTTTTTTTGGTTTGTTTGGGGTGTGCGTGTGTGTGTGTGTGTGTGTGTTTTTTACACCAGTGCCTCTTCTTTTCATTGATCTAATTTGTATTTATTTGTATGATTATTTAACATCAGACCGCTTGCACCCATGAGATTATGTACCTTATAATGTGAAGGAAAACTCTGCTTTTTGCACCTTTAGACAATCAGCGTGATATAAATATTCTGCCTAGTACGAAGATTAAAAAACATTTGTTGAATAATCAAGCCATTATATTAATAATACAAAGAGATATGGGTTTTAGATTCTGCTTGTCTCTTAAACTCAGTTTTTAAAAAATGTGTTCACTCATTTGTTTTTAATAAGAAGGAAAATTACATTATGTATTGCTTACTCAAACTACTGATATATCTTACACTAGCTTGTCAAATTGAATTATTAGAATTGAAAAAGTTATTATGGTTTTTCCACATACCCATCTTTCAAAAGAGAATATTTTGCTTTTCACTTCCACGAGAATGCTCTTCCACTGACAAGCCTGTCCCAAGTACCACTAAATTCTACCATTTTTCCAGAATTGGGATCATAATATGGGGAAAAACTTGGCAAGTATTAATTGATAACAGAAATCATGCAAGTCTGTTAAAATGGAAAACACACTAACACATGCTCAGTATCTTGCCAGATTTTTAAATTAATTTTTTAAATTATTATTGTATAAATAATACTTGTCTTAGTTGGTGATACATGCTAGATGTTGGCTAGTAAGTATGGTAATTGGTGAGTTTTGCAAAATTTAAACATTTCCACACCCTCCATGTTTATTATTTAAGCTGCTGGCAAAGCTTAGCCTTTCTGAGATAATGTGTTAAAAATTTATTTTATGAAGCAAAATTTCCTCAGTTCTAGAGTCTCCTGAATCTTTCTCATTCATAAACATTTATATTGGTTTACCAAAAGTTAATTTTAAATACAAAGGACAAAACACATATGTTTATTTTGAGAACTTTTAAAACCATCTATCAAAAAATCAGGTTAATCACAAGTTTCTTTTGAGACTATTATCTTGGTACATTATCTCTGGGAATTTAAAGATACAAATTTTACTCAGGGATATTTTTGTTTGTTTTTACATCTTACTGTATTTTTTAAAAGGCTCACTTTAAACAGGTGTGATACATGATAATCTTCAGTTTATGAGAAAATCAATTTCTGAAACAGTCTTATGTATTATTTCATGTTTATAAAGATATTAGCAAACTCTTTTAAATGTACTATTTGAACACTATAAGAAGGTCTTAGCTCTTATCCTCTGACACTGGCCTCATGACATCACTTCCATTTCTGCATATCTGGTATGGATTTTCCTTGATTGTATAGTTATCTCCTTCACTCATGCTTTCTCTTACTCACTTTCTCATTTATTGACCCATACAGTCATTTAATAAATATTTCCAAGTTTCTACTATGTACACAGCACATAAGAACAAAGGACACAAAGGAATAAAGGGTCTAATTTTTTTTTAAAGATTTTATTTATTTGAGAGAGAGAGCATGAGAGGGGAGAAGGTCAGAGGTAGACGCAGACTCCCCACAGAGCTGGAGCTGGGAGCTGGATACAGGATTCGAGCCCAGGACTCCGGAATCATGAACTGAGGAGAAGGCTGTGGCTTAACCAACTGAGCCACCCAGGTAGCCTAAAGGGCATAATTCTTAAACTTGAGGAGTTTATACCAAAAAAACCAAACCAAAACCAAAACCAAAATAAAGAAAAAAAACCCCACATTTGGAACACGTCAAAAAATATGAAAACTATAGGAATTAAAAATAAAATGGGGGTGTTCACTGGCTCAGATTTTTTTGAACTGCACCATAATAGTAGTTCTGTCAGCAAGCTCTAATTTCTTATAACCTATAATCTTAAGCTTTACTGGAAAATGATAAAGATGCAGAAAATTTTAATAGAAAAAAGAAGCAAAATGGTCGCTGTTTGTTCAGAGAGTTAGATTGGTGTACATAATTTCAATAAAATTATTCAGTGAAATGCAATAGTTTTGATAATTTTTTTTCCTGAAGAAGAACCACAGGATTGAACCAAGTTTTAAGTTATACACGTGTCCCTAAAGTATTGGAAAACCTATCCTTATAGGGAGAAAGAGAGCTAATGCCAAATAAAGTATTAAGCTTTCAAGGGAAGTAGCATCCACTTTCCAAGCTTCCACCTAAAGTTCTCCCACGCTCCACTCTCTCATTTTCTTCCCTAAATGCATTCTGAAAAGATATTTTAAAAGATATTGCAGGAGACTATCAGGAAGCATATTCGCCAGTTCCTTCGATGAAATCACTGGAGAAAGGGTCCAAATTTACATTCCATTAAAGGGAAAAATTTGTAATATTTGCATAAAGGCAATCATAAACTTGGCATTTTATTTTTAGCTTTCTTTTACTTTCCATTATAAACAATAAAAATTGAATTTAACAATGACAAAAAAATGAAGCTTATAGGCTCACTTACGTTTAAAAAAAAAAAACTCCCAGCCTATAGCATTTCAAATTTGCTATAATGAGGCTCGATGTTTCAAAGCTGATGTCGGGGGACAGATATGGTTCACATCCAATCATTTTAAAACAAGCTTTTAGTGTAGGTAGCTATATTGATGGAGAATATGATTTAACAAAACACAACATGTTCAAATCCATGTAATGAGAATTATTTGAAAAGTGAGTCCCTTTTGTTCCTGACTATTATTTAAATTTACTGCTATTTCTCAGGCTTTCTTTATTTTGGTAACCTAATAGAAATAAAAATTCATAGCCCTAAAACAACTTGGTCACTACTTCTCCCAGTGGATAACTGATCATCAGGGACACAGAAGAGGATGACTTCTTCCTATGCTACAAGTTACAATTTCAAGCAGCTTTTTTTTGCCTCAATTTTTCTCACTCAGTACAATGATATACAAATTTTCATCAACTTTGTTGGTGAAAGGATCACTCACTTGTTTTGTACAGTGCTAAATATCGTGGAACATGTGCCACTAGGTAGAACACATTATTATTTATTATCTGTGTGCACACATACAGATTCAGGTTCATGCACGAATTTAAGTTTGGCTGTCTTGATTGACTACCAGTTATTTAAAAAAAAAAAAAAAAGGAAGAAAACCACAGAAATTATTTAACTTGTGTTTTTTTTTAAATTGATTAAATCAGCCCAAATCAGTAAAAAAATTCAAACCATTTAGATAAGAGGAGTGCACTACTAACTAAGAGGAAGGGAAACAAAACCAAGATTTCTTCAGCAGTATGATTTTAGTCAGTATTTCCTGCTACACTGGAAAACAAAAACAAAATTTAAAGGTGCTCCCCCCTACCCCCCATCTTTGCCATCTTTAATGTCAATGCCACTTGCTGTGATTTGTGCTGGGCAAGGAGAATCACTGTCCTCTTGATCTCAGAACATTTGACAAGTACTGACACACTGGCTTACTGTACAACAAAATAAATTTATTAGCAACACCATCTCTCCCTTCATTTCAGCTCAGGCATAAGAGATAGGTTACTTAAAATTCAAGTGCCAGGAAAGCCCATTGTAAAAGGGAAATATTTTCTAGCGAATTCCGTTTGATCTTTTTTTTATAGGGGCTCCTACCAGCCTCTTTCCCTTCCTCCCCAGACCCTGGAAACCAATTAGTCTCAGCACAGAGGCCACAGACCAGGTTGAAATGGCTCCTTTTTATTTTTAGGGGATATAATTTCAGCCAGGATGTCTAGTCAGTTGTCAAATAGTATACTTAGCACACTCTCTCTCTCTCACACACACATCCATTGGATTTCCCTTTGGAGAATGCCTAGATCTCTGAGTCCCACTCCTGGAAAGGAATTAGATCTGGTTGCAGTCCAAATCCTTCAGCTCTGACAATGGCATAACATCACAGGCCCACCTCGTCTTTTACACAGGGCCCTGCCAACCAAGTTTTCTAAAAGCCTTCTCTTCCTTGTCTTGTGTCTTCTAGCTTGTCAGCAGCTTTTCCTTTCCTTAGGTTGTTTGCATACAATCCTGAAAGTCTTTTTTGCCATTATCGAAAGTAGCAGAAAACTGGACCAACTTTGATTTTTAAAATGTTTTTGAAGTGCTTCTTTTTTGGGGGGCAGGGGGATATGTGCTCCCAAAACAAAAATGGTAACAATTAGTCTTTGGCCCTCCTCACTCCCCTCTTCTGAACCTGCTTTAATTCGTGGAGGTGAAAAAAATTATCATCTGGATTGGCCTTTTCTTTCTCAGGCACAACATTGCAGAGAGAAAGGTGTGTGTGTGCGCGTGCCTATCTGGCTAGTTGAAAGGCTTGAGGAAAGAGAGCACAGCTCTCCCCCAGGAAAGCCTAAGCTCAGCAGATGGGAGAGGACCCAGGGTCGCCTTCCCTGGTTTGAGCCCCGTGCCCGAGCCGCTCCCCTTGCCCCCGAGGCGAGCTCGGCGCCCTGGAGCTGTGCCAGGACTCCAGACAGCGCCAGGCAGGTCGGTGGATGGGGGGGCCTGGGTGTTCTCTCTGCAGAAGACGCCTATTTGGAGGGAAAACTCCCTTTATTTTTCTGGGGCTCCGCAGCCTCCCCCCTCCCCGGTCCCCTATCATTTCTACGCTGATCACACTCCTGATGATGAACTTGCGGCTCAGCTTCCTGCTGCCTGCTTGACCCGAGAGCACCAGCAGGCTGCCGGCCTCGCCCTCAGCTCCCTCCTCCTCTTGCAACCCCGGGGCCTCGGGGCGCGGGTGGGGGTTCCAGCGGGCCCGGGCTGCAGGAGGGGCGCGCGGGGGCGCGGGGTCCCGCCGGGGAGCGCGCACGGAGCGGCGCCTCAGCCGCCCTGCTTCCTGGAGCTGTGCTCCTTTGACCCCAGTGGCAGTCCCTGTCACTGCACCGCTCGCGCTCCCTCTGGCTCGCCGCGCCCTCGCTCCCTCTCCTCGCCCCCTCGCTCGCTCTCTCCCCAGAACGAGGCTGCTCGGGTCCTTTCTCCCCCCCACCCCCGCCTCCCTCTCGTGCCGCGCCCCCCGGTCCCCCGCCCCAGCCCGCGGCGGGACCTCCGGGGTCGAAGGTTCTGGCCCGCCCGCGCCCCTCGCCGCCCCCGCGCGCCCCCCGCACGCCTTCCTCCGGCTCGGGCCGCTCCGCGATGGATCGCCTGCTCGTTGGGCGCTGAAGGCATCCCCGGGACCCGGAGCGCAGCCCGGGAAAGGTAATCCGCCCCGGGAAGGGAGGCGGAGGGCGGGGGAGGGGGAGGAGGCGGCCGGGCGCCCGGTGCCGCGCGCGAGAGGAAGGGAAAAAAAAATGCACACACAAAGCGGAGCCCGGGTGAGAGGTGCCTTGTCAGAGGCGCGTGCGAGGGGCTTGGAGGCTGCGGACCGCGGCTGCCCTGGTGCTCCTGACGTTCTCACGAGCGGGCGCTTCCCGGGCAATTCGGACCCGAGGAGGGCGTATTTTCTACCCCAGAGCGAAAGCAAATTCTTTTTCTGGAGCTGTCTCCCTCCCACTCCCCATCTCGCCCCTCTGCTCATCTCCCCTCCCCCTCCCCCCAGTCCTAAGCCCCCGACCTCTCGGGGTCCCCACCTCCAGCTCCCTTCTCCGCCGGGATTTCTTAGGAAGGGTGAAGGGGGTGTCCGCGAGGGGCATCAGCGAAAGCCGGGCGGCGGGGATGGGGGTGGGGACAAGGGCTAGGCGAGCTGTTTACTAGAAAGTCCCGGGGTTATGTGTTCGAACCGCCCCGGCCTAGGCCCGGGTGCATTGTGTTGGCCCGAGCCCCGGGCTCCCGAGGCGGCCCGAACGAGGTGCGGTGGCCGGGAAGGCGCCGCGCAGCTTTGTGCTTGGGCTGCGCTCCGCTGTCGCCCCCGGGGCCGCCCGCGCGCGCGCAGCTCCCGCGCGGGGCTTTTTCTCACCGTGTCCCCGCTCCCCAACCTCGCTGTCCCCTGCCGCCTCCGGTCTCTTTACGATCGCAGCCTGCGGAGCGAGCCGGCGACCCGGGCAGGGCGGCGGGGGTACGAGCGGGGAGAAAAAGTAACCATTGCCGCCCGATTTCTTCTCCAGAGAAGGAGTTTCTTTGCTATTTACACGGAACAGGGTTATCTTTTTAAAGCCTTTGAATTCCGGGGTTTTGCGGCCTAGGAGCTGAAGGGGGCATTTTTCTGGAGATCGCGGAGGGAGTTAGAATCCACCAGCAAGAAATTAAGGATGCCCCGGTGGGGTAGGTTTGGAGAACATTTACTAACCCCCTCCCCCAACGTACCCCAAATTCAGTGCAAATGCGGGTCATGCAAACGGTAATTGATTTAGATGCTGCAAACGAACACAAACAGGTCAGGGTGGAAAAAAACAAACAAAACTTTAAGAGAAAGAAAAGATTTCTAAAGAGGGGGGAAATCCGTGGCCTCCACACCCCCTTCTAACGCTAGCTGGCTCCCTCCCTTCCTTTCTCAGCCGCTCCAGAAAAGCAGCCCGGCAGCTCCGGGGCACAGAGCCGGGAGGCGGCGGCGGCGGCGGCGGCTCCGGGCGCGGGCTCCGCTCTGAGGGTTCGGGGATGCCAATGCGCCCGCGAGGCTGACGTCGGGGGCGTGGGGCTGTGATGCTCGAGCGAGGATGGCGCGGTGTCAGAGCCATTGGCCGCCGGTGGTCATCAATCAATCCGGGGCTGGGGGAGAGAGAGAGAGAAAGAAAGACAGGCGCCCAGCGGAGCCCCGGGCCGCGAGCGCCAGCTCCAGCCGTGCCAGCAGCGGCGGCAGCAGCGGAGGCGACGGTGGTGGCAACGGGGACTGAGCGAGTAAGGCGAGCTGGTGCTCCAGGAAGGAAGGGGGAGCTGTAGCCCGGACGAGCCGGCCGTGAGCCGGGAGGGCAGGGCGAGAGAGAGAGAGAGAGAGAGAGAGAGAGAGAGAGTGTGTGTGTGTGTGTGTGTGTGTGTGTGTGTGTGTAGTTGCTGAAGGACACCCCCCTAACTGCCCACCCTAGATTTAAAACAAACAAACCAATCCAAAGTAGAGAATTCCGCGCCCCCCGCCCCACCATATATAGGCTCTACGCGTTGCCAGAGGCGCAGGAGAAAAGTCCTGCCCTTTCTCTCCGAAAGAATGTGCCAGGCGGGTGTCCGCAGTGCTGGAGACAAGTTCAGGTGTAAGTGCTGCGGGAGCGGGGCGGGGGGGGGGGCGCTCTGTGGACAGAGGCACGTGGAACTTTGTGCATCCCTTTCAAAACCCTGGCGGAGACGCCTCTTAGCAGGCTAGTAGGCATCGCTCCGGGATACAGGGATGAGTAACTGGAGGTGGGCATAAAAGAGTAGGGGCGTGAGCTGAGAAATCACTCGATCCGTGCGGCAGAGGGAGGAGAGAGCGAAATTTGGTGGAGTTTGGAGCAGGCGAGTTCCAAAGTCCGGCCTGGCGGTCGGGCGATCTTCTGAGGGCTGGTGAATAAAATGAGCATCCTTGTTTAAACGAGGAAATCACGGGCTCCTTTCTCATAGGCTGTGCCGAGAGAGCTCGAGTAGGGAGGTCATCAGTTGTTGCTTTGAAACTTTTGGTAAATTGGACTTCTGATGTCTAGGAGGTGGAGACAGTTATTTAATTCCTCAGCTTTTAATCCTTTCATTGCCAGCAGACTTCTAAAAGGTTTTCCAGCCAGATTCCTGAAAAAGAACATTGCAAGTTGCACAGCTTAAGGGACAGGAGACGCGATTGCTGTCTAGGAAATGCAAAATGAGCCCACATGATTTTTTTTTTTTTTTTTTAAAGCGAAAATCAAACTAGCACCAGCATGAATGTTTGGCAATGTAAGTCCCTTTTAGATTTTCCTTTAGGATTCCTGGCATTTAGTACCAAGTTCTTTTGTTTTGTGGAGCAAATGTGCTGAAATATAAAATGAAAATTAAAAGAAAGAATACTGGTCTCTTTAAATATTATATGCAAAAAGTGATGTAAGGGTAATGAGAATGAAATGCTCCAAAATCTGGACATTTGGAAGATTTTACTGCCTAAATATGTGAAGCAAGGCAAATCAGCTTCTGGATAGTTTTAGGATAGTGTATCACTCTGTCTTGTTTAAAGCTTTTCCCAAATTTCACAGGTCAGAGGAGGGGTTGTTGTTCCCTCTCTTTGAGAGTTTGCTAGGAAAAACAAAAACAAAAACAAAAAATGTCTTTTCCATGTGTTGATTTTAATATCTGAGTCGGGGTGAACATAGTATTTTAAAAAATAAGCCTTTACTTGACTTGCCTGTAAAGGTTCCTGTGAAAGTTTTGAAGCTCTCTGCCTCTGTCCGATAGTTTCTTCAAAGGACTCCAGATTAAAGAAGGTAGGCACTGCAGGTGCACTCTTTCCATGAAACATTTGAAAGAGAACATGGTGAAGATGAATTCAAATGAGGTGCCAGCCACCCATTTAGCCCTTCAGAGTTACAGGGGTCTGTGCTTGCTGATGAAAAGATGTTCTGTTTGTCTTGCTGGGGCAAAGGTGCAAAGAGGCACAGATGTTCACTTGATAGAAAAGGCAATCTGACTTGGACTTCAGGATAGACCGGACCATTGAGGAGTGTGAACTGATCACCTTCGACGTTCTCTTTTCTGCTTCAAATGGGAGGATCTAATAAGTACTCTAAGTCACTGCATAGATATTTACATAGTAGGTGTGGAAATTTTATTTCTAGGCTCTTTCGCTTAGTTTAATTGGTGAGTTTACTCCAGAAACATTTAAACCTTTTTCTGGCGCAGAGTGCAGAGATCGTTACAGAGAGGTCACTGTGGTGTAGACATGAATTTTGTCTCCTCCACTTCTTAATGCTGTGTATTTCACACAATAGACATTGATGGCAGGAACACAAGAATTGCCATGTAATTTACACCACTCTTTAATTTATGCAAACACTAAGTTCTCGCGGTCTGAAAATGTGTATTTTTTTTCTCTCTGTGCTTTGATGGCTAACATTCTTTTTAATGACAGCCATTTCTATAACAGGAAGATGTTTTCATTTGTATTTACTTTTCAGCGTGGCGCAATTATGCAGTTTTGCGCTTCAGTAGTGTCTCGGTACTTTGTGTCTCAAAAGAGAATTACAGTACTTAGAACAGGACTGCAATTTGAAGCAGGTGTTGTGTTTTACTGTTATGCAAAATAACAGTAAAATATAATTGTGGGGGAAATTAAGGAAACAGCTGCAAACTTGGTATGAAAACTGCTACATTATGATTTGTAAGCAGTTCTTATAGATATCTTGCATCAAAGGAGCAGGGAGAGATTTTAATTTAGTTAATCCTACTGGCCTGGTTGTCTATCAACTAGTGCTTAAAGGACTCCTACCTCCCATGAAGTCAGGAAGAAGAAAGAGAACCCAAAGTGACACTTTGTTTAAAATGCCAGAACACCAGGGATTCATCTCTTGGCAGTAACGCTGTGCATTAGGAAGGAAGGCAAGGTACGGGTGTCATTTAGCTTGCTTTGCTAATAGGAAGAAGGCAATGATTTGCGTAGAACGCTGTGGAATTTCTTAGCCCAGCTAGCATATGGAGGACTACACAACCCCCCGGGTTGTAAAATAATAAAATAAATGGCCTATGGCAGGCCATCTGCCTTTTGCCTGATATCTAAGGTGTTTCATGCCAAATCTAAAGCTAATCTTATTATTCTAAATATTTTTATTTGAGATAACAGCTAAGATTCCCGGAGCTTAATGGTGCACATGGTAAACATATTCTGATGCAGAGCACTTCAAGTAAAGAGCGTGGGTTACCCAAGGGTTACTCAAGGAGGGTGCTACCCGTTTCGTCTCTGTTGCACCGAGGAGTTCCAACAGCTCTCAGTGCAGGGATTTGCTCTCTTTGCATACCTACCATAAAAATAAACATCCTCATTTCTCAACCCAGTACAGCAAATAATATATTGACATTTATCAGAATAATCAAAACTAACGGAAATTTTGAAAGAATGAAACCAGCTACTGAGAATTATACAGCACCAAGCAAGAATGAAGTGGTCGACATAATGGCCGCCACCTTTTGGGGCTCTCTTTGGGCTCTAAGCGGGGCGTAATGAATGCATCCAAGTAGTGGTCCAAGCCTGGATGTGTTTGACTTTCTTCCGCGTGACTGGAGTATTTGAAGAAATCATAATTACATTAAGCAAGAAGGATTTGCCTTACCATAAGATTCTTGGCCAGAGTGGAATACATATGTAGACCAGGCGCGGAGTACCTATGTATTTGGGGAACTGCTTGTGAAAGAAAAAATTGTGTGTAACATGTGCATATATTATGTATGTGTTATAGTTATACGCAGGTATCTGTTGTAAGTGTAGCATTTTAAACTTTAATTTGTCATGGTGTTCTATGGCTGTGTTAAGCATTGAGATTCCACGTTATTCTAGGACATCAACTTTGTACAGACCAAACATTCCAATTAGCAGGGCAAGTTTGGAAGATTCTCCACTTCGAGCACAAACCATTTATAGTTAGACACCATGGCAACTGTGGATATGCCCCTTCCGTAATTCATGTTAAGTGCCGTAATTATAATTAAAGAGGAAATCTTAGTTGGAACGCCATGGAAGTGATTTGCTAGCAGCCGGCAATGTGCTATGGAGTGCAGGGCCCGTTCCGCGGTGCATGCAGGGTAGAGTGTTGCGAAAGGTTGTGTTCACGAGGCAACGACACGTGTTAAGATTTTTCCTGCGCCCATTTCATGCCTAGGTGTTGTATTTGACATTTTTTAGAGCACGTTCTTTTTCTTTGTTCTCATTTTGTAATTTTTTTTTTTTTTCCAGAAACACACAGTGGTATTGATGAGTAGATCCTTGGGTTCAGAGGTTGGCTGAAACACACCATGCCTGCTTCCATCCTTTGCTCCGGAAAGTTGTGAATTGCTCATGCCTATAGGGAGGAAGGATGGCTCATGGGATTCCTTCTCAAGGCAAAGTTACCATAACGGTGGATGAGTACAGCTCAAACCCCACCCAGGCTTTCACGCATTACAACATCAACCAGAGCAGATTCCAGCCGCCACATGTACATATGTAAGTATCACTCATGAACTTAAAAGAAATTAGCCATCAAGAAAATAGAAGTAAAATAAGGAAGTCTCTAATGACTTCCGCCAGGGAGAATAAAAAGTTATATGATTGGTAAAACAGATGGGTGTCCGTGCTTCCAGATACAGCTCAGAGGAATACCCTACATCTGTGTCACTTTTTCAGATTTTTCAGCGTACTTTCAACCACAGTTTGACATTAGATCACCAGATCCAGGGAGTGGTGGTCTGTTGCCCACATTTTGTGGATAACAACAGAGAGGTTAAGGTATTTGCCCGGTGTCACACAGTGACTTTGGCAGAGTCTCCTGACCCCTGGTTCAGTTTGCTTTACCTGTATTGTTTGCCTCCCCGAGGAAATATTTCTTTAAAATTTCTGCAGTTTCCCCCCAACACACACACCTCACCCCACTACCCCTTTACATTCAGCTGGGAAATAGGCCTAATTGGGACTAATTGTCCAGCCACTGCTAAATCCATTGTCTTGCCTGTTGCTCGTGGAACGTGTGCTGCATGCTACAGGACTCAAACAATATGGGGAACAAAGGATTAAGGGACAGTGGAACAGTTGGTTCCAGGAATTGTACTTTTCTCTCACTCCCTAATACTATTGAAGTCATGTTTCAGTTTTAAACTGTTTAAGGAACAGAGTGTGGGAGAAATTCAGAGGCCAGGATTTTGCAGCACCTGCCTGCACACCAGCTTCTTTCTGTTCCTCCGCTACAGGATGTGCTGGGCTTTCAGCAGAAGGGGCAAAAGGTCACCATCTCCCTAGTTGATTCAATGCCTGGTGCTCATTCTCTATTAGACCCTTCCAGTGTCTAACATGAGTCTTTCATAGTAGGACTAAACCTCTTTGAACACCATTGTATAGTCAAGAGAGAAAGGAGGTTAGGGCTCTGTTGACTGTTTTTTTCCATTCCTGGCAAAACTGAACTCGGGGGATGTCTAAGTCACAAGTTCTTTTTTGGTATTTGTTTTATTTGAGCATTTAAAAAATAGTAGGACCCCTCTCCCCCATACACATACAACACCCCCCACCCCACCCAAATTTGGAAACACTAATGAAACAAAAAGATCTCTCTCTTGACTGCCTAGGTATTAGTTTGCAAGTATATTCTATAGTCACTGAATTACCAATGATGGGACTTCTGGGAAAAAAAGAGAAGAAAATGGGAAAGAAATCTTTGTGAATGGTTAGTGCTAAACTATTTTGAAGAATTTTATACTTTCCTTAAATCAGTTTATTCGTGATTATGGAGGATTGTTAACATGATTTTAAGGGAAAGTTTTTAAGGTGAATATGATTTTCCTTTGTTAAAATGGCTTTTCTGAACAATAAGTCTGTGTTCATTTCAAATTTTCCTTTTATTCTTCTGCCTCTAATGATCTCTTTTTCTTCAAATACGTTATAGAATTTGTGTAAGCTGTACTTGGGATACCTTTAGCTCTGTTCTGCCTGTGCAACGTTTTGTATTAAGGAATCACAAAGAACTTTGTGAATTCTGTTTTCCTTTCTGGCAAAAGAGAGTATGTTTTGCCTCAGATTCCTGAGAGGAATGGAGGATGACTGATAGGGAATATCCCCGTAAGTTTTCACTTGTTCATTGCTTTAGGATTCTGTTGGTGAACTGGGAACAAACTGATATTTAAAAAATCATGTAACCTTAGAACTAATCTGCTTAGATCTAGCCATGAAAAAAATCGAAGGATCAAATTACATACCCTCTTGGAGGAAAAAAAAAGTCTTGCAAAATGAGGTTTGCTTTGGTAGCTTGGACAGCTCTATAGCCCCTCGTTAGATTTCCCAGGTTGCAGTCAGCACTCTCCCCCCTTCTGGGTGCAGCTGGCCCTTTCACCTTCATCACCTAAGGAGGGCTTGTTCTCGAATCCTTTGCTCCGGCTGGGCTGCTTGCAGGTTGGCTCACTATCTCCTCAGCACACCTTGGCCGTCTCTGTCTTGGCGCCATTGCTTTTAGTGCTGAGGGGTGAGAAGCGCACTTACGTTCTGCTCATTGAATGCTCACCAAATGCCTCAAGTCAGTTCAGGCCTCTTTCCACCTATAAAACTTCTCTCTCTCCCTGTCCAAACTGGCTGTGCCCCACTCCCCAGCACAACACCTCTAGTCCTTACTTCAGCCCCTACCACTTGGATGTATTATCTCTCTGTCCTTCGTGTCTTTAAAGCAGTGATTGAGCAGGTAAAAGGTGTTCGGAAATACTGATTGATGGACTGTTGGATTCATCCAAGGATTTGACTGTGCACTGAGATAAGATATTGTGATTGAGATTTGGAGAATTTCAATGGAATTTTTCTGTTCTATCTCAACATTCTGAGTGTTTGTATGAAGGTGTGTGTGTCTTGTTGAACAATTGGCTCACCTTTTCCTTGGTTCCACTTTTCCTTGCTGCCCTAGCACAGTGACTGACCCATACTAGGCATTCAGGTATCTTGGTTAAATGTGATCATGTTATGTTTCTTTTATAGTTTAAAAAAAAAAATGCGCCTAGTCTAAACAGAAACTTAAACTGACTGGAAAATATCCATAAAATATTTAGTCTAAAATTTCTCTGTCATTCTAAAATTCTTGTGTCATGCCAGAGATTTGTTCCTCTCCCTAAAAATATTTTGTCTTTTTTCATTGAATAGTTGTTCATTATTTTACATGGGATCCTGACTATGTTTCCTTTCCTTTTTCACTTATAACTGAGGTCTGTGAAGACCCATTATGGATCACCTGAATTGAAATTAAAATCCTGGTGCCTTAAGTGATCCATTGTTTTCTTTCACACACCTAGTATATGGTTTTCTCGCCTTAATTAAGGAATAGCTTGTTTGCCATTTAATTCAGTTAGTCTCATGTCAATTTTGTGACCCACCTTGGGCAATTTACTTGTCTTCTCCATTCCTTAGTTTACTCATTTGTATACATTTGCACCAAATGACAGTTATGGATCTTTTTAGCTCTGACATACTGGATTAAGATTGCAATTAAGACAACAGTTATTTGCAAGGGGTTGCTATAGGGGGAATACAGATACATAAAACTTGGCCTGCATCTTCATCCAGCTCATCGCTGATTTCAGAACTCTTGTTTCAAGTGGCTTTAGGAGATTTACTGCTTGGTGTTGGTTTGGTGTTTCCCATGAGTTCTGACAAGGCTGCCACCAAGCTTTCTAAGAACCTGCATCTGGCCTGCATCTCTGCCTGTGACATAGGGAAGATTTTTTTTCTTTAATTGAAGTATAGTTGACACACAATATTACTTTAGTTTCAGGTGTACAACATAGTGATTGGACAAGTCTATACCTTATGTTGTGTATTTGTGGGTCTGTTTCTGCTTTTCTTGTCTGTTTATCCATTTGTTTTGTTTGTTTTGTTTTTTAGATTCCATGTGTATATAGAGAAGTGAAATTGTATGCTATTTGTCTTTTTCTGTCTAATTTATTGCACTTAGCATAATACCCTCTAGGTCCATCCATATTGTCACAAATGGCAAGATCTAAAGGAAGATTTTTTTTTTTTTTTTTAAAGAAAGCAACTTTACATGACGTTGGGAAAGAAAAGGAAAGCACAGGTGGAGTTCATAGGGCAGAATTTAGCTGAAAATTTGTGTGTTCCTCTTACCCAGACTCTTGAACATAGTGATAGATGTGATGATTGAAAACCAATAATTAACGGTGTTTCATTTTAACACAATCCCTTCTTTTTTCCCAAGGAGAGTGTTGAGAAAATTGTTTAGTATTTTTAATGTTGGTGGGAGGAGTTGCTGAAGGAGCCAATGTGGATTTGAAAGCACCATAAAGATTTTGTGTATTTTTAATTATGTGAGGCCTAATAAAATATTATAAAACCCTTTTCAGCAGGACATCCAGCCATCTTGGCTTTTGCCCTGAAAGTCCTGTGTTCTGGGAGTCCCATACTCCTCTGCTAACCAGGATGGTTGATCACCCTACTGAGGTTAATTTCTCACCTTCTTCTTTAAGAATTGGTTGCTGGGAAGCGCATATCAAATTTTATTTTCGGTTTTAGTGCCTTTGTTTGTCTTTGTCTTCAGTTGTCAACACTTATGGAATATTACTGTGCTGTTGCTCTTTTAGACTTGTTTTAGGAGGAAGCATGCATAGCATAGTGGTTGACCTCTCCAGTGGAAAAGATTGTTAGATTTAAAGCCTGGTTTGCACCACTTACTAGCTGTGTAACCAACCGTGAAGAAATGTATTAAGTTCTCTGTTTTCTTTTTCCATTTGTAAAATGTGTGCGATAAAAGTAGGGCCTATCTCAAAAGGTTAAAACAGTATTACTTGTAAAATTCTTAAAGGAGTCTTAGTACGTAGCTTATACTCAGTACATGTTAGCTGTTATTAATGATTGCTTTATTGATTCTGCATTTTTTTATTCTAAGCTGTCTCAATTTACTTTGAAAATCAGGGCAGTAAAAATGAATGAATGAGAAAATCACTGGTAAGTTTTGTCCTGTCTTCTTCAAGGAACCATTCCCAGCAAACTCTTCTGGGTGGGATATTTGACCATCAGTGTTGGCAGATGTATTGACTTCTTGGTGCCTGTCAAGGTCATAAACATCCTGGGATTATCTCACTTAGTTCAGTTACTCCTTGGGAGTAACAGTCCTGTGGGGAGAAGGAATGCAGTGAACTGAGTGTCGCCTGGTTATTCCCTGTGGGCTGTTCTCAGGGTCTTGTACCCTCATCAGTGTCTTGGGCTCCCCTCCTATGGTAGTGGTTAAAACAGAAGCATCAAGAATTAACTATAATTAACCAGGATTGAGTGCAAAGGGCCACAGCTTTGGCTAGGGAATGAGGACAATATTCATATGATAGCTGAGCATGTGGTCTAGAATCCGAGATCTCTATACAAGTGTTGATCCTGCCAGTTACTAGCTTGACTGAGCAATGATGGACAACTTATTGAGTCTTCTCATCTGTAGAATGGGTTGAATGATCCTTTAAGATAGTTGTGAGTATTAAGTGAGATAAAGCATATGACATATAGTGTCTGAAAGATACAGCACTTGATAAATAAATGCTGTGATAATATTTTTGATCTTTTCCACATGGTCTTGTTCCAGCTGGTAACGTCAGTGTTAACATCTTCCTTTCGGAATTTCTTATTGTTTGAGATCTGACAAGTCCCAGCTTGTGTTCTCCTTACTCCTTATTGCATTATAAAGTATCTGGTCAGTATTTGTTTGGATGTTCTGAATCAAAAATGATCTGAAGCTTTTAGGGTAGCTTGTGATCATTCCATGTCACATTCTTATAGGACTTCATTTGTGTGTGTGATCTGAATTTTCATTTCTCGTACTGGGAAATAAATGTTTATATCAGGTCTGTATTAGGCATCCTTAGGTACAAGGATAGAGTTACACAAGAGAGTTATGGGATGGTGCCTTTGGTTAAAAAAATATAAAAGTGTGTAGAAAAATAAATAACCAGCATTACTGGTGATTATTTAGGGAATGCATTTGGGGGAGGGAGTTGGGGTGGATAGACACCTTTCACTTTTTGTTTTATATACCTTTTTACATAATTTGAAATCTTACTATAACAGCTATGTAATACTTCTATGACAAAAACCTTTTTTTTTTTCAAGAATGATAATAATGTAATTTGTCTATAAGTGTCTTGCTGCCTTGTCTGCAAGACTTGCACTGAAGGCTCCCACAAATGTAAATCTTCTTTATTTGGGCCTGCCTACTTTGGGGGGCACTTCCTTCTTTTTTACATTATAACCAAGGAATAGACCAAAGGCTGTTTTTTGGCTCAGTATAGTTCCACTTGCTCACATATGGGAAGGTGGGAGCATGCCATAGAGGTAGGTTATCTCCTTTCTAGTCCTATACCTGAAGGGAAATTAGTTAAGAAGTCTTTTTAGATGCATTTTTGGAAGCCATGAGAATACACAGTATCAGGAAATAAGTAGGTTGTTGTGGACTACTTGATAGTATTTCAGAGAATCTGGATTCTAGTGCTGTCCTGGTCACTAAGTAGGTCTATGGTCATTAGTACATTGGGCTTCTCTGAATTTCATGTTCCTCACCAAGAACCTAGTGCCCTTTTAACATCATTGCCTCCCACTCCAGCAGTTTCAGATTTCTCCTAGTGCTTATCTTATCTTCAGGTCTATTTGAAATTAAGAATAGAAATCCCTCATCATTAGTGGTATTCTGTAGGAAGAGGGTACATGGGTGGAGAAGAGAAATGAACCCCTAACTCTCACCCAGAGGAAGACTGATATCAACGAGTTAGGGAATGTTTGGGGCTCTGTCAAGTTGCACTTTACTGACAAGGTAGAAATTCATCCTTTGCTCTGGATCCAAGGCTGCATTAGCTGTTTGAAAAAACATTCTAAACATTTTTTTTCTCTTGGTAAGCCATTCATTCTCATTACAAATTTATCACTGGCCTGCACATTAGCATGGACATAATTTTTGTTAATGTTTTCAATCTGAAATTCATGGTGGAGATGCTGAATGGCTCTTTTCGTTTGCACTCATATGTAAACAGAGTATTTTTCTTTTCCTCTCTCATTTCTTTTTTTAAAATAAGTTCTTTTTCCTATACACTCCCTGGGGGTACTGGTCTTGTGGTCCGTGACAGTTTGACTTCATTTTAGAGCTGACTTTTTTCTTATTCTGTAGATTCCTTTGTTTGCATTCGAGCATTAAAAAGGCAACCTAAAATTAGATTTTTTGGTTCATATGGGGATTCGTTCTTAGAACCCTGGCTGTATGTTGCATAACTGTGTAGTAATCTTTTGTTTGTTTGTTTTTTGGTTATTTGACTTTCAGGGAGGGTAAAGAATTTTGACAAAGTAAGTCAATCTACTATGGTATGCTTGGATTTTAAATTCTGAAATACTTCCCTACATTTATAGAGATAAAGATTCATAGAGAAAGTGTGGCCATAGTCAATGGATAGACACATCCTGAAACTGGGAAACCGTCAAAGCACTTCTCCTTATGGACTGAATCTATCGCCTGCTCTCAGTACAGTTTTTGTTATTATTATTTTTTTTAAACTTCCTTCATGGAGGTGTTTTGAAGAAAACACACAAAATGGCTCACTAGGAAGTAATACAGTCCGGAGTCTGTATTTGAGACATTTTAAATTTTTAATTGAGACTTTAGAGCTTGTGAAGGTGTAGATTTTAAGATATCAAAAACAAAGCCCAAATCACTGACTCTACCACATGTTGTACAGCAAACTGTTGGTAGTTCTGAATTATTTCCAGAAAGGAAAAGAAGTTCGCTGAGTCTCAGAAGATCTGTCCATCAGCTTGTTTTTCTTCCTTTTCAGGTTTTTCCTCAGCTCTGTCGTTCCCTGTTTTTTACCCCCTTTTAGATTTCTACAGGATGCTGGAAACTAAATGCTTCAGTAGCCATTCTGGCATGATTTAACTATTACTTCAGTATCAGTAGGAACAAAATTTCCCCCCTTTTGCAGACCACCAAGTTAGTCTGGCCCCCCCCCTTTTTTTTTTAAATGGAAGTACACTTGGAGGCTTTGTCTGTGTAGAAACACGAACTCTGCAAAGAGGAAACTCTGTTGGATTTATTGGCCCTTGCAGTATTTGGGCCTGCATATTTTTATTCTGTTTTGTTTTGGAGATTTTTTTTCCTTCAGTTTCTGTCCCTGTAGTAGGGCAAAACGTATGTAAGAAAATGGATTTTTGTAAGCTTTCCATATTTTCCTTTTTACCACAAATCAAGACTGTAAGCCCCTCTAGTGGGTTTAATTTTTTGCACAGTTTTATATTAAATAGTAAAGCTCTTGATACCAGTTGAAAAAAAAGGAAAGACAAAGAAAAACTAGTACCATTAATAAAGCAAGCAGGTAAATGTTCAGCACTTGATATTACTGAGCTTTAAAATGCCAAGTGAGAATTAAACCATTCTTAGCCCCTCTGTTGGTAGTGGCTTCCTTGGAAGATTGCCGTAACACAGACTCTACTCAAGCCCATTTATTTCTTTGTGCAGAAAGCTTCTGAAACCTTCCAGCTCAAATATTTGATAATTCTTGGATTGGAAAAATATCTGTTCACGTCTTGTGTTGGGCTATTTTGGCATTTATAGATTGGCTAAGAAAAGTGGCTTACTTGTGGTATTTGGTTTTAGGTATTTGGGCCACAGACCAAGTTTCAAACTGTTTACATATTGCACACTTAGTTTAAAATGTGTTTTGCACAAGGACTTAAAACCGAAATCAAGAAAAAAATTAAGTCTTCCACCAGCTAAGCGACTTAAATATGTTTCCCTAATTTTCTGATTTAGCCTTTTGCTATGACATAGACAGCATACTAGCTCTATCTTAGTCCTGAGTTTTGGAAAATAGTTCTCTTTTTGTTTTATTTTGCTTTGCCTTAAGACTTCAAAGATAATTATAGAAGCCTATCTGACTGCACTAGATACTTTTTATTTAAAATTTTTAAAATCACAAATACCCTACCCATCGCTCTTGGTTTTACCTTATGTTTAACATATTCCATTTTTAAAAAAATATTTTATTTATTTATTTGATCACAAGTAGGCAGAGAGGCAGACAGAGAGAGAGAGAGAGAGAGAGAAGAGGAGGAAGCAGGCTCCCCGCTGAGCAGAGAGCCCGATGTGAGGCTCCATCCCAGCACCCTGGGATCATGACCTGAGCGGAAGGCAGAGGCTTTAACCCACTGAGCCACCCAGGTGCCCTTAACATATTCCACTTTAAAAAATACTACCAACTTTTGCATACTGGTCTTGTCTCGGTGGGCAAGGAATATAATTATGAAGAGGAGAAATGGGAATATGTGTGAAGGAGAAAGAGAGAGGGAGGGAGGAAAGAAGAGAGAAAGAGACAGAGACAGACAGACTGGGAGGTAAATACATTAGCTCATAACACTTTCTTGCAATTATGATGTTCCTGGCCTCGGGCTTGACTGTAATACCAGGAGAGTGTCAGCATCCTTAAACATCAGTCAAGATGAACTTTACAAGGAGATAAGACAAATTATACCTTAACTTTTTGGGTTACATATACCACCCACACAGACTAATGAATCTAGCCCTTGAATGGATCAGAATAGCAATTTCTGATACATTGACCTATTTTGGTCTCTGAGAAGGACACTTTGTTAGGCCCTTTTTGGTAACTTAAACTTTAGGTTTGTATTTCAATATTAAAATAAAAAAATCCGTTTGACCAATAACAAACGATGAACTGGCTTTTGAGAAATGTAAGAATATCTGAATTGCAATTTCCCAAGGTTGGCCATCTGGTAGTATCCGGGAGACTTACCATATGTTGTGCTCAAATTCCAACTTTTACAGGTTAACTTGTTTTCACTTTGTTCTTAACCCTCACAGTCTGGGCACTTACTGGTAGCACTGAAATCTATTTTGACTCCACAAACTCAAGAGAAAAGAAGATTGGAAGTGCAAATCCTTGGGAAGAACAAAACCAGGAAGGAGGTGTTAACTCCTGAAGGATATCAATTCCTCATTCTTCCATAATGCAGTTCAAAGGAGATTAATGTTTTCCCTATGTGGGGTATAAAGGCTTGGGTGTCTGTTCAGTACTGTGGAGTGAGCCCTGTCCCACCCCCACCCCCACTGACACTCTTGAGGACTCAGAAGGGAAATAATAACGCTGTGGGGGGTGGTTTGCTCCATGTTGTGCCCCTCCATGGCAGATGCCTGGTCTGTTTTGCATCTCTCCATCTCGACCCCTGGACGTTAATGGCAGTCGGCACGCTCCACTGTTTATCTTGGAATTTGATACCATCATCTTGGCAACCAAACTGGGACCTTTACTGCTCAGATTGTTTGTCATTTGTTGTTAATTATCTGTTACCATAAATTCTGCACTTTGAGGAAAAAAGGAATGTTTTGAAATATTTCCTCCAACATGTAAGTGGAGCTTCATTTTCTGTGGACAAAAGGGGGGGAAAATCAGCCCTTTTGGGAATTGGTTTCAGGGAAATCAAATGCCCGGGTTTTTCAGACAGGCTTGTAGATCCCACTAATGCAGCCAGAATTTGCAGTGAAAGAACCGTTGCAATTTAGCAATGGTTTGTATTTGGGAGAGGTACTCCTCCCCCCTCCTTTCAAGGAAAAAGATAATTTAACTTTGCATAAGGGGTTTTGCTTTTATCATGCTCTCTTTGTGCCATAATTGTGTTCTGCATGTGTGAGAGCCTGTTCCCTGCGGTCCGTTCCTTCCTTTCAAAGGTTATTAAGACAAAGCAGTCCAGGGTGAAAAGTAGCTTCTGCTTACCTGCCTTTATGAGGTGTTTATTTTGTTAAGTGTAGAATTAAAATGAGCTTTCTGGCCATTAGTGGATTTTAGTCATGCCCCCACACTCTGCGGGGAAGGTTGTGTCACCTTATAAACAAACAGTGCTGTTTTGTGAGGTGCTGTGCCACGGGCTGCAGGAGCCACGGCTGGACTTAATATCTTAATAAAGCCGTAAACAGAAGAACGTGAGCGACAGGAAGAATGAATGCATATATTTTGGAGGGGAGAACTCGGGAGGAGAGTGGTTGTTGCCTGCAGAAATCTAGGCATATATAAATATGCCTAGATATATAAATATGCATATATATATACATATATATATATATGCCTAGATATATAGGCATGCCTAGATGCCTGTATATATATAAACACACACGCGCGTGCATGCACGCACACATGTACATACATACACATATACATGCATACATATATATATATATATTTATATTTATATATGGCACTTGAAAATCTCTCCACCCCTCCCCCAAATAGTATATCCATATGCTTTTCTGTCATTACACCCCCATGCCTCTTGCATGTATTCCGGTATATTCTCTATTACTGATGCCTTAGCTTTACTATAGGGATCATCATAATACATGCTTCACTAGGTAACAGTGAAGTTTCTATGAGAGGATGCTTGGTGCTTAGTAAAGCACGTGGCACAGCTTCTCAAAGCTCAATGTGTGGTAGCTATTATTGTCAATAATGTTGTTCATTGCGACCTCAGCCCCAACATTAACCCTTGAGTTGCTGCAGAGTCTTCACTGTTGCACGTGGCCCATCATTGCCATAACTTTTTGCTGATGCCCTTAAATGCGGTGTGTCTGTTTTACTCTTGTTGAGAAGTTTTTGTTTTTGTTTCCTCCTGCTTTTAAAGTTTCTAGGACTGGGCTGTCTCCCAGGGGACTCCCACATTGGATTGGAGAGACTGAGTCTGTGTGAACTTAATGATAGCCAGGGGCGTGGACTTAATCGACTCTTCTCTCCACTCCAGGCATGCTGCCTGAGACAGTGTGACTCCAAGATGTGCCTTTACTGGAGCTGTGGGATATACTAGGGTCTGTGCCTTTGGTTTCCCCAGAACTGGAGAATGTTTTCTCCAGGCTTATAAGGAATCAGGATAATAGTGCTGACACCCTTTCTACCTATCCCGTGATCCTTTTGTCCCCTCAGTGCTTTTTTAAGGGAGTACATTAGATATGTGTGCACTTTTAGCACACAGATTACAATCAGACTCCAGGATTAAGAAATGTGTGTTAAATTAGTGTCTTAGACTTAGTAACTGTTTGAGCATGAAAAATAAGAGACTGAGGGGAGGAGGATGGAGGTTGGGGGAAAAAAAACACCCTCAGACTGCTCTGGGGGAGGCTGGGAAAAGGATTTAACACTTTGAATTTTTTAGAAGCCATTAAAACTCTGATGGGATCAGATTACCTGACTGCACATCTGAAACATGAAACTCTTGCCCTAAACCATGCAATTGAGTTAAGCTCAAAATTCAAGGCCTCCCCCTAAGACTGGCCTCTGGGTAAGCCTCATTGGGAATAGCGAAATGATTTCCTTAGAGAGGAGCAAGGACTACAGTGAGGTTTTTATGGCCAATTGAGTCTGTACACTGGTGCCAGCCAGACATTTGGCAGCCGTTAGTGCCCGCTTTGGTGATCTGTCCACCAATTTTTCCCAAGGTCTTCGATCCTGTCAGTGTTTGGTGCTGACATTAAAGGGAAGACACGTTGTAAATCCAACTTTCTAGGCACACCTCCTGAATTTCTTGTTTTTAATTTATTTCAAGTGAGTGATATTTGAAGAGGTGTGGGGATTGCATCAGGCTGGTCCTAAACTTTGAGGTTTGAGGTTCGGAATGAAGTTGACAACCCCCCCCCCACCCCTGTGATTGTGTGTACCTTTATATGTATAGATAGTCCCTGACTTACAGCGAGTCGATGTGAGATTTTTCGGCTTCCCCATGGTGCAAAAATGATATTCAGTAGAAACTGTACTTGAATTAGGTTCTTTTTCTGAATTAGCAATAGAGAATTCAACCCCCTTTGGCGATGCCAGGCAGTGGCAGCCACAGCTCCCAGCCAGTATGCAATCAGGAAAGTCCGCAACCAATACACTCAAACCCTTCTGTACCCATACAGCCAATCTGTTTCTCGCTTCCAGTACAGTATTCAGTAAATTGCATGAGCTGGTCAGCATTTTATTTTAAGATAAGCTTTGCGTTACATGATTTTGTCCCAACTGTAGGCTGATGTATTGTGAGCATGGTTAAGGTGGGCTGGGTTAAGCTATGATGTTCCTCAGGTTAGATGTATTAAGTGCACTTTTGATTTAGGATATTTCCAACCTATGATGGGTTTATTGGGAGGTAACTCCATTATAAGTTGAGAAAGCTCTGTATTCAGAGTACCTACAAGTGATGCTTTTCTTTGGCTCCACGTATCATAAACGCATTTTTATTAATTTATTTTTTAAAGGTTTATTTATTTGAGAGGGAGAGAGAGTGTGAGTTGGGGGAGGGGTAGAGGGAGAGGAAGACAAGCCCTGCTGAGTGGGGAGCCACAGGTGGGGCTCCATCCGGCACCCTGAGATCATGACCTGAACTGAAACCGAGAGTCACACGCGCGACTGAGCCACCCAGGCACCCCCATAAATGTTTTTTTAAAAATTATTGTATTTTAAATTATTTGTGAAATGGCTGTCTTCCAGTAGGCTATGAAAGCAGCTATCCTGTCTTTGTAGTTTTCTTTTTTTTCGCCTGCCTCTATCCAGATCACCTATCACGGTTTTAGGCACATTCTAGACACTCTCCAAGTTCTTGTTGAATGAATGAAAGTTGAGCTTGCAGGGATTCAGTACTCTCTTAGTTGGTGCTTCTCCAAGAAGTCTGTGCTCCCTCGTCATCATCCGTTCATTCTGAGACCATGTATTTAGACTTGACCAAACACTTGGCTTTAAAAAGGGTAACTTATATAAGTCTCCCGTGTTTTTTTCAGGGTGGAGAGGCATGGAGCTCAGAGTGAGTATTTCTGATCCTCCGACACCAATGCTGTAATCTATCCCGCGGCCTTCAGTTGTCATTTGCATTGACAGTAGTAAATTCTCATATCTAACATAGGAAAAAACATCAATTTCACTTTCAGCTTGACCTAAAGGATTTGGGTTTCCTATATTTTTCTCTAAAAACAAAGGCATTAGAAAGTATATTGTTTTAATTCCTTTGAAAAATGCTTATTTATTGGTCCTATTTGGAGTCAACGATCATTGAATAGAAGCGTGAAATTAATTAGGATATATTTCAGTCCAATGATTAGGAGTCTGACTGACAACTGCCCCTAATCTGTGGAGTTGACCTGAAATCAAGACCTTGAAAACAGGTCATCTGTTTATCATGGGAATTATGCATTTTGCCTAAGGCGAACCAGTTTTATTCCGTACTTGTATGTTTTGAAACAACTCCCCCCCCCCTTTTTTTTTTTGAGATAGTGAACTCTTATTAATAAGCTCTTGAAGAATAACCATTTTGACAGAAGTCTGTGATTTGGATTAAGTACAGATAACACCCTCCTCGCAACATCGGTGTTTGATAGCAACTGAAAAACCTTTATAAAAATTTAATATAAGGGAAAACAGATTAAACCCAAAGTAAGTATGTAATGGAGTTCTGATGAGGGGTGACAAAGCTCGAAACCCCTTGAAAACCAAATGATTAAAAAGGCCCTGCAAAAAGCGGCAAGCTTAAGGAAAAATTCTATATGGAGCAGGACTTAAAAGGGGGAGATAATAAGAAAAAGAGGCTTGCGTTTCCAGCACTTTGGGGCAGGAAGTTTTTAATTTAGGTGACTGACTTCAGGTTTTTTTCCTGACTGTCCCCACAATTGTGTCTGCTCAGGAAGGTTTTGTATAATTAGCCTTTCTGGAGATGCCCTTTGGCTGAGGACCTAATTGAATTTCTGGACCGGAGGGCTGGACTAGAATTGGGAGAGCTTTTTGCCCTGCAGGTAGAATCCCTTTGATGGACTTGCCTCTCTGATAAGTACCCATGGTGACTGGCAGTGACATTGTTTAGGTAAAGTATGGTTTAGTAATTGAGGAGTCAGTGCTCCTCAGTATAGGAAAATCTTTCTTTAAAATAGGGAAGACACCAAAATCCACATGTGCAATTTAAATGAGCTTGTATTCTGCATGATAAATACGCACCGGGTGCCAAGTAGAAAACCGGAACCCTCTCTCAGGATGCTGTTAGGGCCAAGCGGAATCTCATTAGGGACAGCTTCAAAGATCAGTTCCTCGTGTCCATAAAAACAAGTGTAAATTATCTGGTGCGCGCCTGCTGTTAGCAGTTGCGCTCTTGCATTATGCATGACCCAGACTGCACAGTGGAGGCAGGCGCTGCCCGGAGTTCTGCGTGCGCGTGGGGATTTCTCCACCCACACACGTCTGCGTACGTATGGGTAGAGATGGGTGCCGAGCCTACCTTTTGGAAATGTATGGGTGTTTTTTTAGTTAATGGAGGGTGCCGTGTGTAACCTGCTCCTACATTTTTGATAAATGGGAGTCAGTTCAGAGAAGCATGATAAGGCTTTGAATTGTTTATATGAACAACCCATCTACCCAGATTTATGGATCTTGTTCGCTCCCGTCTAGAGTTGGATCAGGGGCCATGAGAGTGTTCGATGCACGTTAGGATCAGGTGCATTTTGTTTCTACCGTTCTCTCCCTCTTTTTAGTCTCTGGGATGTATTCTTTTTCTTTTTTTTTTTAAGTTTTTTTTTTTTTTTAAAGATTTTATTTATTTATTTGACAGAGAGAAATCACAAGTAGATGGAGAGGCAGGCAGAGAGAGAGAGAGAGAGAGGGAAGCAGGCTCCCTGCTGAGCAGAGAGCCTGATGCGGGACTCGATCCCAGGACCCTGAGATTATGACCTGAGTCGAAGACAGCGGCTTAACCCACTGAGCCACCCAGGCGCCCTCTGGGATGTATTCTTAAGATAGTGTGAATACCCCGTAAATTAAGAAAATGTAGTCAAGTTTAACATACGGGGCATTAATAATTAATTTTAACTGTTATCAACTAATTTTTAACTATTAACTAAATAAACGCCAAAGGGTCTGGAGTATATTTCTGAGCTTCACCATGTGAGGAGATAGACAGTAGAATGTGATGTTGAAGAGCGTGGACTCTAGAACCAGACTGCCAAGGTTTGAGTCTTGGTCTGCTTTTCTTATTAGCTGTACGACTTTGGAGAAGCAACCTAACCTCTCTGTGTTCTCACAGAGAGGAAAAATTCATATGTGTCTCATAGAACGGTCAGGGATGCTAAGTCGGTTGCTTTATGTGTGTTACCTAGAACATTTTCTGGGACACAGTTAAGTCCTGTCAACGGGTTTGCTCGTATTGGTGTTACCAGCTTTAGTATCAGAGGTGGAACACCTTGTGGTGCAGCTGGGGGGCACTGAGGTGCGCATACCTGGAGACTCGGTTCCTAAGCCTATGTGTGCTTAAGTACACATGGGCACTGAGGACGAGGGCAGGCAAAGTCAGGGACTTGCCATGAATTGGGAAGAGCCATAAAAAATGTAAAATACCTAATAACGTGTATCTTTGTTGTCCATATAACCTGTGGAAATAACCACGAGATTTTGGGGAAAGGATAAGAGAAAAGAGAGGCAGCTTTCCTTTCTCCAGAGTAGGAGAGTGTCTGTAATATCTCCTGGTCCCACTTGTTTCTCATAGCCTAGTCCCAGGACAAGAAGCGTGTGAAGGTAAGATCAAAAGAGCAGCTTTACACAGTATCCATACTTAAATCCACGAACATTAAAGCTCCCGTTACCTCCATTTGAAACTTACATTTGCAAATATAAAGGGATGGTCAAGATAGCATTATTTCTCTTTCCAGACTAGAAGCTCTGTCAGGGCAGGGCTGATGCGGGCTGATCTTGAATCCAGCACAGTGCCCGAGGGCTCAGCAGTTAAACCTCTTTAACAAGTTAATAAACAGTCTTCAACATGTGTGTGTGTAATTTTGTCCTCATGGTACATTTTCTCTCAACTTAAAATCTTCCCATCATCTTTAGAGAGTCATTCCTGCAGTTACAATGCTCGCCCCAGGACTAGTTATTGCCAACCTTGCTTGCTTCAGTGTTCCTCCGTACAGTTTCCGGAATATGTCCCTGCCACCTGCTGTCACTCATTCATCAATACCTAAAGGATGGTTTGTTCACAGCTTTCATATTTTGACATTGAGTGACTGAGGCCTCTTTTGTGATTCTGTGATCCTCTAACACCTTTTTTTTTTTTTGGAATGAGAACCTCTAAAATGTTGACATAAGACAAAGAGCTTTTTTCCTGGATGGAAATCTTGGGAACCATCTACAGATAGGGAGGAAATGAGCAAGAGAAGTGGGAGGTCTGGGGAAAGTTGGGTGTCACTGAAAATGTTTCAGTGAATGAATGAATCAGTCGATCAGTATTTACTGAAGTGACAAGGTGGGTTAGGGATAGTGGCTGTTTCACCTAATTGCTTTATTCCCTAGGCGTACCACAGTGTCTGCTATAATAAATAAATAATTATTAATGAATAAATAAATGTCTTCTTGGGTCCAGCAGTCAGAATAGTGTAGAACTGTTAGCCACCCATTGTTGTCTGCTAGGGGTGTTTTGCCTACTTAGGAAGACAATCAAATGCACCTGAATTAAATAATATTTAATGAAACAATCATGTGCATTCTTATTAGTAGCCTGTCGAGGTGTATTTTTGTATACTTGCCATGTGCTGTGTTCACTGTGAGGGAAACATGTGGAGAGATATATGGCCAGTTGGTGACTCAGAGAGGTTGAGAGACCTGATTAAGATCACACAGGACTGCTGGTCATAGTCTTTATGACCCTTACTGAGCAGAAAGTGCTTAAGGAATGGACAATTTGAGGCAGATATTAAATCCTAACCGAGTAGGAGAGGTGAGGGAGAATTTTTCTTTAAGAACATGCCTGAAATAAATCCTTTTCCATCTGACAATTAAGTCAATTAAATTGCTTCCCAGTTTTATTTCCTAATTTTCCTTGTAGACATACTTCAGGTCAAAGTATCTTCACATCTGACTCTTGTCCCAAACGTGAAAGAAGGGAGGCCCCCTGGAGGAGGCACCCTATGACGGAAAGCGGTATGAATTAAACAGGAGCAGCTAAACAGGATTGCACTTTGCTTTCCTATTATAATATCTCCTCTGGCTCTTACTACTACCACTCTTGGGTCACTTGGTTCCTTTCAAATCTGGCAGCATCTTCTGGATCCAGAAACCACTGCCATTTCCTACTCAGAGACTGTGCACTTGGAGAGCAATTGCATTTTTGCTAGGATGCAGAAGTTGAGAAGTATGCATATGCCACAGGCCTGGATAATGGCTCATTCAAAACAAGTTAAATGGTTTGGGGGCCTACTGCTTGTGCTGTGTGCAAATGAGCAAACCTATATGCTTTTGGGTCTTTTCCATTTGGAGACATGAAGGTGGAAGTTTGGATATTTAAGAGCAATAAATGTTACTAAGTTCAATTTGAGTTCAGTATTGAGACCTGACTGTGGCTTAGAATCCAAGATCAGGGGTAGCTTCAAAGGCCTTCAGTTTTTGAGAAGTTCTCAGTGGTTACTATTTGGAAATGATGTCTTAGACCAAAAAACAGTGGTGTTATTGCACAGAAAATTGCTCCTGTTATCCATAATTGGTGTTGGCATCGCCTGGTAGACCACTGAAGTGTGTCTTCTTCATTAAGATGGAGGAAACCCCATGGCCACGAGTCACTCCTCAAGGAGCGTTTCCAGCCACATGCAATTTCCCTCTTGGAAAATGCTCTCTGTGGCAGGTGTGAGGTTATCACACTAAACTTCTCTCTGTTCAAACTGCAGCTGGGCCCAAGTTGGCTTTGGCGACGATGCTCCTTGCTTGGGGTGGTGCAGATCGAACTCTCAGGAAGATGCTAGCCAAGTGCCTAGGCTGTCGGTATGACGGCTGACAGCTGGGCATTGGTTCAGTTGCTGGTGGTTAGCCAGGAGTACCTGTTAGATCTTTAAAAATGGAGCATCACAGAAAGTAGAATTTTTCCAGCTCTGTTGCTTTTCTGGGAAGTTCAGAGATGCTCTTTGGCAGCCCACCTTCCCACTGAGTTCTAACTGTTGAACTTCATAATAGGAATTTTTTTTTTTTTTCCTCGAGGAAGGCCATTTATTTATAATAGGAAAATTTTCCAATAAAAGCTCTAAGTTTTTGGTGATGGTTTAAATTAGTAGTTCTGGGGCGCCTAGATGGCTCTCTTGGTCAAGCGACTGCCTTCAGCTCAGGTCATGATCCCGGGGTCCTGGGATAGAGTCCCACATCAGGGCTCCCTGCTCAGCAGGGAATCTGCTTCTCCTTCTTCCCTCCCCCTGCTTGTACTTTCCCTCTCGCTCTCTCTCTCTGTCAAATAAATAAGTAAAATCTTTAAAAAAAAATTAGTAGTTCTGGAATGATCAAGACCCCATCTGAGTAGGCAGAAGAAGTTCATAAAATATGTATTGCAAGGAGTCCAGCTAGTGAATATATTGTTTGTAGCAGTCTACATTTCACTGTAGAAATTATACATCTCTACTGTCTGTTTACAAATACATTTGTGTGTACACATGCACACACACCCACATATAAGCGAAGGCTTAAAATTAAACATAGAGGGGCGCCTGGGTGGCTCAGTTGGTTAAGTCACTGCCTTCAGTGCAGGTCATGATCTTGGAGTTCTGGGATCCAGTCCTATATGGGGCTTCCCAGGCTCTGCAGGGAGCCTGCTTCTCCCTCCCCTTCTGCCTCTCCCCGTGCTTGTGCTCTCTCTCTCTCTCTGTCAAATAAATAAATACAATCTTTTTAAAAAATTAAACAAAAATGCAAGTGCTTCCTGAACACTCCTGTAAAGCAAATAAAACACTGGACATTGTTTGCATGTGGGTTGAACACCTCAACTAACGATTACTCACACAGTTGACCTTGTTTTCTATTGAGGGCACCAAGAAGCCACATTATTAAGCATATTGGGTCAACTCAGGGTTCACTGTTAACATCATTTTTCTTTCTGTGGAGATGAAAAGGTCTTCAGGCAGATTGTTTTCTTTTTGTTCCATATTCGTGGGGGGAGTAGCATGATTTTTGCATGACTCTTGGCCGGCTCTATAAATAAGCAGATTCAGTCTTTTGTTTTAAATGTAATCAGCAAGATTGCATTTGCATTGCTTGTAAGTGAATCACATAAGTGAAATTACATTGCCTGCATCTCATTTGGTATCATAAAATGTTATGGGATGCAGGCTGTTTTTCTCCAACTAAAGTGTCTTGAGTTAGTATTAGGGTGCTTGCTTTCATTTTCCTTTGTGACCAAATTTGTTGCATTCTACAGAGCTAGGGCTCATATTTTCACTTATGTTAGTAGCTGGAGAAATACTTGTTCGTATTCTCTAGAATGAGCTAAGATATTGGTTCAGTAGGGGGTAAATGGGGTTTTAAGACTGTCGCACGTCGTAGTGTAGCAAGTGATTGCTAATCACTTTCTGTGTTTGTGACAACTTCTGCTTACTAAGAGTAAATGCCAGTCGCTGTTGGTTGGAGGTATAAAGGAATCTGAAGCTTTTCAGACAGTTGGCTCCAGAAAATGGTTTACAGAGAAACAAACACAAAAATAAAGACTTCAGTTTGCCACTATTTTTTTTTTAGTGACCAGTATAAAATACGTTATCTTAATTGGCTTTTTAGAAGATATTCTTCAGGCCAATGATTTAAAAGTCATTTTGCGATTACCCAGCTTATTTCCTTGAAAATAAATAATTTAACACAACAATAATAATCGCTGACTCCAAAAGTCAGTAATTTCAGTGACAAATGAGAATGCCCTATTTCACAAATCACCCTCCTCCTCCCTGAGGTTTTCTTAATTCATGAATTTTTAAGATGGAAGTTGAAGAAAAGGTATGAGTTCTCAGATAACCTATAACACAGTGTGGTTATCCACAAAACCTCTCTTTATTAGCTACATTATTGATAAACCCCACAAAGCAGCAGGCAGCTAGGGCGACTGTGCCCTTTGCCGAGCAGGACAACAGCTCTCAAGAAGAAAAAGCAGGCCAGTTACAGTGATTTAGCAACAGTGAAGATGTTTAGTAATGAATGGTGATCTCTGCTTATTTGGAAAAGTATTAGTAGAGCAAAGTGGCAAGAATTAAAGGTGAGGAGTGGGAAATTAAAATAGGAGACCATGCATTTTTTTCTATCAGAAGGGAAGACTTAAGGATACTAAACCCAGGGGTGCCTGGGTGGCTCATTGAGTTAAAGCCTCTGCTTTCAGCGCAGGTCATAATCTTAGAGTCCTGGGATCGAGCCCCATGTGGGGCTCTGCTCAGCAGGAAGCCTGCCTCCTACTCTCCCTCTGCCTACTTGTGATCTCAGTCTGTCAAATTAAAAAATAAAGAAAAAGGATACTAAACCCAAAAGAAAAACTAACATTCTACAATAGCTGACAAAAACTTTGGGGTAAGGTTTTGAAGGAGATAAGCAGTTTTGTGTTGTCGTCTTATTTAAACAAATATATCTAAAAAACGTCATATGGAAGGAGGTGATTGAGTCTAGATTCTTTTTTATTAGTAAACTTCACACTGAAGTGCAACTTGGGTATGGTGAAGTGTACAAATTAACTGTATTAGACTCAGTGAATTTTCACAAAGGGAACGTAACTTGGTGACTAGCATCAGATGTAGTTTTAAAGATCATTTGTTTGTTTTAGTCTGCGAAATAATTTTCAGAAGTCGTAAGAACTGAAATGCAACTGTAATCTACAATAAAATTTTATTAGTAGAAATGTTAGAGACCACTGCTGCTATTGCTGTGTGGTTTACAAAGAAGATAATTATACGCATTGGGATCCCAGTGGCTTCCCTAAGATTCCTCCGCCTTGGATGTTGCATGGTTTAAAGTCGCATATGTGACTACTGTGACTTTTATTTAAACTGGTCTCTGAGGCATACTTTTCATTTGTAGTCACTTAAGATTTCCTGAAAGTTCCTCTCCGTGATTTGAAAATTCTGTGGATAATATTTCCAAATTGATGACCTTCTTGAGTTAAAATATTTTTTTTTAGGTCTAGCTTAAAAGATATCTTTATTTTCTATTCCATTCATCACCATTTTCTCATTGAAAAAATTAACCATGCCTATCCCACTTCAAATGAACAGCTGCACTTTGAAACTAGATCCTTCTTTTGGCTGTAATTGTCCAAATGAGGAGGACCAGGTTTGCTAGCTATTTGAAAAGAATTGGTTGTGACTGTAAAGCATTTTTATGCTTTCAGGTTTTTTCTCTACAAATTTTGGTGTTCCCAAGCTGGGGGTGGGGGGGAGAAAGGAAGGAAGGAAGCAAGGAAGGAGGGGGAGAGGGGAGAAGAGGAAGGAAAGAAAGAAAGAAGGGTTGGGGGGGAAGCAGTTTACAAAGTATCTGTAAGTGAAGCAGTTCAGGGAATAGCCTAACTCTATCTAGAAAGATAAAGGATGACCCCAAAAGTTCAACCTGAGAAAGACTATCACTGTGGTGCTAGAAGTGTGGCTGTAAACCACTGACCCAGATTGTTCATTTCTTTTTAATGCATTCACTAGAATGAATAGAATAACAATAAAATAGATACATATGTGTACGTGTGTGTGTGTGTGTGTGTGTGTGTGTGTGTGTGTGTATTCTGTTTGGTGTGCTTATGACCGAATCCTGCAAAACTGCATTGCAGAGAACAGTTGTGAAACTCTTTTCAGGGTTTGTCTTTGAAGCCCGTTCATGGGCATATATGGAAGGAGTTCTCTCTATTTTCCAGCTACAGAAATCATCTTCATACTTGTTCATACCTTCCCTAGCACCTTAGAGTGCCCGTTGCACACACCCAAGGAATAAAATTCACGTCTGAGTTCTTACTTTTGGTCTTCTCATTCTGGCCAGAGGGCTCTTTAGCCTCACCAGACTAAATGTCTTCTTTGGTTGGATCCCTTACGGTCATTAACGTGAAGAGGTACTACGGCAACGTTCTGCTTGTCCATAAAGGTATTGGACTGACTACTGGAAAGTTGATCCAAAGAATCCTATATGAATGGGAAATAGCTTAGATAATAGATAAATGGATAGATAAATAGCTTAGTCTTAGTCTTAGGTAAATAGCTTCAGTCTCTTAGCTTAAAGACTGAAATAATTGCACATTTTGTTGTTTAAGTGACCAAGATGGCTGATTAGAGATGTTTTCTGATTGGTTACTTAACAAGTGGCCATTCTTTTTTTTTTTTTTTTTTGTGACGGGAACTAACAATCATAATAGATTATCTGGCTCTATATGTGTTTTGAATCTCACAATAACTAGGGAAGAATGTTTCCAAATGAACATGAATTATAGCTCTGTTTATTATACCATTTTGAAAGATAATAATTTGTCTTGACATAATAATAATAGCTGCTTTTAGGCTATCAGGAGTCATGAATAAGAGAAAATATACCACCAATTTCCAAAAATATATTTGAATTCGTTTATTTTGATTATATAAAATTATACATTGTCGCCAATTAAAAAAATTGGGATTGATACCTCGAGGTAAGATAGAAATAGTCTAAAACTTACTTTGCCATGTAAATAGAAGAGCAGGTATAACTGTATCAGTTTTGGGTATGTATTTGCTTATTTGACATTCTTTTATTCATTTACTAATTCAAATATTTATTGAACTCCTACTATGTACTAGGGAAGCAAACTTGCCTGAGTCTGGGACTGTTCAATAAATTAAAATGGTAATCTTACCAATTTATTGTGGGGGAAAATTGTTCAGTGTAAATGCCCACTGGTGATGCTAATCAGCTTCGATACAAAGTTTGTTCTAGCCTAGAGTATAAAAGCAACCCTTATTTTTTTGGTTATTGTTCCCATTCTGATGACTTGTTTCCTCATTTTATTGTCCTGTCTTGGTTAAACACTGCTTTTGGGGAACCCATTTTCTCTCTCCTTTAAGATATCTTAAATCTTCTGGACTGCAGGTCACACAGCCCAAGTTAGACCAAGGAAACTGGTTGAAAAAAGGCAAGCCCGATAGGACAAGGTTACATCCACAGAGATAATAATAATAGAATAAAGGCTATTAACTGTTGAGGGCTTACTGTATACCCAGCTAAGTGCTAACTGCTTTAGTGCATTATCTTATGCAGTTCTCACCAAAACTCTCTGAAGTAGGTGGTATTATTCCCATTTTGCAGATAAGATAACCAAGATTAAGACTTCACAGCTGGTCAGTGAAATAAACATTTGTCTGAGTTTATGGATCATGTTAGTTTGTTAAGGAGGCCGTGACAGACCTATGAATTAATTTGGATTTTGACTGTTTTCCTTTCTTTTCCAAAATAATGCTCATGATAAAACCATGTGGAACTGGTCATGAAGAACATGAAGTTAAATACAATCCAGATCCACAAACATATTTTTTGGAATAGTTCCACGGGTTGAGGCTCCATAGAGAAGCATGACCTAGTATGACTTTTTTACTCAGAAACTCAGAAACACAAATATGGAGGAATTTATTTTTTTTAAGATTTTATTTTATTTATTTGAGAGAGAGAGACAGTGAGAGAGAGAATGAGCGAGGAGAAGGTCAGAGAGCGAAGCAGACTCCCCATGGAGCTGGGAGCCTGATGTGGGACTCGATCCCGGGACTCCAGGATCACGCCCTGAGCCGGAGGCAGTCATTTAACCAACTGCGCCACCCAGGCGTCCCAATATGGAGGAATTTATTGTTTGGAGGCCGAGGGGTCAAAGGAGAAAAGCATATTTAATTGAGAATCAAATGGTATAGGCCTCAGTTCCCTCATCTGTAAAATGGAACAAATACTAGTTAAAGTAGATGGTTTCCAAAGATCCTTGGATTTCAAGCTTTCTAAGATTTTAAACTGAAGGTACTCAGAATTCCTCGTCTTAGTTCCTGGACTTTCCACTCCAAGGCCACTGGCATTAGGTTATAATGTCAGGGAGAGTTTCATATGGAAATATCACGCTCACAGGTTATGAATTCCAGAGGGAACACTCAAGACTGTTAACCCATTCAGCTAAAACCCATAACTGAATGTAAATATTTAAGAAGGAAAAGATTTTCTTAACTTTGAGGTATATTTGGGGTGCTATGGAAGTAGGAAATAAATATGTGGAGTCTGGCCCTTTATTGACTGGAATAAAGAGTTTCAGATTCCAGAGAAGTGTGTCAGGATTTCTTCTTTTTACTAGTTTGAGGCGTATTCATCGAAGAATATGTCAATGGCCTGAGGGTCTGGGAGCCTCTAGTTTCAGAATTAATGTTGACTCATGCTCTGATATTGAACAGATCTCTCAAAACCTGAGCCCCATTTTCTTCTCTGTAAGATGTAAAATACGTCCCCAGAACTGTTTTCTGATGCTTAAAAATCTAGAAATCAGTATATTTTTTGATATCTCTAAAGCAAGAGAGTGATGATACTGTGGTTGTGTTTGGAGTGACCAGGGTCTCATGTCATGTGAATGATGGCTGACGGACCAGCTCAGAGCACCAGAACTGAGGTGGTTTCTATAGAGAAGAAGAAAAATCCAACATTGAAAAAATAATTTGCAGCTGAATGAGAACGGTTTGTCCTCTGGAGTGAGTTAAATAGGTGATGATAAGCCTGCTGTTGTACACAATGGCATCTAGAAAATGGTGGAGGAGGCCAGATTGTCTGGTCCAGCACACTGCTGAGGAGTCCCAGAGACTGTCTGCTTTTAGGGTTGGGGCAAGCTGCAGGTTTTGAAAGGACGAGAGCTCACATGGCTGTTTGCAGCTGTATACCAGTGAACTTGTGTCGGGGCGGCCAGCCCAGGGCAGGCAAATGTCGGGGAGATTCTAACTCAAAGACAGTGTGGCAGCCCACCGCAGACCTCTCGTGGATATTCTTAAGTTTGGGGGTAGAAATTTAAAAATAGGAGCCTAGCTTTGAAGGCACGGTACAAGGGCAGATTGGTTGTAGTCCCTGGAAATGTGGGAGGTTATAAAAGCTCAGTAACAGGAAAAAGAGGCAGAAGTCCTTTATTAGAACCGAAATGGTAAAAGGCATAGCAGAGCAAGGTGTCGGCTGGCTTGTCCTTAAGCTGCTTGAGGCCTGGACTGGGATTTCCTGAATGCTGTCTGTGGTCAGGGTTGTTGGTCAGGCTTGGTTCAGAAGCCTGGTCTAGAGTTGAGCTGAGTGGTGGGCATGAAGCTGCCAGGGGTCTAAATAGAGAACAGACATGAAGGCAGGGCACCCTGTCTTGCAGTTGGGAAATTCACAAAGTGCCCTAAGGACCTTTTGCTGGTCAGGCTGCCCCAAGACAAACCAGAAGTCTAGGCTGTGCTTTTTCTCCCTAGTGCTTAGTTTGTTTCATAAGGTTAAAGAAAAAGAAGCAGTTGCCTTCAATTTTATAAGGTCCTTGACCTTTTGTTTATGATTATTTACACTCATGAATTGTCAATGCCATCTGACCACCCAGTGGCTTCCTCCTCCTTGCAGTATGGACTTGTGGATAATACCAGCATCCTTACAATGTAAGACTTACCTCCCTTGTGCCAGAGATGGTTCTGGGAGTTGTAGATGCCATATTTAATCTTTAAAGGGCTATTTATCCCTCCTTCCTGTGGCTTGAATCAGAATACCAGCCCAGCTTCCTTCTGACAAAACCCATTCTTTTCCATGAGGCCATCCTGACTTTCGACTTAGTCATTTTTTCCCTGTTTCTCAGTTTTTTCACAGAACAATGAAGATTTTCAAAGTTCTAACTCCTGTGCTTAGAGGTTCACAAATGCTGCCTTCTCTTTGCGTCTCTTTAAAGTACCTAAAACAAAAAATCCATGTTTGTTTGCTTGTTCCGACTGTGGGACATGTAAATGTAACTCTCAATTTCCTCAATCAAAAGGCGGGGCGCACTGAATTTGGGATCTGAATAAGATGGTCATGCATGGGAATGAAGCTCCTGTATGAGCACTGATAATTGTGTCTTCTAACTTCATTGTTACATTCTGTGACCATAAACAAGGTCTACATTGGCTGCTTTTTTTTTTTTCCTTCTGCATAACTTTTGTGCTTCTGCCTCTTTTTCTTTCCTGAAAGAAAATATAATGAACATGGTACATTACTCTAAAAAGTAGGTTTCAGGGTGCAGTTGTTAGCAAATGGTGCTGAGTGGTGATGGAACAGTGATGTCTGGAAATAAACTGTTTTGGGGGAAGAAGAGAAAAGCAGATACTCTCTTCTCTGTGCCCTCTGTTTGCACTGGAGCGCACCCTGGGAGCTGCAAAGGTGGGAGGTGTTCTAGCTCTTTCCTGTGCTCACGGTGGGTGGCCAGCACTGTCAAAAACCTCATTTTATTTATCTTAGGGGAGTTGCTGTAATTGTTGCCCAGAACTGCTGGCATTTAGGGTTCACACATCACTGAACTCCTGGACTGTTGGTATTTGACGAGTAGGAGCCACGGTGTTTCTCACTTAGGAAGAGAAGTTCCGCAGCGAGTCCCCAAAATGGCCCCGCTCACGACCACAGGCAGGCCCCGTTGTTAGCGCCTTGTGTCTAGAAATCTTGTCTGGGCTTGACAGCTTAAAAGCCTTTTGGAGTTGTTCAGCAAGAGGAAATGGTTAAGAACATTGTGACAAAACTAACCCATGAAATATCCTGCAGCCAGTGAACAGTTTATAAAGAGTCTGCGGTAGCACCGAAAGTGCTGACGTTAAAATGGCTTAAGTGGAGCAAAAAATTCCCAGAATGTAACATTTTGAATGCAGAATGATCCCAATTATGTTTTAAAAATGCATCGTGAAAAGGCAAAATGAAAACACACCAAAAACGTTCCTAGTAGCTCTCTGCGGGTGGAGGAGTAGGGGTGCATCTTTCTTTGCTCTCTGTACACATATTCCTAATTTTACTAATGTTCGCTCTCTGTAACTTGAGCACGTACGTATTTTACCATTAGGAGCATACAAGCTTTTTTCCACAGTAAAATAGTAATTTCTCATATTTGGGGGACATTCACTTTTGTGAATCAGGGAAAGCCGCTTCCCTTTGTGATTCTGGTTTCTCCTGTGACTCTTACTTGGCTGAATTAACACGTTACTGTGTGTAAAATGACACCTATTTGACGCGAGTACTGAGGTGATATGGAAGACTTGACGGTTTTAATAGTACGAGGCGAATACTAATTTTAGGAGACAGTTGAATTATGAGTCATAAAATGGTGTGTTCTTTCCCAGTTAGGGTGGAGGGGTTTATCATCTGTCAATAAGAGAGAGCTGTATATGGAACACTTCATTAAGGAAAGGATTCAGGTTTCCTCAACCTCGTGAAATTAGGGCAATCCTGAGGAATTTTGCAGGGACAGAAATAACGACAAAACAGCGATAATTATGGTAATTATTGATCTTTAAGAACCATGCTCAGTGCAGTCTCATGACTTCCTCAGAACACCTCTGTGAGGTGAATGTTTGTACCCCTCACGTAAGTGGGAGAAGACTGAAGCATGGGGCTCAGGTACGCCATGTTCCGGAGTTCTTCCATGTGTATTACATATCTGGGGTTTGAATCTCTGTTGCCTGTCTCAAGTATTAGGCTCATAAAGTTTTCCGGGCATTCTAGTAAATTTGATACAAGAATGTGCATCAAACCATCTGTTTTTCTTTGCTTTGACCCAGTCTAAGAGATAGAAACAAATGGTAGACCAGTAAGAACACCTGACCAAAGGTAGTACTTCATAGTTTTTAGTGTTTTGTGTTGGACAAGATCAGAGTGGACTAAAGTAGAATTTCAGAAGTTTATTAGGTATCGAAAAGTAATACCTAATGTTTGAAATGTTCAGATGTGGAGAACATTTGTAATTCTTCAGTTTCCCATTGGATTTGCATAGAAGCAGATACTGGCCTGGGAAGCAGGCAGTAGAAGCAAATAAGCCAGGAGTCAGACTGATTCCCTTATAATTAAGGCTTCCCCATTTATGGCATCTCTGACCTTGGGGAAATTATTTAACCTCAGAAACCGGGTACATCTGTAAAATGGGATTAATAGTACCACCTTCTAGGAAGGAATAGATGAGGTCTTCTCCATAAACTGCTTGCTTGGCACAGTGCCTGAGACATTGTGGTAAATAGGGCTCCTAGAGGATACTTTTCTTTTTATTATTGAGCACTGGGAAGCATGGAGCCTGGATCCATTTCTGCTAACATTGGCCACGAGTGAGTCACTTAACCCTTCTGGATCCTAGACTCAATAGGAACAGGAACAGTGATCTTATTACCTACAAGGTGAGGATGAAACCAGATTATATATATTTTCTCAAAAAACACTAGTTTTTTGAGAAAATAGGAAGTGCAAGTGCATTTTGTGCAAGTAAAAGATGAAGGGAACAGTGGGCAGACACAAGGGAGAAAGTAATGGACTTGGGTTCAAGTTGTAACTGGACCTCTCCCAGAGGATTTCAGTTTGTGGAGAACAAATTGAGTTCTATTCAATAGTCTGTCTAAAACAAACAAACAAAAAAGAAACTTGAATCCAGAAACCCAGTGGGACTATTCACCGATTACCCTGATTTGGGGCCTCTCATCAAAAAAGGACCCGTCCCAAACTGGACTTTGCGGGAGTTCTTCTTGCGTGATTTTCCCAAGTGAAGGCTGTTTAAGGAACTCCCAGCAGACCTGGCTGAGGTTTACCTTTTCTTGCGGGAGCCCATTTCTTCAGCCAGGCAAGCTGTGGGAACGTCAAGTGGAGGTCTGTGTGAGATCAACCCTCCCCTCGGGCCAAGGGCTTCTGCAAATTATCTGTATGCTAATAATCAGGAGTGCTCTGCAGAATTTTCCTTTGGCAAACTCACATCAGAATTCCTGGCTCTTCTCACATGCCCTCTGCAGGGTCCTGATTGGGAATACTGCCTGGCCATGGGTCCTGTAGCAAACAAACATTTAGGAGTCAGGACAAAGAGAAATTATATTCTAGTCCTGCTGCTGTATTTATTGAAATGGGGTCATGATTCCGTGTTTCCTAACAACAACGGCACGCTACAGCACGGGTGGAGGAAAACCCGTCACTTCTTTGGAATCAGAAGCCGATTTGTAGTTGGGGGTTACGAGTCTGTTCAGTGACTTTTTCAGGCCACCATTCACCCTGGATTCCAACAGGAATCACGTTGTCTGCACAGAACAGCGCCAGCCCCTATGCTAATCAAGTTTAATCTACCAGCCAGGACTGCTTTCCCACAATGCGCATTTGGAGGCATTGCCTATTAAAATATCGGGTCTTTAGCACTGCCTTGAAAGTGAATCTGAAGGCTTGATAGGGACTGCCGTCTTTTTATTATTATCATTATTATTGTTGTGATCTTAAAGAGCAATTGATATGGGAGTGAGAAGGGGATTGGCTCCAGCATGCCCCCTTGGCCAGCCCTCCCTAAAAGATGATTTAAAAACAGGCACTGAGCCAGAGAATTTTCAAGGCTAACTTTCTCACGTGGAAGAGAAAAATTATTGCAATGCCCTTTAGCTAAGTACACTCACTTCAGCCTTTATGGATGGCAGTGGTCACGTGCTCACCTCTTTGCGAGGAAGAGAGCTTGAAACAATCACACAGCAGAACCTCAGGAGACTGGGGGCGGGCTGATATCTGATAGTAGGGCACAAGGGAGTACCTGGAAGGGTTTTTTTGTTGTTGTTACTTTTTTTAAAGGAGAAGGCCGTTTGAGAAATTATTTTCCTGCCAATAAACTAAAGCATATCTAACCTCCTTTTCATCTTATCCATCATTGCTCTAGCAGAAAGAGATAGCTGACATGCCTGAGTCTTAGCAGACCTGTAGGCCCTCTGCCTAAGGCACAGGTCAGATAACAGGCCCTCTGAGGTTCAGCATTCAAATGGGTGGAACGCAGCAGGGAAAGGAGCAAACAGAATTATGCAAATGCAAACATGGTGGAGGAAGACTTTCTAGTAAAACTTTTAGCAAATATTGACTCAGAACTGAGAATTATCTGAAATTTCGTCCTATCCAAAGTGTCCAGGGGAGTCCCTGATTTGAAATTAAACACGGTCATTTTATATGTGAACTATCATGAAATCAATAAGCAAATGTCGAAATGACATAGAACGAGGCACTTAAAGAAATCTGGCCAGAGTAAGAACAGAATGTAATTGATTTGTGTCTTATTTTCATGGGTGTGCAAAAGACAGAATGAGAGAGAGAGAGAAAGGGGTTGGGGGGAGGGTGGGAGAGAGAGAGTCTGCACTCAATGAAAGCTGACTGTTAAAGTACAGTGTATATGTTTGGCTCCTGTAAAATGTGGTCTTGGATCCTTGTCTCCAGTGGGTACTTGAACTGGTGTGAGTAGTCATAACTGTGGTCATGATGATTGGGTCTCTGGATTTTGTGAAAATTGGTATCTGAATAATGCATTCCTACGTGATTTGAGCAGTCCTGCCGTGGAGAGGTATAGGCTTTAACATCTTTAGGAAAATTCAGGTCACCTTATAAATTCAGTGTCTACCTGGGAATTGCCTTGTAAATTTGGCACTCTGACTTAGCCTCCTCACCTTCATACCTCCTGTTTAAAAAGCAAAACCAAACCAAACACTGTTCCTTTTATGTCGAATGACATTACTGTAGCTGTCTGCTTGGTGAACTCCTACTACCGTTTCAAGACCCAGATCAAATATACCCGCTTTCTGAAGACTTCACTGTCCTCAAATAGAACTAATTCCTTTCTTTGGTATTTCTTACGGAAGAATTTCAATAATGATGGCTAACATTTATTGAGCACTTAATATGTGCCAGTGCCTTTATAAGCAATAGTTATTTAATTGACTTTGTGAGGCAACAACTACTATCATTCCCAGTTTACAGATGAGATATAATGAAGGCTTAGTGGAGTTTAGTGATGTGTCCATGGTCTCAAAGCTAGGCATGGGAAGAGCCATGGTCTAAACTTAGGTCTTCTTGATGCTTTAAGTGCCTTAAATGACCCCTGAAGGGACCTCTTAATCACTGTGTTCTGTCTTATTCTCCCTGCTCCTATACCTACATATGTATACAAAATTCAGGGCCACATTGATTACATCTTGGTATGTACGCCCTCCTAAGCAAAAATGTGAGTGAGCTTCAAGATGATAAAAATGGCATCTTGGTAACCCCTGTTAAAGAATAATTCTTCAAAATCCTGACTCATATGGATATAAAATGGACACGTTAAAATTTTTATTTAACTCACTAATAAATGAGGGAACCAAGAAGCTTGCTATAATAGGCTCACAGGAGAACCACAAATTTATCTGGACCAAAAGAATGTTGAGATGAATTTACAAATGGATTCCAAATTAGCGGGCGAGTCCGCTGAACCTCCACTGGACAGAAGTTATTTGCAACTATAGATAAGAATTATTTGCATTGCTTTCACTTATCTACAAGTTACCAAGTTGTAAAAGAGCCCAAAGGATAAGGCATTTATCCCTATGGGATCAGATAATGCCCAGAGACTTCAGCATTCCATTAAAAGGGTGCTCATTCCATAGTCACCTCTGAGAAACAGTATTGCATCGCGAAGGGCAGAAGCACATGATTTAGACAGGTTCCAGATCAAGAGTCCCAAGCTGAATGTGGGATCTTAATTAAAATTTGGAGCATACAAAAAAGCACATGCATGTGTACATGCGCATGCACATGCACACACATTGTGCAGAGATCTTGAGAGGATTAAATGTAATAATAGAGAAAATAATACAGGAATATAGGAAAACCCTCTGGCATATTATAGATACTGCTAAATACTAACTATTTTTATTAGTTCTGTAATGTCTAACATACAGTTATTGCTTGATAAACGTTTTTTGGGTGACGAAATCAGGAGGGGGTAAACTTGTTTCTGGAAAGTTCTAAATAGTAAATATTTTAGACACTGCAAGCCATGTGGCATCTGTACAATTATGCCTCTACTCTTAAAGGTTGAAAGTGGCCATAGATCATGTTTAAGTGAATGAATGTCACTGCACTAGAGTAAAACTTTCTTTATAGAAACATGCATTGGGCTGTATTTTTTTGTATGGGCTATAGCTTGCTAACCTGTGAAATAAATGAATCAAGTGGTTCATTCAAAAGCTTGGGGTGAAGGACTAATTTCTAGTCATGCCTGTTGGTGGACCTTCTCAGGGTCAGTTTGGCCAATGCTAATTAGAAGTAGTAACATGAGGGCACCTGAGTGGCTCAGTGGGTTGGGCCTCTGCCTTGGGCTCAGGTCATGATCTCAGGGTCCTGGGATCAAGTCCCACATTGGTCTCTCTGCTCAGCGGGGAGCCTGCTTCCCCCACTTCCCCGCCTGCCTCTCTGCCTACTTGTGATCTCTCTCTGTCAAATAAATAAATAAAATCTTAAAGAAAAAAAAAAAGAAGTAGTAACATGATAGACTGTATTTCCCTTTGTTATTGTTCAGAGTAAATTGACTGCTGGAATTACAGTCAGACTTAGATCTGATTCTGTTTTCAACCAGATGCTAGTTGTGAGATCACGGGCAGGTCACCCATCAGGTCTGTACCTTGGATATACCAACCTTGAGATAATCATGTAAACTATGACATAACTCCACCAAGATCATGAGTATTCGTTTCCAGAGAGGAAGAAGGTTCTCCATGGCTGCGTCTGTTGTGTGGGAACTATGTAATTTTTTATGGTTGAATAATGGACTGGCTATTTCAGCAAGGGATAAAGATGAAAGATAAAATAGTTCTCTTTATTGTTATGAAACAGGCGCCAGAATATCATATATTGAGTCTGAAAATGATTGTATTGGATTAACTTTGAAAGGTTGTTAAAACGTTGGGTTCATGTTAAGTGGTCTTCACAAATAAGCATTTGTTTTGAAATGTACTAACAAGATGTCCCAGCTGTAGCAAAAATGGTGTTTTTGCCTTAGGCATGACTTATTTTTTTGAAAGTAAGTCTATCAACCCAACCCAAAGTTGGAAAAAAAAAAATCACAAATCATTAAAATCCAATGGAAATGGCCACACACTTTAAGGGAAGCCTATTAGCCATGCAAATATGAAGCTAAGTGAACTTCTGATAAGCGCGATTAACTAAACAGTGAATTCCATTAACAACTACTTGTGAGACTTAAAGCCTTGAAAACCTGTCTTTGATGAGTTGGAATGGTAGAGAAAAGCAGTAGACTTTGTTCCTGTTAGCAGTTTTAATAATAAAAAAAAAAAATCTTGTTTACTCAGACCCAACACCTCCTTATGAATGTCACTTCCAACCTTAAAAAAAAAACAAAAAAAACTAAATGATTGTGTTTTTCATGTCCCCTTAAGGTTCTTTATGCTGAACTGAGCCAGATGAAGACTTTTTCAGATGGACCAGTATTTACAAATGACCCACATTTTGTTTTTGAAGTTGTAATTATAATGATTGATGTAAAAACAGAAGAAAACAAAACGGTGTGCTCCGTTCTAGGACAGTCTGCTCTTACATCTGGGTGTGTTGTGTCCTGTAAGAGAACGTTGTGTAGCTGCAGGAGAGCAGAGTAGATGCTGAGCAGCCCACCTGGGGCAGAGCCACTCCCTAGCCCTGCGCCTTTGCTGAGCCTCTGTTAGCTTATTTGCAAAATGGGAGAAAAAAGGTGGGGGTTGGGGTGTGGCGGAGGGGGTGGGGGAGGGGGAGGGATTGTTAGGTTAGAAGGTTGTTAGGTTTCATCTAATCCTTACTTGCCGAGGGATTAGATGAAAACTATCAGGTGAAGGGCATCACGTGGTGCCGGGCTTCTAAATGAAGACTGTCGCCATCGCTGTCATTATTACAGTTGTTATTTTCAACCTGAAAAGTTTATGTCTTCGTATCCAGTTGTCTTAGTCAGTTTGGGTCACTACAGCAAATACCATAGATTGAGGGGTTTAAACAACAGACATTTATTTCTCACAGTTTCGGAGGCTGGGATTCCCACTGTCAGGGTGCCCCCCAGTTTGATTCCTGGGGAAAGCCCTTCCCTGGCTTGTGGATGGCCACTTTCTTGCCCTGTCCTCACATGGCCACCAGAGCCATCATCTTTCTCCATCACTTTTGATGAGGCTGCTAGTCCCATTCATGACCTAATTACCTCCACGTGCTCCGTCTCCTCATACTGTCACCTGAGGGATTAGGGATTCAAACATATGATTTTTCGGGGAGGACACAAGTTCAGTCCACGCACGCACTCCATGATCAAAGTGTGGACAGGATAAAACCACGGAAGACTTAATAGCGTAGGATGTTGTAGTTCATTTGTGGCTACTTCTCTCATTGCGGTCTACTCATGAGGGCTCCTGGTTTAATATCCTCATCAGCTTTCTAGGACTACTGTTCCATACCCTCTCCTTTCTGTCTTTCCATCTTTCCATTCCCCACCTCCCCTCACATCCTGCATGGATCCTTAGTTTTCCTAAAAGTCTGCTTTCTGTGGCCCCCTGCATCTCTCAGTGGGGGAGGGAGGAGGCTGTTTTCCATGGCCTTCAGTTCAGGCCCCACCATCTGGCTGTCTGTGGCCTGGCTCCCCCCGCCCACAGCCTCTCAGACCTTCCACTGCTCACTGTCTTATGACTGCTCCAACCACACCTCCGTACTCCGAGGCTCCCTACACATCTTAAGTGCTTCCACATTGCTCCTTTTATTGCCTGGACAGCCCTTCTTTTCTGCCTAACTTTCCCAATCCTATGCTTATTGAAATCCCAATTCAAATTCCAGCTTCAGGCTGGAATTCTTGCTTCTTTCGGAGCCTGAGATCCTTTGTCCCAGGCATTGGAAATGGACATACTACCTTGTCCTTTGCCCGCTGTAATGTCCCCTATCCTTCGTCTGAGCCTGCAAGCAGTGCCAGGCATTTTCTTCCTTTCCGCACAGCGCCTCGCAGAGCCTCGATTATAACACTTTGCGCACTGTTCTGAAAGTTACCTGTTTAAATGCTGGGGAAATGACCAAAATTGCAGAAACCAGACACGTTGGTAAGCATTTGGTGAATAAATGAGTTGACGGATCAACTGCAGAATCCTTGAAGGAACCATCCTTGCTGCTTCTTTGCCCTTCTAGAACCTCTCATGGTACCTGGCACAGAAGTAGGTGCCTAAGGAGTGGTTGTTGACTGAATGTTTGACCCACGGTGTGGAGTAACAGGGACTCAGTACGATGTCACGTGCCCCCTTTTTCTCAGATGCCAGACCGCTATGCAGAATTGTAAGCCGATTAACTTGGTTGTTAGGTTAGAAGAGAGGGAAACATTTAACTCTGGATATGGTACATTTCCAGGGAGATATTTATGACCCAACAATGTGCCAGCTGGGAGGCTTCAGTGGCTCATGTAGTCGCTAGCCTGACGGGCACTAAAACACCTGAATGGCATTGGTTGGAAGACCATGAATTCCTATCAGATTCAGGGCTCAAAGAATTCAATTGTGACCACTTAATATTCATTGAATGTCGGCACTGTACTTCTGTACTAGGAAAAAATAGACGAGACATACTTTGTGCAGTGGGCTTTGTTAGCTATAATTAGTCGGTGATAGAACAGTGTTGATACAGCAGTCCCGCCGTTAAAGAAAAGCAGTGCCCTTGGTACAAATGTGAATATATTTATACATCTGGTTCTGTTATGCTTACTTACTGTGTTTTCAGCACCGTTACTGTTCCCGGGGCATGATGGCTAAACTAGGAGAATTTTGCCAGCTCATAGTTCGAGAAAAATGAGAACAGTTCCACTTCTGACGCAACTTAGTTAAATCACATGCCCTTTCATTTTTGTTTTGTTGTGGTAACTGGAATTCTGGCTTTGGTCTCTTTTACACTAGATACCCCTGGAAGCTTTTTCTGCAGCTCTGCATTGCAATTTCACTTCTTTTTCCATATAAAGCCTCCCTAATTCGGATTATGTTTGGATGGATCTGGACTGCGTTTATCTTTGCATTGTCTGGGAAAGCAGAGAGTGAGATTGCAAAGAGAAAGGACATGTTTTAAGCTACTTAAGAGACTGAATTATTTCTGAAGCCTTAAACAAATAGTCATGTAGAAACAATGCAGCTAGTCATGTGGGGTCATTGGGTCTTGCCCCTCTTTTCACACTTAAGGAAGAGGCTGGAAGAGAGGTGACTTGCCCAGGGTCACCTTGCTAAGTGATGACCAATGGGTAAAAGTGCAGGAGCTCCTGGACTCCACAAACAGGGCTTTTTAAACAAAAAAAAAAAAAAACAAAAGAAGAACACAATGAACTCATCTGTCAAGTAATTTTTTTTTTTTTTTTTAAGATTTCATTTATTTATTTGAGAGAGAGAACAGGAGTGAGAGCACGAGCTGGGGGAGAGGCAGACTCCCAGCTGAGCAGGGAGCCTGATGCGGGACTCCATCCCAGGACCCTGAGATTGTGACCTGAGCTGAAGGCAGACACTAAACCAACTGACTGAGCCATCCAGGTGCCCCTAAAGTAGTCTTTTTAAAGAGACATGTATTTGGAAATATTTACAGTCAGTTTGCACGTGTGACTTGACGTATCTGAGAATGAGGAACACTTTTAATTTCTACCAGTGTTCTAAAAATCAAACTTTTAAATTGCTCACTTCCCCCAACGTACTGCAATATGCAGACTTTTTTGAGGTTTTAAGAGATTCCTTTTGACGAGGAAGCTTACATGAGAATTGAGGGGTCAGTATAGCCAGCATAATAATTTGAATGTTTTGAGAGTGAACTACAAATATTTTTAAGCTGACTCAGTAGATCTTTTTTTTTTTTTAAGATTTTATTTATTTATTTGACAGACAGAAATCACAAGTAGGCAGAGAGAGAGAAAGGGAAGCAGGCTCCCCGCCGAGCAGAGAGCCCGATGTGGGGCTCGATCCCAGGACCCCGGGATCATGACTTGAGCCAAAGGCGGAAGCTTTAACCCACTGAGCCACCCAGGCTCCCCACGACGACTCGGTAGATCTTAGTGGCTACCAGAGTTTAGGTGATTTGCTAGCATTTTATAATTTTTATCTTTTTTATTCTCCAAGTGTCAGCATCTTTTTTAGTTTTCAGAATTAAGTGGGTGGAAAGAGAAACTGCAAGTTAGGAAATCTGAATTGTAGTTCTTTAGAGTGGAGAAACCTGTAATTGTAGTAGTTATCTGTTTATTTTAATGTGTAGTTAAAATGTATCTCAGTCTTGAATTCAGAAATGATATTGTTTAGGAAAAAACTTAAAAAAAAAAAACATAAAAGTGTAGGGCACTTAACAGAAACTAAGTAGCAGTATATATGATGAGTAAGGAAGACAGTCCAAGAAGTGGAACAGAGGATGAGACAATCTCTAAAGTTTCTTCCAATATAAAATTCTGTGATTTTACTAATTACACCTGGTGTTTGGATTTCATTGTTTTGCTGGCGGGCTTTGCATATCTTTAGCAAACAATATATCTAGGGTGAATATAATTTTGGCTTTCATGCCACCTAAGTTTTCTGGGTAAAAAAATGAAAGCTTCAGTGTCACATTGGAAAACTTTTTAGAGATAAGGTCAGCAGAATGCCACGAACAGCATCAGGATTTGCTAGTGGGATGAGGGTGGTAAATGACGTTTGATTCCCATTAGAATGCTTTGTAAGGGTAATATTCCATTCTCACACTGAATTATAGGCTAATTGTGTACATAAGTCTTTCCCTGCACACATGGTCTAAAGAAGAAATCCATGTCGTGACAAATGACACAATAACAGCTTTTATGAAGATCTGTCCATGGGGCTTGCAACACTATACAAATTTGTTATTGGGAAAAATAACAGATATTGTCAAAAGAATATTCCATAGTGGAAGCAGTAATATTATCATATTTTTTATGGGCACAACACTCTTAATGTGTCAAGACTGAATAAATGAGAATGGTTTATTTGTTTGAATAGGCAGTAAAATATATCAACACTGGACAGTCAAGCTTCAAGAACAAGATTTGAGGCTTGGCACAAAACTTGGAGACTGAATTAGAAAACGTTTTGATGATAGCTCCTCTCGGAGAGACACCAGTGTGCCCAGCACTGCCATCGCTCCACCACCCCTAACAGCGTTTGTCTTCGATACGCAGCTCACTGGCCCATGAATTCACAGGTCCACAAATTCTGACACTGTCCCGGGAGGTGTTCAGACCAGCTGGATCGTGTGGAGGAAAAGAGACCCGTAGGGCTCTGTGGGCAGTGGAAATCTAAACACACAAGGAGAGCTGAAGAAACCAGGGCTCCTTGATTAGGGTGGAGAAGATATGAGGGGGTTATGGTACTTGTCCTCAAATATTTGAAGAACCGCCAAAGGGGAAAGGGGACTGGATACCTATTCTCTGGTATTTCACATGCAGAATATTGGGATGAAAGAAGAAAATAAGAAGAAAATATCAATGTAGTTATTGACCGTGGGGTATGTGTTCCGACTGTGCTGGGTGTTGGGTTTGTAACCTCCTTTAACTCTCAGAAAGTCCCGGTGTGGGGTGCCTGGGTGGCTCAGTGGGTTAAGCCGCTGCCTTCGGCTCAGGTCATGATCTCAGGGTCCTGGGATCGAGTCCCGTATCAGGCTCTCTGCTCAGCAGGGAGCCTGCTTCTCTCTCTCTCTCTCTCTGCCTGCCTCTCCATCTGCTTGTGATATCTCTCTGTCAAATAAATAAATAAATAAATCTAAAAAAAAAAAAAAAAAGAAAGTCCCGGTGTGGTCACCGTTACCTCCTTGTAGAGGAAGAGATGGAGGTCAGAGAAACTAAAAGGTACAACTTCTACTAAGAGTAGCAAAAATATTACCACTTAGTAAAAAAACAAAAACCACTTACTGAGTGTCTGCTCTGTGTCAGACTGTTCTAAATGCTTTGAGTACATGATACCTTTTTATCCTCACAGTAATCCTTTGGGAGAGGTACTATTTTTATATCCATTTTATTGGTGAGGAAACCAAGACACAGGAGTTAAGTCCCTTGCTTGGTGTCACACTGTTAATAAATCTGGAGTGAGAGTCAAAGCAGATAGTCAAGCCTGCTTCACTCTTCGGTCTTTCTGTGTCTTTGCTTTCTGAGAATGTGCCATGTGCCAGACCCAGTATTTGACAATTTGTATCCTCATAGCAACATAGAAGATTAGGCATTACTATTCCCATTTTACAGATGAGGGAAAAAAAAGTGAAGCCCCAAAGAATGAAATGACTTGCCAGAAGCAAATACCTTAGCCAACATTGTTCATTTTCAGGCTCTGGGCCAATCTCTTTGGACCATGCTCAGCTTTCTCTGTGCCTGTAGAGATGTAGACTGAATCAGAAACCTTTTAGCAAGTAGAATTGTTGAGAAAACCAGAATGCGGGGCCCCAGAGAAGAGAAGGGAGCTCAGGAGCTCTCCTTCCCTGGAAACCTTGGGAAGAAAACTTGTGTCAGTTAGGCAGAGATGGGGTAAAAGAGATTCAAGCTTCGTGTAAAACATTGAACCCAGGCACCCAGGGGCACCCGGGTGGCTAAGGCGTCTGCCTTCGGCTCACGTCTGATCCCAGGGTCCTGGGATGAAGCCCTGCATCAGGCTCCCTGCTCAGCGGGAGGCCTGCTTCTCCATCTCCCACTTCCCCTGCTTGTGTTCCCTCTCTCGCTGTGTCTCTCTGTGTCAAATTAATAAATAAAAAAGCAAAACAAAACAAAACGAAAAACATTGAACCCAATGCCCGCTAAGGTTTTGTCCGGTGCTGGGATTTTATGATGCTGTGTTTTCTTCTCATCTTCCCATGTCATCTTGTTTTCCCCTGGGTGTACTCAAATGTACGTACAAATCTCACTGTGATATTTGAATCTGGCTCTGGGGGTTAGATTGCCTTGGTAAGATACTCACTTGCTAGGATACTTGACATGATGCCTTAGGGGAAATGGTCAATCATTTGAGAAGTCAGCAGCATAAACAGTAAGCAGTGAAGTTAACTAAGACGGAAAATGTAGTCTGTGGGTCTTCGCACAATGTGAACAGGTGGATCTATTGGTAGTCGGGGTCTCCCTTAGACGTGCTGTTACGGTGAAAATACTTGACTGCCTTGACTTTTATTTCCAAAGCATTTACCTAATGCCCAATTTGGAAATAGTAGTTTTCCGAGGGTTGTCTCAACTTTAATTATATCTGTTGCAACTTGCCTACTCTGCTGGATTGCTGGATGTCTTATTTTCAACTCTGAATGTCTTTGGGTGGACGTGTCTTCCTTCTTGTGACCCCGGGGTGATATTTGTCATGTTATCCTGCAGCGTGCCTCTGGCATGCTGTGCTGTTTTGTGTCCTGAAGCCCTCTCTTGCCTTGTTTTGAGTTCTGGGGGTAACAAAGGACATTCCTGTCTCTGGGTCAGAGGATATACATGACTTATGCATTTGCCTATTTATACCTCCCCCTTTCCTTCCCCAAGTCTCTACCTCGAATCAATCCTCCATATCACTCTTAAATATCCACCTGATTCTCTCTGGTGACATCAAGTTGGTGATCTTGGTGGGTGAGCCTTCTCGGTCAGTCTTCCTGTATACTTTTTTTTTTTTTTTTAAGATTTTTATTTATTTATTTGACAGAGATCACAAGTAGGCAGAGAGGCAGTCAGAGAGAGGGAGAAAAGGAAGCAGGCAGAGAGCCCCATGCGGGACTCTATCCCAGGCCCCTGGGATCATGACCTGAAAGGCAGAGTCTTTAACCCACTGGGCCATCCAGGCCCCCCTCTTCCTGCATACTTTTGACTCATTTTATTTCAACTCAAAGCTAAGCAGATGCATTTTCTCCCTTTTCCCTTTCCCCTCTATTTTTCTATTCTGTGGCCTTTCTTTCACTGTTAATTCTGTTGGACATTTAAATGTTTCTCTGGAGGACATGGGAAGGTGGGGCGGAAAGTAGAAGCCACTTAAAATTGGTGTTCTTGTCAGTAGCCTCAGAAAGTTATTGCCCAGTGTAGAACTAAGATGGGAACCAGACAGATGATGTACCAGAGGATGATCTGCTTCTCTAAATTGAGGAGAAGTCACAGAATAGGGGCCTGTTCACAGTGAAGGGTTTATATCTGTGCTACTTTCTCATAAATTCAAAATGATAACTATAATGCATGTCCCTCTGATAAGTGATGGATGTGTAAAGGATTTCGATATAGTAGTTGTGCCTGGAGGTCAGCTAAGTTACAGAAAAGAGGAAATAGAGACTGTGTCTGTATATTCCCATTAGGTTCGGAACTGGAAAATAAAGATGTACTTATGTCTGTATGTATATGCGTATATGAGTATTTGAATTATTCATGTATTTAGAAGTCCAGTGGTTGATATTTATTTAATTTTCATTCAAATGTTGGTGGATTAAGCATCAGTGTGCACGGTCCGATTCCAGGGAGCATCTTAACTTTTGACAGGAAAACAGAATATTACGATCACTTTCACTTTTCCCTTCCAGTCTGCTGCAGAGAACAGTCATTCATTCTCTCGGGAACTGCTTTTAGAAGACAGGAGATATTGACGAGACTGGAACCACTAGGACTGAGTGTCCTAGAGTTTCAGTAATGGAAGGGAAGACACCAGACACTTCCATGTATATGGAAGAGTCAACATTGGTTAGAATCGGAAGGGTTTCCAGGTTACTCATGAGATCTCAGTGGATTAGTGAATATTCTCCATGATAATAGCGTTATTAATTTCTAGCCTTTACAGGAACAATTCATTGATTTTTGCAAACTTAAACTTTTTGGGTTTCCAATTAGACCCACTGCGTTAACCAGTTCATGGTGCCTCCCCCGCTCCTCCCTCTTTCCTCTTCTTTCCTCTTACTTCCCCTCCTTCTCCTGTGACAAAGAGAAAATTACATTAAAAGATTAACCGTTAAAGACATTCAGGACTATCCAGGTTGTCTCTCGAGGTCTTTATTCTCACTGAAATTGCCATTGTTAAAACAGATGGTTTCTTTTAGAAAACTGGGAAAAAGAAAGAAAAATTAAACAAAGCCTGTGGAGGTGACACATGTAGGGAATCTCGTGGTGAGCTTTCAGGGTATTCTCTGCTGCATGTTAACGAGGAAGGGTGGGGCTGTGACATGAAATATTGTTCCTTATTTAATGTTTCACACTCTGATCTCCGCATTGCATATTTGCCTCTCTTGTGACCTTCTCTTTGCCTTTATAACTGCTGCTTTTCACCCATAATCCAAAATAAGTGTACATTCCTACAGAGAAATTAAAGGAGGCTGTCAGTGTAGAGTTAATATAGTTAAAGCACCCTTAACTCTGCTACAAACCCCTTAAATAATTAAAACTGTATGCTTGAAGAGTCAGATTTGCATTTCTTTACCAAGTTTATTTAGCACACTTTGTTACACTCAATTAAATGAGACTGTTCTGTTTCATTTTCTTTGCTTCGGGTTGATCATTTTGCCTTTTGATTCTTATGCCCTAGTGTAATTTCACAGTGCTTAGGTCTCTAAAACTATACATATATTAATGCATATGTAGATCTATACACACCCATTAAAAGGCTTACTGTTTGTACTGAATCGAATCTTTGCCCAAGGCATCTGAGCGTTGCAAGTCGTCTGAGGTGTACCTGGGACTACAGATAATTCATGGTGGTAAAGAAGGAGCTTGACAATGTTCTTTTAACATTCAGTGTTTCTCTTTTAAGTCCTGTTATTTTGACGTCCCCTTCTCTCCCCACTGCTTGATTTGCGAATGTCTCAGCAAAGACAAGAAGATACAGGTGTTGAATGGTTGCGGAAAGGAAATTCAATATAAGTTCTATCTATATCTCTCCACCTCTCAGTTGGCAAAGCATGTGCAGAGTGTTCTCTGTAAATTAGTTCACTGCTTAAGTTATGCATGTTTAAGAAGGAATAAATGTAGTTATCCATTTCTTAATGAGTAGTGGGATCAATTGGAACACGATGAGAGAAAATAGCATAATTTTGCTTCCCCAGTTGGGGTTCAATATCCCTAAACTTCACCATTAATCACTCTATCCGTTTCCTAGGTTATTTCTGATTTTACATGTAAGCTATTCTTTCCTTTTCATTCTCCTCCCAGGTAAGTAAGCCTTTTTGAATTTGGTCCGTGGGGTTGGAGATGGGGGATGCTTTCTCCTGTGAACCCCAAAGTCTCCCTTGTTGCAACGGCCGCCTCTGCCTTTGCATCAGTTTATCTGGGTGCATTCAACGGATAACCGTCAATATGTATGTGCAATGACAATGACAAGGGTTCTAATATATTTAACTGTTATGGGATCTGTTATGTCTACTTTAGGGTCGACCCCATCCCATATGACACTCCAAAACCAGCGGGCCACACGCGGTTTGTCTGCATCTCAGACACGCACTCCAGAACAGATGGTATCCAGATGCCTTATGGGGACATCCTTCTCCACACAGGCGATTTCACCGAGCTGGGACTGCCCTCAGAGGTTAAGAAGTTTAATGACTGGTTAGGTAAGGAATGATTGCGTTCTGGCGCCCCCAATTAACCTTTCCCGTCCGAGTGTCACTCACTGCGTCCTAATTGAATTAGAGCACTTGGAAGCCAGCTCAGCCATTTCTCGTATGATATGCGGTGGTGTCTAGCTTTAATCCAATTCTGTTAATTAAAGATGAATTTTTAGATATTTAATTTTACTGTGCATCCTTTCAGTGCCTGGCCTCAGCGGCTCTGGGGCAAAGGGACGGAAAGCTTTGAAACCCATTTCATCTCACTCATGCTGCTTTAATGAGGGCATTCATTGGCACACAGGAGACCTAGAATCATATTTTTAATTCATTGGCTCTGCAGTCTTTCCCAGATATTATGAGCAAAGATGTACAAATGACCTACTAGGAAGAGAACATTTCTAAGAAGTGGAGGAGGCTGTGAAAGTCTTTCTCTGAAGGGAGGGTCCTAGCACAGTGCTGCTTTTGTGGGCAGCTTTCCTAAGTGAACCAAAGGGGCCCCTAAAACTCCTGACATGATAAGTTGTCTTGCTGTAAAGCTCCCCAAACTTGGAATGTGAAACTACCCCAGATACACCAAGAAAAGGATAATGACAACTTTGTGGTTACTGTAGAGGCACTCGTAGGTCAAGGGTTATGGAAAAATGTGTGCAACTGGGTCAGACAGTTGCCAAATATTAGCATTACAAGGCAATCATGGGGTTATTCGTAGCTAGATTAGAGACACACCTTTTTTTTTTCCCCCTCCCCACCCGACATGTTTTAAAAGAATCCTCTTAGGTGAGGACAAGAAGGCAAGGGTTCTGAGATTTTAGAATCTCTAAAGACACTAAAGAGTTATATAGTAAAGAGCAGAAATCATGCTGAAAGAATAATGTCATGAATAATATGTCAGTCAATAAAAATTACTCAGGAGATTTAGGCAGAAAGTTTAAAATTCATTTTGCATCAGACTAAAGCAGGGGCTGAGAAATTTTTGAATAATTGATGAAATGATAAAATGTCTGTGTGAATGGAAAAATAGCATTCATTAATAACAGTTAAAATGTTTTTTAAAGCTAAGCCCAACTACTAACATAACAATTTTCAGTTTTCCCCTGACCTTGCCCATCTAGCCACATTTTATGTAGTTGGCATCTGAGGATGTATCTGGTCTTTTACTTCTGGCTATTTTCATTGAATATTATTGACATGATTTTCAACGACTTTGCATAATTTTCATGTTCGTCCTTTTAAATCGTAACATGACATTAATATTGTTCTGTGCTTTTATTTAATGAGGGAATTCCTCTAAAAATGAATATTGATATTGATAATTTCTCCTCTGATACCTAGCACTGAAATTTGCATTTTCATTTGTATATGTCTTCTTGCTTCTATTGACTTATTTCTTAGGGTAAAATATTGTATAAATTAAGTTACTAAGTAAAAGGATATGAAATTCTTTATGGTTTTTGCTGTGTGTCGGCATCTTGCTTTCCAAGGGGATTGTAGCCATGTAGTTTACTAAACAATGAATGGGTACACCAATGTAAGCATGATCGCAACAGCATTGGATATTGGAGCTTTATATTTTGTGCTGTTTTAGTAGTTACTCAGTCATCTCGTTTTAAACAGCAGGATACCTTAAATAACATTCAGCATAATCTCATTTCTATAGATAACTCAGAGATACAGAGAAGTTAAATGACTCTCTGAATCTGCTTGTGGCAGAGTTGGGTCTATAAGCCAGATCTTTTCACTTCTCTTTTGCCTTTGTAAAATTGGCTTTCAAGTACTATTCTCTCTTAATTTTAGCAACTTTTATTTATGAACTGTTAGCAGGCTGAATAACTTGAGGTTGAATCATGACAGTCCTAAACTGTTCTGTGAAACTGAATCTCAATGCAGAAATGATCTAGCTGCCTTGACAATGTTGATTCGTAAAGAAAGGGACTAGCACTGTGGGAAGTGTTTATAGAAGTACAAGACAGGATAGACCTGGTTATAATCTTGTTTAGCCACTGACCTTGGGCAACTGAGTTAACCTCTCTTTTCCCCTTGGTTTCCCTCTGCAGAACTAAGGATTAATACTACCTGTCTTTCTGGATTGTTGTGCAGATTAATCAGTAAATGATTGCTGCTAGTAAGTTTTTGTGGGCCATTAATAACTGAATGGGGAATGTGGTGAATGGACCATCAACAGATATTTAAAGGGTAAAAACAAGAAGAGGTCAGAAGAGTTATTTAGTAGATTAGAAGTCAACACTGGGAGATTTTATAAGGGAAAGTACTCTGTAAATGGAAATGTGCCGTAACTAAGGAAATAAAATGATAAGGAAATAAAATGCTAAGGTCCAGTTGCACGGTCAGTTTTTTCTCTTCTCATTTCCCCTCTGATCTTGTGTGGCAGAAGTAAGAGGCCTCAGCACAGGGTGTAGAACACGAGGCCAAAAGGAGCCCATGGGATAAGGATAAAGTTGGGATCCCATAGGGAAGGACCAGAATAGCTCAGTTACCCTGGCAACCTTATGGTGCTTTCAGAGTGAGAGAGGGTGTGAGATTACGCTCTGCCACTTGGCTCAACGGAAGCCTCGCACCTGAAGAAAGTGCTTCTAGCAACCGTTGCCAGATGACCTAGCAGAATGGAGTCAGGGGTCAGATCGGTCTGGGGCTTTTGTCTTAACAGGGCACCCAACTCTCACTGACATGGGTCGTTACAGATTTTGGAAGACACCTCAAGTTCAAAGAACCTCTTATTGATTTCCATCTTTCTGCTTTAGACTATCCCGATCATTGGAAACAATCTGACCATCCCCCCAGCTCCTTTCTTCTCCAGCAGGCTCCAACTGATGTGGATAAAGACAACAGAGCCAGAGGCAAAAATAAATAAATAAATAAATAAATCCCTAAACCAGAAACTAGAAGGGACTGGTACCACGGATTTAAAGAGGGATTTAGACTGTAAGAGGGAGGACCAAAGGGTATTCGGAGTAGAAGCAGACAACAAGCCCCCCTTACTGGACTCAATCCTAGGACTTTTAGAAGCTTCAGAGGTCCCACCTCCTAATTTGAGAGAAGGGTACACTGAGGTTGGAGATGAAATGAATTGCTCAGAGTCATTCAGAAAACAGATGGCCACATGGGGACTAGAACTTGAACAGGGAGGGGTGTTGAATGAACCTGTATTATCTGTAGGTGGTAGAGTCCAGATACCGTACCTGTTCCCCACCCCCCCAATTACATGTATCATTCATGCTGTCCTCACATGAACTGATGAAGTTGTTCTTGTTACTAATGAGTAAGCTATTATTAGCTTCTTCAGTACTTATGAGGACACTGAGCCTTGGTGAAGTTCACTTGTTTATGATCCTAACAACTAGGAGGTAACCTCAGCATTTGAACTTGGGTCCATTGGACTCCATTTCCTGAGTGTGTCCTCCTGGCTTTCTCTATTCCCAGTGTGGGGCTTAGAATCCCTGCTGGAGGAACCATATCCTGGGTAAAACAGTGGTTCTTTGAATAACTGCCTCCTTGGACACATACACTCACATATATGGATGCTGAGGGTCTCAGGTGGGTTTATGGCATGTTAGAACAGTTTTATGGTACAACCTCTGTCTAGGTGTTGGCTGCTGGGAGGGCGTTTTGAGGTGGGGAAGCATTCTTAACGTCTGGTGTAGACAATTCCAATGGTAGCAGATTACAAAGAGGTGAATACTGACGAGGTAGCCAGGCACGTAGGCTCTGGGGGATGTCTACATCATTTCGTGACGATGTAGCCAGGCACGTAGGCTCCGGGGGATGTCTACATCATTTCGCGACATGAACATTTCATCGCACTCATCTCAGTCCTTCAAATGAATACGCACTGACTGGAGCCCGACAATCTTTTCTTTTGTGGGCTGGTCTCTCCCCCTTCTGAACACTTCAATTAAAAAAGAAACCCCAGGGGGTGCGGAAAAAAAAAAAAAACCCAGGGGGCGCCTGGGTGGCTCATTGTGTTAAAGCCTCTGCCTTCCGCTCAGGTCATGATCCCAAGGTCCTTGGATCGAGCCCTGCATCGGGCTCTCTGCTCATTGGGGAGCCTGCTTCCTCCTCTCTCTCTCTCTCTCTCTCTGCCTGCCTCTCTACTACTTGTGATTTCTGTATGTCAAATAAATAAATAAAATCTTAAAAAAAAAACAAAAAAAACCCAGCATATTCTGACAGCTGACTGCTGATGCTGATCTGGCTGGTCAGACACCCCAGTCCCTCATCTCGAAAACCAGCTCCCCTTCTCCCTACCCAGTGGCCGCCCATGGTGCTGTCTTGAAGGGAACAGCCCAGGGTCAGAGAGACATGTGCCTTCTTATTGCCAGGGACTGTAGGGTTGTGGGAAAGAGGGACAGATCAATCTTTCCCAGAGAAACTATTTTTAAAGTGATAGTTAGGGCCCCTGGGTGGCTCAGTGGCTTAAAGCCTCTGCCTTTGGTTCAGGTCGTGATCTCAGGGTCCTGGGATCAAGTCCTGCATTGGGCTCTCTGCTCGGCTGGGAGCCTGCTTCCTCCTCTCTCTGCCTGCCTCTCTGCATACTTGTGATCTCTCTCTGTCAAATAAACAAATAAATTCGTTAAAAAAAAAGTGATAGTTAAATCCTCTTGTCCCATTAATACATTAGGTCAGATATGCTACAGGTATGTCACAGGGGAATAGGCTTTGGAGAGCTGAATTGGGATCCTAGCCACTCAACCATTATAGCATTTTCTTTTTTATCTTGGCACAAATGCATCCTAATCACAGGCTTGGCTTCAAAATAAATTTGCCAACTATAACACGCTTGCTAGTTACGATGTGATTATTTTTATTGGTAGTAAATTCTGAACCACTGATATGCCTGAAGGTACATCATGTAAGCCATTGGGCTACTTGTGGTCTTCCTTCCCTTTACCCCTGTTTTCTTCCAGCCTGTGCCTCTTTGATATTCTTTACTGTTCTTCACTGTCCCCTTGGTTTCATCCCTGCTGTCCTCTCACCTTGAGAATATTTTTGGCAGACGTCTTCTTGAATATGGCTCATGCATACTGAACTTTCATGGTTGTTCTGTAATTGTTTGCTTGTGTCTTCCCCACTAGCCAACAGCGCGTGCCTGACAAGCCTCTTTGTACACCCATTTAGGAGTATAGGGCTTGAGGCACAGTGTGCAGAAATGGTTGTTGAATCCTGGAGTGAATGAATGAACATAAAGGTACAAGGCTTTTTTCTGCCTGTACTTTTGGCACAGACTTTAAAATTATGTAGTTCTGTATGTAAAATCTCTTTCTCTTTCCCTTTCTCCTCAAAGTATTTATAGAACTCAATTGGCTATTGTTAATGATTCCTACATATGGTGCAGAAATATTATAAAGGGTTTGTTGTTGTTTTGTTTCCTATTATAATTAGACCAAGTTCTTGGGTGGCCTGTTGTTTCTGCCTAAAGATTACATGTAACAATCTGGCCAGTTAGAATCCCTTTTAGCACAGCCCATGAACTTTCCATTAAGACTTTTCCTTGGTCTTGGTTGTTATGTAATAGCTTTGAACTTCAATTTCTCCAGGCCTGAAAGGAAGAATGAAAATATTCCCAAGGAAAATCTCAACAAGAAGATTATTCATATTTGTGGGAGTATTGTATTAGGCATGGCTATAACCGAGTGTGACTGTAACAAACATCACAGATTGTAGACCTATAAATTGATTTTGCTTCTTTCAGAATAATCATATCGGGAGACTGTGTCCCTTCTCCAGCAATCTTGCTGTTGACCCAGAGTTTTGGAGGTGGGCTTTAGGAAAAGCTTTCATAGTCTGGGCTATTAATTTCATTCTTATATATGCATGCTTGATTACTTAGGAAAAACAAAATTACCTATGGCCAGAGATAACCACGGTTGACATTTTAGTGTGAATCTTTATGGAATGTTTTCTGTTCATACTTACACACACACACACACACACACACACACACACATATCATCTACCAAAATATAGATTTATGTTAGTACTGTTTTATTGTGTGTTTTTCATCCTAATATATCACAACTTTCCACATCAATAAATATGGCTAAAATACTTTGTCCCCCAAAAAGAATATTTTAATAGAATTAAGACACACATAAAATTATAAAAATTCAAGTATTTGATGTGTGCAAAGTAGAAAATATACATCCCTCTATAAGGTTATCTTTAGAGTAATTCTCTTTGACTATGAAATGTGAGAGAATTTTTTTTGACTTTCTGTTTCTGTCTTGAGTTTTCTCAGTAGCAGCAAATATTCACCCTTTAAGGACTTTTTGTTTAAAGACTATTTTAAAAAATTGTTAAAACTGTGCATATTATCCTGTAACTTTAAAAAATTAACACATCATGCTCATAGCATTCTGCTCTGTGGATGCACTCTGATTTATTTAACCAGATCTCTATTACTGGACACCTAAGAAGTCTTCATTCTTTTATTATCTGCACTAGTGTGAGGAAAATTCTTTCTGCTCTTTCTTCGCAGACATCCTTAAGTTATATTTGTAGGCTATCCCCCAGCAGTAGAATTGTTGGTCCAAATGATATATATCTAAAAAAAAATTGGTTTTATTATATATTACCAAATTCCCCCCAATTAAGATTATCATTCCCCACTAATACTCTCCGTAGCCTTTGAAAATTTGTTTCATGTGTTTTTGAATGTCTTCAGTGTCAGAAAATCTTCGTCCTCTAAGGGCTTTTTAAAAATGAATGCAGACTCTTTTTCTCATGGAGAAAACTTACATACTCATGGTGAAAAAATGTAAATAATGGTACAGGAAAAAAAAAAAAAGGATCACCAGGGTATCTTACAGTTCACAGATAACTTCTCTTCACAGCTCGTATGCATCCTGTTGTGTGGGATGTGAATGCATATCTAAGTACTGATGTGTAGAAAGACAGGAGGGTATAGAGTTAGAGCATGAGTACAAGACTTTATCTGCCATGTTGATTACATTTTTTTTTTAAGATTTTATTTATTCACTTGACAGAGAGAGATCACAAGTAGGCAGAGAGGCAGGCAGAGAGAGAGAGGGGGAAGCAGGCTCCCTGCTGAGCAGAGAGCCCGATGCGGGACTCGATCCCAGGACTCCGAGATCATGACCTGAGCCGAAGGCAGCGGCTTAACCCACTGAGCCACCCAGGCGCCCCTATCTGCCATGTTTAAATCCTGATCTCAATATTGTTAATGCTGCGATCTTCAATTTATTCCTCCGTCAAAGGAGAATTATTCATGCTTAGTGTATCTTTCTAACCTATGAGGATGGTTGTAGGTTCAATAATATAATGGTCAAACAGTGAATGGTCAGTAAATGTAACTTGCTCTCTTGTGCTATGTGCGCCATGACTTCTTCCTGTCCTGTTGGTGCATGTCTCTTACTCCCTGGGAGAGCAGAACTTCAGCAGAAGTGGCTTTACAGGCTCTTCTGTTGCAGTGACCTGCTGGCTTGAGGCCCATTCTGCATGCAGAGCTGAGCAAAGGGTGAACACCTTGGCTTTGTGTGGCCTCTGGAAACCTGGCTCTGTCTCCTTCACATACACACACCACAGCCAACACACATCGACATATTCCTAGATTCTGATTCCCTCTGAGCTACACACCCGAGGGGCCAAGCCTCCCCTTTTCCTAGCCCTCTCTTCAATGTCCTGTCATGTCCCTCCTGTCCTGATCTTGAATCTGGCACATGCCCTCTCCTCTCCAGTGTCACGGTGCCTCCTTCTGGGAACCATCCTTGTGCACTGGCTCCTGCTTCACAAAATCCAGCACACCAGCCTTCAGCCAGGTGATCGGTGGCAGATTCCAATTTATGTCCTAAGCCCTTATACATAATGATTTCTAGACATGGTTGTCACATTTAAGGCTTCTGATTTTTTTTTTTTTTGAACAATACAAAATTATTAGGAGCTGGAGCTTGTGAAGTGGTCAAGTTGAGAGATACCATTTAGAATAAAAAATAATGATGTGATATAATGGCAACAAAAGTCCTGGGGATGTAATGTACAGCACGGTGGCTATAGTTAATAATACTGTATATTCTAGCACAGTGATGCAGTATAGTGTAATATAGTGCAATACTATATACTGTGGGATAGTTATATATAAGCATTACGTATTTGAAAGTTGCTAAGAGAATAAATAGATCTGAGAAGTTCTCATCACAAGAAAAAAATTTTGCAACTATGTGTGGTGACAGAGGTTAGCTAGATTTATTGAGGTGATCATTTTGCAGTATATACAAATATTGAATCATTATGCTATATACCGAAAACTAGTAAAATTTTTTACATCAGTTATACCTCAGTAAGAAAAATACACCAAACAATGGTGTGGTGCAATAATGTCTAGTGAAGTGGGTAGCAGCTCCCAATGAAAAGTTTCAGAAATGATTTGAGCAGGCGAACCTCATTGGAATATTTATGGACATATAACTTTATTACCACGTAATAGTCATATCTAATAAAGAGCCTTTGTAGGAGGCTTGGAGAAGGACAAACAAGATGACTTTTCCCATGATTTATGGAGAAGAAGGTGTCAGAGAGTTCTTTAGAGCCTAGAATTCCCTGATTGTTATTGTTTAGAGTTTAATATCAAAGGAGTTTCTTAGCCTTTAGCTTGCTCACAAAACCCAATCTGACATGCTGCACTTTTTAGCTTTTGATTCATAATTTGGTTTTTCCAGTTATCATTCTAAAGTTATTACTTATTTAATAGCTTCTGTTTCTATTTTAAGCACTTTACTGAGGGTGTTTGCTTTTTTCTCCTTAGTGTGAAATTGTTGACTTTTAAAAAGTGCCTGTGAGGTACCTGTATGTATCTGTTGTGTGCATACAGACATTCTGTTTTCTTGCGTGTACTACTATATTTGCTTCACCTGAATAGTTGATTCATGCTTGGTATCACTTGTCCTTTTTTACATTGGAGAATCTTTTTCCCTAAGGTGAATTACTTCATGGTCTAATTTATATATAAAATATTTTCCAATAAGGACAAAATTCATTTTAAAGCACGATTCAATTTTGATATAAAATTAAGTAAGATTCTTGGGGGGGGGGAGGAACCCAAATACAGAACAATTGAATATGCTCAATGAAGTGAGATTGGATTTTGTTCCATTAGGAAGGATCGTTAGTGACCTGAGGACATGATGACTAGGTCATTTGTGATCCGTGTGAACCTAATCCTCTTTGTTATGGCCAGCCATTTTCTTAAATTGCATTAATTATAATGCTTCTAATTTATATGACATCCTTCCTCCAAAGGACTCAAAGTACCTTTGAGTATATTAGATCATTAATGCTTATAATGGTTCAGGGAAGTTGATATGGGCAGACGGTATTGCTGATGTCTTGCTGATGGATGGATGGAGATCTAGAAATGTGGAAGGACAGGCTGGGGTCATACTGTGAGTTAACATAAGAACTGGACATTTCACTACATGCTTCTTCCAGCTTTCAGTTCTAAAACTTCCTGTTTTTTCCTTTTCTGAAATAATCGGCATCTCTTAGAAAGAAACAGACATAGGCAGGACATCTATAACCATCACTTCCCCAGCTACACAGAAAAAGCTAGGTAACAGCCCTTTGAAAAGGGGGAGTCTTTTTGTATTTTGCTGTATGGTAATTGTATCACCATTTAAAATAAAGAAAATTTAAAAAGGAGTTTTTTGGACACAAAAAAGTCTTCAGCTTTTCCAAGCCATATGATCCAAGAGGGAAAGCTGAAGCCCCCAACTTGCATACGCTTGACCCTTGAACAACATGGTCATTTGAACTGCACGGGTCCACTTACATGTAGTTTTTTTACAGTACTATGGATTATTTCCTCTTCCTTATAATTTTATTATAATGTTGTGTGCTCTAGCTTACTTTATTGTAAGAATACAGTATATAATACATGCAATACATGCTAAATGTGTATGCACATATTCCGCTGTGTGGGAGGGCTGGCACTCCTAACATCTGCATTGTCCAAGGGTCAGCTGGTATTGCTAAATCCTGGAGCAGGATCCTTGTCTCCCAGAACAGGAAGGAACTTCATCCTCAGAAGATGATGTGCATCTATTCTAACTACCTTTTAAGGTCCAGGTCCTGTTTTGGGACATGTACTGAGAATGCAGAAGGGAACGAGAGGGTAGATCATTGCATTTGAAATCCAGACATTGACTGCCAGTGTGATTTCCCCCTTTTCTATAAGCAACTGGAACTCTGCATTTCAGCATCTTACTCAGTTTCTCACAGATTTGTTAATGGAGGGTCCAGGAATAGGAGCCTTGTTTTCTGTCTTGTGTGATGTCATTTGTCCTCCTATGTTAATATTGTGTATCAAATCTGGGAGATTCTTCTTACTCTTTGAGATTTTGAATATGGAATGGAGTACAGATTTTATCTTAATCTTTTTTTGTCCAGACCCTTGTGTCTAACTAGTGACTAGGTGTTTTGCCATAAACTGTAGAAGGTACATCAGGTATCTCAAAACCAGTGTATCTCAGACTGAATTAATATCTCCTCCAAAGACTGCTCATTCTCCTGAATTCCCCTTGCAATTTACATCACTGTCAATTCAGGCACCCAAAGTATCTTTTGGACCTCCACTGTGCTTAAAGAAACTGCCAAGGCTTAGCCTTCCATTCATTCTTCTTTCTTGGAATCATACATGAATGGTAACATTTACTGAGCACTCACCGTTCCCAGACCCTTTACAAGAATGAACTCATTTACTCTTACTCAAGTTAGTTGATGCTGTTGTGACCACTCTTACAAATGCAGAGATGGGGGCACAGAGCCCTTTTTCCATGAGGTCTCCCACCAGACTGCTATTTTGTGGAATGTATTTTAGGATCCATTAACTGATGGGAGAAAGTCCATTGGGACGTTCAAGGCTTGTTATGAACTGGTCTAATCAATCTCTCCAGCCTCACTTCCCACCGTACTTCTCTCCATCCTATCCTTAGCTCTTTGGGCTTCTGTCTTATCGTTTTCTCCCTGCTCCCTGTCATCTGACCACAGCCACATTCTGGTCCATGGTATTTCCACCTTGAACCTTCGTACTTAACAGTTTCTTTGGTCTATGGGTCTCTGTTCAAATGCCACCTCCTTGATAAGACCTTATTTTTCCTACTTCCGTGTCTTATTTGTTGTTCTTCCTCCAACGAGGGCAAGCTCCATGAGGGTCTGCATTGTCTTGTCGGCCACTATATTCTCTACACCTACAACACTTGCTGACACATAGGAGCTTCTCTGAACACGTGTGATAGTGAACAGATAGATGGATGAAAGCAAGCTCCGGGAGAGCAGCGGGCATGTGTCACTGGCTCCTTGCCATTGATGGGGTTGCAAGCACAGTGCTGGGTGTGTAGTAAGTACTCAGTAAATTTTTGCCAAGTAACTGAATATTTGTTCCTGTTGATCCTGCCTGTCTTGTTCTTTTATTTTTTTTCTGTGAGCTCTTGCCCATTCTTTAAGGCCCAATTCAAAGTTACTTCTTTTTTAAAGATTTATTTATTTGACAGACAGAGATCACAAGTAGGCAGAGAGGCAGGCAGAGAGAGAGAGATGGGGAAGCAGGCTCTCTGCTGAGCAGAGAGGAGCTTGATCCCAGGACCCTGAGATCATGACCTGAGCCGATGGCAGGGCCTTAACCCACTGAGCCACCCAGAAGCCCCTCAAAGTTACTTCTGTTCTGAAACTGGCCCTGCCATCCCTGGTGGTGGTTATCCCTTCTTCCCTTCCACACTGTGTTCAGCCCATTACTACACATTACTTTTATGGCTTTTGGTCTCCTCTTCTGATTATGAGCCTCCTGAGCACTCACTGCAATGGAATCTTTAGCAAATAAGGACTCCTTAAAAAATGTTTGGTTTTCTTCACTTCATCGCTTTACTTCCATGAACAAAATGCATTGTTTCCCCGACCTTCAGCCACCTCTTCTCTGCAACACAGAAGAGATGAAGTGCCATGTAGATGTTAGAGATGATCGTTTCATTAACATTAAATCACAACCCTCCCTATCTTGTAGTGCAACCTCTGAATATATTTCCTGACCGCAGCACAGGTTTCTAGGTAACGACAGTCATCCTTAGACCAAAGTGGTCCTCCGTATGGCTTTGAACTTGCTGATACTTAATAGATCGCTTGCATTTGAACTCTCCTACCTCCTCCCGGCCTGCCTGTGTATTGTTTCCTGGAATCTTTTTTCCAGCTGTCCCCTGGGCTTTTGGTGTCATTTTCCTGGCCCTTCAAGGCGCATGGAGAGTCAGTTGTGCTTCTAGTCTGTCGCTGCGCGCACTAATTCTTGACGTTTCCCCAGCCCTCCCTCCCTCTTTTGACTGATAAATTTTCATTATTGGTTTTGCGTGAAAGTCTTCAGGGTTCCACTCGGCCTGACCCCTGTGGTCACTTAGTGATTACATGCGCCAGCTGAGGTAATTTATTCACTTTGTTTTGGTGTGAACATGTCCCATGGGTCTTGTAACTGCTGTAATCACTTGACCCTAGTGACTGTTAAGTGCTTTAAACACAGTTATTTTAAATTTATAATTGTTTTCATTAAAAATCCCTTATAGTAACTTAACTGACCTTGCTGTCAACGTGGCGTTACGTGCAGGGGGAAGAAATGAAAATATTATGATGCAAATAATATAGTACTCATCAGAGATACGCAGCAAATCATTCGCTCACCCTACACATGTTCACTTGGAGTCGTGCAAGGAAGATGAAAGAGAAGAGGACATAATTACAGCATGGCCCACGTAATGCAGTACAGCCATTCCAGCACGTGGGGCAGGCCACTAGCCTAGGGAGCAGGACGTGGAGTCCAAGGTGAAGTTCCAGAAGGACCACTCTTGTATAGACAGCACTTCTTACACCAGTGGGTAGCCCCAGTTGATTAATCATCTGTCAGTTAACATTTTTGTACTTTTACATTGAATTTAATTTCAATTTCAGAAAAGTGGGAGGTCCAATGAGCTCAGAAAATGAAATTTGTTTGATTGAAGGCTGCCAGACTGTGAGGTAGAATGTGCTAGGTAATGAGATCAAAAGAGTCTTGATAACCTGGTATTAAAAACGTGCACAGTCAGATTCTCTTTGTGTTTCTGGCCTGGCTGAGTCAGTCCTTGTGGAAACTTGAAGGTACATTCCAGAGCTGTGGGTGGAAGGAGTCCTTCAAAGACTGTTGATTAGTACACATTCATATTTTAGCCTAAGATGGGGGTCCATTTTGAAACTCACAGTTAGATTGCTCCTCTTGGTTTTGTTTTTGTTTATTATTGTATATTATTTTGATTTTGTTTTGTTTCTTCTTGTTGTTGTTCTTTTTTATTACTTAGGGAAGGAAATAGGAGTAGTTTCTCCAGTGTTGTTCCTGATTAGAGCTCTTGTTTGTCCATAAGGTGCTTTTGTACCAGGTGTATAGAGGTGCCCCTGGACCTGATGAGTACATGTTTGTTGAATGGCATACATCTCCCACTCACCTCTTTGGCTGCTGTTCTTGTGCAGTTAACAACGTTTGCAACCATATAAGGCAGACTGCAAGTAGTCTATTATGATTTGTCTCCCAAATGAACATTCTTTTTGCTTGCCTTTTTTTTTTAATCATGTATCTTTGATAAATGCTCTTATGCTTGTATTTGCTTTTATTTGTCACCTTGTGATCTTCTGATATTGTGGTATATGCCACATTTTTATGTACATATTTTGAAATGAGATATATAGGGATTCGATTTTAGTACTTGTGATAGTCTGTAAAACACACATAATTGTCAAAACATATATATAGAGTTCTTAATCAAAGTGTTTTTTTCTCATTTTGAAAATTAGAGGAGATTTTTACAATGCTCTAGGAAAGAATCACATTGGGGGAAAATGACTTTTATTTTTAATTTTACTGCCTGTATTTCCTAGCTCTCTTCACATCTGGAGTTTGTTTTAGAACCCTATTTGGTGTATCCAGAATGAATAATTAAGCAACTAACTATACTATGCATTATTGATCGACCAGATTTAGATGTTATTACCTCAAGTTTTGTGTGCATTATGAAACTGACACAAACTTTTCACCCCATTCATAAACTCTATTGAAATTTCAGGAACAGGAAGGAAACAGCACATTTTTTTTTCCTTCTTTCAGGGTAAAGTTATACAATTAAACTGTATTGCCTCCCTTCTCCCTGCCACTTACATGAATCTCATTTATCCTCTACACTGAATTCTTCTCCTTTGGATGCAAATAAGGCTGGGAGGTAAACTCTCTTTCTCTCTTGAGGAGACAAAACTGCCTAGAAAGAACATCTGGCTGTAAACTGGACAATCTCTGAGCTTTGATTTCTCTGTAAACTGTGGAGAAGGAGGTTGACTAGTTCTTAACTTACTGACTCTAAATAACTTCATGTTACAAAGCTGATTGCGATTGAGCGTCTGTAGAGTATCAAAGCCTGTGCATTTATCCCCAGACTTTGGAGTTGCTCATTGAGCAAGGGCATAGGGTCTAGTTTCAGTAATGGTGGTTGTGAAGGACAAGAGCTACATGTAGTTAGTCCTACACAGAAAGCCATCCGTTCTGAGTTTCTTGACTTAGGAAAGCAAACTGGTATTTTCACCTTTTTCATTGTCCAGTTTCACATTTCTCACTTTATGACTCCTTTCTTCACAGAAAGGCTGGATTCAGTAAGCATTGGGACTACAGAGCCAAAAAATGACTAGTCTATGAAGTCACACATGCATCTTTGAACTTGTATATTTCGTAGCCCTGTGGAAGTGAGGAAACTTGTGATTCTCCTATAAAAATAGGTAGAAACCAAAAATAAATGCGTGTCTGCATGTTTGTAGGGCCGATAGAGTTTTTGCTTCTGGATATTTTGTTCTTTGAGAAGGCCACACGACGGTTAGGGGTGGCGAAAGGCATAACGTCTACCTTCACGTGTGTGTACCTCAGCCCCCCTACCCAGTGTGCCAGAGACCACGAAAGCAGGAAACCATAATGATGATAATCACGTAGCCAAGTATTTTTCCTCTAACTTTGAAGCACACAGATGTGCCCGTGGGGGCCTGCTGAAGCCTTTACCTTGGATGTGAACGCAGAGGCTAGAGGTCAGCACTGCCTTTCCTGGGCAGATCCCACATATAACTTACTATCTTCATCTCCGAGGTGTCATCTTTATCACGTTTCCTAGTTTCTCTACTGGCGAGGAAGAATGTAAGGACCCTTGCAACAACAGTCTGAGTGCAGACTACTTCTAGATTTTTGTGATTCTTTCCCCCTCACTTTTTAAAGTGCTGTCCTTTACTCCTGGTACAAGAGCAAATTTATATAGTCTTTTAATGTTCCTATTTCATCGTCTTAAGTAATATAGAATTACATGAGGCAAGTATGGTAAAAAATACAGCTGGCGTAAACTGGTTGGAAGAAAACGCAGGTGGCTCTGGGATGCCACCCATGGGAGCAGGAGTACACGGGGTCCCCAGGGATAACTGGGACTGTCGTTAGTCAGTGCACTGTGGGCCGCAGCCAACATGTGTCTCAGCGGGACGGGTGCCTGTCCGTTAAAAAAAATGTCTGGGATTTCTAGAAAAATCTAAAACAGAAAGTATGAGTAGTTTCTGGTAGTTGTTCATAATTTTCCATATACTGTATTAGTACTTCCTAGATTTAAGTTTTTATTTTTACCTATGGCCTCTGCCTACCCTGCAAAGATTAAAAAACAAACAAACAAACAAACAAAAAGGTGTAGGTAGAGCTCAGTGACAGGGAGCATGAAATTTTTACAACTCTGTGCTTATGCCTGGGTCTTTCATTTTTTATTTTGGTCCGCCCAAATGCTTCACGGAGTAAGATTTTATAGTCTGAGGTACTGGGGACGTCAGGGAGGATCTTAAGTTTTAAGAAGGGTCGGGCCTCCTAGGAATATTTTATATGTGGTTTTTAAGTAAGGTGAATTTGGAAACTCCCTTTCCCTGGCTGGGAGGAAGGACGATCAGAAACTTGTGCAAGCAGTTTTGGCTGTCCTCTCTTCATTCTCTTCACTGGGGTTGGAAGGGTTGAACTTTTGGAAGAAGCTCTTAACCCCTCACATAAGTGCCCTGCTCTGTCACCTAGAGAGGAACGGAACAGACCGCATGAGCACGAGCACGGCCGAGACAGTCAGGCTTATCCTTCATTGGGTTTCCTCCCACTTTTTGCACTTAGATGGTTCAGAGTTCCTGCAGTCTGCCTTCTTCATAAGATATGCAGGGTGTACAGGGATCTGCATATCCTTTTATAACATTTCACAAAACTCCTCAACCTTATTGGTCTTCAAAATCCCTTTCATCGTACATGTCTGTGTTCCAGTCTATCCCTTTTAAAGAATGTGTGCTTGTGGATATTAGGAAAATGTGTCCCGGGTTCACACTACCATTGGGGTGTATCCTGGTGTGACATATACACGCGCACCAACTAACAATAGCTATAAAAATGAAATCTTGCACGGGCCATGCCCTGTCTTCCCAGTCAGCAGGAACAATGCTTTTGGGGTTGAAAGGAAGCTTTATCACCGGGGAGGTGTGCGTGGGGGGCTCTCGGCTCAAGAAGCGGGGTGGGGGAAGTGCTGCAAATTTTAGTATAATGCATAATGTTGAAAGAAATTTTATCCCATCATAAAGATTAGCAGGCTGTGTAATTCAATTTAAAATTGGTCGGCGTGTCCTGACTATTATAAAGCCTTTCTTTTTTTGTTTTATCGCCATTCCATTATTTTAGGTCATACACCAATACAGAATGGAGCATACAGCCAAACCATACAAAGTCTCTTTCTGTGGTTCCACCCATTGGAGAAATTGTTGGTGAACGCACGAGATTATCTTAAAATGAGTTAAGAAAATGCTTGCTCAATTGAATGCCGCCTTGTTTTCTTTCTTGCATTTTTTTTTTTTAAACATAAAATGAATTTCTCTGGGCAAGCAACCATTGAGAGTGAAATCTTTTAAAAAAGCATTTGCCGGACACAGGGCTTGGTTCTCAAAACTCCAGAGTTAGCACTTATCTGCAGTATCATGGGCATTACTGTGCCATTGAAAACCAAGATGCAGTAGCTTATGTTAATGCAAGACTGACAGACCCACATCTGATGGCAATTACCCATACTGGGGGGTTAATAAATGTTCTTAGAATTACTGTCTTTATTTTCTTTATTACAAGAAAAATGGGCCACTTTCTAAGCTGTGCCTCCTGCTTCTTGCTCCAGTCTTGGTGACTTGCTAATTAACTGTTTTGGTTCCAGTGTTTCATGGGCTCTGCTGGGTTTAATATTCCTGTTAGGGAAATGCTAAATCCTTTGGTCAAAGTCGTAGGAAAAAAACTACATTAAATTCAGCAAACATTTATCCAGGTGCTCTTTATGAACAAGAGATGAGGAGCTATAGAAATCCTAATAGCGAGATTTCGATGCGCCAGCAGAGTGTCTGGGAAATGAAGGTATAATAGTTTCTTTTCTTTTCTTTTTTTTTTTTTTTTGTCTATTAGTGAGGAGGCTTAATTTTCATTCATGTTCTTTAAGAGTTTCAGTCCTGAAGCACTTTGTTAAGAAAAGTCTTCCTGCTGTATCCAGACTCAGTAGAAAAGATGTTAGGATTGATGTTATTGAGGTCTGCCATGTTGTAGGATGGGCAGGTTCCTGGTTTGGTGTCATTCATCTTTTGTCATATTTGTGCTCCCTGACTGTGGTAGACACACATTTGCCATGGTGAAATGTATGCCTGCTTTACTTTAACTCTTATTGGCCAGTCCAGACTTCCAAGTATCTCTGCCGGAAAGTTCCTGAAATGACCGTGACCGTGGCGTGGTGGGATTTTTTTTTTTTTTTTTTTTTGGCGTGGTGGGATTTTAAAGTTTCCTTTACATTGTAGGCTGTTCCATGTCTTCTGAAGGTTCTTGGCATGTCTGTGGGGCACGTTGAGGTCAGTACATGAATCAGGCAATCAGGAAGACAAGAAGACACACGCAACTGTTGTGTCCTATAGGTTTTTGGAAGGAAATTAACTTTGGTCTATGATTCTAATCTAGACAGAATTAAGGCTATCCAACCCTTCCAAGGGGAATTAACTTCTGAAGCTTTTTACCTAATTTGAAAAGGGGTTAATAGATCCACTCGGTTTATCCTGGTATGTCCCCCATCTGAGCAGCTCAGTTTTCCCTAGTTCAAGCGTCTTCTCAAACACACTGCTTCTCAGAATGTCCCAGGCAGAGAGTTCAAAATCGAGATTCTGGAAGTCTAGCTTAGACCTAAGGAATCAGATTTTCTAATGGTAGATCAGAATAATCAGAGCTTTTATGAGCTCTTCTGTGGCTTTTCCAGTTCATGACCACTGTTCTTACTTATGACAGTATCAGTTGTCAAGTTCAGGGATATTATTCTGCAGGCTCTCATCACCTGTAACAATAGGCCATTCTTTTCCACTGGGACTTCTGTGTATTTCAGTTACTTTATGTGTGAAAGGAGATCATTGTTCTTACCTCCTATGTTTCATGCAAGAATTAAGTATGTTAATGTATATATAGTTTTTTAGGACTGTGGGGAACAGAGGGTAAGTGAGGTATGTGTTGGTTGTAGGCCTCATAATTGTCATCATCTTTTGATTTGTTTCCAGAGACTCTGCATATCTGTGCCCGTCGCCAATCAGGATCTCTTCCCAGGCTGTATTGTAAGGAGGAGAGGAAGGGATACAAATAGCGTTGTTTGGGAGAAATGCTATTAATTAAGCGTGCCGAAGTATAAACATAGTGAGTTAAATCAGGAGGCTTTTGGCTGCAAGAAACCAAATAGCTTAACTGGCAAGGGACTTATTATCTCGTATAACAAGAAGGCTGGGAGTAAAGCATTTTTCAGGATCTGGTAATTCAGGGGCCTGAGTTCTTTGAGCATTCCTTTCTCCTGTTCTTATATGTTATTAGCCTTGCCACAAAGGTTGGACAGTGACTGTTAAAGTTCAGGCAGAGCAAGAAGTTCAGTGGGAAGAGGGGCTATTCTTGTCTCATTGGGCCCCACAGGGGGCCCTTCCTGTCTCATGGACCAGGACTGGGAGACTTGCACCTCTTTAAACCAGTCCCTGGCAAGGGAAAAAAAATTACCACTTAGTCAAGATCTGTTCACCTGGGTCTAAGAATAGGCCCACTTTTTTTGAGCACATGGCTTCCCTGGGGGTGGGGTGGGGTGGAGAGGAGGGGGATGAGAACATGACAGACAATATGCGCACATTTGGTCCAGTCTTGTACCTTTTTTACTTCCTGCGTGGTTGCTTCGACACGAGACCCTTACTGTTGATCTTACTGAGGCAGGAAGTGGAATAAACACATTTTAGATTTTCAATCACAAGAGTAGGTTTTGAAAAAAAATATTCTTTAGTTATGTTTTAGCTCATCAGTGATAGAGGATGGCAGTACTTGAGTGTTCTCATGAGAATTGAGGTTTTAAAGGAACCGTGTGTTTGATACACTGTTCTGCACATCTCGTGCATGTGTGTACTTGTGCGTGTGTGTGCACACCTGCACAGATGTGCTTCTTGCCTCCTTACATCGTGTTTCACATGATTAGGGAAGTCTTTCCTAACTGATTATTGATAAAGTGCTGGGAAGACTGAAAATGTTGACTGATCCCCCTCAAAGACCCTTTCCTTGGGGTGCCTGGGGTGGCTCAGTGGGTTAGGCCTCTGCCTTTGGCTCGGGTCGTGGTCTCAGCGTCCTGGGCTCGAGCCCCACCTTGGGCTCTCTGCACAGTAGGGAACCTGCTTCTCCCTCCCCCGCCTCTGCCTGCCTCTCTGCCTACTTGTGATCTCTTTCTCTCTCTGTCAAATAAATAAATAAAATCTTTAAAAAAAAAAAAAAAAGACCCTTTCCTTGATTGCCATACCTCGGTAGATGTCCTCTGTGACTCTCTTTCATAGCACCTGCTAATTCCCTGCCTAGCATTTATCATAACCTAAGTTGAATTAGTAGATATTTACTCCTTTATTATCTTTTGCTCCTAGCTGAGTATAAGCTCCAACAGGGTCTCCATAAGAGACCCTTTTCTGTTTTGTGCATCATTAATTCCTAGCCCAGACCAAACATACTGACTGTCCTACCCAGCAATCTGGGGGAATAGTGTGACTGTTGTAGAAAGACTGTGATCATTCCATGGGCATTCTCAAATCTCATCCTGACTTTTGAGAGGGTCGGGGATTTAATGAGATTTAATGGGATCTAATAGGATTTCTTTTCCACAAGCTGCTGGATTAGGAAATTAGGTTGAGACCTGACTTTGCAAGAATTTTGAAATCAGGTTTTTAAATGAGCTTAAAGGGAAAGGAAACTACAAAGTGGGTGAATCTGAGAACGTGCAGTTGAAATGTGCCACATGACAGAATTTAAAAGTAAGAATGGTTTAACCCAAAGAACTGAAATTTGGCCAGATCTTCCTACTAAGAAATCAACTTTATGGGCTTTAGATGGGTTTGAATAGAAGTGGTTGGTGTTCTTGGTTGTGGAGAATAATGTTAGAACCTGCAAAAAGACTTTCTTTTCCTGCTAGTGTATCTGATCTCCAGTTTCTGGCTAAAACATTTCAAAGACTTGATTTAAAAAAAAAAAAAACAAACTAATAGAAGTAGTTTTTTTCAAAAAAAGTTTCCCCTCTACTTTCAGCATTTAAGAATCAATGATACTGGCTTTACCTCCCACTCTGAGGAGAATAATCCTAGTGAAAAATGCTAGTATTTCAGAGACGTGCAGAAATGAATACAGGGCTGAGAGAAGCCACTGTATTATAGGAAGATAGCGGTCTAGAAAAATCTTCTGCTCAAGACTTTGAGAAACCACCTTGGTACTTGATACAAAAAAGGGGTACCATATTGGCTGAGCGTCAGCCAATCGGTTCCTTAGTTTCTGGTGGGAAAAAAAATAAGTAAAAATTGGATGCTAGCCTCATGGAAGATCTTTGCTGCTGAGTTTCAGCAAAGGTGCCTCAGTCATAGTGTCAGAAACAGAAGAAACATTTGGAAGGACATTGGCTGGGTCCAGAGAGATCATTTTACTGTTTTAAGTTACTCTCTGACTTAAAATCACAGTTAAGATAGCTAAACCCATGCCTTCCCTGAGTCAAATGAAAGAAAATGGTCTAAACTATGATAGCAGAGGTTTAAAAAAGAATAAGAAAGATGATTCCGACTGTGAACTTTGAGCAGTCCTGTATATCTCTGAGATAGGAAGAAATAGTGGCCATCGGCCCACAGGGTTATTGGATGGTACTTGTGGGTCGTGGCAGGTTGATTTTAAAAGTCCGGATTCATGATTGTCAGCACTTTCAGAAATGCCTCTCAGTTTCTCTGAACCTAAATTTCCTGATCTCTAAGGCAAATCATTTAGGCCATCTCTGACTCCATAATTGTATGATATGGTAGAAAGGGGAAAGATGGGTCGGCAAGATGGGGGGTTCCACCTTGCAGCTAACTCATAGGGTGACCTTGGAGGAGTCATTTAGCCTTGCTGGGTCTTGGGTTCCCATTCCAGAGAAGGAATGATGCTGATCTCTGAGGACTCTTCTAGGTGAGAATTTCAGGGAGCCTGGAATTAGAGAAGAGGTCAGGAACACCCTTCTGCCTCTTGACTTTTCTGTAGGAAGCAAGTGGGAAGAAGCAGGCCCTGCAAGTACGTTAGCGTGGATTCTTTCACGTGACCCAGCGACTTGGGGTCCTGAGAAGATGCACACACATGTCCTGTTTGGCCCAGGCAGTAGGCTCATTTGGAAAAGAATGGCCTCAGGAAAGCCAGCTGTCAAAACAGCAGTGATTTGCCTGAGAGGCCTATGGGTAAGAACTTTCAGATGAAGGGATACAGTGAAGAAGAAATACAGACACCTTCCTCAAATAATGAATGGCTATTCCATTAACTCCAGTATTGATTACTCCTCGGAGCTACCCAATCCTGGGAACAAAGGTTGGGAAAATCTTTAAATGAGTAATGTTAATCATGCAACAGAAGTGATTCTCTTCTGTTTTGAAATTGAAACACATTATTTGTGTGATGGGTATAGTTCTTTCTTACATTTATTCATCCATTTATTTGTTCACTTCAGTCAACAAAATTGAGTCCTTATTGTGTGCAGGCCACTGTCTCTGCCTTCCCCAACAACAACAACAAAAATTCTTTATAATAGATTTTTAAAATTAGACTTAGTTTCTCAGTTGCAAATGAATAATATACTTCGTGATGTATACACATGGTGCCATCCGAAGATGAAAGAGAAATAGGATTTGTCACATTTTAAGGCCATTCAGAATTTAAAACTGAGGTACAAGCTACTCCTGTCCACATGATTCTTAGCCAGGATAAAATCATTTCTTCATTGACTCATTCATTTGTTTGACAGATAATTACTGAAGCCTACTGAGAATGCAAAGATGAGTAAAAGATAGTCTGATCCTCCTGAGGTCCATGGTCAAGTGGGAGAAAGAGCCCTGTAGACACATTCTCTTTCTATCAGCTGCAAGCATTTAGCAGGCTCAGAGCCCAACCTATGAGTGGAGCAGTGGCTGAAGGGGGCCAGGTAACAGAGTTACACACCCTACACAGGGAGTTTGGCCTCTGATCTGTAGGCAATAGTAGAAAGTCTGGGAAGATTTTCACATAGGTGAGCGTGTAAGTGTATGGAAGGAATATATGATTGTATTTGTATTCTGGTAAGATCACCTCAGTATGTAGGATGGATTAATAAGCAAAGTCTTCCTTATAGAAAGATGTATTAGTTTCCTAGAAGTGCTGTAACAAAAACCATAGACTTGGGCCTTACACAACAATTTATTTTCTTTCAGTTCTGGAGGCTACTATTCCAAGATCAAGGTGTCAGGTTTGGAGGCTGGTAGATGGCCAACTTCTTGCTGTGACTTTTTATGTGGGAGCACATTCCTGGTCCATATTTTCTCCTCCTTCTTCTTCTTCTTCTTCTTTTCATAAAGGTTTTATTTATTTATTTGTCAGAGAGAGCAAAGCAGGGGGAGCAGCTGGTGGAGGGAGAAGCAGGCTCTCCACTGAGCAGGGAGCCTGATGTGAGACTTGATCCCACAACCCTGGGATCATGACCTGAGCTAAAGGCAGATGCTTAACTGACTGAGCAACCTAGATGTCCCTATTTTTTTCTTCTTATAAGGAGAACATTCAGATAAGATTAAGGCCCATTCTTATGGCCTCATTTCAGTTTATTCACCTTTTTTTTTTTTTTTTTTAGAGGGGAAGGGACCAAGATTAGGAGTAGGGTCAATGTAGCCTTTTTTTTTTTTTTTTAAAGATTTTATTTATTCATTTGACAGACAGAGATCACAAGTAGGCAGAGAGGCAGGCAGAGAGAGGGAGGAGGAAGCAGGCTCCCTGCTGAGCAGAGAGCCCGATGTGGGACCGGACCCCATCCCAGGATCCTGGGATCATGACCTGAGCTGAAGGCAGAGGCTTTAACCCACTGAGCCACCCAGGCGCCCCTATTCACCTTTTTAAAGGCCCTATCTTCAAATACAGTCATACGTTTGAGGTACTAAGAGTGAGAGTTTCATCATATGGATTTTGAGGGGGATACAGTTCAGCTCATAAAAGATGCAAACCTAAAGGGAAGGTTAATCCACACCTTGCCAGAGGGCTTGGGTGTGTATGGTATGGGGAGAAAAGTGGACATGTACTTTTAATGAAAAATTTAAGGCTAAAGCAGTATGTATTCACCTGACTTCAAATGTTCAGAACATTTGACCACCTCTGCTCTTTTCTCAATTTATTGTCTTGCTGGGAACAGTGTTCAGCAGATAAGTATGCTCTCCAACTGTGCCGTGTTTACCTGGACTCCTTAACATATTTAATTGAATTATTTAAGGAGAGCTGTAAAGAACACCATATGCCAAAGCACACTATGAGAAAACACGGACTTAGGAAGACCTGTATGAATTTGTCTTGAACTGTAGATTCAAGATGTTGAGGGCTAGAGCTCTGGAAACTAGAAAACTATGATCTCTTACTTCACTTGGATTGCTGTAACAAAGTACTACAGACTGGGTGGCTTATACATAACAGAAATTTATTTCTCACAGTTTAGAAGGCTGAAAAGTCTAAGCTTGGGAAACCAGCACAGTTGAGTTCTGGTGAGAGCCTTCTTCCTGATTCACAGATAGTGTCCTCCTGCTGTGTCTTCACATGGCATATGGGGCTAGAGAGTTCTGGAGGGTCTCATTTATGAGGGCACTAATCCCTTTCATGGGGGTTTCACCTTCATGACCCGTCACCTGGCCCCACTTCCAAATGCTGTCACATTGGGGATTAAGATTTCATCATATAAATTTGAGAGGGACATAAACATTCAGACCATGACATACGGGAAAGGAATAAAAATGGGAAGGAACCTTCAACTCCCTGTCCTGGAACCTTGGACCCCAAGGGTCATTAACAGACTTTTCAAAAATGGTTTCTTCCTAAGGAATTCTGCCACTTTGTACTATTTTACCCTAGAGGGGAGGCTCGTGGCATGAGGCTGCTAAACTGTTCCAAAGGAAAGAGATAGAAATTTTTGGAGCTGGTGTTTCAACAAAACCAAAACTTATCACCGGGAGACTTCATGATTTCATAACCCCCGGGAAGTCTACTTTGTAGAGAATTTTGCCAATTGAAGGGTTGGGGGGGGAAGCAGAAACAGAAGAGGAAATGAACGTGGTCTCCGATTTCTTCCATCTCATTGCTGTCGCTCTCGATCAAAATAACCTTCCCTGAGAGCTTTCTTTTGAAATTTTGTCCTTGAAGTGCTTCATTAAAACTTTGAATTACAAAATGGGAAAAGTCAATTTTATTGGATCCTAAATTTTGCTTTGTGCAGCATCCTGTCCAGATTGCAAATTATTAAAATTGACATAGGATGTGTGTGTAAGGTAATATCCCCTTTCGTGGGCTCTTCTCTAAATTTCAAGATATTCTGTAGAGTGGATTAGATTATCCAGTGAGTAGGGACTCTGAAAAGAAAATAGAATTGTGTATTGATGCCTTCAGAAATATTATTTGATGGCAATAAAATATTCTCTGAAATTCCCTTCAGAGGGGAGAAAATGGAGTTTGTTTGCAGTAATTGCATTTTCTAGCATTTGCTCTCATACTTTCCAATATAAGCCAATTGGAACCTGTGATTTGGTTTTGCTTATTGGCAAAAGTACCATGTAAATTGATCTGTGATGCATTTAAAGAAGATGCTTTTGAAAGTTTGGAAATTGAGATGGCTTTCTCTTATTAGATTTCGAGAGTATTAGGGTTCATTTCTATATTTTAGTCTAATGTAATATTAGCCAAATATGTTCTTTTTCAATTTAGTTTTAATCAAGTTCTAGAAGACCATTTTCATCTAGCCCCAGTGGCGCTGTTAAGGCAGAGATTTTATTTCCACTGTCAACCCTCTGCTCTGGCTTCTGTGGACCAGCCCCCTGGAATCCCTGCACACTGAAATCCTGCATGCATCTGCCCAAACATTCCTTTAGCAGGCAAAAATAAGAGTATTTATTAGAAAAAATATTTTTTTATTACTATTTGAAGGGTTAAGATGGAGAGGGAATCTAAAATTCTCTAAAAGTGTTCTTTCTTTTAAAGAGTATGGTCTTTATACCGGTATTATTTTTATTTAATTTGATTTTCACCATATTTAATGTCTGAAAATGTAAACATAGGATTTGCATTTGTTCTTCTTTTTATTCAGTAGAATTATTGATTCAGTATTCAGTAGAATAATTGCCACTTGTTTTGTAAGTGATGCTGGAAGGAGTGCCTTTTTTCAGTTGCTTTTTAAAGCTTTGTGGGGGAAAAAATAACAATATTCTTCAGCTCACCATGGATTTTGTCAGTCAACACTGCCAGTTTATTAAAGACATTTATGGAATACTCTTTAAGGTGGTAAGAAGTTGGACATGGGCCCCTTATCCAAAATCAGGTTACAGTGGACAACAGAAGACGGGGTAAAAACGATGATGATAATTATTGTTGATGTGTCAGGTTCATATTAGGTCCTTTCCTGATCTCACTCCGTCTGCACATCCTCTCTGGCACGTAGGTTGTACAATTATCCTCATTTTTTCTGATGAGTAATATGGAGGTGAATGAGCATGTTTTAAGTTTGAGTTTCAGAAGTAATAAGTGATGGAACCAGGAACTTGGTCCCAAGTCAGTCTGACTCCACAGCCCATGATCTTTCCATCGTGCCGTATATCCCCACATCTGCTACGTTTGAGTGATAGAAACATGCACCCCGCTGTTTGAGTTGAGATTGACAGCGTCTTGAGCAGTTCTTCTGGTGAATTCTTCTGGTGACTATCCAGTGGGATCCTGATTTGGATCTCGTTTTCTGAACCTTGGGGAAGTAGGTGAAAGGGTCTTTAAGGAGATATTCTGAGTGCTCAGATAGAATTTGTTGTATGGGGAATAGATCTTTTTCAACAAGCCAAGGCTTATATTCGTCAGGGAGAGTTTGGACAGAGTACAGTGAAGAAGCTACTTGTGGTTCTGGTTGTCCAGCCGCTTGGAAATACTCGAGTGTAGTTGGAGCTGGGTCTCAGTGGACAGTTCACTGCCCCATCTTCAGACGCAGAACGTGCCATGTTGGTCTGGGTGGCAATTTAGAGATACTCAGTTGGGAAACAAAGACTATATTGTCATTCATTAATATTGTCGTTTGTTTTTACTGCCTTGTAGTTGTCCTTTAACATGTATGAGTGTGAACGAGTGTGTGTGCCTGAATGTTTAAATCACAGAAAGTTATGTTGGATTAAAGTTACAGCTGAGACAGGAAACGCCTGTAGATCAAACAATCAAATCTTTGAGCTGTTTTTTTATGTCTTTAGTCATTATGGGTGCTAACCGCCTGCCTCCTCATGGTTTATACTTTTCAATGCAGAATACCGGTGAGGATTGAGGTTCAGAAGGGGTCTGCTTTCCTGGGTGGGGGATGGGATCTTGTCTCCTTTGTATGGATTACGGCTTACAGCATCTTCTGGTACCTTGGGATTCTTTGCATGGAGGAGGCTGAAGAAGAGGAGGGAGCGTGTCAGCTGTGGCTTCTTAGGCTTAGTCCTCTTTCCTGCAGTTGGACCACTGGGCTTTCACTCAGCATTCTTACACTCTCCTGGGTTTCCGGCTCAGCCCTGACGTTATTGTAATATAGTTTTCTGTGTTTAATATTTCTTAGACTTGGTTTCCCATTGCAAGCATGGAAGAAACCCTAATGCATGAGTTTCAGAGGAGAAGGTAGCAGTCTGAACCTGCTGTGTGGCTCCGTCAGCAAGTGTGAGTATTAACGTTAGAGCTGTCAGGACTTGTGAAAATTAATGGAGCCTGACGGGGGACAGACTGAGGTCAGAGACGGAGCTTGCCCTGATTGAATGTTTCTGGTGGCTTTGCGGCCCAGGCAAGTGAGTGTAAACCGTGGAGCCGAGAGGGATTGCTGGAGGTCCCTTCATTCATTTAACAAGTAGGCAGTGGGCACCGACTGAATGCCACGCATTTTTCTCGATGCTGGGAGAACAGTGGGGAAGTGTAGGCTCTGCCCACTTGTAACTGGCCATCTTCTCCCTGCCTCCAGGCTCAACTCAGCCCTGCTCAGCTATCAGCCCCTGGTAATCCAGGCAAGGAATGTCCATGACGCCTCTCCTTAGTCCATCCCAGAACCTCATGGTTCTTTCATCCTCCTAGTCACTGGGATTATTATTTGTTCCTTTCATCCTCCTGCAAAATTTTCTGCTTGAACAGTTTTCAAGCCCAAGTTACTCTTAGTTCTCAGTGGAATAGAGATTTCAAGAGTTTGGACATTTTCCCTCTCTGCTGGAGTCATGATATTAAAAATACAATAATAATTTTAAACAGAAGAAAAAATTGCTGCCTTTTATCCACCTTGGGGGCATAACAAGGTCCTTTTATAACACTAGCATTAAGGAGCAGTGTTTTAAAACAGGCCCCTGGCACTGGCCCCACCGCAGGCTGAAGATTTCAGAAAAGTGATTGAATTGTAATGCATCTCTTTTGTTTAGAAGCAGTCCCATGATAATAGGTCTGGCTATATATCGGTTTTATTCTTTTTTAATTTCACAAATTAGCGTTTTTTCTAGCATACTGCCAAGGGGAAGTAGGCCTGAAGCTTTGCCTTGTGAGTTTGATTTTCCTGGGTATCTGGAAACTAGAGCAGGTTCTCCTCTTGTCTCGTCATCTCTGTGTTTTCTTCTTGCTGCACAGTAAGCTTTATTGAATATGAGCATTATGCCACACATTTTTTGTCTTTCTGTATTTCCCAAGCCTATAATTTAAGGTATAGAGGGGAATGGGCGTGGAGATTGGAGATCTTGAAATTTGTCACCTTTCGATACCTAGGTTTTCTTTTACCCACAAAACCTGGCAAGGCACGTTTGCTTTGATGCTCTCAGAGTGCTTCACAAAGAACTACTATTGTACTCGGGATTTTTTTTTTTTTTTTTACTTCCCCCAGTTTTAGCAGAAATTAAGAGACAGCAGCCAGTTAATCTTGCTTATTAGATCTTTGATTTTAAAAAATGGGGTATAGGGAAGGCAGTATTTGGCATGAGCCAAACCTAATGGCCATTTTGGCCAACCCTGTTTCCCACGCTCACCATTCATGAGGAATGGAGAATATGGGGCAGGGGCCATCTTCTTGCAGGTGGTGGGCAGATTCCCAAGAAAAGTGACTGTTCTGGAATTGACTTCGGATTTTGAATTTTCCAGAGGAATACATTTTATAGTGATTCGTGGCAGAAATATAGGTGACAGTTGTATGATACTTAATTTTGAAGGACATTAATTTTTATTTTGGTGGGGGGGGGTCAAGCTGGCAAGGAATCTTGTTTGGCCAGAGCAGTGTTTATGTATGTTTATTTTTAAATGGTGATGCACACATGTGCTGGTCCTCACAACCGCTGTTATTTCCACCTAGTCCAGTTCACATTTTTGCTTTATGTCTTTGGTCCCTGTAGGCATTTGGTTTTCCTATCTTGGACTACTATTCCCCTGTCAAAGTCTCATATTAATTCTTATAACATAGCCAAGTTTTTTTTTCAAATTCTGGGACCCCTCATAAAGTTGGGCACAGGAGCTTTTTTCCTTCTCCTTCTCAAGGCCATGACCTTCCCTTCCTTGGGTAGGCTCCCAAATTCTTCTGAGAGCAGATGGGTAAGAAATTACACCCACAGCTGCAGTAGCATTTGGGGAATGCCTTAACTGAGCCAGGATGTGTGTTGTCATAGTATGGAGCTGAAACTGCTTCATGACCGCGGGAGGAGAAATCCATCGCGTAGCCAGTTCTATTTCTTGATCCGGACAGAAAAGGCTGCCGCTGCCTAGAGCTAGGGAAAAGGATCGCCACAGATGGACGAAGGGTATGAGGAGGACTCACGTATGAGGTAGGTCTTAAGCCAGACTTCATAAGACTCTTAAAAATTTGGGATCACCTGAAAGAAAACTGGTGTGGGAGGCGGAAGAGCTCTTCTCATCCCACTTGTGCCTCCAGTGTGGCCCGTGATTTAGCTTAGCAATTGGCCGCACCTCTCTGGCACTGTTTCTTCATCAGGAAAATGGAATTGGATAAACCAGTGGTTTTTCTGTTGAATATTTTTAAGCCAGGGCTAAGTCTTCACAGGAAATCTTTCCCCAAATCGCAAAGAAAAGGAAAGCAGTGGTGAACGCGGGAACAGGTCTCTCACCTCTGCCCTTGTCTCTTCCCTCACGTTGCCCGGCTCCCGCCCTCCGAGGCTCACGGATCACACTTTCAAATCACCAGATGCGGCTGTCTCTGAAGAGCCTGCTGAGGTCATGGGCTGTTATTCATGGGAGCCGCTTTAAGTCACACACTCGATGTCCAGAGTTTGGTAAGGAAGGGAGGCTGACCTTGACCCAGTTCACCGTGTGTCTGCTTTAAAGTTGTTGTGGCTTTATCAGACACGTGTCTATCTGAAAATCTTCAACTTTTCTAGACCTTCTATTCCTCTCTATATTCTTATATACTCTTCTGGGAGTATATGGAGATCGTGTTTAGTATCTGATTCTAGGAAGATGTGAGGGATCTTCCATCCCTCTGGAGAGATGTGATCGATCATGGTTTATACTATTCATTTGTGAATGAGAGGCTGATGCTGGCACATTTTTTTGGCAGTCAGTAAATACTAGAAGTGATGTGTAACTGGATAACAGAAGGGGGAAAAAAGTGATGTGTTCAGGAGACACACTTTGCAAGGTTAGAATCATCTTGACAAAAGCAATCAGTGTGCAGGTTGAAGGCCTCATAGGCCCACCTGCCACCTCTAGATCCAGATGCCTTCATGACTCTAATAATGCTTTTGTTAATTTGAAGGACGCATTAGACCATCCCAGATGTTTTTCCTTGGGAGTAGTGACCTTGTGCCACTGTGACCACGGAGTGATCCAATTTGTGGATCACCGAATATTTTCTTGGATGGCACCTGGGAAGGGTAATCATTGTAACAACTAGTATGTCACAGCTAATATCTGTTGAATCATCATGAAGTGTTTGAAACTGTAAGTTCTTTACATGCAGCATCTGATTTAATGTGTACCAAACCTTGGTGGGGGGTGGTATTATTTTCCTCCCATTTAGATTTTTTAAAAAGGCCAGTTAAAAAATGGTTTGTTAGAGACTTTTTTGGCTAGACTGAATTTGGGGGCAGAGTGGGACACTTCAGAAGGCTTAAATTGGGTAAATTCTGAGTAAACCTGTGTCTCTGGAGGACGGGGTGACAATGGTTAAACTTTGTCATATCCCAAGAGGACAAGCTCAGTTCCCGTAATTCTCTTAAGAAAGCTCCTGGAACATCTTGCAGAAGTTCGTTCATTCTTCCACTTATTCAGTGAATAGTAATCGTGTGCCTGCCATTTGGAAGGGATGGAACTGGGTACTGTGGGTCAAATATGAAGCCACAAGCCATGATCTGTACCTTCAAGGACTTCATAGTCTAGGGGGAGACAAGTCACATGCAGAAGGCAAAATTAAGAAAAATGAGTAAAATGATAATTAATGTGCACTGATTGTTCAGTCCATACCATGCATGTGCTTTAGAAATCTTATCTCATTTTATCTTGAGCACAGACTATGAGGTGGGTGCAGTTGTTGTCCTCATTTTGCTAGCACACTTGAGAGAATATAAGGACTCTGACCAAGGTCATGCAGCCAGTGTGGTGAAGCCTGCAGCAGAGTCCCCGCTCTTAACCTTACGCTGCCTCCATCGTTTAAACTGTAACAGTTTAAAATTGAATCACAGAGACTAGAAGGGTGAAACATACTATAAGAAAATATTAATTAATATCCATAAAAGTAAAGATGAAGAGGGAGAATGTAATGAGTCAACCGAGAATGAGACAAGAGGCGAAGGGGGCTGAGGAAGAAGAGGAAGGAAAGAAATGTGACAGAGGGAGGAGGTGAACCTGGGAGTGCAGCATCCAGTGTCCAGGGGATAGAGACTTTGAGGGACAGGGGTGTCACTGCAGCATGGTCCCTGGAGATGAGAAGAGAGAAAAGGTCTGCGCTTTGGCGATTAGGAAGTTATTATTGACATTCTGGGAAAGCTTTGGGAAGAGAATAGAAACACAAACCACATTGCATGGGGTAAGGGCTGAGTAACCACGTGTCTCTCAGTTGCTCATTGTGATAACAGGGGACGGTCGGACAACACAAATGTGGTAAGTGGGCCAGGGGTGAGAAGTCGTAGGGAGTGGAAAGGTCTGTGGCCGAATGGATGGTTGGTAGTGACTGGTCTTCTGATTTTCCAAAAGGAGCCAGAAAACCAGAATTTTTGCATGACATCGCCTGATTTCTAAATGTTCAATTTAAAAACAAAACAAGGGGCACCTGGGTGGCTCAGTGGATTAAGCCTCTGCCTTCAGCTCAGGTCATGATCTCAGGGTCCTGGGATCGAGTCCCGCATCGGGCTCTCTGCTCCGCAGGGAGCCTGCTTCCTCCTCTCTCTCTGCCTGCCTCTCTGCCTACTTGTGATCTCTCTCTGTCAAATAAATAAATAAAATCTTTAAAAAAAAAAAAAAAACACAAAGCAGCCTTGAGGGCCAACTGTAATACCTCTGTGGGCTGTATCTGGCCTACCAGCTGCAAGCTTCTGGAATCCTCTTTCCAAAAGTTTAGATGTGAAATGAAGAAGCATCTGAAAAATAAGCATGGTTTAGGATTGTATGTGAGAGGTGTGTGCGTGTGTGTGTGTGTGTGTGCCTGCGCGCACACACGTCAATGGCTGCTTGTTTTTGTTTTCTTGGGTTTGGTAAACAAAACTCCGTAAGAAGGAGAATTAAATATATATAGAGAGAGACCCAAAATATCAAAGATAGATGTCTGGAAAATGTAAGTGTCAGTGGGAGTGGAAAGAATGAGATCAAGAGGACATGAGAAGATGGGCCGAGTTCCCACTTCTCATTCATTTCCTTGCTGTAGTCATCACTTTGCCATACTTGTGGATTATCTGTACTATGATTTGCTCAATAGTTTTCTTTAGATTACCTCTTATTTTATATGGAAAAATAGAAAAATGAAAGTAGCGATGAAAAACAGAAACAAAAACTGAAGCCATATATCATTATTTGTATTGCCGTATTGTATTTTTCCAAATAATGCATTTTTAAAACTTCCAGAACAATTTGACAGTTTGTCAAAAGTTTATCTCCATTTCACTTAAAATAATCTTGTAAATTGATAGTAGAACATATAGCATGTCTTGGGAAAGATTGAATGCTTATTAGAGTTCTTTAGGTCATTCAAAGCAAGAATTTTTCCGTGTCAGAATAACTGTATATAGCCTCGGTTTTTTTATTCATGCAGGTCAACTTCAGTGGCCTGATCTGAATAAAATGGATCAAGGCAGGCACCTCTTTGTCTAACAATTTTTAAATGATGCTATTTGAATACCAAGAAGTTTGGAGCTTGACTGCAGAGCCTTCTGAATTAAGCTAGTCTTGAAAAAAAAAAAAAAAGATACCATCAAGTAACAGGAGATTTGTCAGCCTTCCTGCTTTTACTTACATAGGTAACAGAGGGTGGAAGTTGGAAACTACTACTGGATTCGCAGAAAGAAATGAGTTCGCTGGCAGTGTGTAAATATCATCATTTTGGTGGCTACTTCTTTATGCTGAGTCTCCAAAATTTGATTTAAAAGACACCAAAGAGAGGTCTTCCTGAAGGAGATTTACTCTGCACCAGTTTCACTTTCTCTTAAAAAAAAAAAAAAATGTTCCAAGAAGGAAAATATACTTCCTTTGCCTTCTCAGTCTCACCCGTGCCCTTCCTAAACCAAAATTCTAAAATGGAAAAGGCAAGAAGCCAGGCCTTCTTGCAAGAGCTGTGGTGCAGAAAGAAAGGCTTACAGTGAGTCCGTCGTCATGAATGATTAAAACGGAACTGGGCAGCTATAGCGTGACTTGTACAAATAGAGTTGCTCAAAGACTCATGCAGGTCCGACCTGCCTTGAAACAGATTACCGTCAAGGAAAATGTTTCAGCCCGTTCTGGCTCTGGGGCACAGGCGACTCTGGGCGTGCAGTATCGGGCCAAAGGGGGTCACAGAGCCATGATGTTAGAGTCCAGGGGCTTCTCAGAAATTCCCAGTGCGCGTGGTCATCGCGGATTTGCGGCCCGTTAATACATCTCTCAAATGTATTTTAAATGCAGGGAATTGTGCAAGAGATCATTCTGTCCAAGTAGCTCGCAACATACATCACACTCCTTATTGCCTTATGCTAGTGCGCATTATGAACTTGCAAAAACATACATTTGAGAGAGGCTCCCTGTTTTCCGTGAGCGCTTCAGCACAGCCGTACACAGAACTGAGGCCAAAGTCATGTCCCACAGATTGTGAGCTAGTAGTCAGGATATTCAGGGACGCTGGGCCGCAGTGTTTGCAGTGGCTGCTTTCTGCGGTGTTAGTTTCTGACTGCTTTCATTTCTCTCTTAAGCCTCCCTATTAAACCGTGTGCTATATATGCAATTTCATTACTGACAGAAACCTAAAAATTGAAAGCTAAAGAGAATAGCATTACAAAGCATACTCTGGTGATCTTAAAAATCATTTCAGGGGCACCTGGGTGGCTCATTCGGTTAAGCACTTGTTCAACTCTTAATTTCAGCGGAGGTCATGATCTCAGGGTCGTGAGATCAAGCCCTGCATTGGGCTCCATGCTGAAAACGGAGCCTGCCTAAGATTCTCTACCCCTCTCCCTCTTCCCCCCACCCCTACCGGTGTTTGCTCTCTCTCAAAAAAAAAAAAAAAAAAAAAAAATCAGTGTTAGCAAACACGTTTGCAGTGCGCTGCTGGGACTGAGGACTTCACAGCCCAGTTTTCTGCAGTTTGCATTGCTGAAGTCCAAGTACCTATGGCAAAACTTGCCCCCACTTCCAAAATATAATTTTCCTCCCCACTAAAGCTTCATTAATTAAATCATTGACTCTGGCTTGCTGGTAAGGACCAATTCCTACAACAAGTGTCTCCAATTTCCTGCTAGTGGTAACTTTCATTCTTCCTGGAATAGCAGGAAACATTAATTTTGCATTGGACCCAGGAGTCTCAGGAAGCTGGAATTATAGGCACCATTGCCCCACCCTTTTCTCCCCTAAAATAAAATGAAATAAAACAAAATGAGCAGCAGCTCTGCAGTGAGGCTTGAGGGATGGGTAATGACAAAGAAGAGAAAAGGGCATTAATTTCAGGATGGGGACAGCTGCCCAGCACTATCTCCCTTTGGAGTTTGGTTCTTATAGCATCACGGTGAGTTATTAATATGTATGATCTGTACTTTATTCAAACATTATAAATCTATGCAGAAGTCTGGTGTTTGGGTTTTCCTTTATAGCTTTCATTCTTCTTCCCAGAATTATCTCATTTTGATCGGGAAACTTTTGCATAAAAAGCACACACCGAGAACTCACATTTCCATACCATAAATATTAAAAGGGGGTTAAGCTTTACAGTTTCTTCTCCCATCCCGATGGGAGGAAAGTTAGCCTTCTAATCAGGGGGCCATTATTAAAGTTCTTTTTATTCACAAGCCACAAGGTAAATTTTAACTTACAATATGAAATTGTACTCCGGAGTTCCTTTCATTTATGTACATTGTGGAATGCTCGGCAGTGCCATGTCTTTTGTATGATATACTACAAATGTACTTTTGAAGGATATCCTACAAATCAAGCCGTCATTTGAGTTGTTAAGAACAGTTGGTTGGCTTATTTTTTGAGGACCAAACCAAGTCCAGACCTTTTTTAAGGATCGTGATTAAAGTGCTTTTCACTGGATAATTATAAAGTGTGATTCATCACAGTGTATCTATAGCATACAGAAGAGGGAAATGGAACTAGAAAGCTGAATGTCTTCTTAGTAGCTTTTAAGCTTCTTAGCAGCTTCCTCTCTCCTGTTTATTGTCATTTTTGCGAGCATAAAGGCGTAGTCATAAATTTTGGTTCCCATGGAAATATAAAGGAATGCGTGAGCTATTTCATTTGGGTATACTGTCTGCTAATCACACAGTCTCGGCTGTTGTACTTTGTGATGGGAAATGAACGTGCTAATTGGTACTCTTTTTTCTTATTTCAGGAAACCTGCCATATGAATATAAAATAGTGATTGCTGGGAATCATGAACTGACATTTGATAAGGAATTCATGGCAGACCTTGTTAAACAGGACTACTACCGTTTCCCCTCTGTGTCCAAATTGAAACCAGAGGACTTTGACAACGTTCAGTCCCTCCTGACAAACAGTATTTACTTACAAGACTCGGAAGTAACAGTGAAGGGATTCAGGATATACGGGGCACCTTGGTAAGTGCTCATTGAAACAATTCCCCCCCCCTTTTTTTTAGCTTGGCCCTAAGAAATTGTGGTGCAGCAGATAAGGGTGGGAAGAAAGCTTATTGCTGCATTTCGAACACAACACAGATTCTGGAACTGCTGGGAAGAACAGCGCTTGTTTTCACTGTGATGCTGATTTCCTTAGGCAAGATGAGTGGAAGTAGGGCTATGGTTCCATATGTACATGTTTATGTGACTGGGCTGCGTGTGTGTCTGTGGGACACAGAAGGATTTAGGGGAGGGTCACCTTCAGCTACTTCACACACAGATTCAGCTACTCTGAACATTCTAGGTAAGTCCTTTACCTCTCATTTTATACTGGAAGCATTCCTGAAATGTCTTCTTAGATTAGGGTTTCTCAAATCTTGCTTCGAATCAGAATCACCCGACCAACTCTGAAGAATTACACCTTTTTGAAGCCATACCTCCCCGGAGACTCTGATTCCCCTTCTGGAGGTAGAGCCCAGCAATTTTTATTTTGAAAGCTCCCCAGACGAGGCTGAGGTACGCTCCGTTTGAACGTTAAAGGTTGAGACTCAGTATGGAGAATTCTAGCCCTGAGCTCTAGAAAACTTGAAACAGGTGTGTATTCTTTGGGACCAGACCAGAAGCATTTGACCTTGTCTCTGCCATTTGTCAGTTGTGTGCTTTTGAAGACATTAGTTTACAGAGAATGAGCCTCATTTTCTGCATCTCTAAGACAATGGAGATAATACCTACTTTAGAGGATTGTTATGAGGATTAAATTAAGTGACATGTGTAATGGATATGGAAGAGTGCCTGGTGGTTTGCGTAGGGTAATGATCATTTTCTGGCCTTGGTTCTGCTCCTGAGTATTTATGTGAACTTGAGCAAGTAGCCTCCAAACCAATTTCTTCATCTTTAAAATGGGAGTTCTAGACCAGAAGATCAGTATCAGATGAGCTTTGAATTTAATTAATTAATTAATTAATTAACTTTTTTGAGAGCTCTGTGTGTATATAAGAGCAAAAGGACTAACCTTTACTTACCCAATTGGAGAAGTACCCCAGCCCTGCACTGGATTTACAGATAAGGCTGGAAGAGGACAGACAGTGAGCATGAATTCAGATTGGCCATCCCACTCGACAGTTTGGTCTGTCCTCTGTAGAGTAGAAAGTGGGGGTATTTTCTCAACAGCTGATCTCTTTTTTTCCCCTAGCTTTACTATTTGGGATCCAGAAGGACTGATGCGGGAATACAAGAAGTATATATTTTGTTTTAAAATCAACCCAACAACGACTGAACTCTTACTTCAGTACCTACTCTATGCCGTGCATTGTTCTAGATCTTTTTATCTTTTATCTCTTTTTCCTTAAAATGCTTTTAAGAAATGGACACTGTTGCGATTCTGATTTGGCTGGTGAAAAAAACTCAGGCACAGAAAGGTTAAGTGACGGCTCCGTGACCACCCAGACTGAGTTGGCAGCCTCCTGTCCTGATTTTGAGTCTGACTCTGGGGTGTTCTGTATGACTGAGATGGGGACGGTAGCAGTGTGGTAATTGGGGTTTATAATCTGCGGTGGTGATGTCCAGCTTGACTGAAGTACATCAGGGAATGTTTTGTATATGCAAGAAGGTGGTAAAGGGCAAGAGAACAAACAGTAGGATTTGGTCCTATCCAAGTGTGAGCTGAAAACATGGTAATATCCAATGTCGGTATTAGCATTTCCGGACAAAGGTCTGGAGAGGGAGCTTTTCCTCCCTTCTAGCTCCCTTCTTAATGGCTATGCTATAGTTTAGGAATGACCTCTGATTGGCAGAGACACTCTATGTGGAATTAAGATTTTTTTTTAATACCCGAAGATGATTTCTGAAAGATTATGGAAGGCTGTTCCAGAATGAGCCAGACGTTCAGAAATCTCCGGATTGATAGTTGCTGGAGTGATGATAGCAAGCAAACTTCCTCCATTATCTGAGCAGATTAAAATCTGTTTGGGAGAAGGTTTAGCTACACTGGTTGACAGCTGTGAAGAATGAAGGAGTGATTTTGGATCCAAAGGCAGATCTTGCAGCATCTCAAGAAATAATAAATATATAAAATAAAAAATTAAAAAAAATTTTTAAAAACCCACAAACCACATAGTAATTCAGATACGTGATGGGGCATCATCGTTTTCGATGGTGGAAATATGTGATGTGATGGGGCGTAAAGACTTCAGACAATGTTTATGTCTGAGCTGAATTGATGTCATTCAAAAATTGTTTATTTTAATAGGGTGGTTTAATCAAGAAGGTAGGTAGGATGAGTCCTCTGAAATGTTACCCTAACGTTGTCTTTACACATAATTTGTTGAGATTTTCAGAAAGTTTTAACTGTTTCCTGCCTAGCACTTCTTTACAATAAGAGGGATCTTTAAATGGAATTTGTGTCACCCATACGAATTGCTGTGTTATGTCTTTGGACTAAGGATATATATTTTGGAGGTATCAGTAATTTGGATCTCACTGGGAAGATATTTTGTTAAAATTAATAAAAGAAGATGAAAACAGAGAAGGAGGCAAGCCATAAGAGACTCCTAACTATTGGGGAAAAAAAAAAAAAAAACTACTGAGGGTTGCTGGAGAGGAGGTGGGTGAGCAGATTTGGGGTAATTGGGTGATGGGCATCAAGGAAGGCACTTGGTATAATGAGCACTGGGTGTTACATGCGACTGATGAATCACTAAATTCTATCCCTGATGTGAATAATACAGTATATGTTAACTAAATTGAATTTAAATTCAAAAATTTTCATAAAATATTCTCAGGACTGCTGATAATCTGAACATTGATTTGGGAATGCCCATGCTTTAGTCTTTCTATGCAGAGAGCACAGATTTTCTGAGCTCTCCCATTTACTCAGCCCTGGTACCTTGGGCGGGTTTCTGAGCATCTCCTGGTCTCTCTTTTCTCATCTTTAAAGTGGGAGATGGTGGCATTACTTCTTTCCTGTGGTTGCTATGAGGCTAAATGAGTTAATGCATCCACAGCACCCCAAAGACTTCTGGCATAGAGTAAGCATCTAATGAGTGTGAGCTATTACTGATAAGGGGGGCTAGTCTTCCAAATCTCCTTTATACTTTTGCCCGTCTTCGTTTGAAGACTGTTAGACGAGGAGTCAGATAGGGTGTGTTGGAGCTTAAGTTCCACCGCTACTGATGGAGCAACATGAGGCCAATCACTGAACTTCTCTTTTTGTGAAATAGGGCCAGCAAGGTCTGCCCTAGTATCTCTCATCCAGCACTCGCTGAAATGGTCACCAAAGCTAAAATTTTCAAAGAGTATCCATATTTGCCAGCATGCTTGATTATTTTAATCTTGTACAGTTTGTAACCACTTTCGCTTAAGAGTTTGACTGGAAGCAACGTTGAGGGGGGATTTATACCAGAGCTATCGCTTTTCTCCCTTCAGAAGTTAGGTTTTTCCCCATCCCTGAGACCCACCCATAGGTGAATGTCTGCTCAGTTACCCGTTAGTTATTCCAGCCCCCAAATAATGTAAACCCGTTTAAGTTTGGTTCCCGGGCTTTTCCAGTGAACTTTGATATTACTAGTGGTCTTACTTTCCAAACATAGATCCAAATAAGATCCTTGATACAAAGGATTTCCATCCTGTCACGGATTTCTCAGAGGGGATTGCCGTCCCACCAGAAAGATAGCTGTAACTCCCATGTTTTAAAAATGTAGATCGTGGGGCGCCTGGGTGGCTCAGTGGGTTAAAGCCTCTGCTTTCAGCTCAGGTCATGATCTCAGGTCCTGGGATCGAGTCCCGCATTGGGCTCTCTGCTCAGCAGGGAGCCTGCTTCCTCCTCTCTCTCTGCCTGCCTCTCTGCCTACTTGTGATCTCTGTCAAATAAATAAATAAAATCTTTAAAAATATATATATAGATCGTGACTTGCTTTCAGTATTGAAGAGGAATATTAGTCTATATTCATTACGCTGTTTTAGCTTCTAGCACAGCTGAAAGCTTCCCAAAGATGAGGGAGAATTAAAGCAATGTCTCTAATTTACAATTTAGCCAGAATCTGTATCTGGAGAATAACTTGCAACACTTCCAAGGATCCGTGTGTGTTTGCAATAGGGGTACACTGGGGTCCTTCTTAGATTCTCAAGGACAAGGTCTGAGGAAATTCAGTGGCCTACCTACACAGAAGAAGATGTAAGTGGGCTGCCTTGTCCCGGAAGAAAGGTGCTCCCTTAGAGAGGACAAGAGCTGACCAGATCCAGGCAGCACCCCTGGGTTGGGAGGTCTCATGGCAGGTTCTGTGGTTTCTGTGTATACTCCTTCACCATCTTGTTTTTCCAAGTATCTGGAAGAAAGGAATGAAGCCTGATGTATTCGCATCTTTGGGAGTAACGGTTTAGACACAGCTTTTCTTAACTTCTCCAGCTGTGTTTTCCTCTCCCTCTTTGGGAGAGAAGGAGACGGTCTTGTGCTGCCAGGCGATTAGGTCTGCCAAGGACTTGGGTCCCACGACAGGAAAGCTTGTGGATTTTTTGCATCCCTTGTGTTGATTTTTCTGCCACCACCTTGGTTCCTGATTTCCTGTTTGTGATCACTTTGAGTTCTGTCTTTTCCAAAAGCTGAGGGTATGGTTTGAAGGCAGAGACAAAATTTTAATGTTAGGCCACAAGGTAGGGGGGAAAGGTGGAATTTTTTAAATCAGCTTTGTATTTTTGGTTCCTGGATCTCTAGCCAGCATCTTAGTACAAACAGATTTCAGGAAACTCAGTTGCCATTTAAAAATCGACCAGCGCCTTTGTGTTTTTGTTTTGTTTGTTTGTTTCTGTTGTTCTTTTGACACTAAGATGAAGATGCTGTATGTGTGTGTGTGTGGGGGGGGGGACAAAAACCCAGGTACTAATTGATCAGAAGCCAAGCTGCAAAAAGTAAAAAAAAAAAAAAAATGCCCGCAGTGCTCTGACCCCAGCAGAGCAGTCTTATTGTTTGGCGATGGCTGCACCTTGTTCCCCTCTTGAAACAGAAATGCAGGGCTGGTCTCCCGTGGCTTTTAATGAATATGAGCAGGGCTTTCCGATGTCCAGGAATTTGATCTCTATGCTGACCAAGAGGTCAGGAACAAAGAACACACTTTTTCATGTTAGAGTAGACCCAGGTGTAATTTGTCAGATTTAGTAACTGTGGAGGAAGTGCCTTAACTTCTGTGGCAGGACAATTAGATCGGGCCCCAGACAGTGTTAATTCTAAAATGGCTGCAGAACAAGAGAAAGCCCATGGAGTTGCTTCTGTAAAGGAAGCGTGAGCAGGATGGTTTTTTCCCCTCCTCCCTGCCCCTCATTGCAGATCCACAAACAGGTTGAGTCCATTCATTCCTTCATTTAGATATAATTTTCTCAGCATTTTTAAAAAGTGGGAGTTAGCATTTGTAATTGTGTCTGCATAGAAATAGCTACAAGGTTGCTCACGTTTCCTTGTTCTGATCAGTGCAATAGTACTTTATGTTTACCCTGTCAGAAAAGCTTCAGATGTTTTTATTTCCAATTATAAGTTTTGTAATGCATCATGTATTTTGCTGACAGTCTTCAAGTTCTTGAAATAGCGAACAAATTAACAGCAGATATTGAGTAAGAGGATTAGGAAACCAATTGGCAACTCGTATGATAGAATTCAGATATGGGGATGGGTAGAATGGGCTCATTTATTTTATTTTCACAGTCATACTTTGTAATTAACTTGGGCCAACCAAAAAAAAAAAAAAAGAAAGGGAAGAAAAAAACCTCTCCATGTTCAGCAGGAAAGTCCTTTCATGCCAAAGAACAGGACTGGACAAACAATATTGGTTCCTACCACCGTCTCAGGGATCCCAGCTTTTACTCAGGAGGGTTCAGAAAGGTATTGGCACAGAAAAAGGTCTGTGTGTGTGTTAAACAAATATGCACTCCGCTTTTACATGATTCTGTTTAAAGGCCCAGGCTAACATTTCATTTTTCTTGGCACGGGGCCCGTAGACTCTCCCATATGAAACCTATGGGTGTCCTGCCTCTGCTCTAGAGTTACAGGCTCTGTTTACATTTTTGCCTGTTCCAGAATGCAGCTGACTGTTCTTAAAGCCGCATGGGATCAGATTCACTTCTGGTTTAACAACTGCCCTGTTTATTTGAAAAAGGAGAAAGCAAAACCGATCACTTTGCTTTCTACCTCCCTTTCGTACGTAGCTGTATCAGTAAGTACCAATTCCAAAGCCGAGTCCTGCAGAGCCCGTGCTGTTGGATCCCACGTGTACCTTTCCAGCCCACTCCATCCGAACCCTTCAAGCCTGTCCTGATGCTTTTATCTGACGTGGCTGTGGTAGCTGTGTAGAAGAATGTGAGGGGGGCACAGAAGTGTCTGCATGCATTCGCATGTGCTTACTATCAGCTATCGGCATGGATTAAATTTTTGCCTGCACGTTCTGAAAGAGAACCTCACCCAGCAAACAGCAGTCATAAGCTTGCATTTGCGTGATGACTTCACTCACAGCCTGTCCCATGTGGTCTCTCATTTGGGCTTCACGGCAATTCTAAATGACTAAAATCTAAGTTAAAAAAATAATTCTAAACGATTGAAATAAACATGTATTAATAGCAATGATTAATAATAGCCAGCATTGGGGCACCTGGGTGGCTCAGTGGGTTAAAGCCTCTGCCTTCAGCTCGGGACATGGTCCCAGGGTCCTGGGCTCGAGCCCTGCATCAGGCTCTCTGCTCAGCAGGGAGCCTGCTTCCCTTCCTCTCTCTGCCTGCCTCTCTGCGTACTTGTGATCTGTCTATCTAATAAATAAATAAAATCTTTTAAAAAAATAATAGCCAGCAAAAAATAAGTGCCCATATGTCAGGTGCTGCTCGGGATGGCCTCCTTTTGACAGAGGAAGCCAAGATAGCGTTTTTGACAGAGACGGCGCCCAAAGGGATTGGAGAGAAATAGGACTAGAATCTAGCCTTCCTTATGCTGAGCTCCTTAGACCAGACCAGGATATCCTAGTAACCAGATGTCCTTCTACTCCTTGACCTGAGGCAGTTCAGGAAGGGGCCACTTGAAGAGTTACCTTTTTCCATCCAGTTGCAGAAAGGGCACGCAGAAATCCAGGCTAATACTCTTTAGGAGCTCTCAAGATTCTGGGTGAGGTGCTCCTGGGGGAAAATAGGGATATGGACAGGACAGATGAAGGAATAATCCGGTATTTGTTTGCCTGACAAGCTGCAGAGCCTAGGGTTTTCTGTGAAAAATCTGTGTCTCAGCGTGTCATGAGACATGGATCCCCTCCTTCTGGTCCTTCTGCTCCCTAGAAATGACTCACGATTCCTTCACGTACCATCAGCAGGGAGTAAGTATTGGGTGCCTGTGGCTTATTCCCTCTGTAGCACCAGGTATCGGCTGAGAAAGACTTCAGCCCTGGGCATACGCACCAAGAAGGGAGAGCTGGCCGTGTGCCCCTTCTGCAGTCAGGCCTGCCTGGCTTGGGCCCACACACCGTGCTCCAGGGAGCGTGCCGCAGCCCTTACCACTGAGACCTGGCTGGCCAGCCCGCTGCTGGCCCTTTTTTCATTTTCTCATGTTACACCAATTGGCTCCTTTTTTTCCCCCCCCAAAGTCTTTATTTATTTATTTGACGCAGAGAGAGATCAGAAGTAGGCAGAGAGGCAGGCAGAGAGAGAGGAGGAAGCAGGCTCCCCGCCAAGCAGAGAGACCGATGCAGGGCTCGATCCCAGGACCCTGAGATCATGACCTGAGCCGAAGGCAGAGGCTTTAACCCACTGAGCCACCCAGGCACCCCCCACCTGGCTCCTTTTTAACCCACAGTTGCTGCTGGGCGATGGAAGGGGATGGCACAGTGGTTCTAAGCTCCCTGAGGGCAAGGACTCTGTCAGCTTTGTTCTCCGCATCCCCGGTCGGGGAGCCCGGTGCCTGGCCCATGGTGGGTGCTCTGTCCATTTCAGCTGAATGAATGAATGAGGGTGATGGTGGTGGAGGTAGGTCTGTGGCGGACGGACTGAAGATCTACACAGAGGAGTCAGGAGTTGCAAAGGACAGAATATTTCCAGTATGAGATCAAGCATAGCCATGAATCTGCAAGGAGGGCTAGATAGAGATGGTAGGGCAAAGTGGAACCAAACAGAGCACTAAACTATGTTTGTGAGCTTTGTTCGTATTAGATCCATCCTGAACATGCGTAAATACAGAGAGCCTAACATCTCTCCAGGTGAGCGTGCTTTAATAGAAAGGGGAGGAATGGGAGTAGTTGGACAAACCTCATCTTGAAGGCAGTGGGAAATTTCAAAGGAAGACTCCAGCAGTATTTTTAGGTTCTTTCTTGTCATTTCTTTACTTCAGATGCCTTATCCCCAGGCTAGGAGCTACTATAGAAGTTTCTATCAGATTTGAAGACCTTTTCTTCAAGCCGCAGCAAAAGTAGTCAGTGTCAAGTGTGAGTTTGGTAGGAAGCTAGACCAGCTGGGCACTCGGAACATTCTTTGGACGTTAGGAATCAGTTATCCGACATGTGGTATTCTCTCTCTTTTCTTAATGGTCAAATTCCCAGTGACTGAATTTTTCGAGATGAATTAAAGTCATGTGGATTCTGTGCCGTTTATTTTCAAGCTCTTTGACCAACCTGGATTTCTGAGTTTATACTCTGAACCGTAGTGTAATGTGAATTTCTCCGGGTATCCCCAGACCGTGAGTGCACTGGGGTCCAGTTGACGGGCTTGACCCAGACTTGCCTGGTTCTAATCACTGCTGCTTCCCTGCCTCCTGCCTTGTCCTTCTGTCCTTCTGCCCATGTGTTCACCAGTAAGTTCCAGTAACTCCCCAGGCTCATTTAATCCTCCCGATGAGCAATGGTGAACGTGGAATGGGCCCTGGAGCATAATGTTGGCGTTGCCACTGCCACTGAGTGGCTCCCTTTTGGCCCAGCACCACATCTGCATAGCTTTCCTCCCTTTCCACCCTTCTGATGAGTCTGCGGGCTGCCAACATCGCTTCACAATAGGGGCGTGATAATCAAAGCCATGCTCTGTTCTCTGCTCCATGGGAGAGAGGCCCTCTGCCCTTCTGGGCTGCTCTGTGAGAAGCAGTCAAGACATGATGTCCCTCACCTCCTAATGATTCACCTCTAAGCCCGTGGGAGCTTGTTGGGGGACAGGCCAAACCATGTTGTGCTCAGGGACATCCCTCTGACAGTGAAGGCTTTGTCGAAACTGGGCTAAGCTCTTCTTTCTGACTCGTTCTCCCCTTAAGCCATCTGTTCTTCAGGTTTAACAAACTTCTAGCAGACTCTCCCCAGTGGGCGGACGTAGCCTGAAAGGTCTAATCCCCAGACTGGGCATAGTTTAAACACCTGCAACCCTGTTTTCCCCACTGAAAGGAGGCATGGAGGGTGTAGGCTGCAGGCTTTGGCCTTTACAAACAGCTGACCCCAGCAAACTTGAGGCTCAGTTTTATCGTTTAGGGCACATTTACTTTGTTAAGCAAATTATCCCATCTCTCTGAGGCATAGTTTCATCTGTCACTTGGGTATGCAGATAGTAATAACTACTGTATATTAAGCATCACCCACATCAAGGTAGCTTAAATCACGTTGTTTTTAAGTGTTACATCGACCCTATAAAGAAAGTAAGATTACCCCCCATTTGGGAGGTGATAAAAATTGGAAGTGAGAGAAGTTAACTAACTCACCCAAAGACACACATTTCCTAAAGTGGCAGAACTGGAAGTCAACCCCCGACAAAGCCTTTGTGTTTTTCACTGCTTCGTGTATTTTTATGGGATTAAAATGTGGTCAAGTATGTTAAGTTCTTGGCACTCAGTAAATGCTCAGTAAATGCTATTTTCTCCCCTGAAAGGTAACAGTTGTGTAGTTTTAATAACGGTTATTATTTTTGTTTGTTTATTTGGTTGGTTGGTTTTGTGTTTGTTCTGTTTTGTTTTCTTTTCTTATGCTGGTACCTCAGAGGAGAAGGGGAGAAGTGAAGAGAGGCAGAAAAAAGATGAATAGAAAGCATAGTTTAGGAAAATGATTCCTCCTGTTTGTGTGTGTAAGAGAGAAAGAGAATTTTTTAAAACAAATAGTGCACAGCTTCCTTGCACAGCAAGTTCCTTATGATCTGGGTGAGTGGAAACCATTTAGGAAAAGCGCTCCCCATACATGGGCAGCATTTGGTCAAAAGACATGGAAGTGTGAATAGATGCCTGTTACATGAAGGCAGAGGGGGGATTTTTTTATTTTTTTATTTTTTAAATTTTTATTTGACAGAGATCACAAGTAGGCAGAGAGGCAGGCAGAGAGAGAGGAGGAAGCAGGCTCCCTGCCAAGCAGAGAGCCCAATGCAGGGCTCCATCCCAGGATCCTGGGATCATGACCTGAGCCAAAGGCAGAGGCTTTAACCCACTGAGCCACCCAGGTGCCTGGCAGAGGGGGGATTTTTAAGGTCACTTCCGTGAAGTATCGTTTGAAATGTATGAGTAATGCTTGGTAGTGCATTTTCACCCAGGAAAAATAAAGGTAATGTTGGGTGGGGACTATATATCAAATATGGAATGTTCCGTGGGGCTGCTCAAGCAGGAAGCTAGGGGCAAGTGTGAAAGGCTGTGGCATTCTGTAAAAGCTGGCGAGATGAGTTACAAATCTGCGTTAATCCAGGGGAGGACATAGAAAGACTGTTGCGCAAATATCATTGTTACGAAAAGATCATCTTGGTTAAAGTGTAAATACAGTTATAAAAACCAATAATGTCCAAGGATGAAATTTGTGGCAAAAAAGAAGGCAACAAAGGGAAGCACCTCTCGCATAAAGACAAACTAGAGAAGGTGGTTAGGAACCAGCCTCCGTTACGTTCTTCCCAAGATGAAATTTCCCAAGCCAGCATCTGAAGTCTCTGGTGATAATATTGGGTAATTTAGACTTTTTCAGTCCTAATGTCCTTAATGTCTGACATGGTCTCCTTAGGGTAGATAACATCCCCCCCCCCCAAAAAAAAGTAGTTCTGAAATTTCATGTGAACCTACAATAAATCAACATCGAAAGCTACATAAAACCAACACTTTTTATAAAGGAAGAAAAAAAGTCAGAGTTAACACACTGATTTTCCACCCTTTCCTAAAACTGGGAAGGCACTTCTTTTACACATTATGTACAAAACGGTCGAACATGAAACTAAGTGCCCTGATGCCTGCCTGGCTTAATAACTGGAGATCACTGTTTCTCTTACTCAGTTTGAGGCTACAGTATGTATTGAAATGGTGGGGTGTTTCAGTCTTAATACTGAATACTTAATACTTTGCATACCACAGGAGGCTTCCTGAGCAATGGAATGTAGCTGGGAGAACCATGATTCTAGAAAGTGGACTACCGAAGACAGAAATGGGAAAAACTTTTTATTATCTTAATGATTTAAAAAAATCTATCCCCCTCCCACTGGCTCTAGTTGGGGTGTCTATTTTTATTGTAAATCAGGAATCAATAGAAAAAAAACCTTGCTTTGATATTTACAGAACCAAATAAGAGATGCTGGACTAAAACCTAATCAGAAATTGTTGGTAGCAAAATTAGTTGCAAATACGCTGTCGGCTTGTTACTAGCCACCTTCCTGCTTTTTCTTCTTTTCCTTCGGTGTTACGCAAAAAAAAAAAAAAAAAGAGAGAGAGAGAGATTGTGGAAAGGAAATTTGTTTCAGAGACTTAGTTTGTGGGGTTTACTTTTATATTATTTAAATAATTGAGTCTGGGGCTCCTGGGTGGCACAGTTGGTTAAGCGTCTGCCTTTAGCTCAGGTCATGATCTCAGGGTCCCAGGAAGGAGCTCCCATATCAGGCTCCCTGCTCAGTGGGAATCCTGCTTCTTCCTCTCCTCTGAGCACCCCTCCCCCAGTATTCTCTCTCTCTCTCAAGTAAATAAAGTTTTTAAAAAGTAAATAAGTAAATACATCCATGGGAAGCATTTGAAGTGAGGATTATAGGTTATGCTTATGATGCCTCCTTTAGTAAGCATTCCTTGATACTTCCCTTGTTTTCAAAGGAAACAGCAAGGAAGTTCCTTTTCTTAGCCCAGTTCAACCTCTCCCTGAAAAAAATACAATTCTGTAAGGGCAAATATTTACCTGGAGGTCAAGCAGAGTGAGTAGGAAAATGGAAACCCTAATTATGTGTATAATGCTGGCCCGAACCTTTGTGCTTTTATTTTTATTTTAATTTTTTTTAACGATTTTATTTATTTGACAGAGATCACAAGTAGGCAGAGAGGCAGGCAGAGAGAGAGGAAGGGAAGCAGGCTCCCCACTGAGCAGAGAGCCTGATGCGGGGCTCGATCCCAGGACCCTGGGATCATGACCTGAGCCGAAGGCAGAAGCTTTAACCCACTGAGCCACCCAGGCACCCCCCTTTGTGCTTTTAGACAGCTCTTACCAGAGTTTATCTGGTTGCTCTTCGCGGGGTGGCTTCAGAGGCCGGCAGGTGAAAGGCAGGGGGATTTCTGGGGTATTGGGTACCTACCTAACTGTGCGCCAACACTTTGTATGTGCTGTTCAGTATTACAATTAGAAGGAAGAGCTGGTTTTAAGTTTATTTGCTAGAGGAATTATCTTCTGTAGAGTTCGAAGCCTCCTGAAAAGCCAAAGAGAAACATGATCACTTCTTTGGAAATTTTGAAGTTTGGCTAGCCTGTAAACCACAATCTTAACTGTGCTGTCGAGTCAGTTCTGAGATTTTATAACTGCTGAAATTTGTGATTTTCATTATAAATGTATTTTTACTTTGTTGATGGTTGCAGTGAACAGAATCATTGGATTATTATAAAGTGGATACAAATATGGCAGAGAAAATCCATTCTCTTTGTCCGTTGACTCAAATACTCTTCAAATGACACCAAAAAAGCTTTGTCTACAAAAAAGAAAAAAAAAAAAAGAAAAAGAAAAAGAGAGAAAGAAAAAAGAAAAGAAAGAAAAAGAAGAAAAGAAAGTAGTTGCTGCAGAAAATCATCATGGAGAGAAATTAGGCAAAAAGTAGACCTTTCCATTCCTAAAAATTGTTTCTCAAGCTGTGTAAACCATCTTCAGTTTGCCAGATCTCACATGAATAAGATTTTACAATTTCAGCAAAAATTCATATACTCACCTGGTTTTAGTCATCCAAGAATTAGCATCAGTCGTCAGAGAGCAGTGGTATGTTTTTCTTCTTATGCTTGGCACTGAGCATTTCAAAAGCCATATCCCCACCAAAAATATACAGAGGGATCGTAACATTATAAAGAATGTGTATAAATATAGAGAGAAAATGAAAACTGAGAGGTAATATACCGCAACTATAACAACGATTTTCTTTTATGAGTGTTCTTCGCCCCCCCCCCCACCCTTTTCATTCTAGTTTCCTGGGCATTCGTATATTCTTAGAGTGGATAAATTTTATTTTTACAGTCAGGAAAGAAAGCCACATTCTCCAGTTGTAAAATGTGTGTCTAGGGGTAATTTGGAAATTGACTCCCTTATTCAAACTTTGTGAATGGAGTTCTTAGATATGGGCTGTGCCTGCAGGAAAGAACACACTTCCCAGATTACCTGTGGGACCCGCCATTGCAAAAGCAAAAGATGGGGAGGAGGAAGTGTCTGTCCCTATCAACAAGTGCTGTGGTTTGTCTAGCTGAAGTGGGAAAGATCCTCTGAAAGCACCCCAACTCATGCATCATTCTGCTGAGAAATTTTGTTTCCTCTTTAATCAGAATCACCAAAGAGAACGTAGGTGGCTCCTTTGGTGCTAGGGTGATGGAGAGAACCCAGACCCCTTTAGTGCTGCGGGGTTTTGTTTGTTTGTTTGTTTTGTTTGTTTTTAAGATTTTATTTATTTGTCAGAGAGAGAGAGGGAGAGAGAGCGAGCACAGGTAGACAGAATGGCAGGCAGAGGCAGAGGGAGAAGCAGGCTCCCTGCCGAGCAAGGAGCCCGATGTGGGACTCGATCCCAGGACGCCGGGACCATGACCTGAGCCGAAGGCAGCTGCTTAACCAACTGAGCCACCCAGGCGTCCCTTAGTGCTGCGTTTTTGTTTTTTTTTTTTTAAGATTTTATTTATTTATTTGACAGAGAGAAATCACAAGTAGACAGAGAGGCAGGCAGAGAGAGAGAGAGGGAAGCAGGCTCCCTGCTGAGCAGAGAGCCCGATACGGGACTCGATCCGAGGACCCTGAGATCATGACCCGAGCCGAAGGCAGTGGCTTAACCCACTGAGCCACCCAGGCGCCCTTAGTGCTGCGTTTTAAGTCATCCCTGAAGGGGACACCCTGGGTCTGGGATCAGTAAATCTGGTTTTAGAGGAGGTGACCTGAGTAGAGGAAAGCCTGGCGTCTACCTTTGCTTATTGGTATTCCAGTGCTGTAACCTCCCTTCCTCTCCTGTGTCTTTGTTCTATTAATCGGCAAAACAGGGCTCGGCTTGTGATTAGTCCTTGGAGCTTGTTTCTATTAATCAGTCTGCAAAACAGGTCGACTTGGATGCTTTTGTTCCAGAGCTTAATGTGTTCTCCTTGTCAGGCTGTGGTTCAGGCTGCTTGGTTTTGCCTTAACTGGGACCAGGCGGAGAAATTTGGTTTCTATATGCTGATTGCATTGTCAAGAAAGAAAACACCATTTGAAAACACAACAAGAAAATGCTAATGTAGAATTGTAGAGCTATGTTTTAGGAGGAGGAAAAGTTTATAGAAAATATAACTTACGTAACCTGGATGTGTCGTACAATAAACTAGTGTGGTTGACCGGAACGGCAGATAAGGCAACATTCACATCATGTAGTCTGGAAGTATGGTGTCGAGCAAAGGTTGCCTATTAATAATAATTTTATGTGTATTTGTAATGTAATTCTCTTCTGATACTTAAACTGGGAATATCATCCTTTTAGCTACAGTATTGGGTAATTATAAGAAAATCCAACACAGTCCTGTGAATTTCTTTACTTTTCACCCTCCCTTGTGCAGAATGACCTTGCCATAGATTAAAATTATTCTACCTGTTCGGTAGGGAAAACTCAGTATCTCAATTTTCTTATCTTCATTATCAAGGGACGTGCACTGACCTAACTGTGGAGATAGAGTGTGGGTTAACTTGAGTGATGATTATAAATTGCTTCGTAAAGTGCTCATTATCACCATTTTAAAAATTCTGCTAACTCTAATGCGCGAAGGACAGAACCGCTGGAAAAGAATTTTAATGCATAACTTTCCCCAGTGACAGTGACGCTGTGGGAGAAACATCGTTTTCTATCAGAAGTTGTCTTTTACAGCTCCAAAAATTTCTAGTAAATTTCAGCATTCATTATTTGTAAAATAATTGCCTGCCACCCCCCACTTTTCCCTCCTCCCCCTTCCCCCCACCAAAGAAAAGAAAGAAAGAAATCTGTTGGAAGTACAAGCGAGGAGCAAACTGTCAGAGTCCCAAATTAAATTTGTCATCAGTGATAAATTTAGTGCTGTAAGATACTTTAATAAGTGCTTCAGCTTGATTTATTGGTTTTGTTAGTTAACAAGAGTATATTATGTCTTGTACAGAACTTAGCAGAAGCAATTCCTGACTAGACCTTCCTTGATTAAAAAAAAAAAAATGAAAGTCTCATTTTAGTCGCAGTGGTAATTATTTTAGTACTAAATTGGAAGGTAAGCACTCTGCAGTCTTGTCATTAATATTAAAAAAAAAAAGAAAGAAAAGAAAAAGAAAAATGTCAAAATGTGAAAGGGAAGACATTTGAAAGGTTCTAGTTCTTTATTTTTGTACATACTTTATTTCCTTTGTGTGTTATGCGGTGTCTTGGCTGTTTTACTGGTTGGAGCTTTAAATTGCCGCCTTTGCATGTATAATCACTAATGAGTGTCAGGATTCAGCTGCTAATTTGAAAGGCTTTGTGGCTCTTTCACCCCAGACACTAGCAGCTTCATTAGGCTCTGCTTTGTCCCCCCTGCCCTTTGTTGGCCTCTAGATCACAGTTAAATACCAACATTACACCAACACCCCCTCCCCCCGTGTTGAAACAGTCCAGACCTGATTCTTTTGGTGCCTATCTTATCAGAATCTGCTACTGACATAAACTTGGGTGCCTCTCCAGCAGGCCACATAATTAGGATTCCCTTTCCCCAAAGAGGCCCTATTTCCTCATACCCGTGGGGGTGTTCAGTTGATTAGAGATTCTGAATTTTAGAGCATTTAGTGAATTTCTGTCTGTCTCAAAGTTTTCTAAAGCATAGTCTTTAAAATATGCTTTTAGGGATGTTTCAAAGAAAGCAACAGAAAGGTTTTTTGTTTTTTGGTTTTAGTTTTTCACTTGACTTGGGAAAATACCATTTATTATTAATGCCATCAAATAAGAAAAAAAAAAAAGAAAATCTAATGCTATTTTTTTTTTCCTTTTGAGGTTTGTCTTTGGAATTGCGCTCGCCTTAAAATCAAACCAGATAGCAAGCAAGTGAAGAGCTTTCTGTTTGTTGTGCTCTTTTAAAAATCCTAAGAAATAAAACGTTGGCATGATTTGTCAAGCTTTTGATTGTCAGGAAGGAAAGCCTATATTTTACAGTGAATATTGTTTGTAGATTCTCTCCCTACTGTTTCCAATTCCCAGAGAAATTATTCTGCATTAGTTTAAAATTTTACCCTATATATGCTATGAAAAACAGTAGTCAGATGGAGATACCTTTGGCATGGTATGTGATTATCAACCATGGAAATAAATCTTTATAAACTTTTTTTTATCAGATCCACTCTTCTAAGCCAGGTCTCCGTTGATCTTATTTTGAAGTGGTTTGAATTCTCCTTCCTTTTTACGGAGAGTCATAAAATTAGAGATGGGAAAGAGCCCTCTGATTGCATCACTTTTTCCACCCCTTTGGCCAGTGTGCTCTCTCCCTCCCTCCAGCATATTCCCTGGTGTTCCATTCAGCCTAGTTTAAGATACTAAGACCAGGGAAGCTTCGTGTCCAGCCCCTCTGGGAAAATGTCCCACGGTCCTTGACATGTGGATATGCTTTTAGGCATGCAAGCTGAAGTTTTCTGCTGCTTTGAGAACGCTTCAACATTCTTAACACTCACTGTCTTTGCTTCTTTCTTGCTTCTACACCCTTGGGAACTTCTCCCTGTCTTGGCCAAAGAGCCTGTATGTATTGTGAACAAAGAAACAATACACACCATGCATGGTTTTGTCTTTTTATCTTTCTTATTCAAAATGACATTAGTCAGGGGGTTTCCTCATTATTAACCATGTGTCTAAGACATCCCTAAATTTGAATGGTACATAAATTTTACCTATAAATGAATCTCATGAATCCTTAGCCATTTCATACCTGGAGCTTGTCAGAATCTTGTTAATAGACTTTTCAAGAGTATAGAAACAAGATGAGGACTCTATGAACGCTTGTTTTTAGATGCGCAGAATTAAATTTATTGGAAGTCCTTGGTTCAGGACACAGGGTCATCACTGGTCTATGTATAGGCCTTGTTACTATCATGGTATTTATCCATTTATGAATAGTGTAGTAAATACCTATTAGCCCACACCCAGCCAGAGAACTAGCACACTGAGTGTAATTTGAATTAATCTGTGTATTTTCTCCTTTTATCCCTCTTTTTTCTGCAGGTAAACATTAATTTGAATTGTTATCATTCCTTTGCTTATTTACATTTGTCTTAGCACACACACATACACACTCTTGGTTATTGATTTAAAACTTCATTTAAAAAAAAGTACTGTGGGTTTCTGCTTCACTTAAGGGAGAATAAGCTAACAGATTGAACCTCCTGTAATAACTATGAACTCTAGAAAAATAAAAAGTAACTACCTAAAGGCTTTGGAGAGTCAACCCAAGCAGGTAGATTTTTGGAGGGAATTGAGGAAGAGGCATCAAGCATAGAGTGAGTTTTCCATTTCTGTGACTTTTCTCTGAGCGAAGCCACAGTTGGGCAGAGTTATAGCATTGGGTGGCTAAAATTCCAACAGAGAGCCTGCTCTTTTATACAGGAAGAGCCCTTTAAAGAAGTTCATAGTTACTAGAGCCACGACAAAGTGTGGGGAAATTCTAGGGAAAAAAAAAAAAAGAGCCAAATAAGAGAAACATCAAATTCTTTGTGTAATCTCTGTCCAAGTCTCTGGTTGATTTCTGAGCTATGTGTGATGGGAAGCAGTCTAAACGGAGATCTGGACTACTGCCCACCACAGACATGACAGAGTTTAGAGTTTAATTTCAACCAAGATAATTGCCTGCTAAGGCACACCATGAACATTAACTCTTCTGAGAAATATAACAGAATTCAGAGTTGCCACAACATGACATCAGAGTATCTGGTATTACTTGATATGTGAAGAGCCAGGATTAATGTAACTATTGTCAAAGGAAAAGACAATGAAAGAGGCCAACCTTGAGATGAGTCAGATATCAGAATTATCAGAAAAGGATTTTAAAGCAGCTGTGATGGGTCCTTAGGTCATGCAGTGGGTGAAATGTCTGCCTTTGGCTTAGGTCATGATCCCAGGGTCCTGGGATTAAGCCCTGCATTAGGCTTCCAACTCAGTGGGGAGTCTGCTTCTCCCTCTCCCTCTTTTTTCCCCTCCCTCCCTCTCTCTCCCTCTTTTTGCATCTTCCCTCTTCCTCCCTAGGGGAGGACCAAGGGGAGGACACCTCCCTAAGTGTGTACCCATCTTGTACACACACACACTCTCTCTCTTTCTCCTTCTCTCTCTCAAATAAATAAATAAAATTTTAAAAAATAAAGCAGCTATTGTGATTATGCCAAGTAAGGATAAAGAAAATATGTTTATAATGAATAAAAAAGTTAGGAGATATCAGAAGTGAAATAAAAAATAACCAAATGGAAATTTTGGGACCAAAAAAATGTAGTAATTGAATACATCATCCACTATATGGCCTTAACAGCAGATTTTTCTCTCTACAAGAAAAAGAATGAGAAAACTTGATGGTAGGTTAATAGAAGTTCAGCAGTCTAAAGAAGAGAAGGAAAAATTACTGAAAAAATGAACAGCCTCAGTAATCTATGGGACAATAGCAAAAGTATAACATACAGGTAATCTGAGACCTATAGGATAGGAGAGAGAATAGAACCAAAAAGTTATTTGAGGAAATAAGGGCCCCCAAATCTCCAGATTTGTTGAGAGACCATAAATCTACAAATTAAAGATCCATGAACCCCCGAGAGGGAAAATATCAAGTAAACTATGCTTAAGAATAGCCTAGTCAAATTACTGAAGTCGAGAGAGGGTGAGAAAATAGTTAAGGCAGCCAGATACTAAAACAGCATATTATATATAGTGAACAATGAGTAAAATGGTATCGGACTTCTCATCAAACCATGGAGGTCAGAAGATAGTAGAAAAACTTCTTTAAAGAATTAAAAGGAAAAAAAAATGCGAATCCAGAATTGTATAGCTGGTGAAAATAGCTTTGAAGAATAAAAACAAATTAATACCATTTTCAGATTAATTTAGGAAATCAAAGAAAATTCATTGCTAACAAACCCACACCATAAGAGATGCTAAAGAAAGTTCTCACACTGAAGGGAAATGCTTCTGGAGGGAAACATGGATCTTCACGAATTAAGAGTATCAGACATGGCTGATATCTGGTTGAATATAAAAACCTATATTTTTTCACTGATTATTTTCAAAAATACATATGACATAAAGCAAACATTTTAATATCTTTTGCTTATAAATAACATAGCAGTAATACATATGACAGTTATATCAAAAATAAGATAAAAAGATTTACATATCTCAGGACTTTTACATTTTATGTGAAATGGTACAGTATTAACTCTTTAAATAGGTTGTAAAATGTTAAGGATGTACAATGTACCTAAAGCAATCTCTAAGAATATACTATACAGAGATGTAAGGCTTAAAGATCAGTTGATAAGATGAAATTCCAAAATGTTGTGTTTTTTTAAAAAAAATTTTACTTATTTATTTGACAGACAGAGATCACAAGTAGGCAGAGAAGCAGGCAGAGAGAGAGAGGAGGAAGCAGGCTGCCTTCTGAGCAGAGAGCCCGATGTGGGACTCGATCCCAGGACCTGAGCTGAAGGCAGAGGGGCCACCCAGGCGCCCCTCCAAAATGTTTTTAAGTAATACAAAAGAAGCCAGGAAAGGTGAAAAGAGGAACAAAAAGCGAAGATGACAAATAGAGAATGAGTAAGAGTTGGCCTACATATACTCACATGAGTAATTACATTACATAAGCTTACAAGGCGGAGACTATGTGAATAGATTAGAAAACAATTATATGCTATCTACAAAAGACACATTTAAATATAAAGATACACTTTAAATACAAGATACAAATAGGCTGAGGTAAATGGATAAGAAAAGATGTACCAGGCAGATGGTAAGCACAAAAAGGCTGAAGTGGCTATATTAATATCAGGTAAAATAAAATTTAAGAAGATGAATATTACCATAGATAAAGAGAGGCATCTGTAATGATAAAAGGATCAGTTCATCAGAAAGACATAGAAATGTGCATATGTTTATCATTGGACCTTGGACTACATAAAGCAAATATTGAGAGTATTAAAGGGTGAAAAGATAGACAATTTCATAATCATAATAGATTTCAAGACATCTCTCATTAATTGATTATAGAACTAGATCCCCCACCATCAGTAAAACATAGAGGATCAGGGTGCCTGGTTAGCTCATTTGGTTCAGGGACTAACTCTTGATTTCAGCTCAGGTCATGATCTTCGGATCATGAGCTCAAGCCCCACATCAGGCTCCACGCTCAGCAGAAAGTCCCTCTCTCTCTGCCCCTCTCTGTACTCTCTCTTTCTCTCTCAAATAAATAAATCTTTAAAACAACAACAAAAACAAAAAATCACACACAGAAAAGATCAGAACAGCATTACTAACCACCTAGACCTAATTGAGACTTGTAGAATACTTCCCACAGCAGCTATGGGATAGACATTCTTTTGAAGTGCACATAGTACTTTCACCAGGTAGGCCATATGCTTAGCATAACAAAGTAAACCTAAAAGGATTGAAATCATACAGAGCCTATTCCCTCAACACACAAAAAAAGTTTCTAAATTTTGTTAGAAATTAATAACAGTAAAGATATATTTGAAGACGCCATATATTTGGATACTAAGCAGCATGCTTTTAAATGTGTCAAAGAAGAGATCCCCAAATTTAGAGACAATTTCAGATTGAACAGTAAATGAAAGTATAACACACTACAGTTGGTGGAGTACAGGTAAATCACGCCTTAAAGGGGAATTTCTGGCTTTAATGTTTATATATAAGGCCAGTTACCAGAGGTACCATCTCAGGAGCCTAGAAAAAGCAAAAACAACTCCGAAGTGAGCAGAATGAAAGAATTACTAAAGTGAAGAGCAGAAATCAGTGGAATAGAAACAGAAAATAATAAAGCTAAACTAGTTTTAAAAATACTAACAAAATTGATAAACCTCTAACTAATGATTAAGAAAAAAAGAGAATATAAATCACCAAATCAAGAATGAAAGAGGAGTTGTCACTATAGATCTTAGATACGTTAAAAATATGATAATATTATGAACAACTTTATGCAAAAAAAAAAAAAAGGCCAGATGAAGTGGACAGATACATTTTAAAAATAAGTACAACTTACTAAAAAAAGACACAGGTTAAAGTGTAAAATTTAAAAAGCACTACATATAGCAATGAAATTGAATTCATTTTCAAAAACTTTTTCAACAAGAAAACTGCAGGTCTGGATGGTTTTACTTGTGAACTTGATCAAACATTTAAAGAAGAAACTACTTCAGAAAGTAGAAGAGTGAATACATTCCAGCTCATTTTATAGCCAGCTTAACATCAATACCAAATCTTACAAAGACATTACCCCCCCAAATTATATAATAATATGCTTCAGATATTTGACACAAGTTAGAAAATCAAATCCAACAACATACGGAAAGTTTAATGTATTACAAACAATTTGGGTTTATCTCAAGAATTTGAGATAGTTTTAACATTAAAAAAAAAATCTATGTAATTTACCCTATTCGCAGAATAAAGGAGATAAACCATGTGATCACTTCAATAGATACAGAAAAAGCATTTGAATAAATTCAACACTCATTCATTAAAAAAAAAAAAAACTTTCAGTAACTAGGAGTAGAAGAGAACTTCATCAGTCTGATAACAGGGTCACACTCTACAGTTAACATCATAGTTAATGATAAATAGTGAATGCTTTCACACTAAGATCAGGAGCAAGGTAAAGATTCCTGGGATTGTACTGCTACACACTAAATTTTTTGAGGCCCTAAACATTATAATCAAGCACAAAAAGAAATAAAATGAAGATTGTAAAGGAAAAGGTAAAACTGTCATCTTTTCTTGAATGTAACACTGTTGTTAATTTATAAATTCTGAGGAATTTACAAAACTGCAAAATCCTAAGGAATCTTTTAGGAAGCTAGAATAAGTGAATTTGTCAAGTTTATAGGTACAGCATTAATATATAAAAATCAACTGTATATTTGTATATGAGCAGCATAAAATTGAAAATAACTTTAATTACAGTAGCACCAAAAACATAAAATGCCAAGGATAAATATAACAAAAATGTATTGTATCTCATTCCTGAAAGTTAAGTAATGTTGCTGAAAGAAATTGTAAGATTTGAGCAAATGAAGATATACTTACTGTGTTTGGAGAATGTTCAGTTCTCCCCAAATTAATGTGTAAATTCAACTCAGTCTACTGAGTCAAAATCTCAGTAGGCTTTTGATTTTTGTAAATAAGTGGCTGATCTTAAAAGATTTATTTGAAAATGAAAAAGATTTAGAGTAGCCAAAAACAACTTAAAAATTAAAGCTGGTAGACTTGCATTATTTGATTTCCAGGCTTACCATTAAGCTTTTAATAATCAAAACAATGTATTAATGGTGAAAAATAGAGATATAGTTCAGTGAAAAAGAAAAATGAGTCTAGAAACAGACCCATACATATATGGTCAAATGAATTTTGACACAGGGCCAAGACAATTTAAAGAGAGACAATAGCTTTCAGCAAATTGTACTATCAGTATGGATATTGACCCATACTTCACACCATCTACAAAAATAAATGAAAAATAGATCTTAAACTGAGATAATTCTACCTTGAGGTACGAAAAGATTTCTTAGATGGGACACATGCAAAGGCATGAACCATAAAAGAATAAAAAAAAGACAAACTGGATTTTATCAATATTAAAAACTTTTTCTCATAAGAAGATGCCATTAGAAAAGTAAAAATGTCGTTCACAATCTGGGACAACAAATTTTTGACAAATAAATCTTATAATTATGTAAATCTGTATCCAGACTATCTAAACTAAGAGACTTGTAATTTAATAAGAAGAAGACAAATACCCTCATAAAAAAATGGTCAAAAGTTTGAATTGATTGTTCGTAAAAGAATATAAACAGAAGGCCATTAACCATACAAAAAGATATTCAACATCATTATTCATGGCTGACATGCAAACTAAAGCCACATGAGATACGGTTAAACACCCTTCAGAAGGACTAAAATTTTTAAAACAGTGCCAGAAAATGACAAGTATGAGGCCACAAACAGAGCTCTTATACTGGAGATTGAGTATAAAATGCTACAAGCTTTTGGGAAAACTTTTTACCGGTTTCTTAGAAAGTTAATCCTTACCTACCGTACCTACCATACAAGCTGGCCATTCTCCTCCTAGATATTTACCCTAAACAAGTGAAAACACATGTCCAGACAAAGATTCACAACAGTTCACAGCAGCTTTCTTCACATTAACTCAACCAGACAACAACCCATAAGTCCATCAACAGGTGAATGGATAGACAAGTATTAGATTCTATACATTAGAACATTATCAAGCAATTAAAAAAAAAGGAACGAGATTCTGATATTTTCAGCATAACATGGATGAATCTCAAAATCATTATATACTGAGGTAAAGAAGCGAGACACAGAGTAGTACATTAAACATGATTCCATTTGTATGAAATTCTAGAAAATACAAATTAAATTCACACAAAGAAAACCAGCGGTTGCCGCTTACACTGGGGCAGAGGGAAGGGTGTACTGCAAAGGGTAGGGGAATTATTTGGGGGGTGATGGAAATTTTTTTTATTGTGCCCGTTTCATCATTACACATGTGTATACATCCGAGAAATTCCAATGAATTGTGCACTTTAAATAGATACAGCTTATTGTACCTAAATTTTGTATCAGTAAAGTTGATTTTTAAAAGGAAATTAGAATGTAGTCCTCTGGGACTTTCTTATTTCATTCAACATTTATTGGTATCTTTAATGAAATATTTTAGGAAGAAAAGAAGGAAGGAAGGATTAATGAGGCATATTTATGTCAGTCATTTCTTTAATAGGAGAGAAGAAAACTATGGAAAGAAGTTTTCTTAAATGGAATAACCCATATTCTGGGTTCCATGTCCAGCCATCTTAGATATACGAGAATCAATTTATAGAAGCAAGCTTATCATACCTTACAGTTCAAGGCTTTGTTGATTTTGTAATCAAAAAACATTTTAATTCATATCAGCAACATTTTTGGACAAGTTACACAGCCTTTTTTTTTTTTTTTAAACATTGGAGCAACAAAGCAGGATGAGGGTATTGGTTAAAACTCTTTTAGTTCCAAGTAACAGAAATCCATTCAAAATGACTCAAGCAAAAATGGGAAATTATTGGCTCATGTAACTTAGATGTCCATGTGGATAACTGACATCGAGCATGGCTTGATCCAAATACCCATTTGTTATTTTTGGAACCCAGCTCTACTTCTTGGACGGATCTTTGGCTGTTGACTTCCTCTGTATACCCACTTTCCCCTTGTGGTGGCTGCTGGCAGTTTCAACTTCACATCCAATCAAGAGAGTCTCATTATCTTACTTTGACTTACGCGTCCTTTCCAGAACCAATCAGTGTGGGAAGGAGGATGGAATGCTGTAATTGGCTAGGCCTGGTCATAGACTCCTTCCTGAGGCAAGCGTGACAGGGGGTGCATCTCACCTGTAGCACTTGAATTAACAGTGGAATAGAGATGAGTTTTCTCTTTCTTTCTTTCTTTCTTTCTTTCTTTCTTTCTTTCTTTTTTTAAAGATTTTATTTATCTATTTGGCAGAGAGATAGAGAGCACAAGTAGGCAGAGCAGCAGGCAGGAGGGGAGGGAGAAGCAGGCTCTCCACTGAGCAGGGAGCCCGATGCGGGGTTGATCCCAGAACTCTGGGATCGTGAGCTGAGCCTAAGGCAGCTGCTTAACCAACTGAACCACACAGGCGCGTGCCCCTAGAGATGAGTTTTCAAAGGAAAATTGTTGTGCTATCACCAGAAGAAGGTGAATTCAGTGTGAATTCAGTGAATTCAGTGTACCATAGACAGCAGTCCTAGTTGTCCTCTCCTACCAACACAAACAGAAGATGCATGATGTGGATAAGAAGAGAGTTTTCTGGTCCTGCCTGTCTTGCAGCCTCATTTTTCAAGAATGGTTACTTGCTGATCCTAACACCTTTGCTTCCTGCATTGGAAGCTAGAAATGCTCTCAACAGCAGATAGTGGTGATGATGAATTGAAAATTCTAGAGTCATAAATGCCTTTATTTGTATTAGGCCCAACAACCAGAAATTTTGAGATTGTGGCTGTATTTGTTATCTATAGCTATGTTAAAAAAAAAAAATCACCGCCTTTAGTTCTTAAACAACAAGCACTTATTATCTTATAGTTTCTATAGGTAAGGAATCGAGGTACAACTTAGCTGGGCCCTCCACTAAGGGTTCTAGCAGGAGTATATAATCAGGGTGTTGTCCAGAACTAGCGTCTCATTTCACGGCTGGATGAGGGTAGAATCCACTTCCAAGGTGACTTAAGTGGTCGTTGGTATGATTCAGTTCTTTGCAAATGGTTGGACTCAAAGCCCCAGTTTCTCACAGGTTCTTGCTGACTGTTAGCCTGTGGTCTTCCTCGATTCCTTGCCACGTGGGCCTCTCCACAGGTCAGCTTACAACAGGGCAACTAGTTAGAATCAGAATGAACAAGTGGGAGAGTAAACGAGGACCAGCAAGATGGAAGCCAGCATCTTTGCAACCTAACCTCAGAAGTAATATTCTATCATTTTTGCCATATTCTTTTAAATTAGAAGCAGATCACTGGGTTATGCGCATATCCTTACCCGAGAGGCCAAGGATTACACATGGGCATGAATACCAGGAAGCAGGATCATTGGGAGCATCTTAAAAGCTGTGCATCACAGTAACATTGGCAGTGTCTGAAGAGGAAAGAATGTGCCCATCTCTGTTGCCATTGAAGCTTTCTTTTGGGAGCCTGGAAGGATGGCCTGGGTTGTGAAGTGGGTGCAGGAGCTTCCAGCAGTAAGGTGAGGCAGGAGGGCATTAGAAATGCAATCAGAGAAGAAGGCAAAATTGAAACCATTGAAGGGCTGGATTGTGCTGTATAAAAAAATGATTACAGAAACAAACTAAAAAAAAAAAATAGTTACATGACAAGAGGTGAAATAGGAGATGCATATGGAGAGTTTAAGAATGTTCATTGCAGAGAAGAGAAAGAGAAGGAAGGAAGGAGGGAGAGTGGGGGGGGGAGAAAAAGGAGGAAGGGAGGGAACAAAGAAAATGATCTGAATGTCCAAAAGTAGGAGACTGGTTTAAAAATTGCACTATATTTATGTGATAGAATGTCATAGCTATTAAAAATAAGTTTTTGGAAGGGTGGATTTTAAACTTTTTGATCATAACTCATAATAAGATATCTGTTTTGCATTAAAAAATAAGTATATAGAAACTTTTATTGAAATAAAACTTGTGGGGCGCCTGGGGGGCTCAGTTGATGGAGCATCCAAATCTTGGTTTTGGCTCAGGTCATGATCTCAGGGTCATGAGCTCGAGCCCCACATCTGATTCCCCGCTCAGTGAGGAGTCTGTTGGAGATCCTTTCTCTCCCCCTCTCTGCCCATTTCCCTGCTCTGTCTCTGTCTGTCTCTCTCTCTCTTCCTAAAAATAAAGAAATAGATCTTTAAAAAAAGAAATACAACTTTCATAGAACATGCTTATCCTTTCTACAAAAGATGCGTTTTGATATTTTTTAGTCTATTCTTTTTGTTCTATCAATTGTGGTAAATACCGGTATTGTGTAAAGTTTACTGCTTAACCACTGTTAAATGTACTTTTCAGTGGCGTTAAGTACATTCATGATGTAGGCAACCATCACATCTCCAGAACATCCTCATCTTTCCCAGTGGAAACTTTGTACCTGTTAAACATCAACTCCAATTTTCTTTCCTCCCAGTACTGGCAACCACTATTCTATATTCTCTCTATGAACTTGACTATTCTAGGTATCTCAAATAAGCAGAATCATACATTTCATACAATATTTGTCCTTTTGTGATCGGCTTACTTCACTTAGCACGATGTCTTCACAGTTCATCCATGTGTCAGAATTCCTTCCTTTTTAAGGCTAAATAATATTCCATTGTATGTTTAGATCATATGTAGTTTGCTATCCATCTGTCAGAAGACATTTGGATTGCTTCCATCTTTTCCTGGTTGTGAGGGATGGTGCTAGGAACGTGGTATGCAAATATCTATTCAAGTTTCTGCTTTGACTTCTTTTGATACGTAGCCAGAACTGGAATCAGTAAATGATGCTGTCCTTAATTTTTTCAGGAATCGCCATACCATTGTCTACAGCAGATACATCGTTTTCCATTCCCACCAGGAGAGCAGAAGGACTCCGATTTCTCTGTATTAATGCCAGTACTTTTTGGGGGGAAAGGGGCAGGTGGAATTAGTCATCCAAATGAGTACACAGTAGTGCCTCGTTGTGTATTCCATTTTTAAAATGCTGGCCACTGAGTTCCTTTCATTACCTGCTAATGAAACACCACCCTCAGTTGGAAAACACTATTTTACAAGACTGTTTAATGCAAAAAGTCAAGTCACGGCCTCAACTTAGTGGTGGGCCCAGAAAGTTATGTGCAGGATATGAAAATTACAGAATGCTTTCTCTAAGTAGGTACGACACTGGGAATAAGAGATTGAACAATATAGAATACTGACCGTGGAGGACCCCGGAAGTCTCTTACTGAAGAGGACAAGTGGCATCATTGACACATGTGCTCCAGCTAGTTCAGTTAAGATTACTCTGGAGACAGAGGCATGATGAGCACTTGATTCCGCTTGGGTGGTTAAGGAAAGCCTTCAGGAAGACTGAAAAGAATCGAGAAGAGGATATTTCAGGCAGAAAGAGCTGCAAATACAATGAACAGAACCAATTAAAATTTTAGGATCTGAAAGCAATTCCATTGCCCCAGAATGCAGGTAGGGTAGAGGGCCAAATGGGCCTGATATGTTGGGTGTTAAGACTTTGGACTTTGTCTTCTGGCCTGGTGACCCATGGAAAGATTGGAAGCAGGAGAGTTACATGACTATTTTATATTTTGGAAAGAACTCTAGCTGCAGTGTAGACTAACATGAAGGGAGTGGAGAAGGAAATGAGACCAGAAACAATAATTAGAAATACTGTTGAATTGTCCAGGAATGAGACATGGAGAGTCTTCCCTAAAACATTGTCAGGGTAGATGAAAAGGAATTAAAGACTCAAGACACGCTGAGAAGGTAGAATCAGAAGATTTAGGAGTGATGGGCTGAGGCTAAGGGAGAAATCAAGATTAGATTTCTGGCTTGCTGACTAGTAATAAGTGAATCCAGTAGCCTGATAATGGATTGTTAACTTACACTCTTGTTCTAAAAATTCCTGTTGTGGGAAATTTTTGATTTTTTTGTGTAGGATATAGTGGGCACCCTTCCTAGATGGCGCATGCTGCAAGCTCCCTTCTTTCACTGTCCTTGGAGGCATAGTCATGTAGAGTGTTAGAGGCTGGAAACCTAGACAGGAAGTCTTGGAGCAGATGAGATGCAGGAAGGAGCAAGGAGGGCAGCAGCCATTGGGTACCAAGCATTAAGCCAGAGTTGTAACGAGGCAAATCTTGGCTGGGAGGAGTGGGGGGTTTTTGGAATATAGATACAAGTATCTCAGGGCACAGATGATTTAAATGAGACTGTGAATGATAGGAAGATGTGCGTGGTCTACTTTTAAGCCTTGCCTCCTGCTTACCACGGGGAGCTTGTTGCTGAATTTCATGACAGACCAACAGCACAGAGAATAAGTGAAGGAAGAACGTTTTCTCAAACCTCTTGAATTTGAATTGTGAACTGCCTGTCCATGTGTCCATTTCATGGTGGACCATCCTATTTATACCTGAAAAGTAAAATGTTATGCAAAATTAAATGATAAGATTATATAAAAGAACATGCTAAAATACAAGTGGATAGAATTGTTAAAACGGACAGCTAAAAGAATTTAATCTCCAAGCCACAAGTATAACCACTTACAGATAAGCAAGGCTCTTTGAGTTCAAGTGACTGCCAACCCGAAATTGAATGTTGCTAGTGGAAGGACATGGTTTTGGTTGGGCTGAAGGCAGTCCCTTGGAGTTCTCTGAGTACCCATCAGGACAGGACAGTGAACCCTAGCTCCTTTCCTTGGAGAGACTGTAGGATGAGGCCATGTCTTTTCATTGAAACTTACTTACTCTAAATCGTACGATTCATAGGGGCAGCGAGAGAGGAAGGAAGAGAGATTTTCCTCCTCATCAGTGGAGGTTATGGAGGAAATGATGATGATGGTGATGATGATGATGGCGGCGGTTATGCAGCATTGCAAGGTTCCAGAACTTACTGGGTGGCCGGCAGTCCCTGAAGGACTTCATAGAGACTCTGCGTCTTAGAGACTCTGAGTACAGAGTAGGTCAGGGTGAAGAGATATTAGTAACTCCCATACTAATATACTCATTTGGAGGAGCGGGCCTAGCCACGGATCTCTGGGCTATGATGCATCTCTGACTATGAGTTTCTTCACAGTATCCATGCAGCCCTCTTTTGTTGTGGGAATTGGCTGGGTTAGTACATGTAAACTTCCTAGAACCATACCTGTCATCCCATGAGTGCTCAGTGAATATCAGCCATGATTTTATGTATTATTGTTATTATTCTACATGTCTTTTGATACTGTAAAAAAAAAAAAAGAGGGTCCGTATTTTAAGACAGAAGGGTGTGATAAGAAAACAAATGTATACACATACAGTCAGTGAAAACTGCACTCACTCCTTTCCTACTTCCATCAAAAGCTATTAAGATGTAGGGCCTGCTATTGTATATTTATTCAGACATCAATCTTAATCAGCCCCTCTGCTACTTTGGCGGTAAGGGCATTGTAATTCTATTTTTATCGGTTCCTTCCTGTGCACCAGACATTCAAAATAGCATGAGTAAGGATCAAAAATATCTTAATGGATTTGGTTCCCAGAGATATCAGTGACCAGAGGAAGAGTTTTGCAGAAATTTCTTCCTGAGCGGATAAGGAAGGTAAGTGGGGGGAAGGTGTGGAGGCAGAGCCGGCTGTGCCCCCCGCTGTAAGTCTCTGCAGAGCAAAAAGGCAGAGATCAAGGGGCAGGGGGAACTACAAGGGGCCTTGGAGAATCTGGGGGATGCAAGCATAAATACTTCCTCTTTTCAGGTTTATGCTTGGGACCAGCGCTGTGTAATTGTTTAGGATAATACTGCCCCTCTGTGAGGTAACCATGTTTTTGACAAACATACTTCCTGGCGTGATTGCACATACACAAAAACACAGGGTCCCATGACATTAATGTTCTTGCTTGGATCTCTTGCCTGAAATCTCTTTTTCTACTTCTCTCCTTATTTCATCCCTTCCTCCTCCTCCTGTCCCTCCTTTCTAACCCCTGCCTCACTCTCTGCTTCCCCGTTCCATTGTATACTCAGACCCATCATCATCGAAAAGTTATCAAAGTCTGGAAACTGGGATCCAAGGGAGAAGATGATGCCGCCAATTGATCCAGAACAACCGTAGCTCTTACATAAATGCATGCGATGCAGTTTCCCATTATGCCGCTTGAATGAGGCATGACGTAATCTTGGGCAGTGGGCAGAGCAGCATTTGTTCTTGAGTAATTTTGTTATTTATTGCATGCGTATTGGAAAGTGTGTGTGAGTATATATGTAGCACACCAAACTCGTGATTTCATGGATATTATTGTTTAGGGCGAGGATAAATTTAAGTAATAAAAGTGAATCCATATGTAGAGAAATATTTAGTAAATATTAGTACAGGTGGGACACAGATGTGGCGAGTGAATCATGACTCTAGCCCACGAGGACCAAAGCTTGAGAAGCACCATTTAATATATGGCATCTTTGACTTGAATCCGGGGCCTCTGGGGAGCTCTGTTGCCTTCTCTGTTGACCCCAAGTGATCTCTAAGAGGCATCTGTGCCATCTTACCGTGGCGTGCCATCCGCAAGTGTGTCACGGAGGGAAGGATTCTGAATATGACCGACCCCTCCCAGTCCCCGCCGTTCCACAGCTGCGTCTGCTGATGAAAGCCCAAGGCGTGAGCCATAACTCTGCACCAGCAACTTGAGTTTTTAAACATTTAAACATGTGCAGCAGGTGTGAGTGTTATTCTGTGATACACAGATGCAAGAAATTCACATCATTCTTATTTGCTTGGTTGGTTTTAGAGTTGAAATAAACCTAAATCTGCGTCCTTACCAAATCGTGTAGGAAGAAATTAGATCTCACCCATGATTAAGGCTCTCTCTGCCCTGCCAACCAAGCCGGGGCCTTGACCAGATTTGGACCATTTGGAGGGGACTGGATGGGGTCCACCGCTGAGACGTCCTTTGTTGGCATTGTGTGGTCCCTGGAAGGCAGGTGACGGCTCTGTTTTCCCTGACTGGGGCTAGGGAATTGCTGCCCACGCTGAGTGAGGGCATGATTTGGCCTCCTAAGGATCACAGAACAGCTGTTCCTGCTGAGGGTTTGTGGGCCCCCCACCCACTGGACCCCCTTAGAAATTCCAGCCGAGTCCTCGCTACTCCAGATAGTCCTTCTGTTTTCTCTGTAGAGGAAGGAGTTCTCCCTCTGCTTATCTTGACGGCTTCTGGTAGTCCCTCACCCCCTCCCCTGTCCCCAAGGGCACTCACGCAGCCTCCCTCCCCGATGCATTGACCTAGCTTCGCGCTCTCAGTGAAAACAAAAGCCAGAAAAGTGGGAGTAGGGGCATTTCTGGCAACTTCTACTTAAACCGTGATATAAAAACACCCCTGAGGCAAAGGAACACAAAGGTCTTCTTGGAATGAGGAAGAGAAAAATGAGGAAGACCAAACAGAGATTAATATTTCTGTTAATTATTCCCTCATTTGTGAAGGTAAAAATTTATGAAGGCTTAAAGTATTTGTTACAATATTATATACGTACATACATATACTCTTCCAATTCAGTGGCTGAGAAATGTGTTCAAATTGATACAGTATTAAACATGGTTTTCCATTCTTACTAAGTAGAGTTGGCTCGGAAATAGAGAATCGGGGTATCTGGGTGGCTCAGTCGGGGATGTGTCCAGCTTTTCATTTTGGCTCATGTCATGATCTCAGGGTCGTGGGATGAGCCTCAGGGCTCAGCGGGGAGTCTGCTGGAGAGTCTCTCCCCCTGCCCCTCCCACCCACTCACGTGTGCTCATGCTCTCTCTTTCAAATAAATAAATCTTGAAAAAAAAAAAAATGGAAAGAATCAGAATGTCACAGTTGTGCAAGCCTTAATACTTATCTCTTTCAAATTCGCTTTAGTCCAAAAACTTTTCAGTGTATCTTGGGGGCCAAAAAGTACCGGTTCTGTTGAATTTGCAAAAGCATTTGAAAGTGGAGTAAGATGACAGAGAACAACTCAGTCCCTGACCCGTGCTTAGATTAAAAATCAGAAGTTGCCCTGATCTTTGCTCTCTGCCGGTGGATCCAGTCCTCACCCTCGCCCTGCTCCTCTCTGCATCGCAGGGCAGGCGGACTGCTACCAACCAGGATTCCCAGACCGTACCTGACTTGCATGGAGCTCTGGAGTTTGGCTTCCCCTGGAGAGCCCTTTCCTCAGTGGACCTAGCTTCTGCTGTGTGGGCCATGGTGGTCTCAGGGGCCTTCCAGCAACAGCACCTCCTGCCTTTGTCAATCCAGCCCCGTGGGAGGCAGCGGTAGCCTATGATGGCTCACTCCAAGTTCCTCTTCTAACACTTTGAAGCTAATGCTCCGTGTTAATATCGATAGCTTTATTGAATTACCTGGCTATCATTCGTTGCTCTCCTAACTGGGCCCTCATTCAAAGAGGAAGATACATCTATTAAATTTCAGGAACTAGAGTTCCTAGTTTGAAAGTAGTGATTCTGTTGAGAAATCCACAGGCCCAAATAATAACAATGTTCATTTAGTTATTCAGATATTTGTGGACCACCTGTTTTTTAACCAGGCTTAGAGCAAAGCCTGTGCTCTCACAGAGCTTCATTCTAACAACAACAAAAAAATAGACTCACAAGGAAATTGGTGTAGAAGACTATCTGGTACTGGTTTAAGGGCTGTGATCAGGAATGAAATAGAGCAATGGGTTAGCAAGTCGGGAAAGCATTCCTATTACTACAAGCTTCTGGAACCACTCCATTCACTGGAATCCTCTGCTTTTCGCTGTCTTCAAGTTCTACCTGCCAAAGGCCACACACTAGGAATGAGGGCTACATTTGGGTCTCAGGTGTATTGTTTTCCATGAACAGTATTTTTTAAGCAAGTAAGTTTAAGGGTCTTCATGTGATCCATGTATGCTCCAACATGTCGTAGATCCCATCCGCATTTCCATTGCTTTAATACTCCAGCTCCACCTGCTAACGTACCTATGTAAACTCTCAATGCAATTCCGGCTTGAACCACTTGAGATCTTCTTAATTTGCATAGTCTCACTCTTCCTGTTTGATTGAGAATGTTACATGTGCCATACTCTGTGATAAACATTTTATTTCACCATCATGACACTGTGGGGAAGGTATACTGTCATTGCAAAGACCATAGAGCTGAGACCCAGAGGTGACTTGAACGGAATCATACAACTAGTGAGTAGTAGAAATGGCAATCAAAGAAATAGGCTCCATTTGTTTAATAAGAAAGCTAAGCTCTAAGGGGCGCCTGGGTGGCTCAGTGGTTTAAGCCTCTGCCTTCGGCTCGGGTCGTGGTCTCAGGGTCCTGGGATCGAGTCCCGCATCGGGCTCTCTGCTCAGCGGAGCCTGCTTCCTCCTCTCTCCCTGCCTGCCTGTCTGACTACTTGTGATCTCTATCAAATAAATAAATAAATCTAAAAAAAAAAAAAAAAAGAAAGAAAGAAAGCTAAACTCTAAGCTGAGTAGGATTGAACCATAGAGCCTGAGAGTTCACCAGCTGTCTCATGGGTTTTAGTATTGGCTTCCCCAAAATGCTAAGTTCCTTGAGAACATTCTTACTTAAATTCTTGCCCCATCCTAATAGAAACTAAAGCAAAAAAAGTGATAAAATTATAATCTTATAAATTATAAAAGTGAACTGACTGAAGATGAGAAATAAGATACGATCTTGCATATTCCTACATTTTTCTCTGAACTTGATCAGAGTTTTTTCTCATAGTCAGAATAACCTCAGGTTAACAGGTTTTTGCCCAGTAGCACAACCACAAACCTCTAGCCAGATGATTGAGAAAGAGACAGCTGAATTAGTGAAAAGCCTAAGTTTTCAAAAATGGTTTCCTTTACCCAAGTTCATTAAGAAACTGAAGGTGAACTTTCACAGTATTATCATGACAGAGTGAGAAAGAAAAGAATGTGTGGATGTGTTTTGTGTTTTCATTGTATCTTTCAACTTCTTTTTCTTGGGAAGGGACTGGCCTTTATTCTGAAATTATGTTCATCCTACATTTTTGGTCCTTATATATATATTTTTTAATGAAATACAGCAGATGATAATTGAGTATGGTGAGTGCATTTGTAAGAATGTACATTTTTTTTTGTTTTAGCATCCTTCTGTGGTAAAAGAAAAAATAATAATTTATGAGTACCCAACACATTCCTTGACATTTTACTAGTCATGAGATCCAAAAGTCTGGTAACTTCTGGTTCTAGTAAAAGGTCAAATCAAAGGGACTGATATGAATTTTCATTTTAGATACTTGTAATAAGTGTTTGCGTAGTTGTTAACATATCTTAAATATATATCAGTGCAATTCATCAAATTTTTTTGAATGCTTACCATATACTGTTTATAATCTAAATTTAAATGTCCTCTTTGAGTCTTATTTCTTTAAGCATTGCATAGTTAAGTTCCAACTTAGACCTTCCCTGATATACATTTTCTTAAAAGTCATTATGGACTTAAAAGTCCATATTAATGATATTTTGCCTTACTAAAAATATATCATAGTCGATATTACATAAACTTTGTGAGGTGACAGATGATAACTAGACTTACTGTGGTGACCATTTCATAATGTATACAAATGTCAAATCACTATTTTGTACACCTGAAACTAAAATACTGTATGTAGTTATATATATCAATTATCAAATATATAGTAACAATTTGGGCATAACATCGTATCAGTGAGGATATTCATGCTGCAAGTGATGGAAAACTCAACCCAAACTGACTTGAACACATGGAAAGTATTGACTCACATATCTGAAAAAAATTGAAAGTAGGTGTGGCTTTATAAGAAGTTTTAGCATGGCTTTCACATGTGACTGGGACACTGTTTCTCCCTTTCTGTTCCTTACATGTTGGCACCATTCTCAGGCATACTGTCTCTTCATGCTTCCAGAATGGCTGCGAGTAGCTTTGAGGGACTAAGTGGGGAAAAGAGACCACATCTGAGGGAAGGCGGCCTCAGTAAAATCCTGTAGCTGGTTCTGCATATCTCTACCCTTGTACCAACTGCCAGAGCCAGAGGGATGGAATGCACCAACGGCCTTATTAGCCTGTGTTGCAAGCTCTGTGCTGCTGGCCTGGAGTTCAGTCAGCTTGCCATGGATCCCCAAGTGGAAGCCAGGACTGTGGGGAAGAGGAAATGAAGGAAAGAGCATGGGAAAGCAACTGACGAATGTCGAATGTCCACCCTGAGCTATTTACTGGAGACAGGAAGTGCCAGCTCTCCTTTGAAGCTCGTTTCCTTTATATACTTGCAATCATTTGGTGTCTTTTCTTCAGTGGGTCTCCGTATTATATTGTAACTGATATTTCAGAATTGGCCTGAATGATGGCAGAGAAACCTTTCTTAGTGACATGAATCTGTACAAAGAAATGGTATTAGGGACTTTTAACCTCTTCCTCTAGGTTTACCATTTGCATAAAAGTTGGCAGATTCCATCCCATAGTCACTCAGTTATTCTTAATGATTTTATTTGTGTCCTAAACCACGGGTTCTTTAGGAAAACCCATCTTTCTTCTCTCCAACATTTAGTATTTTTTTCCCCTGACTGACTCCCTTCTGTATGACCCTTTTCTTTCCAGATTTAAAATCTCTTCATATGTGCCTTTTTAGATTTCTTATTAAACTTTCCATCCATCAAATAAATACCAGATGATAGGGACTATGCCCTTTTCCATACTTTTTGCCATGTGGGTAATAAATAACATCTATATATTTCAGTTTCCATCAATTAAACATACTGCACTGGCTTTTTATTTATCTGTTAAATGGGAATTGGAGTGGATGGGAATAGGGTATTATTGGACTCCTTGTTTGCAAGTACTTGGACGTTAGTAAACTGCTCTTGGAGATCCAGTCCAGGAAAAGAGATTGAGAGCCAGAAATAGAAACAGATTTTTTTTTTTAACCCTAAATGAAGGAAGTCATTGTTTAAAATAATACTTAAAAGAGACTAATTTTTCCCTTTCCTTTTTAAGAATATTTCTGAACATACTTCTAAAAAACTCTTGGTATTTTTACATTATTTTAAATTATTTGCATTATTTAGGCAGTGATTTTTATGCAAAGCTTATATTAAGTTTTGTGATTCCTTCATGCCCAAGTTGAATCTGTAGGCTGCGGGTGATTCTTTTCTCTTTCTGTATGGGTCCCAGAAAAACAGATATGAGTTTGTGCTGGGGGTTGGCGCTTAATAGAATTTGTATTGTTTGCATTTTGCCTTTTGCTGTTTTCCATTTATTGTTAGGTTAAAGGAATGTTTGTATCTTTGATTACTCCCTTGTAACGGGGATGTCTTTACCCTGTAAAATAGGGATAATGAAGAACAGGTGTTAAATGTGAACTTTTAGTTTTATGTTTCCAAAACGTGCTCAGATTAGAACAAAGCTTTGTGAGTCTTTTAGTGCAGATCGCCTTATTGGTAACTGCAGTATTTCCCCCAGTATCCTGCAACGCTCCACTTCCCAGACCTCAGAATCTGGCAGCACTTGAAGGAGGCACACAGACTTGTTGAATTATGATTGATAAGTTGATGAGATGGATTTATGCAGGACAGTGAGTGCCCGGCATCGCTGCCTGAATGTTTACACAGGATAATCTCCTGAAACGTAAATAAGTTTCCATTTTTGATAGGAAATATGTGGTTCTTACCTTCAGACTGTGAAATGAGACTCGGGAAAAAATTCTGGAGATTAAGTTGTCAAGATGATTTTTGCTTAAATATGGAAAGGCTGAAAGAACATTGACTCTTCATAAAGAAGATGTAGTCATTGTAGTCAACTTCCAGGGAACATTTTCTCTTCTTTAGGGTCCTTTTCATCATATGCCTGCCTCAGGGTGCTGGATTTTGTACTGCAGAAGGTAGCGCATCCTTTCCAGTCCAGAAGGGATGGATTTGCTGGCTCTCAGCTTTGCTGCAGCACAGGTGATATGCTGGCTGAATCCCATTCAACAGTGTCTTTGGTGCAACATCATCACTTTCCTATCAGTTCCTTTTTAAAAATTGTGATTAAAAAAAAAAACAAAAACAGAAACACATGACAAAATTTACCATTTTAACCATTTTTAAGTATATAGTTTAATGGTATTAAGTACATTCATATTGTGCAACCATGACCACCGTCCATCTCCAGCATTTTCTTGGCATCCCAAACTGAAACTCTATAGCCGTGAAATGCTAACTGTCGTTTCCCCCTCCCCATAGTCCCTGGCTACCATGATTGTCCTTGCTGTCTCCATGAATCTGACTACTCTAGGAACCTCATATACAATGTGTGTCCTCTGTGTCTGGCTTATTTCACTTAATATCTTCAAGGTTCACCTGTATGGGAGCATGTGTTAGAATTTCCTCTTTTAGGCTAAATAATATTCCCTTGTATATATATTCCACGTTTGGTTGATCCATTCATCCGTGGAGGGACATTTAGATGGCTCCCACCTCTTGAATATTGTGAATAATGCTGCTATGAACATCGATGTACAGTATCTGTTTGAGTCTCTTCTTTTGGGGTATGTAGCCAGAAGTGGAATTGCTGAAGGATATGGTAACTCTATGTTTAATTTTTTTGAGGAATTGCCATACCATTTTCCACAGTAGCTATGCCATTTTACATTCTCCCCAACCACCTATCAGGTTCTTTTCATTAGACATACTTCCCACCCCACCATACCCCGCAAAATATGGGACTGACAGACGACTCGTTCTTGTCAAGAAAGGTTATTCCCCATTTTGTGGGAATGGGGTGGGGAACTGGACTCCACATGTATATGGTGACCAAGCGAAACAGAAATGGATAGAGAGAGGATAAAACGAAAACATAAAAACTGGTATAACGAACGCAGAGTAGAGCCACCTTTGACAGAGAACATGGGATATTCTGGATTTATGCAGAAAATGCTGCCAGCAGGGTGTGAAACTCTCATCTGTCTGTCGCTGTTTCATTTTGGGGTGCACCTGGTCTTGGTTGTGCCAAGTACAAAATGCCCCCCCATGTGCCTCTGTAATGGCCAAGCCCCTAGTGTTTCCTCTTTCCTACACAAGAATCCATGTGGGCTGCAAAGTGGAGCAGATGCTGAGCTCGCTTTCAGAGCAAGACTCCTTGCTGCTGTTTGCCTCTAGATAGTTCAAACCATGTCCTTTCATTTCTGGAAAGAGAGACTGTCACTGGTTTTCTGTTCTTGGGCAGAACTAATTGTCACAACACACAGGTTCTGCAATATCAAGAAATATCAAACATTTCCTCCTTTTGGGGTTCCAAACCCCAAAAAAAAGGAAATGTTTGATACTGCTGCTACAGTCGTCCAGCTTAGCTACAGCCAAGGCAGGTTTGGGGTGAAGAGGAGGAGGCAGGAGAACCTTGTTTGCAATTTCATGTAACTCTGTTAACTCACGATGTCTCTTGGAATAATAAGACCCAGAGAAAGAGCTTCTGTGTGAACCTTTGTGGATTTGAAAACAGTTATACTGAATATTTCATGATCTTCTTGTCAAGGCCTCTCCTTATAACGTGACCCAAAGGCCCTGCCATGGTTTCCTTCTTAGGAAGACTTGAACATTTCCAATTGCAGAAAAACCTCAAGAGAGGCAGCATTTCAAAAGCCATAGTTGAGCTTTTATTTTGTGTGCTGGGATGTTTGTGGGTTTTCTTATTACAAAATTAGAGTTGTCGTAATGACTTTGTCTATTTCAAACCAGATACTCCATGGCTCCTTAAAAGTCCCACGTAAGGAATTGGATTTATTTATGAATGTGCTAACATTGTGTGAGACAGTAGTGCAATAGTGATGAACAGTCATCTTTGGGTTAGGGACTGTTTGGTAAGTTTACATTTCTGAAGATTAAGTAAAAAAGTGTTTTATTTTGATAACCGCTCAAAATTGCCCTAGGAATTTTAAGGCAGGATCCTCTAGTGTCTCCAGGTGATGGTAATTAACAAAATTTTATTGGCCCCACTCATCTTGCTTTAGAACATGTGGTTCCTGGGGTGCCTGGGTGGCCCAGTGGGTGAAGCCTCTACCTTCAGCTCAGGTCATGATCTCAGGGTCCTGGGATTGAGCCCCACATCAAGCTCTCTGCACAGCAGGGAGACTGCTTCCCCCTCTCTCTCTGCCTGCTTCTCTGCCTACTTGTGATCTCTCTCTTTCTCTGTTGAATAAATAAATAAAATCTTAAAAAAAAATAAATAAAAAGAACATGTGGTTTCCTGAATACAGGTCTCAATCTTGACCTCTGTTTTTTATAATCCAGTGTCTGGGCCCTACGTAGACATAAATTAGAACCTTTAGAGGGAAGGTGGGGAGCAGGAGATCTGCACGTTAGCAGGATAGTTAAGCAGGGTGGTTTTTATGCCCACTAAAATGTGAGAACAACTGGCTTGGAAGCTATAGGTGTTTGAATTGCCGCGTATTTATTCCTAGAATTACCCCTTGTAAGTCGACTCCTGATGGCGGCACCTTTCCGCCTTTTGCCTGAGAAAGTGGAAGGCAAACAATTATAATTCTCTTAATTCAAGATCTGTGTTGGTTGGGATACAGATAATTGTGGTTTTTACTGACTTTTAAATATTTCTCCTTAATTATGTGTTTTATTCCAAGCTCATTCTGCTCTGCGTTGTAGGTGAGGGAGGACATGAAACCCAGGGGAACCCCCGTTACATGCATGTTCACTTCCTACTCAAGTAATTTTAGTTGTTACCTTGGCCCTTTGGCTTTCACTTTCTTCACAATAGGAAATGAAAATATTGTACCAGTTGATCTCTTTGAGTTTTCTTTCCATCTCTAACATTTTATGTTTTCTTATTTAACTTTTCCTCTCCCAAGCTCAAAACATTTTCTCATCCATGGAACTGAAAAGGACCTTGGAGATTCTCTCATGTTCATCTCTCACTTAGCCCAAGAGAAAGCAGACTGAGAAGCAGATGGGAGGTACTGCTTTGGAAGAGCCTGAACCAGAGCCCAGAGCTTGAGCTCAAGCGAGGGCTCCTTCCCTTTGTGCCAGGAATTGCTTTCGTGTCACAGGAAAGCCCCCATCAGGTGCCGCAGCACAAGAGGTTGTCCGGGCATTTGGAAGTTAGGAATTTAATGCAGATTGGTTCATCTGTGTCATCAAACTGTATCTTTACTCTGAGAACATAGATTCTGGGAAGACTCCGATCGGAGTTAAGATGCAAATACGAATACGGTGGCCCGCAGGTAAATCCCAGATGACTCTTGTTACTAATGCTAGAATGCCAAAACAGCATAAATTGCTAATTGTGTTGCCATCCTTGCGTGTGCTGGAAGGAGCATGGCTTTGGACTCAGAACTGTGTTTGAACCCTGGTTCAGTTATTTACTAACTGGAGAATTCTGCTCAAATTGCTTTACCGTTCTGAGCCTCATTCGCGTAAAGGTTGTGAAATGGCTGGTTTGCAGATTAAATGCATATGTAAAGACTCGGGGAATTTGGTGGGCACGGAGTAAATGCTAGCTTTCTTCCTTGGACCTTTATTTACTTTTTGGTACTATTAGGGTCGGAAACTTTACAAACTTGGGGCACATGTCAACAATTTGAAAATGCCAAGGGATCCTTTTAAGCTTCTTATGTGACTTTTGAAGGATATCAGCTTTCAGCAATTTAAAAAGAAGGGACTGTTTTGAAAAATTAGAAGGTCAAAATGCCAGACTAATATATGAACAAAAAACTCCTTTTGAGCTTTCTTATTATGTGTTTATGTCATCTTTAAGGCCCGTTGCAACCCCCGAGAGACCTTTGTCCCAGACCACGGCAGAGAATCTCTCCCTCATTTTGTCCCCACTTTCCTTGTCAGCATTCCCTGAGTACATGTCCAGGGATGGTGCTGGGGGTATATTTTCCAAGCGTGTTGGTTTACTCCATAAATGCTGATGAGCCTTTTTCACAGACAGACTGAAACCATATGAGTGAACTCTCTCCCATTAAAGGACAGAGAATAACATTTATCAAAGTCTAAGAAGAAAATTGACTGCTACCAGGACTTGACTTTTCTCTCTGTAACTTCTCTTAGTGAGGTGTTAATTTTAACAGGGGTATAGGTCACTTTTTCTAGGTGTGAATTAGTTCTTATTGCTGTCTGTGTATTTGACAGTTTGGATAGTTTTCATTCATATTGTGTGGTTGATGAATTATTAGTGCTCACATGGTGCTTTAAGACTGTTGGTGAAGAGGGTCTTATATGTGAAAGCGTGATGGCAATATTTAAGAAATTGGAAAGGCCCAAAATAGATATACTGTGCCTACAAAAAAAAAAAAAAGAGAGAAAAAAAGAAAAAGAAAAAAGAGGGGGTGGGGTTGCTAAAAAAAAAAAAAAGAAGTGGAGGCTAGGCCATTTCTTTTCTTTCCTGTTTCCATTTGATTTTTAGTTCAGGATCGCATATTCCTTAAAGTTTATCTAGCCAGCCAGTGCCCATGCAAGCATTCCTTTACTATCCACACACACACACACACATGTAGAAGAGTGAGAGAATGAGAATGAATGAATTCATCTACTCTCAGCTGAATCGCTCAAGTAGTAAATGGAATGTGGCCAGAACACCTGTTACCCTATATACGGTCAGGATTGATTTTACTGGTTGGTTGGTAGTTAGTCCTCTTCTTCTCCTTCTGCTATGCTTTTATTCCTCTCAGCTGAGGACCATTCATCAGGCAAGGCTGTATGTTCTACTCAAATCTCCTTCGGTTGAACCCATATCCATCTGTGCCTGACTCCCATGTCAGTTCCTCAAGATACTCAGAGGGAGTTTGGTGTCTTCCTTAGGTATCTCTTCCCCAGATGAATTTTCCCCAGATTCTTCATTTGCTTTTCACTTTTGGGGATCACAAACAAAGCTAAAGGACCTGCTACAAGGTTTCCACCATGATTTATACTTCTGTGGCTTTTCTGTAGAGAAATAATCTTTATCAAGAATAATTAAAGTCATGCCTGGAACGTCTTTGAATTCTTACAAATTATACTCTATTTCAAAGGTAAGACATAAGGCTTTGAATTCAGAATATGATGAAACATTATCCGGGCCAATGTCCTATCTATGTGGGAGTGGGGAGACTGAATCACAAAGCCTCTCGGTCAGAGCGTCAGTTTGTCCGTCTCTAAGAGCAGAATACCCAGCAGGTTCATGCGTTCTGGATATGCCCAAAGACTGTTCTGATCTCGGCAGGACTGTCCAGGTGAGGAATCTTTACCTTTGTGAGTGGGGAGTTCCCACATCTCATCACGTTAAGCCAGGCTGATCTGCAAAGGGACGGCTTCCTGGGGGAAATAGCAAGGCTTAATTGATTTACACTGTTGATGAAGCAGGCAGCCGTGCCTTCTGATTACCTCCCATCCCATATGGAGAGGAAGGCGTAGGTTGCAGAAGCTGCCTTTTGGTATTAAGAGGAAGAAGAAAAAACAAGACACTGGAGTAACCTAAGGGCATATACTTAGCTCTTTAATTGTTTTAACACTATGAAAACTACTTTTCCATTAAACAGTATGGAAACTAGTTTAATGGAAAACTAGTTTTCTGCTTTACATATATATTCTGGTAATAAAAATAGAGCTCTTGCCAAAACCCACTCCGAAAGCAGTCTTTGATTCCTAAAGCATAAGAAGGGAAGGAGACAGAGAGATCAAGTGTCCTTTCTTTTCAGTGATAATTGTCCACAGTTCCTCCTAATTAGCCTTTGGAGAGGGTCCCTGCCAGCGCTCTTGGGTCCCCTTTGGCAACAGTGCTTGATGGGACAGAGCACCGGCTAGTGTCCCTGAGGGGAGTGGGGCAGAGGACGGAGGCTGGTTCCCAGGCCAGTTTGCTATAAGCACCAGACAAGCCAGGTTTGGCTTTGGCTCACTTGTCATTGCAGCAATATGTAGTGACATTTCAAACTGCTAGCGTGGAAACAAGGTAAAAACTGCTTGGGACAACTGGGAAATTTCATTTAGACAGAATGTCAGACCTTGGTCTCCAGTGTAAATACTAGAGGCTTTGCTCTGTCCAGTTATGCAATAGCATTTGGTGTGAAATTAAATCCGAGGCCAGTGAAAATCCAGGTAGGATCTAAATGTGTTGAGTACATTTAAGTTTCTCTCCTAATTTAGGAAACCTTATGCTTCTCGCCCCTTTGGCACCCACAAGTACCTGGAAGAGGCCCCAGACTGTCTTGAGTTTGCATGTGATGGTTAGGTTCTCTGTCACAAAGAAAAAAATGCAATTTGTTTGTTTGTTTTTATTTTTTATAGTACCTTGGTCTTTGGCCTGGTCGCGGTTGTGTTCATTTGCCTGGCATCCTAACCTATATTCTTGAACAGGCACACTGGACTTCATCTTCTAGACATGTGACCCATGTGCGTTCCCAAGCCATTCTATTCATTTTTTGGACAGAGGATTTTTTTAAAATGGGGAGGGAACAGAGTCGTCATTTTCATTTTATTGCCAATCCCTTTTATCTTTTCAGGGATCAAATTAACAAATTTCAGGAAACTTTTTTTAAAAATAGGTCATCTTTACTCTCTTTAGCAGAAACATTAAACTTGTAAAAAATTTTCATAAAATTTTCCCTCTAGTGAATTCCACCCACCCCTCCCCCCACAACACCCACATACAGAAACACCCAGGGAAAATGTTTGCCTTCACTTCCTGCTATTCAGCACTGTGCATTGTTAAACCGATGCTGTGTTTATACACATCATGGTTATGGCTGTAGCCGGGCTATTGTTGAAAGATGTTAGACAGCCATTTATCACAGTACGCCAGTAAACCCATTGTAAAAATGTCCCGCTAGTTAAATGAGGCTTAGATTTAATGAGGCTGTAAGAATGGAACGGGTTTTTGTCATACTGTAAATAAGGTTCCTGTAGCAATGTCATCGGGATTAAGGTGCAGATTCTTTTTGTTTTCAAGCAACAATAGTCTCCTGGCTAAGGTAAAAAAAAGAAAACCCTCCCTTTTTAAAGGAATCTTTTGAAGAAGTTGTTGCTTGCTCAAAGAAATGCATGCAACAAAGGGGTGTGGCCTGGAGACAAGATCCGGGCTGACCTTTTTTGGGGGGGGGACACTCGCCTAACCTCTTTTGTTTGCTGGATCTCCACCGGCCAGAGCACTGGAGGTTGCCTTGTTGATTCCTGCCGCATGCAAATGCTATTCAAATGATGTCTGGCACCTCACTCCGGGCAAAGCCTGCCCCAGAGAGACCAATCTGAGATTCCTCTGTAGCCTTGGAAGGGAGTAACGGATAGTTAGACATAGAGGGAAGGCATCTGCCCTTCTGAGCCAAGTGGGGAAGCTCAGAGTAGAAGAAGCAGTCTTTTTTTCTGGGTCTTATCAGTGTCCAATGAAATCTGCCATTTTCAAATCACAGCGCGAACTGTACAAAATGACCAGAAATTTTGGTGCATTCAATTTTCCCCATAGGAAGGGAAAATCAGTTATTTTCCTAATGTGTAAGGAAACGAATTCAGTGAGAATGTCACCCGACGCAGCAAGTATCTGGGGTGCGGCCTTACTGTTGGGCCTGCGGTACGCTATTTGCGAAAAATAGCCAGGCTTGAAATTGCTCTATTGGAGAAAAATCTGATTGTTCCCGACATAAAATAAAGTGGTCTCCGTCTTCATTTTGCTATGTCCCCTGCAAAGCCTCAATTCAAAGAGATTGTTTTGAAGAAGACTGAATTAAGGGATACCTGAGGGCCATTGGTTGGCTTGGAGGCCGCTCATCCCCCTCTGCAGGTTCCCCAGCTTTCTGGGACCTGGAATGCCCTGGGGGTGTGGAGTCTTTCCAGACTGAGTTTGTAGCTTGATGGGACTTTTGTACCCCTTGTAGGCTTGGGCACCAAATTCTCTTTACAATGAAAAAGGTCCCAGGGATTCCATGGCTTCTCTTATGGTTCTCACCAGAGACTTGGTTTTTAGATGCTGATAGTTTAGCCTTTTCTATTTATTTAATGTTCTGAATAGAAAAAACAAACAAAACAGTTCAAAGAGTTGTTTTCCTTCAGTGCTCATAGTGGTTAAATCCCTGCCTGCGGACTTCACCAGGAAGCCACATGTGGACACGGCGCGGTGCACGCTGGGCACCTCAGCCAGGAGCGAGGTCTCCTCTGTGATGTCTCCATCCGCAGTGGCCCTCAAGGAACTTCTTTCTCAAACCCCACTTTCATTGTTCATTCCCACCATTCTTTTTCCAGAACCAGTTAGAATAATGTTGGCAAAGGAGCGTGGCAGCATTCTCCTAGGTCTTTACTCTTAAGGGTGACTTTAGGGCCTCACACTGCCAGACAAAATGTGTTTCCAGATGATGTGGTTTGGGAATATAGGTGGGATGAGGTCTAGAGACAAGGACCAGGAAAGAATTCTTGAGACCTCTTTGGGGCAAAATTGTGGCTTGTTAAAGCACACAAGGAGCTTGGGCCTGGGGGTTTTAAGGAGTGGTAATGATACACTCCGGAGTTGGGGGAAGTTAAAAAAAGGGAGGTTTGAAAAGAACTTTCATAAGCTAAAGCCAACCAACAGACCTACAGGATACCAGAGGTCTTGTCATTGTCAAGTTAAGGTCATTTTTTCCCTCTAGCAAGGTATTAAGGTTAAGATACTTGGGAGCTTCCAAGAAGAATGTCACACTGTCCCACCCAGGAGTGGAGGGTGGTGGGGGGGAGTGGCAGGGTGTCCCTCTTCTGCTTTGCCCTCAGCCAACCTTCTGCTCCCTCATCACAGAGACCTCTTAAGGCAACTCATATTCGAGTGAGACCTCCAGGACCAGAATTCTACCTGCTTGTGTCCCAAGGGCTTAAGTTATTCCTTCATTCACAAATGTTTACTGAGTGCCTACTGTGTGCCACTTACTGTGGTGAGTGAGCTCTGGGGACACACAGTGAATGAGGTAAGCTTACTGCTAGTAAGTGATCCTCAGACTTTAACAGGTACAGGTCACACCCTTCCTCCAGAAGATGTGATTTGGTGCATTTGAGTGGGACCCAGGAGACCTCATTTCTTATTTTTCTTTTCTCTCCCTCTCTCTCTCTTTTTTTTTTTTTTTTTTTTTTGAGAGAGAGAGTGTGTGTGTGTGTGTGTGTGTGTACGCGCGCATACTCAGGGGAGGGGAGGGCAGTGGGAAAGAGACTCTGAAGCAGACTACCTACTGAGTGCAGAGCCCTATGTGGGGCTTGAGCTCAGGACCCTAAGATCATGACCTGAGCCAGAATCAAGAATTGGACACTTAACTGACAGAGTCACCCAGGTGCCCCCCACCCCCACACTTTTTGAGAGAGAGAAAGAGAAAGAGAGAGAGAGCACCAGGACAAGTCCCCAAGGTAATCGTGATACAAGGACCGCAAGAGAAATACTGAGAAAGTGAGAGGGAAAGACATAGAAATACATTATTTCCAATACCATAGACAGAGCCTGAAGGAAGTTCCCTGTGGGGCACTGTAGGAACAGAGAAGGTATTCATGCTGCAGGATAGGCCCAGATCCATAGACCGCCCCCCAGATGGGGTCTTGTTTAAGCCAGATCTTGAAGGATGACCCAACCTTGGTCACTTGGCTGTGCTGGGTAGAGAAGTTCTTCAGAACGGAAAACAGCAAGATGCAGAGCCTGAGGTGAAAGGGTAAAGGGCACAGGGATCCCCACGCAGCCAGAGCCCTGGGTGTAGGCCAGGACTCCTCCGTGCGAGGAACTCAAGAATTTGGGATTTAGGAAGGTGTGTGCTGTGGTGAGTGCTGTGACGTGTGTAAACCTGGCGATTCCCAGACCTGTACCCCTGGGGCTAATAATACATTATATGTTAATAAAAAAATTTTTTTTAATTAAAAAAAAAAAGAATTTGGGGTTTATTCTTAGGCAGTAAAAAGCCCTTGAAGAATTTTAAGCAGAGAGGTGAAACAGTCTGATTCCTGCTTTCATTCTTCAGTGACCAGTTGAGGTGGTTTGAGGCAGAATTACATGAGCAGAAAGGGCAAAATGAGAGGAGGCAGGAAATAGGAACCCCGCTCCGGCTCCCCTGCGCTCCCCACGTTCCTTTGAGGCAGGCCTAATTGGTGTGATTCCATTCCCAATTTAAGAAATCAAGGTTAAACGACTTGCCCACGATTACATCAAGTTACATGGGGAGCGGGAACTAGGGCACAGGTCTCCTGCCTCCAGATCTCCAGCTGGATCTCCCAGGGCAGCCTGCCAGTCAGGGAGATAAAACAGCACCCCACCCCCACCCCCTTGAAATTCGGTGGTAATGAGGCCCACTGCACAAAGCAGTTGTATTCTTTTGAAAGTTCCTCTAACATTATTGGAACACACATGAAAATGGTAAAAGTTAAATGGATGCGTGTGATAACAGGCTTCTTTTAACATTAAAATAGCATCTCCCTCACAGTGATGTGGGGGGTGGGAGGGTTCCTGATAAGATTCTTAATAGACTACATTTCTGGCCCTTGGACGAAGATGTCTCCATAGCCGAGTTCCTGAATCAGCCTGGTGTAAATGAGAAATACGGGGACACGGGGCCCTCAGGATCTCCATTATCCATCACCACAGGGCTGCCTGCTGGCAGAGACTACCTCCCTCGCTCTGAGCCCTCACTTCACACCGCACATGGGTCAGGTCTGCCGCCATGGAAGCTGTGTTTGTGAGACCAAAAGGCCATGGTCCTTAGCCATGAGGGGTCAAGCTTTGTCACCTCTAATTCCCCAATGCTGTCAAAGCCACTAAAAGATGAAGAAAGGAAGCCAAAAAGGAGAAGGAAACAAGGCGTAAGATAGAGCTCCACAGTTTCATGGCTGGGAAATAACTTACAAATCATGTCCTCGACGTCCCCAGCCCCCTCTTTATGGGGGGAGAAACGGGGGCCCAGAGAGGCAAAGTGATGTGCTCAGACACCCACTGCTAGTAAGTGAGGAGGCTGGGACAGTGACCCAGGTGGCTTTTGCTGCAGTACCACGCTGCTGCTCTGCTGTTGCAGGATTCTGTCATATTAATTCCACGGATTATTTTCCAGGGATCCATTGGGATCGTTTATGAATCCTTCAAATGCAAAATTAAAGTGATCCTGGGAAGCCAGAGAGCCTACGAGACTAGATTCAGGACTCCTCTCTACTGCTTACCAGCTCTATGGCTCTGAGACAGCCCTTCTCTGAGCCTGTTACCTATTCTGGAAAAAGGATCAAAGAGTCTCTCTCTCTCTCTTCCCTCTTACAGAGCTTTTCTGAGGGTGAAATGTGTCATTTTACATGGAAATTCTTTGCAAACTGAAAATTCCCATTATGATATATACCATTAAACTCTGGACTACGAAACCTGGTGCAAACCTCTCCCAAGTGTAGCTCTTATTTTTCTGTGTCTGTTCCCTCAGAAGCACCAGGGGGAGAGAGGCTCTACTGCTGATTCTACACGTCAGGCTTTGGGCTCAGACTTGGCTGTTGACAAATCTCAGCTCCCCCATTTGCCCGCCGCTGGTCATCGGCAGCTTACGTCACCTCTGAGAGCTCAGATCTTTATCTGTAAAATGGGACCAAGAGCAGCATTTGATTTTTAAGATAGTTGTGAGCATCAGTGAGAAAATATGCACAAATTATGAGATGTATCCCTAACACCTGCTATCACTAACATTGCTTCAGTCCTTATGTTTATTTTTTATTATGATCTAGACAAGGAGTGAAATTACAGAGCAACGTGAAGGCAGAGTCAAGGCTCTTTTGTTAAGTGAATTCTCAGGTCTGACAAGCCTTGGCAATAACAGATACTCAATAATAAATAATAATAATAAATAAATATAAATAAATATCTTAGAGTGAAGATATGAATTCATATTCTAACAGAGCAGAACTTTAAGATTCGCAATATTGTAATTTTTTTTTAAGATCTTATTTATTTGAGAGAAAGAGAGAGAAATAGCAAGAGAGAACACAAGCTGGGAGAGGGAGAAGGAGGCGCCCCGCTCAGCAGAGAGCCCAGTGCAGAGCCCCATCCCAGGACCCTGAGATCATGACCAGAGCTGAAGACAGCTGCTTAATCAACTGAGCCACTCTAATTAATTTTATTCTTGGCTATATTTTGGGACATTCACTCATTCATTTATTCCACAAACATTTATTAGGCACCTACCATGTGCCAGACTTTGTGTGTGAGAATGGATCTATATTGGTATAAAACAGACACAGTTCTTCCTGTGGTAACCTTCAGATCTAGTGGGGGAGACTGAAGAACAAGTAAACGGGTGAGTAAAACAAACAAATCCAGTATGAGTTAGAATAAGTACTATGAAGGAACTATAAAGAGAAGGTTAAAAAAATAATGGGGGGGTACTATTCTGGGCTGACAGGGAATGCCTTCTTTTTCTTTTCTTTTCTTTCTTTTTTTAAGATTTTGTTGTTTATTTGTTAGAGAGCACGCGCACAAGTAGCGGGAGCCGCAGGCAGAGGGAGAGAAGCCAACTTCCCACCGAGCGGGGAGCCTGAAGCGGGGCTTGATCCCAGCACCCTGGGACCATGACCTGAGCTGAAGGCAGATATTTAACCGACAGCCACCCAGGCATCCCAGGGAATGTCTTCTAAAAACAAAAAGTTAACTTGTTGCAGTTCATCCTTGTTGAAGAAAATTGTCTAAAATCGTTTAGGCATTGTCCTTATAGATGGATACATGGTAGCAGGAGCCTTTCTACAGGCTGTGGTCAGAATTAGCGTGATAAAGCTGTAAAACCTCAGTGCGCAACATGAGCATATGTGGAAGCCGTGAGACAAGCCGAAGCCTGGGTCTGTGTCCAGAGGCGGAGAATGAGAATGAGGCTTTCGGGGAGTGGGGTGGGGGGGGAGGGCTGGCTTAAGTGTCAAGTGCGTGGAGCTCCTTAGGTGCTACTGTGCCTTCCTGTCTCAGAGCC